>NC_137851.1:25125702-25750702 GCF_948465745.1 Chenopodium album | reverse complement strand
GCATTAAACTGGACAGGCTGTGGTATTTTGGTCATAACTTTTGATCTGTGACTCTGATTGGGACGAAACTAACTCAAAATTAAATATAAAACTCGGGGCTACAGATCCATAGGCCGTACAACTCGTAGTTCTTCCTAGAACTCCGGCTATGACCAAAACAAGTTGACGTTTGTGCAGTATACGGGAATAAAAATCCGGGTTGACTCAAAGGAACTATGACTCGCTATGACCAAAACAAGTTGACGTTTGTGCAGTATACGGGAATAAAAATCCGGGTTGACTCAAAGGAACTATGACTCGATTTTAGACATATTTATTAGCTCAAATTAATTAATCAATTAATTAAGCAAAGTCCTTTAATCCTTGGTTAGTTTATTTAAGCATATTTATAATTACAAGTCAAACCAAACGGTTAGTTTAATCACATGGGGGTTATGCACAAACAGATAATGCACAAGTAGTCAAGTAGTTACAACATGATGCAATGAGTTTACAACCTAACCATGACTCTAGCTCTCTAAAGTTCAAGATATGGGTTAGTCAAAGAGGGTCCATGGTTATGAGTCCGGATGCACCGCACGGAAGCCTTACCTTTGGAAGGGTTGGCGCGTGTGGATGGGACCCCGCGAGTTAAACTCGCTTCCATGGTTTGGTGAATTCAACATTCTCGGATGTACCCTTTGTTGCTTAGAGCTTTCAATTAGGTAGATGGAGCATGAATTCCCAGAGGGTTATGTCCATATGTAAAACACATATGGGTTTTAGAAAAGTGAAAAAAACTCAATCAAAAAGTAGAATTGAGCCAACAGTGCTAGAACTGGTCGAAATTAGAACTCATATTTCTGGCTCGGTATTGGAAGAACGCAGCGCCAGCCAACATAGACTGTCGCCGCGATATAGCCTTGTCGCCTGGCGATAGAATTGTCGCTCGGCGACAGAGCCATATCTTCGGCGACATGCTCTGTTTTCTAGACGCCAGTTCCAACATGCCTCAGCAGCTTTCTGTGTTCGTAAAATTTTCCAGTATTTCGCAGCATTATTTCGGTTCTAGTTGTGAAAGATATTCCTCAAATTTCCTACGTGTAAAAAATCCTATGTTTTTGACTCATTACGGATGGTCTTTCCAATGAGAACCTTTTTTATACATATGACAATAATGTTAATCAAAATTACGCACATGAAATACTTAGAACTTTTCGAGTCTCATCCACTCATTTTAATCATTGCCAAAATAAATTTTAGGAATTGAAATAGAAATCCTTCCCAGTGGAGTCGCCAAAAACTGTAGGGAATATTTCAAGCATTATCCCAAACTTGAGCCCCACTGTGATCATACACTTAAGCATGGTGGCGTCTAAAGGGAAGGAAGGTAGAGCAAAAGAGTCGCTAACAAGTTTTAGGAACTTGTAAACCGTTCACAGGGTGAAGGGTACACCCCTTAACGATCTATGAGATCGTCAACTCCAATAGGTCTAGAACCAAGACTGGTGTTCGGGGATGAAGGTACAAATCCAACCTAAAAGAGATTGAACCTGCCCTAAAAATAGGCCTCTACTTCATTCTCCTCGTATTCATGTGCGCTTTCTGACTAACATACAACCATTAGATTAACCCTAAACCTGTTTATCTATGTTGGTTGAATTTAATGCACAAGTAAATCTATTATTGGCGATCACTTGTATTATAATCAAATTAACCCTAAATAAGATTATTAATTATCTTATTAAGCGTGATTATAAGTACAAATTCCCTTTAAACATGCATAAAAGGTGTGATCAAGCAATAATAATCATCATCAAGCAACATAATAATAATAATCATCATAATAATAATATTCTCAATCTCAAAGCATAATAATATTAAAAGATCCTAGGCATGATACTAACAAGATTAATAACAAACCCTAGCATGTCACTAAACAATAAAAATCAAAGCTTTAGCCCTAACATGATACTAACATGATATTGATATGATATTATAAAGCATAGGAAGCACCCTAAATATGATACTAGAAAGCAATAATAACATCCTAACATGATGCTAGGAATTAATAAATAATAAACATGCTTTCTACAAGAATAGAGTAATAAGACTACATACTTTGATGCCTCGTGCCTCTTTCTAATAACAAAATACACGCGTTAGTAACTTCAAGGAAAATATTAAACAAAACAATCAAATTAAATAATTGAAATAGAGATTTGGGACCAAACCCTCAGGAATTATAACCTTTCACGTCTAGGGCGAAGGCAACTTCGAACTTGGCTAGGTGTGTCTAGATCTTGTGAATGTGGAATTTTGTTTGTGAAAAAGGTTGGTTTAGAAAGAAAGAGAGAGTCAAGAAATTCTTAATGAGAGTTGGTCTTAGATGAGAATTGATAATTAAAAACGAAGGTTAAAGGAGGCTATTTATAACAAAAATCGGCCGGAATATGATAAAAAAGAATCAGAGTTTCAAGAAGAATAAAACACGACGCTGTCGCCACACAAGCCTCTATCGCCGAGCGACAGGCGTGTCACCAGGCGACAACCTTTGTTGCAGCGCTGCAGGTAGTTTTTCCACACGTTTTCATATTTTTTGATAAAATTAAGCGTACGAGGGGTAAAAACTGTAATTTCATTTAAAACACTTCTTTTATTCTAAATAAAACTAAAAAAAACTCAATTATCAATGCTAATCACATTAGGATTCAAAAGAACCTTCTAGAAGATTCTAGAAGACTATAATCAATCCTAATTGCATTAGGAATCATAAATCATAATGGGCCCTCCTCTAGATCATTGGGCTGCATATAAAGGTCAAACCGGGCCTAGTTTAGTATTTTGGCCATAACTTCCTCATTATTCATTGGAATTGGGCTTATAATATATCGTTGGAAAGCTCTTTTTGAACCCAATCCAACTACACTATTATTGGACCTTTGCCATGGACCAAACTAAACTGGATTGGCTATTTTCATAAAACAGGTTTTCGAAAACAGAGAGAAAGAAGAGAAATAAAAACTAACCGCAACACTAGACTTTCCACATTTTCACTTCATTCGATTATGATTTAACGTGAAAAGTATTCATCACCGGGTTTGTTTTTGGGGAGACACAAATGGGGTTTCTACAACCACCTAACCCCGCGGTTCTAAAACCCTAAACCTAGATTCCTACGTCTATATATATGGGTCTTCGTTCAATCTTAGAGGGGAACGAAAAATCAGAATTCTAAACTCTAGAATTCTTAAAACCCTAATCTCTCAAGTTCTCTTAATAGCATACTACTTTTCTTCTCTCTTCCCAAATACTTTCCAACCCTAATACATTCCATTGAAGTCCTTGGAGGTACGAAGAAGAAAGAAAGTGCGTAAACACATTAAACGGAGATTTAGCATAAAAGAAGAATGGTTAGTTTTCTGAGCACTTAGATAAATCACTTTTCTTTTATTGTTTAAATAATTTTAATCTATTAATTAGTGTTGTTTGATCACTTTAAAAAAACCTTTAATTAATTTATTTCACATAGTATTCTTTTGTTAATCAAAGATTACAATTGAATAATTAATTGTTGTTTTATCACCTAAGTCAAGGTGAATATTGTTTATTTATTGTTCTTTTTAACGAATTTGAATAACAAAGGAATAACGACTTTCACAATGTAACTCCTACATGATTAATGCTTGTAAATAAAATTAACTTAGTTTTTAGGAGCCACGTTGCATACATTGTTTGGTGATGAAATTGTGAAAAAGGAAGAGCTAGTAAAGGCCGCACTAGAGCTAGAATTGCAATTCCTCCCTAAAAGGAATGTTATTTTAGTACCTTCTCTCCCGAACTCATTTCTGGTACAAGTAGACCAATTTGGGCATGGGTTAACTTATGATTCGTGCTAAATATTCCTTGAACTCTACTTGGGAGAAAGACATGAACGAGGTTTATGAGTTTTCCTAAAACTCATTGGCGACTCCTTATTAGTTTCTTACAAAAAAACGTAATGATAAGATCAATTCTAATCCAAGGTGCCCCCAATAGTCAGAAATTAAAATCCTAATACACCCTAATAAGTGTAAAGTCCTACACTTTTAAAGGGCCATGGACATAAAGGAGAAGGATCCCCTACGATGGGCACACCCTCCTTACACCAAGATTTTAATGTACAGGAAATGTATGTATAACCAAATTTTAAAAAATAGTACTCCCTCCGTGTTTTAATAAGTGTTACAGTTTGACTTTTTTTTTACTATTCACATAATGGGTTTGACTTGATAAATTTATTAATATATAAAAAACAAATGTTATTGTATAATACATTATTCGATTCATTATTACGTATTCTTTCATAATATCAATTTTCCTATAATTTTATTAACATATGATTAGATAAATTAATGGTCAAAGTCGTGTTTCGACATGCGTGTTTGGTCAACTGTAACACTTATTAAAACACGGAGGGAGTATAACGAAATAAAAAAAATACTATATATTGAAAGTAGAACTTAAAGATGAATTGTAAACATAAAGTTGAAAAAATTTACCTTTGAGTGCTCCTTTAAATTAAAGACTACCAATTTTTCTTGATGTTTGTATAGATATAGTGAAATATATATATTTTTTTAATTTACTTGAAATAAAATAAAATTTATATATTAAGGGTGAAAAAGAAGATTATGTGAAATGAAAAAACAAAGTGGAGAATAGTGAGAGAAGAGAAAATAAACTAAAATTAAACGTAATGGTAGAATAATATATTGAAATTTAGAAAAACCAAGAGACACAATTCACTATGAATGAATGAAACATTAAAACAATATATTTGTTGGAATAAATCAAAGAAGCGTTTCACCTTTAAATTGGTTTCACCTTTAAATTGGAAAAAAAAATAACTGGAAGAATTAAAAGATAAACATTAGATAATTAAGCAAGAGATGTACTTTTTAAATAAAAAAAAATCAAAAAAAAAAAAAAAAGAAAACCAAACGTGGCTTTCTGTATTTCTTGTAAGTCTTCCTATTATTGATAACTACTTCCTCACCCAAAAAAATGAAAAACAAAAGGATGATGTGGCACTCCAGATTTCTTTTAAACTTTTATGTTTTAAAATAATAGTATTGATTTACTCCCTCCGTGTTTTAAATTTTAATAAGTGTTACACTTTGACCGGCACATAATTTTAGGCAATTTAATTGACTTATATGCTCGTACAAAATAAGAATAAGTGGAGTAGTTGGAATATTAAAAAACTATAAAAGAAAGATAGTAGAGTTAATAGTTTATTAAAAAGTAAAGAAAAAATGGAAACTAATAATCCCACCTTTGGGTTTTCTGCTCAAAACAATCTCGCCTTTTCAAAATGTGGAAATAATCCCACATTTTACCCCTATCTGCTCAAAACAAGCCTTTTACCGGTTTGTCAAATTAGTAACATGTTTGAGAAGGTGACATAACACGTATCACCTTCTTATTGGTTTTTTAATAATTTTTTTTAAAAAAAAGGATAATTAAGAAAAAAAATAATAAACCTTTTCCTAGTTCCCCCCTCGCCGGACCACCAAACACACAACCCCTACTCCACCAGCCACCAATAAGCTTCAACAACCCCGATTAGCTCACGCACAGTCGCATCCCACAATCACCTAACACCGCAACCCAAAATCTTTAGTGACCTGCACATTGCCACCATTTACCACCACATCGCCGATCAGGTCACGCACATCCTACGCATACCACCTAACTAGCCCGCAACAACAATGCATCTACTAGACACACGAATCAACAACACCAATCACTCCCTTATTCTCATCACAAAACCACCATTGCCACCTTACAATAGGCAATAAACAGAGCAAACAAGAAATTAATGAGGTTTGGGCGAATTGGGGATTTGTTCGATCGAACCAAGCAATTCAATTTCACCTAAAGAAGAGCTTGTCTCAAAGTTCGGCCAAACATACCCATGGTTTGACCGAACGGTGGTTCTTTGGCAATGCCAATTTTTGTTGACGATGAACAACGGTGGTGATTCAATGATAAGATTGATGATGGTTTGATGGTGTTTGAAAGGGGATCAAAGTCCAAGTTGGAGCAGCCAATTCGAATTGAAGAAGAATAGGGGACGGGTTTGGTTGGTTGCTGGGGTGGTCAAGTTTCAGGTTGGCTGAGGTGGTTGCGGTTTCAGGGTGGTTGGTGTTAGGGATCGGGGTTTTGTGGGTGGATGTGGGTGATCGGGCTTCAAGGTTGTGGTAGGGTGCATGGGTGGTAGAGGTTAGAAGAGAGAATGAGGGTGGTGGGGTGGAGTTAAGGTGGTGATGTGGTGGTGCTTATGGAAGGGTGGTAAGGTGGAGATGAGAGATTGAAAAAAAATTAAAAAAAAAATAAAAACTAAAAAAAAAAAGTAACATGTTAAATAGATTGTAGGTTAAAAGGCTTATTTTTAGCAGATGAGGGTTAAAGGTGGGATTGTTTCCAGATTTCGAGAAGTGGGATTGTTTTAAGTAAAAAACCCAAAATTGGGATTATTAGTTTCCATTTTTCCAAAAGTAATGAATGTGAGAGAAAAGAAAAAATAAAAAAAAGTACTAGTTGGTTTGGGTGGGGACCATGAAAGGAGAGATATATAATACTTCCTTCGTTTCTTTTTAGTTGACACGTTTCTTTAGTCACGTTTGCCAATGCACAAATTTAACCATTAATATCTTGAGAAGGTATTGCGTTAGTCTGAACTTACCAATTGTTTCATAGGTCCAGTGGATTTTTGATATCCTCCACTGGCTGGATGATATCCTTTATTGGCTGAATGATATCCTCTATTAGCTGGATGATATCCTCTACTGGATAGATAATATCCTTTATTGGCTAGATGATATTCACTATTGGCTATATGATATCATGGATGGATAATATCATATAGGCAATAGAGGATATCATCTAGCTAGTATTTAATAGAGGATATGTATAACTTGTTGGAAGATATGTGTTATAACAATCCTAGTTTGTAGATGATATCATATAATCAATAGAAGATATCATCAAGCATATGACATCATATATAGGCGAGATGATATCATATACATACACAGTAGATGATATCATGGAACTAATAGAGGATATCATAGAATCTGTTTAGGGTAAAAATACCCTAGACACGTGCCCAATGAGAGAGGGACACGTGTAAACCCTAGGCAGGTCCAACATGGGCCACTCACCAACTGACGCGTGTCAGCCTCACATGACAAATGGAAATGCGGCCTTCAAGGCCCAATTCCCGAGAAAGCCGCAAAACGGCGCAGCCCATTAGGTCAGAATGACCTAATGAGCACTGTAGGGAATATTTCAAGCATCCCACACTTGAGCCCCACTATGATCATACACTTAAGCATGGTGGCGTCCAAAGGGAAGGAAGTTAGAGCAAAAGAGTCGCCAACAAGTTTTAGGAACTTGTAAACCATTCACAGGGTGAAGGTTACACCCCTTCACGATCCATGAGATCGCTAACTCCATAGTGGTCCTGAACCATGACTGGATATTCGGGGGTGAAGGTACAATTCCAACCTAAAAGAGATTGAACCTGCCCTAAAAATAGGCCTCTACTTTATTCTTCACATATTCATGTGCGCTTTCTGACTAACATACAATCAATATATTAATCCTAAACCTGTTTATCTATGTTGGTTGAATATTAATGCACAAACAAAACTATTATTGGCGATCACTTGAATTATAATCATATTAGCCTACAAGATTGTTAATTATCTTATTAAGCGTGATTACAATTACAATTTCCCTTTAATCCTGCAAGAGAGGGTGTGATCAAGCAATAACAATAATAATATCAAGCAACATAATAACAAAAATCATCATCATAATAATCCCAATCTCATCAAAGCATAATATTATTAGCAAGATCCTAGGCATGATACTAACAAGATTAATAACAAATCCTAGCATGTCACTAAACAATAAAGATCAAAGCTTTAACCCTAACATGATACTAACATGATAGAAGAAAATAGGAAGCAACCTAAATATGATAACTAGGAAGCAATAAAAGCATCCTAACATGATACTAGGAATTAATAAAATCTAAGCATGATTTCTAAAGATATAGAGTGATTAAAACAACTTACTTTGATGCCTCGTATCTCTTTCTATCAAAACTATACACACGTTAGTAACTTCAATGAAAATACTAAATCAAACAATTAATTTATATAATTGAAATAGGGATTTGGGACCAAACCCTCAGATATTATCAATCTTTCACGTCTAGGGCGAAGGCAACTTCGAACTTGGCTAGGTGTGTCTAGAACTTGTGAATGCGGTATATTGTATTTTGAAAAAGGCTAGGCTTAGAAAAAGAATAGAGAGAGAACAGAGATGATTAGTGATGATCAAGCTTGTTGATTGTTGTGAACGGGGAAATATGACCCTAGTTATAGAGAAAATAGTCCGAAAACGACAGATTAGAGCTAGAATTTGAATCGGAATAAAACTGGCTCCTGTCGCCAGTGACATGATCTAGCGCGAAACGACAAGCATCACGCACGGCGACAGACTTGTCGTTTGGCGCTGATTAAAAGATAAAATGCGCTCTTGTACAAAATCCTTTTCCTAATATAATTAAGTAACTGAACTCCGCGTTTATCAATTTTAAATCAGATTTATCATAATAAAACACCAGTTTTATTTCAAATCAAACTCATTATTCTCAAAAGATAATTATCAATCCTAACTCTATTAAAATTCAAAATAACCTTCTAGATTATTCTAGAATACTATAATTAATCCTAATAATTTTAGGAATAATAATTAATGGGCCCTCCACTAGATCATTGGGCCATAAAACTATTTCAGACCCAATTTAGTATTTTGGCCATAACTTCCTCATTATTCATCGGAATCGGGCTTATAACATATCATTGAAAAGCTCTTTGTGAGCCCGATCTAACTACACCATTATTGGACCCTTGTTATGGACCAAGCTAAATTGGACTAGCTATTTTCATAAATATGGTAGATTTTCGAAAACAAAAGGAAAGATTTTTATTAAAACGACCACATCACAAGACTTTCCACACTTTCACCTCGTTCGATAATCAAGTGACGTGAAAGGTACTCAGCACTGGGTTTGGTTTTTGGGGAGACACAGTTGGGTGTCTACAGAAGCCCCCACTTTGACTGAGTTTGGAGAAATGCAAGTTTCGAAGACGAAAGTCAAAGTAGCGATAAGGACGGAGAATGATTCAGAACGTTTTGCGATCCTAAATCATTCTTGTAGCACCGATACCTGCAAACTAGCGTTAGTTAAACAGATAAGAGAGGTAAGAAACGCGTATCTTGCACCGTCGAGTACACGTCTGTGGAGTAATCGATTTCATTGCTGCATTTTTGTTGTAACGACCTCCACAGTGCCTCGTGAACGCCATTGTCGAAGACCGCTGCCTGTAGCCATCATTGATTGTTTGTGACAATCCTCCACATCCCAGGGAACATCGTCAAAGGTGACTGCTTGTAGTCATCTTCAGTTTTGCTGTGACAATCTTCCACATCCTAGGGAATATCGTCAAAGACCATTTCTTGTAGTTTTCTTCAGGGTTATGGCAATACCTTGCCACGGCAGTACCTCGCCGCTGTAGACAATGTCCTCCTTGCTTTGGGTCATCGTCTGATATTGCTGCTTGTAGCTACCTCCAATTTCTCGTCTGTGCATTAACTTGATCATTTAGTTGACAACTTTCTCATCCTAGTGAAAGTCGTCGAAGACCTCGTTGCCTTGTGATCCTCCATCTGCTAATGCTTCGCTTGAATGCTTGTTGTGTTGATGCGTTGCTGTAATTGCTTGCTGGGATTTGCTTGGTATGTCAGTACCTCGGCGCATTTTATAAATGGGCCGGTGCCTTGGTGCTTGTGCTTGCTTGTGAACCATTACCTTGGTGCTTATGCTGAGCCGATACTTAGGCGCTTAAGCTAAGTGAGACGATTATTGCCAGGTCGATCACTTACTACAACCAAGCCGACTACTAATCATGTCGACTTGCTTATAGGGGCTAAATGGCATACCAAGGAACCCAAACTGTTGAACTAGGTCCGCATAAACCATTATGGGGCCACAGGCTTGTGTCGCTGAGCCAGTGCACACTGAAACCTGCTGTCACCGCGTATCGACGTTGTCGCGCTGAAGTCGGGTTTTTTCAAATAAAACCCCTTCTCCTTCCTCATTTCGCTGTTGTTGTTCTTCATTCGAAATTTCGCAAAACTTAGAATCACTCGTTCTTGCTCGTTTGCTAACCAAATTGCTCAAACGTTTTACAAATTAAAGTTCTTCATCTCTAATTTCTCGATCCATGTAAGTTTTACTCAAACTCACCTCGATTTTTGCTGAATTTCGTGTGTTTTGTTCGCGGGTTTTCGAAAATTTCGAACCCAATTATGCTTATTTCGCTTCGTTCATTGAATCTTATGCCACGAATTTTCTTGTTTATGCTTGTACATTGTCTTGGGAGTGTTTTGAGATTTATTTGACTCGGTTTGGTGAAGAAATGAACATTTTGCCATTGTTGAACCCTTTGAGTTCGTGAGAACAATGTGGCTCATTCTTAATGTTTTTGCTAGCTATTCATGCTTAATTTGTCACAATATTTGTTTTAGTATTGCAAGAAATTGTTTGATTGCTTGAAAATGCTATTTCTGCTCGAATAAAAATTATGCTCTATTTTAGTACTACATACTCTGTTTTTGTTCAAACATAGCATCACGCGGCTAGGCGAACCTTAGATACTATAGAACCTTTGATTTATTTTTGTTTTGCATAATTTAGCATGCCTCGACATCGTGGCTCTGGCTCTCGTTCTTCCGAGGCTCACCAGGAGGACGAGCCTGTTGACGCAGGCGAGGGACCTTCCACTAGTTTAGGGGAGTTCCTCGAATGGGATGAGCGTACTCTTTACTTTGCGCCCGAGTTTCACATCTCGGAGCGGGTGCAGCTCGGGATGACCGGTGATCGGTTTCGTTGCCACGGCTCAGGCAACGAGGTGATTGGTCAGCTGTATGACCTTTACTTTCGCGACAATAACGAGTTGCGCGAATTATGGGAGTCTTGTGGTCTGACTCCTTTTCTTCAGGCTACTCGAGCCATGTATTCTTTTGTGTTGAGTCGTTCTCTGGTTCGAGCTTTGGGGGAGTTCTTTTGGGACACCACCAACACCTTTCACTTTCCTTGGGGTGAGATGACTATCACTTCTCTCGACTTTTCTCTCATCACTGGACTGGAGTTTCGGCAAGCTGCGGTTCCATTTGGCAGTGACATCACGGTTTTCTCTCCAGAGGTGGAGGAGTTGATCGGCCCTATCACTGTTCGAGCTCATAGCGAGGCTTGGTCGACGCAGATTAGCGATTGGTGCATTCGTCGGACCATGCTGGTGGAGGCCTTTTAGGATGGTGCAACCACCCTGGAGCAGCGGGTGCGCATCTTCGCTCTGATTCTTTTGTCGAGGACCTTCTCCCCTCACAGGGGTAGCCAAGTGTTACTCTACTATCTGCTGCTCTTCGCGACCTTCGTATGGTCGGATCATATGATTGGGCCAGCTTGGCCTATGCTTACTTCCTGCTTGGATTGTGACTCTCTTGTCGCCATCGCAGGTACGATGAGGAAGTCACACTTTCCAGCTTTTGGAGACTCGTAGAGGTATACTCTATTTCTTTTGACCGAAGCTTGTATTAGGTTTTGTGCTAGCACTCGCTGACGCTTCCCTGTTCATAGGTCTTGTTCTACGAGTATTTTCCATCTTTTTCACCAGCGAGGCCTTCGCCTCGAGGGCTCCCCATTGCTGCCAATTGGGGAGGTCGTTATAGTGACCAGACTACTATTGCTCGTGTTCGAGAGTTGATTCTCTCGGTATGTTTTCTTAACACTCTTTTTTGTATTATCCTTTTAGTAGGATTTGTTCTCATGGATGTTCGTTTTGCAGGAGCCTGATGTTCAGTTTCGGCCGTGGGATGATTTCGTTTTTCCTGCGTTGGCCGTTCAGTATACTGCCAGAGTCGATACTTTCAGGGAACATATGACGCCGTGGTATACCTTGGTGAGAGAGTTGCGATTCAGCACTCTTCAGAGTCCCTTGTTGTTCCTTCTCGCCCTTTATGACATATGTTCGATCAGATGAGGCTGAGGGCTCGGGCGACTAGGACACCAGCGGGTACGGATTGGCGGAGTCATACCTATCCAAACCGGAGTTATGGGGATAAGCTTCTGCCGCGTTTGGCCCCACCACCTTGCTTGCCAGAGAGGGTAGAGGTATCTTTTGTATTCTTTTATTTATTCCTTTGGTAGCCCCCTAGCAAATTCTAATCACTTTTATTTTGGCAGGATTCGACTAGAGAGTTCGTGCCTCCGCCGGTATCCATCGTCTACCAGGGCACTTTTGGTCCTGTTGAGGAGATGATCCCTCTAGCTCTTGAGCCATGGCGCTTCATAGAGGAGTCGATACCTCGTCACCAGACTTCGATAAGTCGCTTTACTTGTCATTTTATTTGCATATATAATTTGTTCACCTCTGACTTTGTGACTTTGACAGTTTTCTCGTGAGGTGTTGACGAGGATGGCGAGAGGCATGGACGCCTTCCGTTACTAGCTCGTGAGATTGACCCACCGAGCTATGTGTCGTCATGGTGATGACGGCATAGAGGTATTTCTCTTGACCTCCTCTTATTTATCTTTCTGTACTTGACTCAGTTTGCTTTTTCTATTTCAGCCTATTCCTCCGATGCGCACTCGTATGAGAGCCGAGGCTAGGAGGGAAAGATTGGAGTCTAACTCGAGGCGTCATCGTACTTCAGCTGGGAGTCTGGGCAGTCGAGCAAAGTCAGACCATACTGCCAGACTAGAGAGTTCTTGCTCTTTGTCTGAGGGTGCATCAGGGAGGCCGACCGACCAAGGAGGCACGACATTAGCTCCTTTAGCGGGTGGTGGGACGTACGAGGTTGGCTCGTCGTCGCAGCAGCCACAGCAGCCTCAGCATTTTGGAGCCCAGCAATAGGGTGAGCCTCTTAATCTCTTAATCTCTTCCCATGATTAGTGACTAATTGGATGTATGAAAGTGATTCAATTAGGACAAGACTTAATTCATTGATTTGCTTAAGCAATTGCATGAAAGTGAGTTGTTTGAGTAGAACAGTATTCTATGGCATGTTCTTCATGATAATCACCATTGTCCATCTATATTTGATCATGTTTGACACCCCCACACCCCTAGCATTGTTTATCTTTGGTTTAATCCTTTTTATCTTTCTTTCTTTATTGCTTTAGTTTACTTAATCAAGAAAACCAACAAAATTATTTTCCCATTTACTCTTACATTAGTGGATTTGATGTTTAACTTGTGTGCTTCCTCGTGGTTCGACCCTTTACTAGCCGCTAACTAGTTCAGTGAAAGGTTTAGGCTTATAAATAATTAATTTGATTAGGTTAGTAGTTCCAATGACCTACTTTACTCTGATCAAATTTTGGCGCCGTTGCCGAGGAAGCGGCTTGTTTTGCATGTATTTTTGCTATTGTTAAAGTCATTTTATTTGCCTTTCTTTTTTGTTTTGCTTGCTTTATCCTACTTGTGATTGCTAATTATTCTCTTAGCTTTGGTGGATGCTTAGGAGATCTCAAGGTCCGCTCACACATACCATTGACCACGAGATCGACCGAACATTGAGACAAGTCCGTAGGCTTTATCAAGAAGAGGGAAGATGTCTTTGTTTTATTGTTGATAGTGGGAGTGACTCTTGTTCTTCAAGTTCTCAAAGTGAGATAATGACGGGAGAAGAGGATGAAGTTTTATTTTGCGAGTTTGGAAATCCGGAGGATTATGAGCTCACGGGAGGGATTTTGCTTCCCGTCACGGAAACCAAATTTTTCCTCCATCCCTAATACACAAGGATGGTACAAGGGGAGCAATTTTCGGGTTCACCAAGTGAAGATCCCATTGAGCACCTTGATACATTCCCGATGAGTGTCATTTATGGCACTCATTTGATCCCTTTTAGGGTGAATTTCATTCTCTTTTGTAGCCTTTTTTATTCCCTTTTTCTTAATTTTGCTCTTTATTTCTTTAGTTTGCATTTTCCTAAGTAGATTTTCCATTTTCATGAATTTCTTGGTTTATTTCACCTTTTTCCCCTTTATTTGTTTGTTTTCTTTTATTTTCAGGAGAAGATCGTTCCCGAGGTCTCTTTCCGGGTTTTGAATTGATTGGGATACTTAGTGTCTTCCATTTGAAGCCCAAGATTGGAGATGAGCAAGTTCCAAGCTTCCTTAGGCCGTGAATTCAAGCCGTGGGGGCACCAATTCTGGTGTTGAACCCACCATCACGGTGTTTTAGGATCTGCCATGCTCCGTGTTCATCAAGCACACCAAGTGGAGCGCACGAGGAGCATCAAGATGAAGGGGAAGGAGGCTGCCCTATTCCTAGGCGCGGGCGCGCAGTGCCCTAGCACGGCTGCGCCTGCTGCTCCCCATGTTCCGTACCCTTTTCCTCGCGGTCGCGCATCTTTAAAGTTCAGGCCGCGCTTATACGGGTTCTTTTGGGACGACTAACTACTTTCTCCTTTGTTAGTTCTACTATTTATAGTTTTCTCTTCATTTTTAGAGGAGAGACGAATTAGAGAGTTTAGAATTAGAATTAGGTTTGATTTTCTTAGAGAGAGAAACTCTAGATTTTAGATTTTGTAGGGAGAGAAACTTGAAGATTGATGGTTGATGATTGATGATAGTTGCAATTGGTTTGAATTCAAGTACATTTCCTTTGATTTGATCAAGTTTGTAAGAATCCTCTTACTTTAATTCAATCTTTAGCTTTTGATTTCAATTGTTTTGTTGATTGTTCAAGTTTATTGATTGTTTGATTGGATTGGTTTGATTGGAATGATATTAATGAATTTGATGAATTATATAACTTTGTTCTTGATTTCTTCCATGGATTGTGAGTAGTTTGCTTGCTAGGGATGTGGTGAAGCATGTATTAGTAATGGATCATAACTAATTAGGGGTTTTTGATTGATTTTGCATTGTAATTAAATTGGTTGATTGATTTTGTGCATGTGTATGGATTGGAAGGAGTGATCAACCTTGTTCTTCATGCTAGATTGCGTTGTGTGTCTACATTGATACGGACCATTGATTTGTAGCTCGCATTTGTCGATTGAGCTTGGTAGGTGACGTTCCTAGTTAGAGTCTTTCGTAGTTGGCGCTAGTTAGACCTCTAGGAGATAGCTTGTCGAGCTCTTTTGATTGCATTGTCTATCTTCCCTCGCAATACTCGAATTAATCAATCTCCAACCCGATTAGTGTGTGTTCATTGCAAGTATATGTGGATCCTAAATCCCTACTGTTTTTACGTATCGATTTACTTTGTGATTTACTTTGTTTGTTTAGTTGAATTAGATAACCTACACTACCTCTTACGTTTCGAAATAGCTTGACTTTGGCGGTAGCAAACTTCCCCCCATTCCTAGTGGTTCGACCCGAAGTTTCCCTATTACTAGGTGTAGGTTTGGTTGCAAATTAGTTTGATTGGAGGAATTTTAGTTTCAACGATCTAGAATCTACGTCTCGGTCATAATGGCGTCGTTGCCAGGGAATGTCGAGTTGTTTGCTATTGTAGTTGAGTCTATTTCATTTTATCTCAAATAAACAAAAAGATTTTTCTCTTTTAGGCTACATTTGTAGCCATGCTTCTAATATTTTCCTTTGAGATTGTGCGTGCAAGAGAACATGGGAGAAGTCCCAAGGGTGACATTAAAGGAGTTGGGAACTCTGAATGCATATAAGTATGCGAGCGGTATTGCTTCATCTTCAATTCCGGAAAGTGACTTTGAAATCAAGCCGGCAATGAAAGCTTTAATTGAAAGGCGACAATATAGAGGTGGAACAAATGAAAGTCCCCTCAATCATCTTAAGGAATTTTAGAAATGTTGCAACACAATTAAGGTGAGCGGGGTCACACAAGAATTCATAAGGCTCAAGCTATTTCCTTTCTCTCTAATTGGAATAGCTCAAGAGTGGCTAGACAAGGAAGTGAAGCCTAATTCCTTGAGAACTTGGGATGAAGTCACTAAAGAATTTCTTTCCCGTTTCTTCCCTCAAAAGAAAACAGCGGAGGCTAGAGCTTTGATTTAAAGTTTCAAGCAAAGGACTAGTGAAAGCCTCTATGAAGCATGGGAAAGGTACAAGGAATATCAAAGAGAGTGTCCTCACCATGGAATCCCCACTTACCAAATCATTCAAATATTTTATGGTGGTTTGAGTCCTCAAGGGAGGTCAAGTCTTAATCCGGAGCCGGAGGCCCAATAATGAACAAGACCGAAAGTTGTTGATATTATTGAGGATGTAGTGAGACACTACATGGATTGGCAAGAGGGTGAGAAAGAGCCGATAAACAAGAGTAGCACCACGGGATGCTCGATTGATCAACTCAATGCTATCAAAAATTTGTCCATGCAAATTTCGGACTTAGGGAAAGAGGTGGTATCTATCAAGGTTAAGCTTGAGAGTGCAACTTCACAAGCACCGATTCTTCCCTCCCAAATTAAGGGGAGAGGTACATCTCCTTATCCTAACACTTTTCCTTCTTGTTGTATGATTAGTGAATGTTGGTTTTGTGATTTATGTGGAATGAATGATCATGATGCTTCTTTTTGCCGCAATGTTTCTTGTGATAGAAATGATGAATATGATGGAAATAAGAGTGAGCATGTGAATTATGTTGCTAGTAATGATTTTGGACCTAGATTTGATGTTCAAAGGAATGTTGGGAATAGGAATATTCACAACCACGGGAACTATGATAATTATAACCAAAATAGTGGTTATGGGAACCAAAGAACCCAATGGTTTCGTGGTAACTATAACAACCATGGTTATAGTGGTCAAAGTCATGGCCAAGGATATGGAGATCATAACCAAGGTTATGATAACCATAATTAAAATCATGGCCAAAATCAAGGTAGGGGTAATTGGAGTAATCAAAGTAGGGGGAATTTTCAAAACAATGTTCAAAGAGGTACCCCACTCGGATTTACTCCAAAGACCCAAGGCCAAAGTGATAGTTTCTATGATCAACCATCTTCATCTAGGAGTTGGTTAGAGGATGTCATTGAGAACCAAACCAAGGTGTTGAATACTCATACAACCCTTAGTAGAAGATTAATGACATGATGACTTATAGTAAGGGGTTAGAGAACCAAATTTCTCAATTAGCTAGTATGTTGAAAGAGTTTTCAAATCTTTCTTCTTTGACTTCACAAGGCTTAGACCCTAAGAGTTCTATGAATGCAATTGTTACTAGGAGTGGTAGGATTCTTGAGAGTGGAGTTTCAAAGAAGAGTGATGCTAAGGAGAGTCCTAGCAAGGATCCGGTAGAGAATGAGGGAGATGAGAGTCCTTTGGTTGAGAAAGTTGATGAGTAACAAGTTGAGAAAGTGAAAGAGAAAGTGAGAGAAGTTTGATAAATTGAGCTTTGGTTGAGAAAGTTGATGAGAAACAAGTCGAAGAAGTGGCGAAGAACTACTCTTGGGGTGGTAGAGAGAGGAATGCATCGAAGAAAAGTGGGATGTATGAATTAGAGAAGGTTGATCAATTGCAACATCAAATTGAGCTTTTGACCAAGGGGCTTGCAAAGTTAAACACAAGTGTTAATAGTGGGGCAAGATCCTCTCAAGTCAATACTTTCTCATGCCAAAATTGTGGTGGTACAAACACGATACTTCTTATTGTGGAGGCTTGAGCCCCGAACATGTTGCGGCTTACAACACAAGGCAAGATGGATTCAGGGGAAGTGGTGGAGGAGTATCTTGGAGACAACCACCACCCAGATTTGTACCTCAACCTCAACAATAAGGGCAACAAGCTCAACCATCATACAATTCCAACCCTCAATATCAAAACCCACCTCCACCTCAAAACCAAAACCCCAGGGGTAACTACCCAAGAAACAACCAATACAACAACCAAAACCAATATAACAATCAAAATCAAGGGTCTCAAAGGAGTCAAGATCAAGCATCTCAATCCGATTCCACACAAACCCGAATTCTCCAACAACTCCAAGCCATGAATCAACATCTCCAAGCCACTCATCAACAAACTCCAAGAAGTCAAAGCTCACAACAAGATGGTTGATTCACAATTAGCTCAATTGGCCGAGAGAGTACCTTTCAACTCACCTTCTACCCTACCGGGCAACCACAACCTAACCCCTCTCACAACTTGAAACCCGATTCTTGCAAGGCAATTACATTGAGATCAGGCACATCCTATGAAGGGCCTAAAGAGGGGGAAGAAGAAGAAAGTGTGAGGGTGGAGAAGAGAGTTGAAGAAGACAAAGGTGTTGGGAAAGAAGAGAATGTAGAGAAGAAGAAGCACAATGATGAGAAAACAACCTCAAGTCCTAGTGAGACTAGGAATCTAGATGAGCCGGTTCCTTTTCCCGGGAGGCTTGCGGAGAGAAAGTTGAATGATAACTTCGCAAGATTCCTTAGTGTAATGAAGAACTTACACATAAGTCTCCTTTTCATCGAGGTTTTTACCCAAATGCCTTCTTACTCCAAATTTCTCAAGGACATCTTAACCAACAAGAGGAAGCTCAATGATGAGCTCATTACCCTCCCTCATCTAGTTAGTGCACTTGTTCAACACAAGATGCCAAAGAAAGAGAAGGACCCGGAAAGCTTTACTTTACCGGTTAAGATCGGTAACATGGAACCTAGGGGTGCCTTGGCGGATTTAGGAGCGAGTGTTAGCTTAATTCCCCTCTCCATTGCACAAAAGCTCAATATTAAAATGATTCCCACAAAAAAAGTAATTCAACTAGCCGACCGCTCGGTCAAACTTCCTTGTGGTGAACTTGAAGATGTTCCTGTTCAAGTTGGGCATATCTATGTGCCATGTGATTTTGTAGTGATGGATATGGAGGAAGATGTTGATACTCCTTTGATCTTGGGTCGTGAAGCTCTTAAAACCTTGGGGGCGGTCATCAATTGCAAGAACAACAGCATTACATGTGAGGTGGTCGATGAGAAGATTGTCTTTGAGTTCTCCGAGTTACTCAAGACCCCAATGGTTGAGAAATTCTACCGAGTTGATGTTGTTAATGAGGAGTTAGATTTTTTGGGGAGGGTAGTGATGAGGCCGCAAGATCCAATGATTGAAGCTCTTACCTGCAAGGAAGAGTTTCATTCACAAGAGTCAAGAGAGTTCGTCATGGCTATGGAGGAAACCTCGAAAGTGGATGAGGTTGAACAAGAAGTGGAAATCGAGCTTGAACAAGAAGAGGAGAAATTGGAGAAGAGTTCCAAGCCTCCTCCCAAGGTAGAACTCAAACCCCTTCCCCCTTCTTTGAAATATGCTTTTCTTGATAATGAAGGAAAATATCCTATTATCTTCAATGCTAGCCTTGATGGACTTCATTTGGAAAAATTGCTTGATGTTTTGAGAAAATATAAAGATGTGATAGGGTATAGAATTGATGATATCAAGGGTATTAGCCCTTCTTTGTGCATGCATCGTATTCATCTTGAAGATGATCAATCTACCTCCATTGAGCCTTAAAGGAGGTTGAACCCCAACCTCCAAGAGGTTGTCAAGAAAGAGATTTTGAAACTACGTGAAGCGGGCATTATTTATGCTATCTCCGATAGCAAATGGGTTAGCCCGGTTCATGTAGTTCTAAAACAAGGTGGAATGACCATCATAAAAAATGAAGGAGGAGAGGAAATCTCTTGCCATGATTAGTGACTAATTGGATGCATGATTCAATTAAGACAAGACTTAATTCATTGATTTGCTTAAGCAATTGCATGAATGTGAGTTGTTTGAGTAGAACTTAGTATTCTAGGGCATGTTCTTCTTGATAATCACCATTGTCCATCTATATTTGATCATGTCTGACACCCCATACCCCTAGCATTGTTTATCATTGGTTTAATCCTTTTTATCTTTCTTTCTTTATTGCTTTAGTTTACTTAATCAAGAAAACTAACAAAAATATTCTCCCATTTACTCGTACATTAGTGGATTTGATGTTTAACTTGTGTGCTTCCTCGTGGTTCGACCCTTTACTTGCCGCTAACTAGTTTAGTGAAAGGTTTAGGCTTATAAATAATTAATTTGATTAGGTTAGTAGTCCCAACGACCTACTTTACCCTGATCACATTTTTATTATCAATGGAGGGTATTCGACTTTCTCCCCCAAAAAGAAAAATGAAAAAATAAAAGTCGAGTTTGACTAAAATAAGCTTAAATTTAATTAAACTGTCATCCTTATTACGTATAGAAGTGTTTCTCAAAATCCGAGTTTGACTGTCAATAAACAAATGATTTCTAAAATCCATCCGAGCACATCCATGCATTTTCACAGTCTTCGAGAGGCCTTGTAAACAACAAAGATATGTTCCCTATTGTTAGTAAGAGGACATTCCCTGTCTCGTAATGTCAGCTTCTCTTACTAAGAGGACCTAGCCGCTCGAGTGTTGCCGTTATAATTTCCATATACGGCAGACGTTTGACTAGCATCAAAACGGACTTGTACTAAAACAAGAGAACTCACAATACTTATGGTCGAGGAAAGAGGTTCCGATAGCTATAATGAGAAGTATACTTATGAAGATTTTTAAATCTCTTAAAGTATTCTCATAGGTCGATCCAGTATGGTTCTAAACCAATACCTGTGCAAATGATTTATGACAATCATGTCCTTGTAGCACAAGAAACGGTGCTATAAATCAAACTACACACTAATAGGTTTTCGATTATAATATTCAATGTTCACTTTATAGGTGTTTCTTTATCCAAGACTGGTCTTGATACCCTATTTTTAATATTCTCATAATCGAATGGACTCAATATTTAATTCTAAACCATAATTAAATCGAAACGGAGTGATAAAATTTCCTGAAATTAAATTACTCCAAAACCTGAATAGTTCATCTTAGTGTCTTACATTAAAATGTTCAAAAATTAATTAAAACACTAAACGGGGAAATCAAAGCCAGTCTCCAACGTGCCTGATTCCCATTGCCTCAACGTGCTTATTGTGCTTCACTTGAGGCAAAGGTTTAGTAAGTGGATCAGCTACATTGTCATCCGTTCCAACTTTACAAATTCTGATTTCCATTCCCTTATCATGTGAAATCACCGCTTGATATGTTTGACCTTTCGATGTTCCCTTGGCTCTCTTGCCTGAGCAATAACTCCATTGTTGTCATAATAGAGGGCTATTGGACCCTTGATGGAACATCAAGTTCACCAACGAACTTACGAATCCAAACTGCCTACTTAACCGCTTCAGGAGCTGCAAATTATTCGGCTTCAGTTGTGAAATATGCAGTTGTGCTCTGCTTGGCACTATTCCAACTAAACACTCCTCCATTTAGACAGAACACATATACAGACTATGATTTGAAATCATCTTTATCTGTTTGGAAGCTTGCGTCGGTATAACCTTCAACAACTAATTCTTCTGAGCCACCATATACCAGAAATTTATCCTTGTTCCTTTTTTGGTACTTTAGGATATTCTTGGCCGGCATTCCAATGCGCCTCTCCTGGGTCTGATTGGTATCGGCTCGTAGCACTTAAGGCATACGATACATCTGGCCTAGTACATATCATGGCATACATGATCGATCTAATTAGCAAAGCATATGGAATCTGATTTATCCTTTCTCGCTCATCAAGTATCTTTGGACACTGCTTCTTGCTCAGGGTTATGCCATGTGACATGGGTAGGTGACCTCTTTTGGCCTCCTACATACTAAATCGTGCTAGTACCTTATCGATGTAAGTACTCTGGCTCAATCCAATTATCCTCTTAGATCTGTCCCTATAGATCTTGATGCCTAATATGTACTGAGCCTCTTCCAAGTCTTTCATTGAAAAACATTTTCAAAGCCAGGCCTTTACAGACTCTAACATTGGAATGTTAGTTCCAATGAGCAATATGTCATCGACATATAAGACTAGGAAGGCGATGTCACTCCTACTGACCTTCTGGTAACCATAAGATTCATCTGGATTCTTGATAAAGCCAAACTTACAGATGGCTTCATCGAATCGCAGATTCCAACTTCTGCTAGCTTGCTTTATCCCATAAATGGTCTTTTTAAGCTTACACACTTTCCCAGCATTTTTTTGGTCGACAAAACCTTCAAGCTGTGTCATATGCACAGTTTCTTCCAAAATTCCATTGAGGAAGGCGGTTTTGACGTCCATCTGCCATATTTCATAGTTGTAATATGCAACAATCGCTAGGATGATCCGAACGGTTTTAAGCATTGTGACCGGAGAAAAGGTTTCATCGTAATCAATACCATGAATTTGCCTGTAACCTTTTGCTACTAGTCTAGCTTTGTAAAAGAATACATTTCCATCTTTGTCGGTTTTCAATTTGAAAATCCACTTACATCCGATAGGTGTGTAACCTTCGGGTAAGTCAACCAAGTCTCAGACTTGATTTTCAAACATGGAATCCATTTAAGATCTAATGGCCTCTTGCCATTTATCAGAGTCGGTGCTCTCCATAACTTGCTTGTAGGTTGCCAGTTCATCTCCATCCTTTACCAGGTTGTCATGATTCTCGGTTAATACAACACCAAGATACCTATCAGGTTGAGACCTCTGCCTCTACGACCTATGTAGGGTAACGGACTGAGCATTTGCATTGTCGATTTGACTTTGCACATTTTAACCAGCGTCTACAGATGCTGTTTGAGCACTTTGACTCTCAATCTAATTTTGTTGCTCGTCCTCTCGAACTTCATCGAGTTCGATTTTCCTCCCACTTGTCATTTTGGAAAGGCGTTCCTTCTCTAAAAAGACACTATCGCGAGCAACAAACACTTTGTTCTCAGATTTGTTGTAGAAGTAATACCCTTTGGTTTCTTTTGGGTAGCCCACAAAGAAAACCTTGTCAGATTTGGGGTGAAGTTTGTTAGAAATTAACTTCTTGACATATGCTTCGCATCCCCATATCTTGAGAAAAGACAACCTTAGAGGTTTCTTCATCCATAACTCGTATGGAGTCTTTTCTACAGCTTTTAATGGAGCACGGTTCAGTGTTAATGCCGCGGTTAGAAGTGTGTGTCCCCATAAAGAGATAGGAAGATCGCTAAGACCCGTTATGGGTACCATGTCCAGCAAGGTTCGATTTCTCCTTTCGGATACTCCATTCCATTGAAGAGTTCCTGGAGGTGTCAATTTTGAAAGTATAACCTTTTCTTTCAGATGGTCATCGAATTCTTGGCTCAAATATTCACCACCTCGATCCGATCGAAGGGCTTTGATTTTCTTGCCAAGCTAATTTTTAACTTCACTCTGAAATACTTTGAACTTTTCAAATGATTCAAATTTGTGCTACATGAGGTTGACATATCCATATCTACTATAGTCGTCTGTGAAGGTGATAAAATATCGATGGCCGTTTCTTGTGGTTGTGCTCATTGGTCCACATACTTCGGTGTGTATTAGGCCCAATAAGTTTCTTGCCCTTTCTCCCAACTTGGAGAATGGTTGATTTATCATCTTGCCTAATAAACATCCTTCACAATTCTCAAACGATTGTAAATCGAATAAGTCAAGAATACCATCCTAAACAAGTTTCTTGATGCGTTTGATGTTAATGTGGCCAAGACGACAATGCCACAAGTACGTCTCATTTGACTCAATGGTCTTGGATTTCTTGGTGGTATTGTTAACATTATAAACTTGTTTGTCTAACGAAAGCACACATTTTAGATAAACGTGTCAAGCCATAAACATATAAGCAAGACTTTTGAAACAATAGTCTAGTGATTAAAACAAAATGACGTCCAACATCGGAAGATCAATGTATGGTTGATAACAAAAACTTAAACAAGTTCTATGTCAAGACAAACTATGTGATTACAAGACTTCTGGAAAGATTGTCTTTTTTTTTCGCTTGTATATCCACATCCACTTGGTAACCCCTTCTCACTTGGTTCCTGAAATAGGAGCATATAGTGAGTCATTAATGGTATCTAATACCTTATGAATTGCTTGTATTCAAGTGTAGTTTATAAAGAAGATACTTGAGTGACGTACGGAAAATGTAGGTCATTTTCTACCCTCCCCAAGAGCCAAACGAAATTTATAAACACTCGACCAACCTAATACGAGTATATAGTAAGTCAAGGGTCGAACCCAAAGGAATGAATAGGCACAAGCAATAGCCTAGGTCAAGCTACTTCGAAGATTCTAGTAGGAAATGGTTGGTAACTAAGGTATCAAAAAGCTAGATAAATCGAGAAATTCAATATGCTAAACACTAGGGATATAGGCTCCACATGCAAGCTCAATGATTATGCTAATTAATGGATGACTCAATTGATTCAAACATTGCAAAGGACAAACAATGGTTGCAACTAATGGAACTCAAAAGCTATATCCTATAAGCCAAGCTAGGGTTCACTATGAATGGCTAGGAAGGAAAATCACAATCAAATTCAATCAATTAAAGCAATTCTCAAATCAAGGGTTCATGTCATTGAAATTTGCAATGCAATCTAGATTAATCTTATAGGTTGATCACTCCTAGTCTAATTAATCACATGCACAACTATGTCAACCAATTTAATTGCAACAATTCAATCAATCAAGGATCATCAACTAGCAAAAATCATCAATTAAGCATGCTTCCCCTTCTCCCTAGCAACTAATCTACTCACTAATCATGGTGGGATTGAAAAACAATACAAATTGAATCACAAACATTATCATTTCAAGTTTAATCAAGAAGAAAATCAATCATTAAAGAATTTCTCAACCTAAGATTAAAATTCAAATCAAACATTCAAGAATTAAAGGAAATTGCAATAAAAGTAAATTCAAAGGAAAGAAATCTCACAAACTTTCATTGATTTGAAGATGAAATCCAAGATCAAGTTGAAATCAAAGATCAAAGTAAATTAAAATCAAAGAAATCTCACAAGCTTCTCTCTCTACTTTCTCTCTCTTCTATTTCTGGAAAATAAGTCTGTAGTACAAGATAAAGTCATCTCCTCTGAAAAAGGAAAAGTCAAAACCTATGTATAACAAATCGAGCGAAGGGAGGCGGAGCCCCTCGTGCGCACGCACCAGGCCTGCCGCGCGTGCGCATAGTAGGGTTTGCGCGCACGCAAAGAGGGGTGCGCGTTGTGGTGCTCGTGGCTGGCCTCCCTTGCTCGCTCGATCGATCTTCGCGCTCTCGAGCATCCCTATCATCAGTGCACTCGAGGCGATGCCCGCGAGGAGGGCAGCCTTTTATTCTCTAAGCACTTGTATGCTCCAGACCTAATCATTGCTTCCTTGGTGCTCGTGCTTGTGGAGCTAGCTTTGTTTGCTTGAGTTGCATGCTTGGATTCCCGAACTTAGCTCTATAAACTTCCTTGAATGCACTCGAGCTTCCTCCTTGATAATTAAATCCCGGGAAACACGACACACCTACAAAACAAGACAAAGAAACGAAGAAGCGAGAGAAATAACAGAGAGATGGATAAAATAATAAGAAAACCATCAAAAGCACACATTTCTCTAAACTTACACACAAACATGCATTATTATGTAAAACCACGACATAAAAGACTAAAAACGAGCATAAAACTACAAAGAAAACCTAGCCTAAGAATGCCATAAATGACACTCATCAAATTCCCCCAAGCTAGACTTTTGCTCGTCCTCGAGAAAAACAAAATCAAATTTATGGAAAGATGATGACATTATTTAAGCTAAAAAAGAAACGAGAAAACGAGAGAATAAGAGAATGCACACTAACTCCATTTCATAGGAATCACGGTCAATTTTAGCAACAATTGACAAGCCATTTAAACCTCTAGATCGCTCTAGAGGACGAGTAATGCTCTCGTAAGGGTTTCCTAAGAGATTAACCCATAACTCTCAAGTAAAAGGAGGCAAATCACAAAAAGAGAAAAGAGAAAAGAGAAAGTTAAAACTTAAAAGGAAGAGGGGTGCTCTTACAATGGACTTTTGCAAATGGTCAAGACACGAGAGGATACCAAACTTCCTAAAACAAATAACGGTAAGCACGTTCCGAGATATCTAGGGTTGATTGAAATATAGGACATGCTAAGTATAGAGAACTATCAAAACGCAATTCACTTTCTTCTCAAAACATTTTTAGCACATTTTCCCAATTAGCTTCAAATCTACTTTTAGCAAGCATCTCTATGGTTCCTCGAAGGAACCGGAAAAATAAATAGACTTGTGGTTTCTCGATGTCTCAACTATTGCATACCGCTCTATAAGCTTGACCTCGCCTCTTTTAACTATGGACGGCTTTTTCATTTTATTGTCCTCGCCTCTTTTAATTATGGACGGCTTTTTCAAATTTTGCATTTTCTTTTTATGCACAAAATATTTACAACACAAACTTGCTTTCATTAAAAGAACCAAACAATCCATTCTCTTCCACCAATATTCCAACATAAGAGACCAAATGCTTCACAAAAACCAACATGGGAACAAAAATGAAACAAAAGGCTTAAGATCTAAAGATGTGGCTTGAAAAGAAGGATATATGGCACAAATAGTTAGCAAGTAAGAAAATGAAAACCCAAAATAAAGATATAGAAAACTATCCTAGAAAAAGAAAAATTACCACCCCGAAAAGATTCCTTTGTCTTTCCTAAATGGCTCGGTAGTGATCTCGGGAGTTGAAAGTCAAATTCTAGATAAAGCACACAATAGTCAAGGATCCAAACGCCGCACAAGAAAAATACGGAGAAGGCTAGAAAAGCATGAAACCTCACAAGGTTGTGGCAAAAACTCACTAAAAGCTTGAAATTCACCAAAGGGGAACAATTGCGAGTTTTCAAAAACAATGGAATCCGGCTTCAAGGTCCCAATAGTTCTAAACGACTACCTTAGCATGCACTATCCTAGAGTCAACCAAAGATATTCTTAAACCGTGCGAACCATTGTCCTTAGGAAGAGTGATAGCCTAAATTGCAAGTCCAAGTGGTACTAAGTCTAAAGCAATAGCAAAACTATAAAGAAAGAAAAGCAAAGCCTCAAAAAAATTAATATTATTTTTTATTTTAAAAAATTATGTTTTTGTTTTTTTTTTTATTTTTTTATTTTTTTATTTTTTCTTCAAAGTCAAATTTAAAAGCAAAACATAAGAAAAAATGCAAAAAGAAATGTAAAAGAAAATAGATAAAGAAATCAAAAAAGAAAAAGTAAAACAAAAAGGAAATAGAAAAAGAGGAAAAAAAAAACAAAGAAGAAAGATAGAAAAGTAAAGGAGAAATAGAAAGTATCAAGGAAGTAAGCTAACATATATATCCCAATCGACAAACATGTGAACATTCGGCTACAACGCCAATGTTCCCAAACACGCTAAGGTGTTAAATAGCAAACAATCTCGAACCATTCAACTTCTCCTAATCTAAACCTATACTAAGCATACAAGAAAAGAAAAGAAAATAAAAGGAAGAAGATTAGAAGGATCTCAACGGGCGTCGAAGCTATGCTATAACAAATAAGGTGAAAGAACAACGACCGTCATGGAGCACCAATAACCATAGCACAAACTACGAGGAAAGGGGAGAAAGAAAATAGACTATATACAAAGAAAAATGTTAGTAACTTCAAGATAAAAGAAAATAAAGATATAAAAGAGATATATGTACTCAATAGGGAAACAATAATACATGAAAGCACAGAAACATCACTAACAGGATCAGGAAACGATATCAGGAAGCATAATCAAGCAGCAATACAGCAGACAATCATCAGAAATCATAGTCATCAGGAAGCAGAGAAACATATCACACAACAATCAGTGAAAGAAACAACAATACCAGGAACTAGAGCAGGGAAACCATCAGAAAAACATCATCATCATCATCAGAGAAGCAAGAGATAAACAGTGATCAATACCAACAAGCAAAAGAGACCCATAGTGAACTACAAAAGTGAAGGGGGGAACGGCGAAGCACACAAACAACATAAATCACCCCCAAGCTTAAAATAAACTTCCCCCCAAACTCTAATCCTAATAACACATAGGCTAAAAGAGCACAACATATAAAGCACATAAGAAAGGGGGGGTAGTCACGATAATCTCACTCCGCACTATGGTAAGGGGTAGAGTGAGAACTCCCCTCACCGGTCTCTAAAACATGACTCGAGCTAGCCATTTCACTCACCTCGATAGGGGCCTTTCCCCTTAACCTCCCCTCCCTCTGAGCACGATCTATCGCGAAGAAATAAGACCAATCATCCAAGACCGGCTTGCCTGACAATCCCCACCTACCAAAAGTCTCGAGGTTCGGGAAAGGCATAAGGTTCGAGGGATCATAAGTATAATCGCATCCACCGGGCCGCTTATAATCGTAAGTGGTCGGGGTGGTGCCAACAATAGCACTAGGATTGACATGAGGACCCTCCCAATAGGGGTAACAAGGTCTAGGTTCGATGGATGGGTCTAAGGGTTCCCATTGAGGGATAAGTCCTTGTTAGACCAGGAGGTATGGATAGTTCAAGTAAGGGTCAATCTCTCCCCTCCTCACATGGTAGTCATACACTTGATTGGCATGGTTATCATAGCCAAGAGATAAATCCAGCCCCAAAGGCATGGAATACAAAACATTAGTAGTGGAATCTAACTTGGCATGCAAAGTAGGTAATTCAAGTGTAGAAGAAGAAGTAGAAGGAGGGATAGGAGTACCTCCCCGTTCAACTGGGGGCAAGACTTGAAAATCCTCCGATATAGCATCATTGGAAGCGGTTCTTGTATGGTTAGTCTTCCGCCGAAGAGAAGGGTCGATGTTGCACCTTGGAGGCCTCTAAGTTAATGAATACTTCTTTGTCTTGCGGTTGGAAGCTTCCTTGCTAGGAATCAAGAACCAATCCTTCACTCGAGACACCTTCCAAATGAAAATATCACGTCTCTTGGTTCGATCGATGAACTTTTAGTTGACAAGAGCGTAAATGTTGAGGAAGTGGGAAGGCATCTTCTCCTGAGGATCAACTATTGGAAGGAGTTCACAAAGCAAATCCTTATAAGAATCGTTAAGGCATAGGACAAGAATGGAGATCATGCCCCCAATTTGGATGCTCCCCGAAACTGAAAGACCATCTCGGATGTCTAGGAATCGGTTGATCAAATGTTGAGTGAAATCAACAAGCTCAAGCTCTTGCGGCTCTTGATCGGCTATCCAAATCCAACAGAATTCCTCACGGGAAATAGCTCCCAATGAGTCTTTAGAGCATAGGGCATAGGTGAAAATACGATTAAAGTATCTCATAGTCGGATGAATGATCGATGCGGACTTGGAATTTTGAGGCTCATATTTCCCTTCATCGGAGATACGCCGCCACTACATGAGTTCATTATACCCATGGTCACTAGTCATTTTACCATTGGCCGAATAGACAAGATGGTCTTCATCAACGGCCCAAGAAAGCCGGAAGTAAGAGCAAAGTTGTGACTCCGATAACCGAGGATCATTGTTAAATAGTTGAAAGGTCAACGTTCTTGAAGAGTCACCACTTGTCTCACGGACCACCTCTAGGGATGAGAGAAACTCATAAGTCACCCTAGCATAAGTAGGAGCACTCAAGTCCAAGAACTCCAAAAGACCGAGATTCTTGGCAAGTCAGCAGACGTGATCATCAATTCCAAGCAATTTGGTAGTTTCTTGATCATAGAATCTTGTCGACTTAAGCTTCCTCTTGGTAAGTTGCTTGAACCTATCCCAATGCATTTCTTTGGATAATTAAATGCCATACGTTTCTACCACCTCAGTAGGAGGTGGAACAACGTGCCGGGATTTACTTGTGTTTGATCTAGCTCGCTTCTTTTGACGAATAGGGGCCATCTACAAGAAGCAAAGCAATTCATGAGAAATTCATTAACAATTATTATTGTTCAAGAATATTCATAAGAAATTGCTCAAGAATCAAGCACAAATATAATCCAATAAAAAATGAAACAAGAAATGGTCACAAATGAACTATGCCATGAATATAGAAGCAAAAGTTAGAAGCAACTAGTCATAAATCAAAGCCAAAGCTTAACACAAAAGACCAAATCATGAATCATTATGAGCAAATTAATCCAATAACATTGGATTATCAAAGAAATGAAGCTATCATATAAAATAACCATGAGAGAGAAAATAACCAACAATGGTGATTCAAGGATTCAAGAAAGGTATACAAATTCATCATGAAAAAGCTTCAAATTAAGATTAAATAACATCATTCAACACAAAATACAAGCAAAAAGAACGAACAATGGAGTTCCACCATTAAAGCAAAAACAAGGGTTTCAAGCTTCAAAAATGAGCAAAAAATGACTAGAGAGTGAGAAATTATACCTCAATGAAGCTTTAAATCACATGAAAATTGCACAATTCAAGAGTATAGACCAATTAGAAAACCCAAAATCAAGTGCCAAGCACAAAATCAAAACCCTAAAATTTTGATTTTTTTACCCAATTTTCGAAATTCAAATTCGAAATTCAGAATTTTTTTTTTTTTTTTTTTTTGAAAGAATTTGATTATGTGTTGTTGTAAATTGTGAGGAGTGATATTAAAATGTGGGATTTGATGAACTTGGAGTAGAATTTGAAGGAGATAGATGAGATAGGATTGGAAGGGTGAAATGAGGGTAGAAGTCGGGGAAAGAGAGTGGGAATAGGGGGGTTTTGTGAAGCTAGGCACGAAAAAAAAGGGTGCGAGCTGCCATGGCTAGTGCGCACGCGCACACCCCTTTGTGCGTGCGTACTAGTCGTGGCAAGGACGGGGGCCTGATTGCTCGGATATGCGCAGCATAGAGCCAAAAATACTGACCTAACTGGTGCGCGCGCGCAACCATATGGTGCGTGCGCACCTGCCAAATCAATAGGGAGGCTGAAATTGCGCCAAAATGAGCCCAAAAACCTAACCCCCTTGGTGCGCGTGTGCAGCCATATGGTGCGTGCGCACCATCCAAAGCCTTGGGGGGAAGAATTTTTGCTCGGAAATGTTGACCCTGCTGGTGCGCGCGCGCTATGCCATGGTGCGTGTGCACCAACCAAGGCCTAGGGGGGTGTTGATTTGTTCTTATGCGCACTCTCGTGCTTACGCTCTCATCGGCTCTCACGAGCATCATGATCTAGTGATACCCACGAGAGGGGCAGACAAAAATTCACATAAAAAAGTTTTCAAAAAAAAATCACTCGTTCATGACTAAAAATTCATGATAGCGCAAATACGAGAGCGCATTTGTACATCAAACTCCTTCACTTGTTCAACCAAACCTCATGAAACCTTAAATAATCACCGAAATTGTTGGAAATCATTATTGATTCAATCTCGAGGTACCTAAAGTCAAGAAAACAAAGAAAGATAAGAAAATTTCTCAAAAATAAAAAGAAATGGAAAGATTATGAATAAACAAAAGAAAGGGTTAGAAAGCCGGGTTGCCTCCCGGGAAGTGCTTGTTTAACGTCATAGCTCGACGTTCTCCACCTATTAAGGTGGTTGACGAAGAAGCAATATGTGAATTAGGCCAACAAAAGCACCATCAAAATACTTCTTGAGTCGATGGCCATGACCTTGAACGGAGATGAAGAATCCAACATAGAAATTTCTACAACACCATTACGAAAGACATCTTGAACCAAGTAAGGACCACTCCATCTTGACATGAGCTTTCCGGGAAATAACTTCAACTTGGAATTATAAAGATGAACTTTGTCACCTACACAAAATTCTTTCTTCTCAATAAGCTTGTTATGAGCTTCCTTGGAACGAGCTTTGTAGGTACTAGCACAATCATAAGCATCAAGTCGAAGTTCCTCTAGATCATGAAGATCTAACCACCTATTCTCCCCCGCACTTGCCAAATCAAAGTTTTTCTTCTTGATTGCCCACAAGGCATGGTGTTCGAGTTCTACCGGGAGATGACATGATTTGCCATAGACTAGGCAGTATGGAGTGGTGCCTATAGGTGTCTTGAAAGTCGTTCTATCCCAAAGAGCATCATCCAAATTGTCCGACCAATCCTTCCTATTCCTTGCAACCGTCTTCTCAAGAATTAACTTGATTTGACGATTGAAAACCTCGACTTGGCCGCTTGTTTGAGGATGGTATGGAAAACCAAAACGTTGATGAACTCCATGCTTTCGCAACATCTTTTGAAAGGCATTGTGAATAAAATGAGAACCATTATCGCTTATCACTGCCTTAGGCACACCAAATCTTGGAAAGATGATCTTTTTGAACAATTTCATTACCACCTTGTGGTCATTTGTTGGGGAAGCAATGGCCTCAACCCATTTAGACACATAATCCACCGCCACAAGAAAGTATTTATTTCCAAAGGATGAGGGAAACGGTCCCATGAAATCAATTCCCCATACATCGAATACTTCTAACTCAAGAATAGGTTGTTGAGGCATCTCATTTCTCTTGGAGATATTCCCAACTCGTTGACAACGATCACATGACTTAACAAAACCCCATGAATCCTTGAAGAGATGTGGCCACCATAAACCACATTGAAGAATCTTAGTGGCGGTTTTAGAAAAAACCCATATGGCCACCACTAGGATCCAAGTGGCACATCTTCAAAACACCAGGCACCTCTTCATTTGGAACACAACGCCTAAGTAAACCATCGACCCCTCGTTTGTACAAGATGGGATTATCCCACAAATAGTGTCTTGCCTCTCTCTTGAGCTTCTTTTCATTGATTCTTAGAAAAGGAAGGTGGAAACTCCCCACATGCAAGAAAGTTCACTAAGTAGGCAAACCATGGGAACTCTTTTGCCTTAATAGCATAAAAGAAATCAGCAAGCATTCTATCCTCGATTGGAGAACCATCATCATGGATTTGGGAATCCTCAAGGCGTGAGAGATGGTCCGCCACAACATTTTTCACTCATCTCTTATCCCTAATATCAATATCAAAAGTTTGAAGTTCAAGCACCCACCGGATCAACCTAGGCTTGGATTCCTTCTTGGGAAAAAGGTATTTGAGAGCCGCATGATCCTTGAAGACAATAGTTTTCTTAACTTTAATTTTCCATTTGGATTCACTCTTAACAATTCCTTCACGACGTCAATCTTTCGTAAAATTTCAGGATTTTTTAGATCACACCTTGCTGCACTACATAGATCCTTCATAACCTCCTCGAGCATATTCTTCCCCTTCCAACATAGAGCTCTTTTAAATAGTTCTTTCATATTATTTAGGTCAAATTCTAGAACTACAAGAGAACATATCTCCTTTACTAGAGTAATCCGATTAATCTTAATTGAACATAAAGCAAGATTGAGATGGAAGGAAGTGACAAGCTCACAAAATAGAGATTCTTCCTCCCTACTGCTAATCTCAGCCAAGCATAGAATTTTGGTGGCTTTAACATTATAAGGCAAAGCTTTATCAAATTTCTTCTTCTTAAACAATTGATTCCTTTCCTCTTTCATTTCGCACACACCGTAAGGATTTCTCCAGGCTCCTCAAATTGCAAATTAAAATTCATCGCATCACTTACCTTCTCTTCATCCTACCATCCTCTAGATGGAACGTGATTAGTGATGATTGAATACTAGAAGGTAGGGGTGAAAGTAATTGGGATTAAAACCGAACTGTACCGAAAATCGAACCGAATTAGTAATTTAATTTGAATTTTTTTTTTAATTTGGTTTAGATCGGTTTGAAAAAATAAATAATTTAGGTTTTTTGTTTGGATTCGGTTTTGGGTTTCTACAAACCGAAAAACCAAACCAAACCAAAATATATTATAAACTTATGCATATTTCTGATTTTAAACTAATCCCAATAAAAGGCCACAACTATTTAATTTAAGTAGTTTCCCCTTAGAAACTTTAGAATTCTAGAAACCTCTTAAACCACTTATTAGCCACCTTTCTGACTTTCTCTCTTATCCGTTTTCATCTTCACCCTTTGGCCTTCTCTCATTTGATCTCATTTTTCTCGTTCCATTTTACCCTATCATCAGATTTCAAATTTATTTCTCAATCTCATCTTTAATTATCCTATGAACCTTTGTTTAATAATCTCATGATTCTCATCTAAGTAGTGTTAGAGATGAATCTGAAATTTTTTATGAGCCAAAAGTTTATGTAAGGAAGCACAAGTTTAGACACCTGATTGTGTATCCCCAATAACCAAACCTAGTAATGAGTACCTTCCACATCTTTGATTATCGAGTTAGGTCAAGAGTTGAAGAGTCTCGTGATGTTCTCTTTAGCCTTAACCACTTCTAACCTTACCTAAAATGCTTTAAGCCAAAACTATTTATGTCGTGCCTTTAACCCAAAATCATTCATTTCGTGTCTTTGAAAATCATTCATTTCGTGTCCTCTTTATAAAACATCCAAACCAGATTATTTTTGTCCATAATCCTGGTCCAATTAGATGGGGTTTGTGTAGACACCTTAAAATGTCTCCCCAAAACCAAACCCGATGATGAACAACCTTTCACCACCATTATAAGTAGGTTGAGTATTTAATCTTACAGTTCTTAAATCCATATTCAATCTCAATACATTTCATAAACCAACCTAATTCCTAGCCCATATCCCCAAACCATAACTTATTTTCCTCTTTTCGTGCCTTTAAACCCTTAAAATCATTTAATTCGTGTCCTTTATATAAAAATGTTTAGACTAGTTTATTTTGGTCCATAATCAAGGTCCAATGATTGAATAGTTTGATGAGGCTTAAAAATAACTTTCCAACGATATATTATAAGCCCAAATACGAGTTATAACGAATAATTTATTGCCAAAATACTAAATTGAGCCCAAAACGAACCTAAGCCAACCTTACCTACGACCCAATAATCATGTGGAGGGTCTAAAGGCTTTAATCCGATTCCTAAACCAATTAGAATTAATTAGAAGATTCTATAAAAATCTAAAAGATTTTAATTATCCTTTTTGAAAAGATAAGATTAAAGATTTTGAAATTGAATAAAACTCCTCTTTTTGAAAGTCCTAATTTTATTCGAATTGTAAGACGCTCAGATATGATTTTTGTGCCTCCTAGTTTTTATCCAAATCTTAGATGGTCGGATAGCCCTTGAAATTATATTTTCAATGACATAATTATAATATTAATTTTAAGCTATAACAAAAAAGATATAAAAGAAATACGAAACTTTATCCAAAACTGACACCGTCCCATTATTTCGGACATATCTTTAATTCTACAAACGATTTTAATCTGATTTAAATTGGGTTAGAAAGTAGACTTTAATATCTTTCCAACGACATATTATTCAGGATTTTTTGTAAATTAGCACCCTTAAATGTAACATGTGTTGAAATAACCACCCATTGTTGTTGAAATTTAAAATAACCACCCATATTTTACAAAACTATAGGTTTTACCAGCCCGACCTATAATCTGGCCAGTTTTCCAAGCATGTGCCCAGCAATTTCATTACGAAGAACCTTAATTTCCAATTCAAATCAAATTGAATGAATCAAACAACGATTACATCATTAAATTCCTAATAAAACACATTCTAAACAACAAATATCGTATAAATTGAATGTTGGGGTTTGGTGAGTCCGACTCACCGCGGAAACAAACCCAAAACCAAGACCGCACTCGCAATAAATAAAATCATAAACATAATTAACTTAATGACAAGATTAAGATAATAATTATACCTTTAACGCGTGCTTCGCCCAACCTCGAGGGGCTCTTACTTCGAAAGCAAGCCTCGAAAATACGACGACCTCCAACAGAAGTCCACCCACAACTCGAACACCGACTAGGTCCAATGCCTTGAAGTTAGCAAGGCCCGACCGAAACCCGAGTAATTGAGTTCAAAGGTTTTCACAATGGTGATGCCTTTTTCAACTCTTGAGTTCAAGGGTTTTCACTACTAGTGATGCCTTTTTCAACTCTTACTCAAGTGATTTTTCTAATACCCCAACTTGGGTATTTATAGGGAAAATCATGAATGTGAAAAGCTCTCCCATCAATGTGGGAGAATTCGATTTTCCCATTTTATTTTAAAGATAAAATAAAATTAATAATCAAACTAGTAATAAATCAACAAGTGGCAAGCTCACATGAGAGGTTAGGTGAGGACCATTTGGAAGGGGGGGGACCAAACTTGCTCCCCACTCCCTCTCCCGAAACCGGCCAACACAACACCTCACTACCCTCTCACCTTGCGCCACATGGCACCCACACTTGTGCATCAAGGCACCCAAGGTGGGCTGCCTTGCGCTGCCGTCCATGCTTCGGCCAGCAAGCCATGCATTGCTTGCGGGCTGCTAGGCCGAGGCCCAACTTGCTAGGCAGTACGCAATGGCCCAGCCATGCTGCTGCGGGCTGGTGCGCCTAGCGTGCTAGCTGCTGCGGCATGGCTGATAGCCAATGCACGCACAAGGCAGCGCTCAACAATGCAATGCTAGCATTGGTGCGCTAGCACGCACCAGCCAGCCTAGGCTCGGCTTGGTGCGCATGCTAGCCACCATGCTAGGCCATATGCCCCTAGCACTCGGTTTGCTTGGGGCATTCCGATGCTAGGGGTATTTTGGTCTTTGTTGATTTATTATTATTTTCACGTCTCGTCTTTTACTATTTTCGACTCGACTTTCGACGCTCCAAGCTCGAATTTCCAACGTCTAAATATTAATTACTCGGACTTATTAATTAATTCCTAAATAATTCGTCGCTTCAACTCGTTAGTTGCTTGGGTGTGACCCGAAGGGTTCAGTCAAGATTAAGCTGTAATATTAATTATGCATTAATATTACTGATCAGAAGCGGCCTCCGCCCAGGCATTCCGATCATTTGACCTCACTGAAAAATTAGCTTTCTAATAATTCCGAACCCCTTATCGGAATAATACACTTATTCGAATGACACTATTCCTTTCAATCCGGAATCATAACCATGGACCCTTTTGACCAACCCTTATCCTTGAACTTTAGAGAACTAGAGGCATGGTTAGGTTGCAAATTCATTGCATCATATTGTGCTTACTTTACTATTAATGCATTCTTTGCATGTGCGTAACATATGTGTGTTTACACTAACCGTATGTTTGTCTTGTGAATGAGTCTAAATAAGCTAATTAATGGCTAAAGGACTTTGCTTAATTAATTAATAAATTTATATGAGTAATTAAAGTATTAATAAATTGATCAAACTCGACTTAGTACGACTATAAGCTTGTCCTTTTAGAGTAAAACATTGGAAACAGACCCAGACAACTGCTCTAGTAATGGCGCATGAGTTTGGCCTGTGGCGTGACACGCTAGTGTCGAGCGTTATGCCACAGCACTGTCGCATCGCGCTGGTCCTACCGTGTGACGACAGTTCTGTTGCTTCGGCGATAGTCCAGATTTTTGCTCGAGTCCTTACATTGAGTCTAATTAATCAATTTATTAAACGGCATAAGTTATATTTATTCCATAATTGAGTCTAAGCATATAGTCCATGGTCTTACACAAGTGTCAAACCATGTCACTTTCACTCACTATTAAAAGCACACACTTTATACGTATGTTTCATCTTGACCATGTTTAGAGAGTCTTGTGTGCGCGTGCCTTCCGTCATTTTTTAGGGGGGAAAGTCGGATAATAATCCTCCAATTAAACCATACTTGTTTAAAACCTATACTTAATTCCCACTTGAACCCTATACACCGATTTCCAAAAATATACACCCTATTTTTGCTTTTTTGCCTTTTAAAAACCAATAAAATCAAAGTCAATTTGAGTCAAGTCATTAAAATAAATGGTTTATTTTACAGCACTTGGTCAAGAAGAGAAGGGCGGCTAATCAAGGACAACACTTTTGTTCAAATCTTACTTTTTGATAAACCGATTCGTCAAAAGAGAAAAGCTAAGAGGATAATGGCAACTCAAGAAGAAGTCAATGAACTTAGGCAGAACTTGGCCAATGTAACTGAAATGATGAAGGCTATGGCTCTTTAAGTCAATGACCCTGCGAAACAGCAACAGATGCAACGAATGGAGGAAAGCCTGAACAAGCTCTCCAATGACTACAAATTCCAAGGAATTAGTTCACAAGGGGTCTCAGTGGACAAGGAGCTTCTTCCGCAGAAGTTCAATGCCAATGACATCCCTAGGTTCAAACCTACTGACAATCCTTATTTCCCCTTAAGAGCTTTCGAAACCATAATGAACATTAAGGGGATTGATAGGAAAGTCTTTCACTCTTTGTTCTCTTTATCTCTTGAAACAGTTTGCCAACAATGGTTCTTTTCCCTTGACAAAGAAAAGATCTCTACTTGGGATGGGTTAGTAAACGTTTTCATTGATAGGTACAAATGTAACATTCAAGTTGAAACTGATCATAGAGAACTTGAAATGTTTAAATAAAAAGAGAATGAAGGTTTTACTTCTTTCTTCAATAAGTGGAGGGAAACTTCTGCTAAAATGGTTGAGGTGCCAAGTGAGAAGGAATCTGTAAGGATGTTCATTAAGAACCTCCAAGAAAAATATTCTAAGCATCTTAAGAATTAAAGTAATTTGAATACTTTCAAGGCTGTCTATGACATAGGGATCAACACTGAGGACGACCTTGCAAAGCAAAAAGCTACTAACAACTCTAACAGTGGCTGGAAAGGAAAGAAGAACGACAATCTTTTTTCTTCCAAAACCACCCACTCAAACAACGTTAGTACCTTTAATTTGAATGAAGTCCTTACTATGAATAATCAAGGACAAAAGAAGCCATTTAGGAAGAACATTACTCCTATTGGCATGAGTTATGCCACCAAATTCGATCGGCTTCACGCAAGAGGTCTTATAACTCACATTGGACCATTCGGAGATCCACCGGTCAAAAGGAAGACGGCTAGTTGGAACCCCAATGCACATTGTAAGGACCATCAAGGCAGGGGCCATCTTACTGAAAAATGCTGGAAGCTAAAGGAAGCTATTCAAGATCTGATTGATAGCAACAAACTTCCATTGTCTCCTGAAAGTAAGAAGCTAAGTATCAATAGCTCCCCACTGTCAGATTCCTTGGCTATTTCTTATGAGAAAAGTGATATTGACCCATCGTCCCTCATGAAACTAATCAAAGAAACCCATGCTATCGAGGAAGAGGAGGAAACTTTCTTCGTTGCCATGAGTGATCTTCCTATAGGTCAACAACTTGCTACAAAAGAAGTATGGGTCCTCACACAACCGGTAAAGGTAGCAATAGTCATATGTCGCGAGGCCCTCGAGCATGTAAAGATGGCTCAAAATAAATGTGACATTAAAGAGGCAACACCTACAAAGACTACTAAGAGAAAGCCATTTTCTCTCCAAGTAGTCGAAGCACCCAAAAGGAGTGACAAGTCTTACACCTCAATTAGGACTTCCTACGCAAACATGTTCAAAATGCTCTTCAAGAGTGGGAAGATCAAACCTCTCGAGCCAAGACCATTTGAATCTTTGAAAAGGACAGATAAGTTCTATTGTCCATACCATCAAGTAGGAAGACATACCATTTCAAATTCAAAGATCTAATCCAGGGGTTGATTAACAGTAAAAAGTTGGTCTAAATCCCACCAGAAAGGGATGATAGCATCAACGGAGTCTAGGAAAGTGATTATGAGGATGTCTACCTAAAAGATGTGGAAGAAACCCCACTTTCAACAATATACCCAGTAGACGACATATGGGATGAAGAAGATTTACCCATAGATGTTCTCACAAGATCAGGAAAAGTGCAACCTCCCATCACTGCACAACCCATTCCTACTACCCAACAAGTTCCCATACCAATCATAGAAGACAACGACGTTTTCAAACAACTTAAAAAGACAAAGGTCGAAATGAACGTATGGAAACTACTAGCCACATCCCGTGAACATAGAATTGCAGTAATGGATGCTTTGGCTAAAGTAGGGATAGATTCAGAAACCACTCCTAGGGGATTAGCTAATTTTCTCACGAGTGATCTTCCAAGTCTCATCTATCTAATCACCTTTTTCGAAAAAGATTTACCTCCAGAAGGTGAAAAACACAATAAGTTCTTAAACCTCACAGTAATCTGCAAGAGAATGAATGTCCCAATGACTCTTGTAGACAATGGGTCAGCAATCAATGTTTGCCCACTACGAACTGCGAGAATGTTAGGAATAAGAGATGAAGACTTGTCTCCATCCACACAAGGAATGAGAGCTTATGACAACACTAATCGCCAAGCTCTTGGGACTATTACTATGAATGTCACCACAGGAGTTATAGAACATGCTATAATTTTCCAAGTGGTTGATATCAAAGCTTCTTTCAAATTATTGTTGGGACGCCCTTAGCTTCATGACCTTAAGGCTGTCCCTTCATCCCTTCATCAACAAGTGAAGGCCATAATTAGAGGAATTCCCTGTTACAATCCATGCTTCCCAAATAAGAATCAAAGCAATTGATAAGCCTCTCATAAATGTGGAGCACGATGATAACGATGAAGACCTATGGGGCTTCAACGTAGAAAAGGTCTCCTTAATCGAGGAAGATGAAAGGACCCCTCTTTACTACGACCTCCATTAAAATATGATAGTTAACGGTATACTCCGAAAACAGGGACACTTTCCTGGAATGACTCTAGGAAAGAAGAAAGGAATAGCAATGCAAACAAAATCGCATGGCCTTCCTAAATTATATACTTTTGGACTTTGTTTTGAACCGACTCTGAAAGAATATAAGCAAGCCCAGGAAAAGGCTAATGCGCGGAGAAATGCTCGTACTCAAAATAAAGAAATCCCAATGGATCAATATCCCCTCACCTTAAATGGACAATTTATAAGAGAGGGTGAAGATTATCCATGCTATGAATTCCCCGAGCCCTTTGTCAAAGATGGAATAAGACAACCTGGGTTCGAAATCTTCTTGGTTTGTCACTTCTTAGATGACATCCCAACTCTTATCTATAAGGAGAAAGCACCTCTGTGCTTCGACTTTAATATCATGGGACTTCTTTTTGGGCACGAGAAGAATGAGCCAAAATATGTTGAAGATAACTCCGCGCTCATTTAAACAGCATTACAAAGCGAGAGCTTTGGCCCCTCAAAGCTTATTACTCCAACAGAGGGATTAGTCCAGGGATGGCAAAAGACTGTTAAGGTGACTACACCAAGCGGACGGAAGATCTCTATAACAACAGGACAAGGACCTATGCTTGAAGAGTCATCTGAGTCAGATTCTGAATCTAAGTCTTCCCCTATCGAGTCTTTAAAATATTTAGCTATAGTACCTCAACCTAGTTCTTCTAATTTAGTACCTACTCCTAGGATAGTTAGTGGTCAAGTCCCGATGGACATTTCATTATTTGATGTAATGCTTTCTGAATCCAATAATATGTCTTCTTTTGCTTACTCCTCGTGTCATCCCTTAACCCAAGATGACGAGAATTGCTTAACTTACAATGAAAGTGACAAAGAAATAATTAAAGAAATGGAAACAGTTGAGAATAAAATACCAATAATAGAAGACACTGAAACAGTGGATATCTCAAAAGCTCCAAACGTTAAAAGAGAACTTAAAATCGAACCAACTCTTACTAAAGAAGAAAGAACCGGTTTAATTAATCTACTAAAGGAATTTATCGATGTATTTGCTTGGTCATATGAAGATATGCCAGGAATAAATAGAGAAATAACTCAACACACAATACCACTAATTCTAGGAATGAAACTTGTAAAACAAAAGTTACGTCAAATGAAACTTGACGTAGCTCTTAAAATTAAAGAAGAAGTTCAAAAACAAATTACTGCAGGTTTTATCAGGGTATCTAAATAACCCGAATGGGTTGCAAATGTGGTGCCAGTTCCAAAGAAAGATGGAAGGGTAAGAATGTGTGTCGACTATAGAGATCTAAATAAGGCAAGTCCAAAGGACGACTTCCCTTTACCACACATCGACATTTTGGTAGATAACACAGCGAATCACGCACTTTTCTCATTTATGGATGGATACGTGGGATACAACCAGATTCTCATGACCGAGGAAGATATGGAAAAGACTACATTCATAACACCATGGGGCACTTACTGTTACATGGTAATGCCATTCGGGTTGAAAAACGCGGGTGCCACTTACCAAAGAGCAGCGTCTGCCTTACTACATGACATGATGCACAAAGAAGTTGAAGTCTACGTGGATGATATGATTGTAAAATCAAAAGATCGTCAAGGACATCTAGTAGCCTTAAGAAAGTTCTCCGAAAGGCTGAGGAAATACAACATGAGGTTAAATCAATCTAAGTGTGCCTTTGGAGTCACCTCAGGAAAACTCTTGGGATATGTCATTAGCTCTAGAGGAATAGAGATAGACCCAACCAAGATTAAAGCAATCATCTCAATGCCACCACCCAAAACCGAGAAATAGATTCGAGGATTCATTGGCCGGTTGCAATACATAAGTAGGTTCATATCCAAATGAACTACGATATGTGAACCCATATTCAAGAAACTAAAGAAGAATGTGCCAGTAATATGGGACGACGAGTGCCAAAAAGCCTTTGAGAAGATCAAAGCCTATCTTGCTAATCCTCCCATACTAGCACCTGCACTCCCGGGAATCCCTCTTAGGTTGTATTTAACAGTCACCAAAGAGACAATGGGGGCTATACTCCCACAAGAAGTAGAAGGAAAAGAAAACGCCATCTACTACTTAAGAAAAAAGATGCTCGAGTATGAAGTACGCTACACACCACTTGATAAATTGTACCTTGCATTAGTGTGGGCCACAACCAAGTTAAGACACTACATGCTCGTTCATACAGTCTATGTGGTATCTCGGATGGATCCACTAAAGTATCTCTTCGAGAAATATACACTTAATGGGCGAATATCAAGATGGATAGTTAACTTAGCCCAATTTGATGTAAGGTTTATGCCTCAAAAGGCTATCAAAGGATCAGTGGTCTTGGAATTCTTAGCGGATTTCCTAATAGAAGATTCGACACCTATACATGAAAATGAGTTTCCAGATGAAAACATAATACTTACAAAAGATGATACTTGGACGTTATACTTCGATGGAGCATCAAACCAAAAGGGTTGTGGCGTAGGAGTATCATTAGTGTCACGTAAAGAAGAACATGTCCCAATCTCCATAAAGTTAGATTTCAACGTTACCAACAATGCTGCGGAATATGAAGCATGCGTGGTAGGCCTTGAACACAACTTTGACATTGGAAGTAAAGAAACTTCGAATATTCGGGGACTCTTCCTTAATCATCAACCAAATTTCCAAAAGGTGGAAAGTAATGAGTGAAATCTTAGCCCCTTACCAAACATATCTGGAAACCCTCACTAATCAGTTAGAAAAGGTAGAATACACATATCTACCAAGAGAAGAAAATCAATTTGCTGATGCTTTGGCAAGACTAGCCTCAATGGTTAGAATTCCCATAGAAATCGAGCAAATGCCTTTGACAATATAAAAGAGGCATAAACTTGCTTACATTCAAGCTATAGAAGACGATGAGGTAGTCCAAGAAGAAGAGAAAGAAGAAGAACCTTGGTATACAAACATCCTCAACTATGTCACCAAAGGAGAATACTCACTCCATGCTGACAAAAGAGCAAAACGAGCCTTAAGACTTTTGGCTTCTCAATATATACTCATAGACAATGAGCTACACAAAAGGGTACCTAAAGGTCGAGCTCTCTTGTGTGTAGGCAAAAAGGAAGCCCAAAAGGCAATAAGGAGATATGTGGAACTCATGTAAACGGCAAGATGCTAATCCAAAAGATAATGCGCGAAGGATATTATTGGACTACTATGAATAGGGACTATTATCACTATCTAAAAAGATGTCCTAAATGCCAAATATACGCTAACTTGTAGCACGTTCCCCCATCACTCCTTTACAGCTACACTTCACCATGCCCATTCTCAACCTGGGGAATAGATATCATTGGAAAGATTACTCCTCCTGGGATAGGAGGTCATGAATACATCCTAGTAACAATAGATTACTTCACAAAGTGGGTCGAAGCAGCATCATACGCAAAACTCACTACAAAGCATGTAGAACTCTTTATCGAAAGAAACATTATATGTCGATATGGAGTCCCATGTGAAATGATAAGTGACAATGGTACTCTCTTTCAAGTAGAATGTGAGGAATTGCTACAAAAATATGGTATTCAACATCATCATTCTTCCCTATATAGACCTCAAGAAAATGGTGCAGTAGAGGCAGCCAATAAGAATTTAAAGACCATCATCGAGAAAATGACAGAGAATTACAAGGATTTGCCTAATAAACTCCATTTTACTCTTTGGGGTTATCGCACGTCAATTCGCTCATCAACAGGAAATACGCCATTCTCCTTAGTCTATGGAATGGATGCCATATAACATGTAGAGCTAGAAATACCTTCCCTACGCATTTTGCTGCAAAGTAAACTCGATGAAGTCGAATGGACTAGAGCGAGATATGAGGAGCTAATTCTACTTGATGAAAAGCGACTAGAAGCTCTACATCATACTCAATGCTACCTAACTCGTATGGCTAGACACTTTAATAAGAAGGTCAAGACAAGAAACATCAAAGTAGGAGACTTGGTGTTAAAAGCATAAGGAAAAATGTTCTAGACCCAAGAGACAAATTTAGGCCTAATTGGTCCGCACCAAACATTGTCAAAACTATCCTATCAGGAGGCACTGGAAGGCTAACTGATATGGATGGAAATGAATTCTCAAATATGACAAATCTTGACCAACTTAAGAAGTATTACGCATAATTCACTACTACAAAATATTCCATACAAAACGCTTAAAATAGGCCAAATAAAACGCCTTAGAGGCGTTCTTCAATTAGGGTGCCTTATAAACTTTAGAAGGAGTCTTTTGGAGGCGTTTTGTATTCAATACAATATAGGACGTCTGTCTAAGATAACAGTTTCCAAATCAATGCATACAATGAATAAAAAAACAAGGCAAAAAGAACAGTTATCTTTTGGTAGGCGTTATGTATTTATATATAAAGAGAACACCTATCTTAGTTAACATTTCTATTTTCTTTGTTTTTTTTAAGAAAAATAAAAATAAATGATATTCTAGCAAATGCAATTCTGCCATAAAGAATAAAAAAAAAAAAAAAACAACTGCAATTCTAGCATTTATGTTTCATACTGGTAAAAAAAAAACAAAAAAAAAACAAAATCAAACAAAATGACACTAACAAAGTAACAAAACTGATCAATCGTATGTAATTTAATAATAACCAATCTAATAAGTCATACTTATAGGTATTATTACAATTAAAGTATAATACATGACATAAAAAAAGTGCGAAGCAATTTGATAAGCTAATCCTCTTTGCTTCCATTGATATATCTGCATCAAGAAGCAAACAAAAAAACAAAAAATTAGGACCAAATAAACTACAGTACATTTATAATCCAAGTATTATAAAAACCTATGAAACTGTAACATTTAATCCTGGAGTTGAATATCAAGGAATCAGAAATTTACATGTATAAAAAGAACATATTGATAAGCTAATCCTCAATATATAAAAAGAAATTTACTTGTTTAAAAAGAACAGATTTGTATATGTTTCTGTCTGATCCCAACTCCTCCAGGAACTCAGACCTGAGATTCTGATACCCCTATCGGCAAGCTGAGAACCTACACAATGAGAAGAAGTTAGCTAACCCCGGGGTGATCCGGGGATAACCACTCCGATGATAAAGTCAGAAAGTGTTTGAGAAGAGAAGATAAGTAAGAGAGAGAAAGTAGAGAGAGAGAGTAATTAATTGTCCTCATTAATGAGGTCTTACCTACCTATTTATAGTAATCTACCTTGACAGGTGGCTTTCACCCATGCACAACCTTTTGTGCCAAGTGTCGAGTTTCTATTGCCACGTGTTAAATTGCGGCAGGCCGACATGTCCTCTTTCTGTAACATATCAGCATCTTCTTGTTAACATATCATCCCATACAATTAGCCCCCCAAGTGAGGACGTATGATCATTCATCATCGTGCTCAGTTAATCATGGGAGACAAGTTGAACCTAACAAAACAAACTTTGGGTAACTTTGGGTTCCACATCTCATTCTTCAGACTCTTCCTTAAATTGGAAATTTTATTGTAACAACGTTTCTTGTACTTTGTCAAGTACTGCTTACTAACAAAGTTTCATTACTAATCTTGCCGTTTTCATAATTCATTTTAATCGCTTGGCCTGTATCCAGGCGAATTAACTTCTACGTATTCATATATTTTTAAGCTCTATGTTCTTTTGCTGAGAAGTGTTATGTTAATTTGCTACTTGTAGTACTTTTATTATTACTATTTATGTAAGAGGATAATTGTTGTGCCGTAACGCCGTGTTCTTCGTCAGTTTCATTAACTCATTAGTTTCATTAACCCCTTTCCTCCCGCAAGTGACCTTGTATGCCGATAGGTTACAAGGTCAATTCATTACAAAAAGCCTGGGAGCGAAAAACTCCGTTTTCCTCCCCAAGTGACCTTGTATGCCGATAGGTTACAAGGTCAATTCATTATAAAAAACCTGGGAGCGAAAAACTCCGTTTTCCTCCCCAAGTGACCTTGTATGCCGATAGGTTACAAGGTCAATTCATTACAAAAAACCTGGGAGCGAAAAACTTCGTTTTCCTCCCCAAGTGACCTTGTATGCCGATAGGTTACAAGGTCAATTCATTATAAAAAACCTGGGAGCGAAAAACTCCGTTTTCCTCCCCAAGTGACCTTGTATGCCGATAGGTTACAAGGTCAATTCATTACAAAAAACCTGGGAGCGAAAAACTCCGTTTTCCTCCCCAAGTGACCTTGTATGCCGATAGCTTACAAGGTCAATTCATTACAGAGGGTACGTTATGGTAGTGTAATCGTTTTTCTTCTTTTCCCCTCTCTTTGTTTTTTTTTTTTTTTTTTGCTTGGGCGGGAAAATTTTTACACGTGTCACAAATCCTGCCGCTGCTTTTTGAAAAAGTTTGCCAATTAACAGCCGTCGGATCTCTGAACCGCCTTTCACTTCAATTGGCCATTCAGCTTCCCCTTTTTTAGATCAAAATTCCGCCATTTTTTTTTATTACTTTGTATTCCTTCCCAGTTTTCTCTCGAAAAAGTTTAAGTGGTTGACCACAGTTCTGTCCTTTCTTATCCTCCTCGCGTTCGATTTGTGCATTCCGTCTCCTCGGGCGTACCTTCTCTTTCTTCGTCGTTTCTTTATCAGTTAGAGGCGTTAAATCCGCGATTTTCATTGAAGGTATTTTCGTACCCTAACCCCTGATTTTTCATGCTATTTTTATTTCCTTATATTCAATTAAATGTCTGAAGATAGTATCGAAGAGAATTTTCCTAACCTTAGTACTGCTAGGCGTCGTTTAATTAGACAATCTTTAGGCAAAGAAACCGGTAGTAATCAAGGTAATTTGACTACCCTTTTGAGACGTTAACTTCTAAAGAAGAAAAACGCGCTTTTATGATACATAGGACCATTGCCCACCGTGAAAGCGCCCTTCACCCTACTAACCCTGATATCCCTGCCGATACTGAAATTCTTGACGTTGAACCTGTTAATGTCCGTTATCACTTACGCAGCTTTACTGGGAGACGATATTTTAATCAATACGGCACTAACGTTGGCAATATATGTATAAACACTATGCCAAGGGTAAAGAGTACAAGTTATCAACCCCGAGCTGCCGCCCGTGAAGCCGCTGAGGCCGCCAAAGCAGCTAAAGCAGCTGAGGCCGCCAAGGCAGCGGAATCTAGTAAAAGACCTAGACAAGGTCAGGTTGTAAGTTCTTCTGAAGAAGAACTTGAGGATGACATCCCTTTGACCCCTGAAGAAGGTCCGTCATCTCCTGTTCATGATTCTGCCGTCAACTCAGTTTTAAGAGATGACGAAGCTCAGGAAGACAGTGTAAATAATGAGAGTAGGGATGACATTGTGGACTTAACGGCCGAGGTTATCCAGGAAGAGAATTTGGACGAGGGGTATAGTTCTGAGACTGATAGGGCTGAGTTCCGACAACCTATAGTTCTTGCCAACAACGGAAAAGTTGCAAAGGAAAAGATAAGCGAAGCTTTTAGGAAAACGGCAATTACAAAGGACTATTGTCGTCGTGCGAAAAAGTTCTTTAACTTACCTGATGGGTATGAGTTGTCTCTCCCTCCATCTGGAGCTTCAGTGTTGGATTGTCCAGCTGGTTCCGTGGCTGTTTACATGAAGCACTTGGATTTTGGTCTCTGTTTTCCTCTACATCCCTTTGTTGCTAAAATCTTGAAGGCTTGGAACGTTTGCCTGGTTCAGTTAACCCCTCAAACTATTCATGCTGTTATCGCTACAGTTTGGGTTATGCTATACCGGAACTTCCCTCTAACCCTTAATGTATTCAGACGGCTTATTACCCTAAAGAGAGATGGTCAATCGGATGGGTGGTGGTCTTTATATACCCAACCTCACAAATATACCGTCAATCCTAAACTATCTAGCTGCAAAGGTTGGAAGGATAAGTTTTTCTTTATGTCAGTTCCAGAGGATTTTCCTTTGAGGAGAACTTTTTTCAAGCCTCATCCCCATTTTGATTCAATCCCCGAGAGAGATCTCGGGAAGCATGAAGAAAGGGCTGTCAATCACTTTGACATCTCTGAACATGATGAAGGCGACGGCAAGGTCCGTCTAATTCCTGCGGTGTGGGTGCCGAATGTGAGTTACATTCTGGGCAACGCGCCGCTATCTCGTGTCGGTCTTTGTTGGACTGACCAGCATGGTATAGCTTATCCTTCTTGGTTTTATTACTCTTATTCACTAATTATTCATGTTCTTATTTTCATAATGAAAACGGCGTAGTTTACTTGTTTAGTGTTACCTTCCTTACCCTTTTATTGTTTTTTTTTTTATATATTCGCATTTAACTGATTAAATTTACATTCCTTTTTACCAGGCATTGATAAGTTGGATAACAGACAACTCGGCCTATCTTCTGACGGGACAAGGGTTATCAGGCGCTGCCCCAAAGCTTCCGACCCCTACGATACTCTTGCTTCCGTCTGCGGGCGTGCTCCAGCTATTAGTGCCAAGAGAAGAGCTGAGATCATGGCCGATGATAATGCCAAGAAAAGAAAGCTAACACCTCTGGCCAATCGGCGAGGTGGCATTGTGATCTCCAGCCCCAGGCAACCTGAAGGGCGTGCCGAAAAGAAAAAAGATCAATCGGCGCCCGAGAAGAAGAAGGACCAGTCGGTGTCTGAAAAGACCCCGACTGTCAACAAAGCTAAAATCCCTGAGGCCGTTGTGAAGAAGGTTATTCAGGGTATTGAGATCGAAGATCTCACTTCTGCTGAATCTCCCCGTCAACCTCAGGCAACCACCGCAATTGCCCCTACAACGGCTGGGTCGGATTCCAGCATCCCAGCCTTGACTTATCGGTCCAATCAATGGATCGAGCGCGTTTCTGGAAGGTTTTCAGATGAGGTTCTGAAGGGGTTTGCTGTCCCTCCCGGCCATTCCGGCGACCGTTGGCAACCTGCTATGGATGTCGGCCGGAACGAATCTATGATAACCGATAACCCAATGCAAGGTGGAAATCTCGGTTATCGGCTGTTAAGCAATTTGACACTGCCAATGGACAGACCTGCTGGTCCAATCGGCCCCCTTGCTGCTACCCACATGCACAACATGATGAAGGTACGTATATATATTACTATTTCATTTCTTTATATATATATTTTTATGTAGCGTTCTCGCCTTCCCTACTTTTACCTAAATATACATTTCTATAGGTCGTCATGTCTGGCACAGAGCTGGTTGAGATGTATCGTTACTACCAGGAGAAACATCATCAAGCCTCTGCCAGCGAAAGTGCCATGCAGGAGGTCATCAAAAATGCTGAAAAGGCCCTCGATGATCTGAGGAAAATAAAAGAAAAAGATGACAGGGAAATGTCGGAGCTGAAGGCCAAGGCTGAGAGGGTTGCCAATCTCGAGCTAGAGGTGCAAAGTTTGAAGACTCAGATCACTGAGAAAAACAAGGCCGTTGAGCGGCTTCCCTCAGTTGAAAAAGATCTCCGGGATGCCAGGATTAAAATTAAGAGCCTTGAGGAAACGGTTCTAGAAATGGAAGCCGACAAACCTGGTATCCGTCGGAGGGCGGTCGGCCGTTATCTAGCCTGTGATGAGTTCTGCTCCAAACTCCAAGATCGTTTTGATGGAGGTTGGACCGCTGCTCAGAGATGTATTGCCCACGCCGCCGGTTGGAAGAAGGACGATTGGGCAAAAATTGAAAAGGCTTTCGGCGAGGAAGCCTACAAGATCCCTTCTGGCTTTGAGGCGCAGCAATTTTCTGATGAGGACTTGTATAACCTGGCGCCAACTGTTGATGACGGCCCCAGCAATCCCAGCATTTTGGATTCCCTAGTGCCTGAGAATGCTCAATCTTGAAGGGGCGGGCAGTCATCACCGACATCCTCCTGTGGGTCTTGTATCATTGGGCCTTATCAGCCGTAACTCTTTTATTGTTTTTTGTATGTATGAACATGTTTTGGCAGTGCTGTTTTATCGGCATATACCCCTCTTTTGTGGTGATGCCTGTCGGCTGTTAATTTTATCTATTGTGTAAACTTATTTTCGTTTTTACCATCTGCCGATTGCCTTCAAAATTCTACACTTTTATCATAACTGTGTTGTTCTTTACTTATCATTTTCTAGTTTGCCTGTTTTTAAACAAGGTTATGATAATCATGTTGCCTCGCCTTGCTAGTTTTCAACGCATAAAAAATTGCAAAAAATAATTACTTACCAAATGCTTTGTCTGAAATCCGAAAACTTCCAGTTAGAAACCTTTTTAAAGACGCCAGCTTCCGAAGATACCAGATCTAAAACCTGGCTCGAGAAATTGCATATAAAAATTACCAGCATACTTTAAAAACTTATCAGCATACTATGGATATCACAACGCATATGAACGCCATATCATTCCTTGTCCCCCCCAGTGTACATAGTTCACGTTAGAGCTATGCACACTGAGCTGCGAACATAAAAGCGAACGGTTGTTGCTGGTTCAGATTATAACACTGGTCACCTACTGCTGTGTTGTTTTAGCCAGTTAGGTACCCTCTCGGCGATCATTTTCTGAGCTACGCCTCATGTCGGCGTATACTCAAATTGATTTGGCCGGTATTTATATTTTGAACCAGCAACCTCATGAGTTAACGTATACAACTGATCAGGTTGTATAACTGTTATCTTCATGGAAGCGGTTTTTAGCTGTCCATCCCACTTAACGATGTTCTGTTAAATGGAGGATGCCTATTTCAATGCGTATTGTCTGAATACTTCTTCATTCATTACCGATATCTTTTTTTGATATCAGTTTCAAAAAATAAGGATTTGTTCATTATACATAGTATTTTTTCAATACAGCCGAGTTCCATACATTTTTTAGAGGTGTCCCATCCGGGGTTTCTAGATAAAATGACCCTTGGATGACGACATCTCTTATTCGATAAGGCCCTTCCCAATTCGCAGTCAGCTTCCCATCTTCATTACCCTTACCGGTTGCTGCTGTTCTTCGTAATACTAGATCTCCTTTACTTAACGGCCTATGTGATACTCTTCTGTTGTAGGCCCGTGACATTCTTTCTTTAAAGACAGATGACTTAACTGCTGCTTTTTCTCTTAGCTCTGGCAAGAAATCTAACTGTTGCCGTAGGAGTAAATCATTTTGATCTGCACAGTAATGCTGAATCCGGAATGTCGGCAACCTGACTTCTGCTGGTATGACTGCCTCCGTTCCAAAAACCAGAGTATAAGGGGATTCACCTGTGGCTTCTCTCATCGTTGTCCTGTTGGCCCATAATATTTCTGGTATCAAATCTGCCCATAAACCTTTTGCGTCTTCGATCTTTTTCTTAATTGCCGTTATTATCTGCTTATTTGCTGCTTCTGCCTGGCCGTTAGACTGTGGGTGGCATACTGCTGCATAAGCAAATTTTACCTTATACATCATTAAGAGATCTTTGACTTGTTTACAGTCAAATTGAGTTCCATGATAAAAAACCATCGCCATCGGCAACCCGAACCTCGTGAAGATGTTTTTCCATATAAACTTTTTCACCTCCGATGTCGTTATCTTCGTTACTGGTTCTGCCTCTATCCACTTGATGAAGTAATCAATTCCCACTATCAGATATTTTCTTCCGCCTGTGGCTGATGGGAATGGGCCTACTATATCCATTCCCCACTGGGCAAAAGGGATTGGGTTCAGTATCGGAGTTAGATCGTTCGGGGGCAAGTTGATAACTGGGGAAAACCTTTGGCACTTTTCACATTTTTTAACATAAGCCTTTGCATCTGCGTTCATAGTCGGCCAGTAATATCCCCTTCTCATTGCCTCTCTGGACAAAGCTCTTGCTCCAAGGTGATTACCACAACTTCCCTCGTGCAATTCTTCTATTAATCTTGCGGATTCAAGATCCGTTATGCACCTTTGCAACGGCAGTGAGAACCCCCTTTTGTATAACTGGCCTTGGTACATAACGAACCACACACTGTCCTTCTGTAACCTTCTCAGCTCCCCTTTATCTGTTGGCCCTACACCATGAACGATGTATGCCAGTATTTTATCGTACCACTGATCCTCCATTTCAACACAATTGACATCCGCCGGTATCTCATCTATGCTTCTCTGCTTTAAAATCTCAACCATAACTGTTCTTTCCAAGTCATTGAAGCTTGAACTTGCCAATCTTGCCAATGCATCTGCTTGAGCATTTTTCAATCTCGAAACCAGTTTAATCTCAAAGTATTGCAACTGAGCTGCTAACTGTTTCATTTTCTCCAAATACTTCACCATTGCTGGCTCTCTAGTTTCGTATTCCCCACTAAACTGGCTTGACACCAGCTGAGAATCAGTTGTCAAAACTAGCCGTTTTGCGTCTGCCGCTATTGATAGCTGCATTCCGGCTACCGCAGCTTCATACTCGGCCTCATTATTTGTTGCTTTGAACTTAAATTTCATGGCGTATTCAAATATTTTTCCATCTGGAGCCGTTATCACAACTCCGGCCCCTGCCCCCGTTGCTGTGGCTGATCCATCAACTGATACCTGCCATGTTCCCAACTCCTCTTCTTCATCTGTGTATGTGGTTTCAACAATAAAATCTGATAATGCTTGAGCCTTAATTGACATCCTAGGCTTGTAACTTATTTCATACTCCGATAACTCTACTGCCCATGTCAGTAGTCTACCAGACGTATCCATTTTTCGCAGTGACTTCTCCAGGGGATGATTGGTGAGTACTTTTATCGGATGTGCATCAAAGTAAGGTCTTAACTTCCTGGCTGCTACCAGTACAGCTAAAGCCATCTTCTCTATAACTGGGTATCTGCGTTCTGCCGCATTCAAGACATGGCTGACAAAGTAAATCGGTTGTTGTTGTCTCTTCCTTTCTACCAACAAAACGGCCGCTATCGTTTTTGGTGATGCTGAAATGTATAATTGTAACACTTCTCCCTTCTCAGGCCTGGCAATTGTGGGAAGAGATTTAAGATGATTCCTCACTACTTCTAAGGCATCACTTTGTTCTTTTCCCCACTCAAATGCCTTATTCTTTCTCAGCACCATAAAAAACAGGAGTGCTTTATCAGCTGATTTGCTGATAAATCTTATTAGCCCTGCCATCCTGCCCGTTAACCTCTGTATATCATGGATGGTTTTTGGTTGTTTCATTTGAAGCACCGCATTCACCTTATCAGGATTTGCATCTATCCCCCGTTCACTAACCATAAAACCTAAAAACTTCCCTGATCTCACCCCAAAAACACACTTCTCTAGATTCAACTTCATTTGATATTTTCTCAAGGTTCCGAATGTCTCCCTCAGATTGGCTATATGGTCTTCTTTGTTCTTACTCTTTACTATCGTATCATCCACATACACCTCAACATTCCGCCCTTTCTGTTTCTCAAAAATCTTATCCACCAACTTCTGATAGGTTGCCCCTGCATTTTTCAACCCAAAGGGAATTGCCTTATAACAATACACACCTACATCCGTTATAAAGGCCGTTTTATTTCTGTCGGCCTTATGCATGCTGACCTGGTGATATCCTGAGAATGCATCCAGAAAACTAAGCATGGCATGACCAGAGGTCGAATCTACCAGCCTATCTATCCGAGGTAATGGGTAGCAATCCTTAGGGCAAGCTTTATTCAAATCTGTAAAATCCACACACATTCGCCATTTCCCTGTCGGCTTCCTCACCATTACTACATTTGCCAACCATTCGGGATATGTACAGGGTTCTATAAACCCTGCTGCCAAGAGTTTATTCACATCGGCCTGGATCGCTTCTATCTTCTCAGTCGAGAAATTACGCTTCTTCTGCCTTATCCGCCTAAACTGTCTATCAACATTCAGCTTATGTTCCATTACCTCAGGATGTATGCCTGGCATCTCACTGGCCGAGAACGCAAAGACGTCGGCGTTCTCGCGCAATAAACTTATCAGGTTACACCTGGTCTCCACATCCATATCTGCCCCAACTTTCACTGTTCTACTGGGGTCGCCTGGCTGCAATTCAACTTGGACGGTTTCTCCGCCCGGCAACGGCCTTGGTGTTTCTTCAGGTCTTACATCAAAGTTTTTCATTGTCAAATCTTGCACTGTCGGTTCATCTTCCCTTGTTGGGTTGCATGGAACTGCGGCATCACCAACTGGGTTCTTCAAAGCTGTTACATAACAGGCTTTCGACATAACCTGACCTCCATACACCTTTTCTACAGCTCCCAAGTTTGATACATAGGCTATTGCCAAATGGTATGTTGATACAACAGCCTGCATGTCATGAATTATCGGTCTGTCGATAATTGCGTTATAAGCCGACTTGACACCTACCACCAAAAACTCTGCCATCACATCCCTCGTTTGTGGCCCATCACCAATCCTTACAGGCAACACAATGCTCCCTTCTGGCCTCACTGTCGACCCATTAAAACCAATCACAGGGTATGATACCGGTTTCAAATATTGCCTTCCTATATTCATTTCGGTAAAAGCCTGCATAAATAACACGTTCGCTGAACTACCTCCATCCACCAGCACCTTTTTGATGTCAGCCCCATTGATCTTGGTTATCAGGACTAACGGATCATCATGTGGGAACACTACACCTCGTGCATCTTCTTCCGTAAATACAACTTGTGGTTTTGAAGCTGGCCGAGGACGATTATCTACATCTAAAGCACAAACTAGATGACGGTGCTCCGCTAAATGCTTTTTCGCTCCACTAATCGTCCCTCTGTGAATCGGCCCCCCCGTTATCACATCCACTCTCCCTGTAGATAACGGCGGTACTCCTGCATCCCCTTGTCGGACTATCCTCCCCTGTGTCCTTTCGGGCCTCGCTTCCATCTGCTGCCTCTCAACTGTTTGTGTTGGCTGTAGACTCCTGCCGGTATTCAACCGGTATTGTGTTAGGTGCCCTTTCCTGATCAACTCCTCAATGTTATCCTTCAATTGGGTACATTCTTCCGTATAATGCCCCACATCCCTATGGAACATACAGTACTTCTTCACGTCCCTCGACCTTGCTTTCATGGGAATCGGCCTTGACCAATCTTCTCTGTTCTGATTCACTGAGAAGATTGCAGCCCTTGGCGTATTCAGGGGGGTGTAAGTGCTGTATCTCATTGGCAGTCTTGTCGGTCTGGTATCTTGCCGACTTCCTCCTCCTCTTCCTAGGGCAGGAGCTCTTGGCCTGCTCCCTCCAGACGAGGTCCCCTCATTTTGACTTTGCCCCTTTCCAGCCACCATATGCCTATTACTCGTCTTCAACAGCTCCTCGCTCTTTATGTAATCGTGAGCTTTGCTGAATGCCGCCGCCAATGTCGGCAGACTCTTCCTGGTAAGATACCTTTTGAAATCCGAATCAACTAACCCATTCATCAAAGCCATCACGGCTATCTCCTGTTGTAACTTCGGAATAGTGTTTGCTTCATTGTTGAATCTCCTGATGTAATCCCTCAAAGATTCATCTGGTTTCTGTTCCACGGCCATCAATTCTCCAGAAGTTCTCTGCCTCACGCTATTACTGACATATTGCCCTACAAACATCTCAGTCAGTCTTTCAAAGCTATCTACTGATCCAACTTCAAGGTTGTTAAACCAATCGGCTGCAGCCCCAATCAAAGTTGTCGGAAAGACCTTGCACCAAACTGCATCTGAGTTTGTGTACAGCATCATGTGTCCCTCATAAGACGTTATGAATCTTGCCGGATCCCCTCTTCCATCATATCTACAAGTCGGCATTTTCACCTTCTCCAATGGTTGATCTAAGATGTGCTGGGCAAATGGGGATGCCCTTAACTGCACTACCGTGCGTATTGCTTGACCTACTACTTGCGAGCTTCTTTGCTGCTGAGTTCTGGTACTCACAACACGACTCGAGGATTGCCCATCCTGCCGTGATGTTGTATGCGTCCTTACTGACGACTCATATCGGGGTCTCCTTGACGAGTTCTCCAGTTGATTGTGTTGTTCCTCCTGGTGACGGTGCGATGTTCCTCTATCGGCCTGGGCAGCTTCTCTTTCAGCCCGTGCCGCCTCAGCCTCCTTTCTCTTCTTAATCATTGCACTCATCACCCTTGCGGCTGTTTCCAATTCATCTGGAGTAAATGCCGCCATAGGATCCTCTGCCTCCCCTCCTCCTGCAGGGGGGGTTATCGGCATATGGAACTGATTACCCTCTAGGGTATGGGTTTCGTCTACTATCTCCACCTGGGGTTGTCCTACTGGTATTCCATTGTTAAAATTGTTTCCGGCCATGATTATTGTTGTTGTATATATATTTTGTGTGAGGTTCTTAGGCGATAGAAGTGATCAACTGTCCCCTCCTTTTAGCGCCAAATTGTTTCTGTCTGATCCCAACTCCTCCAGGAACTCGGACCTGAGATTCTGATACCCCTATCGGCAAGCTGAGAACCTACACAATGAGAAGAAGTTAGCTAACCCCGGGGTGATCCGGGGATAACCACTCCGATGATAAAGTCAGAAAGTGTTTGAGAAGAGAAGATAAGTAAGAGAGAGAAAGTAGAGAGAGAGAGAGTAATTAATTGTCCTCATTAATGAGGTCTTACCTACCTATTTATAGTAATCTACCTTGACAGGTGGCTTTCACCCATGCACAACCTTTTGTGCCAAGTGTCGAGTTTCTGTTGCCACGTGTTAAATTGCGGCAGGCCGACATGTCCTCTTTCTGTAACATATCAGCATCTTCTTGTGATCTGGTCATGCCCAGATATCATCCCATACAGTATATGATCTTTTCACGAATAACATATTTAACCCAGAACCCAAGAATTGACCAAGTATGTACCCTAAAGACTCTTATTTCCTTAAAATCAAACTAATTAAACTTCTATGAATTAAAAACAAAGAAAAATTAGATCAAATATAAATCATATATCTCGTATTCTCGTTGATTGATAATTTCAATGTACTATTATATTCAGTAGAAAACGGCAATTTTCATGATGAAAATTCAAAAGATATACTTGTATTAGTTATTCATACCAGGGATGAGCACCTACCGAAAATAATCGAAGAAAGCACAACAATTATCAATGAAGAATTATGATTAATGACGAAGAAGATGAACTACCACCATTGTTGAACTTTCTTTTTGTTTTTTGGAGAAAAACTACGACAATGTTAAGCTTTTGTGTTTTGTAAGAGAGTGAAAAACAGATTTCAATTATTTTGGATGATCCATTTTATTAAACCGTCGCCGCAAAAATGCTAAGTTCAACCAAAAATGAATAATTGCGGCTTCTGTCATTGTTGATGAAATCTAGGTGAAGGTGGTGGTTATGTCTACGGTTGCTGCTACGAAAGGAAATTGATAAGTAAATTTCGGTGAAGAACAGTGGAGACTTGAAATGGGTGAACAATTGATCGTGGGACTGTGGGAGTGAGATGACGGAGATGAGGGTTTGAGGGAGATGAAGACGGTTTGAGAATGTTAGATCTGAGGGAAATAGAGGGGTGGGATTAAGAGAGAGGTTTGAGTAATGAGGGAGAATGGGGGATGACACGGTGAGTTTAGGTTAAAAAATTTATTTTACTATTTATTTTTTGGTAAAATCAAATAGAACTACTATCCATGAGACACGTTCTATTAGATTTCACTAACAAAACATTTATCATGCAAATGCATTCTATATCATAAAGCTATATTTTGATCTTATTTTTTAATATTAAGAAAAAATCAAATTAAACTGTTCTTTAAGAGAGGCGTTCTATATTATTTATTTTTCAAAACTGTCTTCGAAGTAAGGCGTTTTATTTAATTCTAAAGAACGCTTTTCCAACTTGACAGTCTTGTATCATGTGTTACTTTTTCCACTTTTTGTGGTAGTGATTACTTGAGTATAATACTCAAGAGAGCTACGTTTGGTCTGATTCCTCAGGAAAGGATACGTAGGCAACCCTTTACAGGGTGCAGCCACTTTAATCTTCAAAGAAATCAATTCGTCAACAACAGAGTAGCTGGCGCGCAAGAATTAAGTCCAGCGCCACACGCCGCAGCCGTCGCACGGCGACAGGATGCAGCGCATCGCGACAATATCATCGTACGACGACAAGCCAAAATTCGCAGCACTAGACGTTCTGCGTCAATCTGGGTAAATTTCGGTGTTTTTTGGAAATTTTCGACTTCCGTACTCAAATAATTCTCGAAAAGAAAAAAATTTCAAGGCATTTTCATTGCTTTCATAATTTTTAATGTAAAAGATAAAAATTGAATGAATAAAATAAAGTAAAAATTATGGAATTTTAAATAAAGATTAAAAATAAAATTGACTTAAAATTAAATTTGTCTAATAAATTTAAAGTAAAGCAATGCTCTAATCTATCTTCTCTTTTCTAGCTCTTTTCTAATTCTTGTCCGCTTCTTCTTCATCATCCATCACTTTTACTTGTAAGCATCCTTTGGAAGATCTACATTCGAATTTGGTGTCGATAGTTTCTCCAATAGCCATTACACCGTGCTTCTTTTCAACCCACACTTTCTTTTCTGTAGAGTCAGCTTTTCTTTTCTCTTTACCCTTAGTAGAACTTTTCTTCTTAGGCATAACAGGAGTCTTAAATTCAAATCTTTCACCCAAACGTTCCTTAGGAGGATTTTTCCTATCCCCTAAGCGGTCCTTCACATTGGTCTTACTCAGCTTCCGAGCTTTGATCATGTCCTTTTGAGATCTACCAAGTAACCATTGCTTTACATCCCTAGACAAAGAAGGTGGGAACTTTTGGGTAACAATTTCTTATAAAGGTCTAGCACACCAATAATCATCAAATCTCTTTACATCCTGGGAAACAGGAAATTCGTAGGGACAACAGAGATCACCAGATGGAACAGTTTGAGCAAGACCATATTGTCTTCTTACCCTAGAAGGGTAATAAAAAGTCAATTTTGACAAGCTAGAAAGACGGCAAAAATGTTGACTGTTAACACCAACTATCTTCTCAATTTTCCACCAAGGAACGACCCATTTGATGGCAAACTCGCAAGTTTCAAAGATTCTCCTCCACTCCCGGCGGCCCATTTTTATGGAAAAGCGTTTCTTCCGTCTTACAAAGCAATTTGGTGTATATTTGTAAACATTTTCTGGAGGGCTAATTAATTCAAGTCTCTCCATTAGCCACATCTGCAAAAATTTAATGCAAATAATTATTATTACAATAAAAAGTTAAATATTTTTGATTTCTGTAATTAAAAGTATTGATTTTCTACCTATAATAATATTGGAGAACCTCGAAGAGGTGCCTTGGGATTCTTCTTTAGTTCATCTAAACCAAGCATGGTGTCTCCAACGATCAAAGGCATTGGATTTCTACCTGATTCAATTTGCTCCATGACAGATGCAAAAATAGCTTAGCCCTCATGAATATTACCACTAGTGAGCAGATATTGGTTCAACATGCAAAAAAAGAAGGCTCTCCTCCTGTAAACATGAACGTGGTATGTTAAAAGAAAAATGTGCAAATTCCTTCAGATTAACTACGTTCCCTTGCACTATATCTTTCAAGTCCTTATCCTTAAGGTTAAGGAAACGCTCAAAATCTTTGTAATAATACTCTCTCACTTTAGAAATTACTGCAAGATTTAGGGAAGGAAAGCTTAGAATGGCACCAAAATCTTCCGGTAAAGGACAAATTTCATCATAACCAAGTCTAAAGCAATGAGTATCTGAACCCCAATACTCCAAGGCGGTATGAATAAAGTCTATGTTAAGATCTACCCCCTTTATCCCTTATATATCCCTCAAGTGAAAAAAGTCAAGTTCTTTTCTCTCCTTAGCAGTCAGAGATCGGCACCACTCACGAGTTAGAATAGTTTTTAATCTGTTCGACTATGCGGAATCGACATATTTGGGGGCTATTTATGCACAACATTGGCGCAAATCGAATCCTGTTAGGATCGGAAAAATTGGTCCAGCGCCATGCGACAGTTAGGTTTATGTCACGCCAGCCTCACGCGCTACGTTAACCGATATTTTTTTGACTTTGACTCAGTTTTGTACTACGATTTTACGGTTTCTACCCTTTTTCAAAGCCTCATCCACTCAAATCCGACCTTATTGTAAATTGTGTCATATTTGATTATCTTGAGTTTAATTACATTTAAGTTTATTAACGACAAACTCGAGTTTTATTTTTCATTTTTCTTTTTAGGGGAGAAAGTCGGATACCCTCCATTGACAATAAAAATGACGGAAATTTTTGCGCAAAAATTAGTCACTTCTTCACACGCACACACAAAGTGAAAAATAAAAAATGAATAGACATAATAGTCATAGATATACAAAGTGTCTATCACAAATGATGAGTCAAATGAGCAAAGTCCTATAAAGTCAAAATAAATACAAGTACATGTACATCTACGACGGCGGAGGACGCAGATGAAGAGGGACTCCGAATGTATCAAAAATCTGTACAGTCCGTGAAGTATGATCCTTGCCTGCAGCTTGATCAGTAGTAGCCGGGATTGAGAGAGTAGGGCCAGCCCACCCAGGCTCACCCTACTGCAGGGCTCCCAAATGTTGAGGCTGCTCTGGCTGCTGCGACGACGATCCAACCTCGTATGTCCCACCACCCGCTAAAGGAGCTGACGTCGTGCCTCCTTGGCCTGTCGGCCTCCTTGACGCACCCTCAGACGAAGAGCAAGAACCCTCTAGTCTGGCAATACAGTCTGACTCTGCTCGACCGCCCTACCTCCCAGCCGAGGTACGACGACGCCTCGAATCAGACCCCGATCTTTCCCTCCTAGCCTTAGGCCTCGTACGAGTTCGCGTCGGAGGAAAAGGCTGAAATAAAATAGAAAAAACAAACTAAGTCAAGTACAAAAAGACAAATGTAAACATAAGGGAAGGTCAAGAGAAAAACCTCCATACCGTCATCATCGCGACGACACATAGCTCGGTGGCTCAACCTCACAAGCTGATAATGGAAGGCGTCCACGCCTCTCGCTATCCTCTTCAGCACCTCACGTGAAAACTGTCAAAGTCACAAAGTTAGAGATAATCAAAACATATGTGAAAATAAGGTAACAAATAAAGTGACTTACCGAAGTCTGGTGTCGAGGGATGGACTCCTCTATGAAGCGCCATGGCTCAAGAGCCAGGGGAATCATCTCCTCAACAGGACCAAAAGTGCCCTGGTAGATGATGGATACCGGCGGAGGCACGAACTCTCTAGTCGAATCCTGCCAAAATAAAAATGGTTAGAATTTGCTAGGGGGCTACCAAAGGAATAAACAAAAGAATACAAAAGATACCTCTGCCCTATCTGGAAAGCAAGGTGGTGGGGCCAAACGCAGCAAAAGCTTATCCCAATAACTCCAGTTCGGATGGGTATGACTCCGCCAATCCGTACCGACTGGTGTCCTAGCCGCCCGAGCTCTTAGCCTCGTCTAATCGAACATATGGCGTGGAGGGAGAAAACGAACAATAAGGGACTCTGAAGAGTGCTAAATCGCAACTCTCTCTGCCAAGTATACCACAACGCTGTATGTCCACAGAAAATACCGGCGCTGGGCAGTGTACTGGACGGCCAGTGCAGGAAAAACGAAATCATCCCACGACCGAAACTGAACATCACGCTCCTACAAAACGAATATCCATAAGCTCAAATCCTACTAAGGCTAATACAAACGAAAAGTGTTAAGAAAACGTACCGAGAAAATCAGCTCTCGAAGACGAGCAGTAGCAGTCTAGTCGTTATAACGGCCTCCCCAACTGGCAGCAACGAGGAGCCCTCGAGGCGAAGGCCTCGCTGATTAAAAATGTTAGTTAAGACGAACACTACAAGAGGGGGTGAATTGTATGTGAGTTCCTATACCTAGTTTTTTGCGGAATATAAATAAACTATAAAAGGAACTTCCAATGCACACATATTTTTACGAGGAAACCTTCTAGGGCCCAACTGGAAGTAAAACCTCGACCCTTCCTAAGGGATTTGCAAAACCTAATCACTTCACTATAATAGGGCAATCCCGAATTACAACCTATTATACACAGACCTTTACTCATAAGTTCCACACTGAACTTGCTACACAATAGGACCCTATCCTATCCAATCTAAGTCCCAAACTTAGATTCACTCGTACTCCCAAAGTACTCTCCCAGCCTCACACTAGAAGCTTACGCACTGTATGCAAAATATACTTCACACACTCACCGAAGAACCCAACCAATACAAAATATATGACACTAGTATATGTTAGGCAAGCTATGCACGAAACCCGAAACTAATATGACAAAGTTATAAGCTTGGCAAACTTACACAATTAAAGCACGAATGATTTCTTCAAGCATAAACTCACAGAAAACTATGAAATAAGATTTCTACTATTTATACAAGACTAGCTTGTATAGCAAGTAGGGTTTTCAAAAAGATAATTATGTTAAATTAACTAAATCTCAAAACACGGTTTTAAATAAATTTTTTTCAAAGAAAATCTTTTCAGAAAATAAGATAAAGAAAGATTATCAAAAAGAACGATATCTTTTTGATATTGAGTTTTTAAGAAATAAATCATTTAGAAAATCTTTTCCTAAAATCTATCTTTTTATCTTTTTCCGTTTTAATAAATTTTCCATGCCTTTGCCACGCTTCTAATAAATTTCATGCATATCCTACTTAACATATTAAACAACATATCTAGAAGATAAAATCTTAACTAAGTTAAGTTGCTGTGCCGTTTATTCTAAACTCAAAGATTGCTTGGGCTTCACGCATATCAGGACCAAGTTCCTGCTGTCTTCAAGTTCCTGTTAGGGAACTTAGGTAGTTCTTGTTAGAGAACTAAGTTCCTGTTAGGTTCTTTTATCTTGTTTAACCTTCTTAAAGAATTCTCTTCATGTTCTTCTTAGTCAAGGTTACTCTTCCACCACCAAGGTCCACTTCACCTGTTCTTAATCAAACACTTAAAGAAATCTTTATTAGTCGAGTTTGCTTGAGTTTAAGTCTATCATCATCAAGACCATTAAGCTTCAACAATTTTCCCCTTTTTGATGATGACAAACTTAAGCAAACTCTTTAAAAAGATAAACAAAACAAAAGGTTTATTTTTCATTTTTGATTTTATTGACTGAAAGTAAACACACAAAAGAAATTAAAAATAAAAAGAAAAACTTAAAAATAAAATAGAACACAAAATTAAACTAAGTTAAAAAAAAAACTACTGGCATCAATATCAGATAGAACTTTCTAATACTCTGAGAAATCTCTGATATTTTCTCAACTGGAACCCAGAACAACTTCAGCCTCAAAGTTTTCTTCTTCTTTTCCCCCTTTTGGCATTATAAAAAAGTCCTGTTGTTTTAAGGTTATTAAGCATCCAGCCACAGCCCCACAAGCAATTCATCGAGTGTGGGAAACTGAAGGCAGCACTGCTAACTTCCCTTAAGTTAGTTCCACTTCCCTGCATAAGTTTTCATAACATACACAGACACACATGCATAGGCAAAGTTCCAAAACATTCAATTAAAACCAAAAGATTAACATCCTGTTCGTTAAAATTATTACAAAACAAAGCAAATTGTTCAAAAATCAAAACAAAAACTGAAATTGTTCATGACTAAAACAGAAAAGAGATAGGCTAGGCAATTTGGGCTAGGTTGATGATAGGCTTGTGAGATATAAACTGGTTAACTCTAAAGGAACTCCAGTATCTTCTTGTTGTCTTTCTTTTGATGCTCAATACTGGCTCCAGTTTATCTTCCAAGTCCTGAATAGTCTTCTGGAACTCCACCTTCTATTCCCTAAGACTCTTTTCCAGTCCCTGTACTTTTCTCTTTAGATTTTGAATTTTTCCCATAGCCTCTTTTAGTTGCTTCTCAGCTATCTCAGCTCTGTCAGTATGCTCAGAAACTTGCCCTTCAAGAGCTTGTTCATCAGTGTCCAACTCAAGAGGCCAATCTATACTGGTGTGAGGGAAAGAGCTTGTAGACAATCTTCTGCTCTTTCTTAGAGGCTGTTCTGGTACATCTTTCTCTTTTCTCTTTCCTGTTCCCTTCTCTTTCTTATCCTCCACATTTTGAACTTTCCCATTAACCACCTCTAGGATAATTCCCACAAGAGTTTCTTCATTAATCACATTTTCAGGATTCTCATTCAAACCCCCATATTTTCCTTTTAAAACAACTCCAAGAGACTCAAAGACAGTAGACAGAATAGCTCCATATCCTACCTTAGTCTTTCCAGGGACACAATGTGCCAAGTGTTGGTACATCAAAGCAGGAAAATTGACTTTCATTCTTCTAGACAGACAGAAGATTACAGCCATGTCCATTAGACATGCTTCCCACTTCTTAGCAGTCTAGGCAATATAGTCTTTTTAACAAGATTAAAAAGTAACTTGTTTAGAGGACTCAGATCATTGTGACTCATGGTATTCTTCCCTCTTTTTCCTCCTAAAGCTTCGACAATATCACCACTTAGGTAATTTCCTACTTTCACGCTTGATTTTCCCTTGATATAAGTCTCTTACCCCTCAGTTGGAGTTTTTAGTATCCGACCTAGGGTTTCTACATTAAATTTAATCTTAACACCATCAACTTATTCACTAGAAATTACACCCATTTTTGCTTGAAAATTTTGACAAAACTCAGTCATAGCAATCGGATACATGCAACTATTTGATGCATTAGACAACAGATGTTCCCAACCTTGGAACATAATCAAATCAAGAAATTCTAGGAACCTCGCTTTTCTACACCAACTTAAATCAATTCGATGACCAACAACATACCTCCCTGCTTGTGATTCAAGTTCTGCTTGTTCTGCAGTTTCCTCTTCCTCCTCCTCTTCGGAATCCTCCTTCTCAGAGTCTTCTATTTTCTTCACGGACTCCTCCACTTCCTCAATGTGTTCCTCTACAGTTTTTCTCTTTTCTTTCATTTGTTTCCACTCTCTCAATTTTTCGAGAATTGACTCGAAAGTTAATTTCTCTATTTCAGCAGGCTTAGGGTTTTGCTTGATCGAGGATGAGGTTGGTTTGCTCTCGGCTTGAGTTTCTTTGTAGGTTACCATGGGGAGTGAGAAGACTTCTTCCTGTTCAGAATTGTGGTATTTTGGGTGTTTTCGGAGCTTAGGGAAGTAATGATGGCCATGCTTTTGCAGTTAAAGGTTTTAGGAAGGTTGTAGAAAATTTTCACGGTGGGTAAATTGATTTGACAGTGATGATGTAAGGTGGTTGAGAGATTCCTTTTATATTTAATGAAGCAGTGTAGTGGAAATGAGGGGTTTAAGTGTTTTAGTCATTTAATTGAACAAGTTCAATTAATTTTAAAACAATTTAATCAGGATGAATTTACCAAAAACCCTTTTCTTTCCTAATTCATTTAATTTCCAAAAAGAAATTATGTTTTGAAAATACACACGTTTGGAACACGCTTTACACACACATGCAATGTACATTACTAATTACTTGTACAGTTAAGCGTTTAGTGAACTAACCTTCAGTGATCAACAATGGTGACACTTCAGCTATGTTTAGCACACCAAAATTGTGCTAAATGCTCTTTTAGCTCTATTTACATTATTTTTGACATGCCATATCGTGGAACTTCAGCAGCAATCAAATCAGCTTGATCATCCCAAGTTCCAGTATCAATTTCTCAAATCTTTCTCTGTTCAAGGGCTTGGTTAGAATATCTGTAATTTGATTTTCAGTTTGACAAAATTCTAACTTAATATTCCCTTGTTCCATATTGTCTTTTAGAAAGTGATTCCTAATGTGGATATGTTTTACCTTTGAGTGTTGAACTAGATCCTTTGAAATACATATAGCACTGGTATTATCACAGTAAATAGGAACACATTCAAATATAATACCAAAATCTCTAATCTGTTGCTTTATCCATAGAATTTGTGAACAACATGTTGCTGCTGCCACATATTCAGCTTCAGTTGTAGATAATGCAACTGTATTTTGCTTCTTGGAACCCCAAGAAACTAAACAAGGTCCTAAAAACTGTACCATACCTGAAGTACTTTTTCTATTAACCAAATCACCTACATAGTCAGCATCAGTAAAGCCATTTAAATTAAAAGAATCACTTCTAGGATAGAAGAGACTCAAGTCATCAGTTCCTTTCAAGTATCGAAGGATTCTCTTTACTACTATCAAGGAGATTCCTTTGGATTGGCTTGGAACCTGTCACATAGACCTACACTAAAATATATGTCAGGTCTACTAGCTGTTAAGTAAAGTAGAGAGCCAATCATACCTCCATACATAGTTTGATCTATGCAAGTTCCAGATGGATCTTCATCCAATCTAGTTCTGGTACCCATAGGAGTCTTGATGGTTTTAACATTGTCTATCTTGTATTTCTTGATCAGTTCCTTGATATATTTTGTTGATGGATCATGATTCCTTCTTCATTTTGTTTGATTTGCAAGCCGAGGAAGAAGTTTAACTCACCCATCATACTCATTTCAAATTCTCCACTCATTAGGTCAGCAAAATACTTGCACAAAGACTTATTAGTTGCACCAAACAAAATATCATCAACATAAAACTGTACAACTAAGATATTAGTTCCATTTTACTTTAAAAACAATGTTTTATCAATTTTTCCACGTTTAAAACCATTTTTCAAAAGGAACTTAGATAATCTTTCATACCATGCTATAGGAGCTTGCTTCAACCCATAAAGAGCTTTGTCAAGCTTATAGACATGGTTTGGGAACTCTTGATTTTCAAATCCAGGAGGCTATTCCACATAGACTTCCTCATCAAGAAATCCATTCAAAAAGGCACATTTAACATCCATCTAGTACATCCTAAATCCCATATAAGCAGCAAAAGCAATAAGTAAGCGAATAGCCTCTAACCTGGCTACAGGAGCAAATGTTTCTTCATAGTCAATTCCTTCCTGTTGATTGAGACCTTGTACAACAAGTCTTGCCTTGTTCCTGACAATAATACCATGCTCATCTAGCTTGTTCCTAAACACCCATTTTAATCCAATAGTCTTCTTCTTGTTAGGTCTAGGTTCCAGATGCCAAACTTTATTTCTTTTAAACTCATTAAGTTCAGCTTGCATAACATTAATCCAGTCAGCGTCAGTTAAAGCTTCAACATAGTTCTTAGGTTCCATAGTGGATAGGAACGCATAGAATGCACAGAAGTTCCTAAGCTGAGATCTGGTCTGAGTTCCTTTAGTGATATCGCTCATGATTACATCTACTGGATGTGATCTTTGATACTTCCATGACTTTGGCTTAAAGTCCTTGATTGGATACAATCTTTCTTGATTGTTGTTGACTGGTACTTCTGTAGGAACTCCGTCTTGATTCTCAATTGGTACTTCTTCAGGAGCTTCCTCATTTCCTTCATTCTGTTGTTGATTTTATTCTTGAGGTGGAGTTTCTAGTGCATTCTCCATTGTAGGTTCTCCATTTTCTTCACCTTCATTTTCAACGTGCTGCTTCTACAATGATGTTGATTCTTTATCTGGATCCTGCTTGCATACAAGTCCAATTTCAAAATCATCATCACAATCCTGTACATCAATTAACTGTTTAGTTTCATCAAATATAATATGTATAGATTCCTCAACAAACATTATTCTTTTATTATATACTCTATAAGCTTAGAGGCATATCCTAAGAATACTGCCTCATCACTACGTTCATCAAATTTTCCCAAATTCCTTTTACCAATATTATGAACATAGCATTTACAACCAAAAGATCTAAAGTAAGAAATGTTAGGCTTTCTCCCTTTAATGAGTTCATACGAAGTTTTGTTAGTGATGGCTCTAATAGATACTCTGTTGAGAATGTAACATGCTGTGTTCACTGCTTCTGCCCAGAAGTTCTTAGGCAGTCTACTTGAAATCAGCATAATTATGGCCATGTCTTCAAGGCTTCTGTTCTTGTGTTCCACAATACCATTTTGTTGTGGAGTTCTTGGTGCAGAGAAGTTATGATCCATTCCATGTTCTGTGCAGAATTCATCAAACTTGGAATTTTCAAATTTTGTTCCATGGTTTGATCTGAGATGTATCAATTGATTACCTATTATTCTCTTTTCTTTTTTCACAAAGGCAACAAACTCATCAAACATTTCATCTTCACTAACAAGAAAAAACACCCAAGTATACCTTGAATAATCATCAACAATAACCATTAAATATCTCTTACCACTTCTACTTTGGATTCTCATTGGACCGCCGAGATCCATATGAATAAGTTCTAAAGGTCTTTTGGTACTTACCATCTTTTTAGATTCAAAGGAAATTCAAGCCTGTTTTCCTCTAACACAAGCATCACACAGTTTATCATATAAGAACTTAATGCAAGGAAGTCCTTCCACTAATTCCTTTTATCTAAGTTTATCAAGCAAAGTAAAACTTGCATGACTAAATCTTTTATGCCATAATAGAGGATCATCCTCAATAACACTAAGACATGTTAGACTACTGTTAGGAACCTCGTTTAGATCCACAACATATGTGTTCCCTTTACGAGTTCCTTCTAGAATTATGTTCCCATTGTCATTGTGGATGATTTTACACTTATTGGAAGTAAAGCTAACAGAGTTACCTTTGTCACAAAATTGTGAGATACTAAACAAATTGTGTTTGAGACCCTCGACCAAAAATACCTTATCAATAGCATGGGAACTTGACCTTCCTACTTTGTCAATAGCCACTATATCTCATTTCATATTATCACCAAAGGTCACAGTCCCACCATAATAGGCATCCAGTAAGAGAAATCTAGATTTGTCTCTAGTCATGTGCTTAGAACAACCACTGTCGAGGTACTAAGTGTTGTTCCCCCTCACCGGAACCTCATCCTCGAGTTCCTTCAGTTTGGCCTTTTCATCAGTTTTGGCCATTAGACATAGATGCGCAGTTTCTTCTGAAGGTTGGTCTTCTTCTTCTTCTGAGTTTGTGTCTCCCCAGGCAGCAAGCATAGCCTTCTTTACATTGTCCTTAGTAAAGTATGGCTTATAGACTCTGGAATCCTTGGATTGCTCCTTTCCTTTAGTCTTTCCTTTGTCACCTTCCTTGATTGTACAGTCCTTGAAGAAATGATCTTTTAAGCTGCAGTTGAAACAGGTAGTGTCTCTGGAACTTGTAGCCTTCTTGTTCCTATCAAACTTTCGATTGTTCATCATTCGCTTGAATCTTCTTACTAGCATTGCCATCTCCTCCTCATCAACTTCTGAGTCATCTGAGTCTTTTTCCTTAAGTGCGAGACTCTTGTTTTTGGAACTTTCAGTATTGGAACTCAGGTGAAGTTCATGAGTCATCAGGGAACCTGCTAGTTGTTCCATATTAAACTTAGTGAAGTCCTTAGCTTCCTGTTTTGTAGTAACCTTGGATCTCCAGTGTTCATCATGTGGTAGACTCCTCAAGATCTTTCTTGCCTGTTCATCTATAGGAATGTGCTTGCCAAGGGAACTTAGTTCATTAATTATATCATTAAATCTTGTAAACATTTATTCTATGGTTTCCTTATTAAACATTTCAAACCTTTCATACCTTAACATCAATAAATCAATTTTAGAACGTTTTACCTCATTTGTTCCTTCATGAGTTACCTCTAGCAAATCACAAATCTGTTTAGCTGTCTTACATCCCATAATACGATTATGTTCATGGGGTCCAAGTCCACAGTGTAAATATATAATAGCTAGAGCATTTAACTCAAGTTTCTAATAGTCTTCTTTATCATAATCAGATATAAGTTTAGGAACTACCTCTATTTTATCATTGGTTGCGGTTACCTCAAAATCACCAGATTCAATCACACGCCATACCTGGTAATTTTCAGCCTCTTGATGAAAATCTCCGTCCTATTTTTCTAGTAGGCATAAAACATACCATTAAACATAGGTGGACGTTGGGTAGAATACACTTCTTCAAGTTTCTCCTTGTAATTCATCTCTCCTCAGGAACTTACTCAGCAAAGTTATCTGCTTGCACGTGAGAACCGTGCTCTGATACCAATTGTTAGTTGAGACGAACACTACAAGAAAGGGGGTTTGAGGGGATGAAGAACGGTAGGTCGTTGGGCTACCACCCCACCCAATCAAACAAAATTTGTAACTCAACTAACCCCTATTTAGTGTAGTGGTAAGTCAAGGTCGAACCCAAAGGAATGGAGGTCGAATGCACAATGCCTAAGTCAAGCTATTCCGAAGTCTAGTAGGGGTTTTATGGTAGAAACTAGAGCTAAGCTAGGCAATGCAAAAAAAAATCTTGTACTAAACAAATGCAAAGGCACTAGGGGAATGGATCCACATGCATCAACAACGAAGTTCAATCAACTTGGGGATTCAACCAATCAAGTCAAGCAATGTGAGGGAAAACCGAAATTGCAACCAAGAGAGTACATCAAGCTATTCTCCTAGAGGTCTAATTAGCGTCAACTACATCAAACACTAGCTAGGAAACATCACAAGATATCTCAATCGAGTAAATGCAAGCCATAAATCAATGGTCCGTATCAATGTGAACTCACAATGCAATCTAGTGTGAATAACAAGGGTGATCAAGCCTAATCAAGCACACACATGCACAAAATCAATCAACCAATTTAATCACATTATCAACTCAATCAATTTCCCCCAAATTAATATCATTTCATCATCAATACATGCTTCACCACTACCCTAGCAAATAAACTACTCACAATCCATGAAGAACATCAAAATCAAAGCTAAACTAATCATCATTCCCAAATTCATCAATTGAAATCAAATTGAAACCAACAAATTCAATCAAAAACTATCAAACTATCAATTAACCAAATCAAACAACAATACTAATGAAATCAAACATTAAATTGCATTAAAGAGTAAAGAATCCTTACAAACTTGATAGAAATCAAATCAAATGTAGCAATCTTCAATCATCAAACCCACATTTTCTCTCTCTAAAAATGCTAAGAACTAGTGTTTTCTCTCTCTAAAAATCTAATCTAATCTAGTCCTCTCTAATGAGGATCTAATTCTCTCTCCATAAAAGGAAAGAAATAACTATCAATACAAAGAGGAAGTTGGGATTGACGTCCAAAAAAAGACCCACGCCGGTGCGGGCGCTCGGAGGAGAGAGAGTGGCGCGCACGGGAACACACCCAGAAAGGTGCGCCCGCACGCACCTGGTGTGCGGCCGCACTCGTCAGATGTGCGGCCGCACACTCCTCGAGTGCGCCCGCACATCGCTGTTGCTTCCTTCTCTTCTTCTTCGCCCTAGCTCATGCGGTGCACACATCCTAGATGATGGTGATGGAGGACAAGGTAGGCAGGAACTTTCTTGAATTTCTTGAAGGGCATAAGCCATGAGAAAGGCATATACAAGACCTTGAAGCATGCTCCTTGGACCTCCCTTTGACTTGAAACTTCTTGCACAAGCTTTAGGCATGAAAATCAATGGAAGACCATGGAGAGGAAGCTCGGGAATCCTTGGACAATCAATCACAACCTACAATCAAAGGATAAAAGGAAAATAAAAGGGAAAAATAGCAAGTAAACTAGAAAATGCATAAAATAGAGAAACTAACTACAAAAAGCATGAAATGAAGAAAACTAGAATAAAATTAAGGAAAACTAAAGAAAAGAGAGATAAAATGAAATAGAATTCATCCAAAAAGGGACCAAATGAGTGCCATAAATGTCACTCATCAAATTCCCCCAAGCTAAACTTTTGCTCGTCCTCGAGCAAAACAAAGCAAGAAAGATAAAGGATGAAAATTTTATTTGAAAAAGAAAAAAGAAAAAGACTCAAGATAAGAATATACACTAAGACTCACTGTCGTAGGAATCACGGTTGATTTTAGCTACAACAAGCCCTTTAAACCCCAAAGTCACCTATGAGGACGAGTGAGGTCTCGTAAGGGTATCCTAAGAGTTTGACCCATAACTCTCCACCAAACATCAATGAGGCAAACCATAAAAAGGAAGGAAAATAAAATGAAAACAAACCTTTGCAAAATGAACTAACATAAAGACTATAATGCAAATGAATGACAATCTTTCTCAAGTAGTTAAGGTATGCACTTTTCAAGATATCTAAGGTTGATTGAAACATAGGGTATGCTAGGCATAGGAACTAGTCATCACAATCCACGTTCATCCCAAACAATCTTACCGCGTTCTCCCCACTAGTCTCAAATCTCCCCTTAGTGAGTGTCCCAATGATTCCTCGAAGGAACCGGAAAAAGAATTATTTTTAGGCTACTCGACAATCTTGACTATGCATCCCCTTTCCTTAGGCAATGACCCATGATGCCCTCCCCCGAATAGTGACTCAACTATCTAGGTCGAAAGGTCTTTCCCAAAGGTTGTAACGTAAGGAAATAAGGGTGAAGGTAGGCTAAAAATTTAAAATTTGGTGGTTTTCCTAAAAGTGAAGCAAAGAGGGCGCCTTTCTTTAGAAACATAATCAAGTAATCACCAAACAAAAACAAACTAACACCCCCAAGCTTATTTAAAGCTATAAATCACAAACATATACACAAAAAGCGTGAGAATGCTTCCCCCCAAGCTTAAATGAAGCATTGTCCTCAATGCTCAAAAGGGAGAAAACTCACATCAAAATATTTTCGAAATTTTCTCATTTTTCACTTTTTTTTTCTTTTTCATTTTTCAATAATGCTTTGTCCTCGCCTCTTTTAACTTTGGACGGCTTTTTCGATTTTGCACTGATTTGTTCATGCCTTTTATAATGTAGGACGGCTTTTGCTCATACTCATTTGCCATTATTCACAAAGAAATCATAACACAATCTTGCTTTCATAAGAACCAAACATTGTAACTTCTCCACCACAAACTCCATCAAGAATGATCAATTGCTTCACAAAAACCAAGAAAAGAAAGAAAATGAAACAAAAGGCTAAAGATATAAAGATGTGGCTTGAAAAGAAGGTATAAGGCTCAAATGGTTGCAAGGAGGCAAATGTAAACCCAAAAATAAAGAAAATGAATAAAACTATCCTGAAAATAGAAAAATACCACCCTGAAAAAGGTGCCTTTGTCCTTCCTAGATAGTTCGGTCTCGGGTTTGAGAATCATACATCAAGCTTTATTAGATTAGGTTTGCATAGTCAAGGATCCACGCCGCTCATACAAGAAATGTTGAAGGCTTGAAAAACAAGTAACCTCACAAGGATGTGGCAAAAACTCGCTAATGGTGTCAAATTGACTATAGGGACCAACTACCAACATGCCACAAACAAGTAGAATCCGGCTTCATGATCCACCTAGTTCAAACCAACTACCCTAGCACACACCTATCCTAGAGTCAACCGAACATAGTCTCAAACCGTGCATACCTTTACAACCTAGGAAGAAAATCATGCAAAAGACAAGACCAATGTACAAAGTTCATTTCATAAGAAAAATGAAAAATAAAGCCTCAAAATCACATCAAAAATAAAAAGAAAAATAAAGGAAAGTAAAAGAAAAAGTAAAATAAAAGAAAATAAAAGTAAAGAAATGGAGACATAGAAAAGGAAATATAGGAGAAATAACATTCAATGGACTAGAAAGCAAGTTAAACACATAAAAATCCCAATCGACAAACAAGTGATCGATCGACATCAACGTCATCGATCCCAAACACATTACGTGTTAACAAGCATTCATCCTCGAACCATTCAACTTCCCCTAAACTAATCCTATTCTATGCAACCAAGAAAAATAAAGTTAAAAATAAGAAAGGTCTCACCGGGCTTCCAAGCGTAGCAAAAATAAACGAAGCAAGTAGAAATCACCTCGTCGCATTCCATAAACAGAAGCTTCTTCAAGAAACCAAGTGAGAAAAAGAAAATAAAAGAATCTATATATACAAAGAAAATTATCAGTAACTTCTAAATGAAATCACCCAAAAATTCGGCAGCATAACATCAGTAAATGAAAAATATATATCAGAGACAGTGAAACATCAGGAAACATCATCATCAACAAGAATTGGCAGAATAACAGCAGAGCAGATAGAAAGGGAATCAGAGTAAGTCATCATCAGAGAAATCAGCAGAGAAAACATCACAGAGACATCAAATCAGAAAAAAAAAACATGGAGGCTAAGAAGGAATAATGCTAAATGAACCACTAGCAAGGAGGAGGACATGCAAACCACAACCAACCCAAACCAACTCCCCCAAGCTAGAAATGAGCTACCCCTCCCCCAAGCTAAATCCAACCATAGGGCAAACATGAAATACAATCATAAAACATGCAAACGGAGAGGGGTAGCCAACATGGCTCACTCAGCACTAAAGTAGGGGGTAGAACTAGAGCTCCCCCCATCCATGGAAACAACCTCCTTACCATTAGCCCTACCTAACCTCCTAAGGGCATCAGCAGCAAAAAACTCAGACCAATCATCCAAAACAAGGGGGCCCGAATGACCCCACCTCCCCTCAGTCAAAGGGGAAGGGAAAGGAGCAGGGTTAGCTGGATCATAAGTCCAGTCACACCCTCCCGGCCTCTTGTAATCATAATCCCCCCTAGAGGTCCCACGAATGGCACTATGTGCCACATGTGGGCCCTCCCAATAGGGATAGCAGAGACGGGGCCCCACCGCCTTGTCATAAGGCTCCCACTGTGGGATAGGGCCCTCTTGGACCGGGAGGTATGGGTAGTTCACATAAGGCTCAATATCCCCCCTAGAAACATGATAATCATACACCCTCCTAACATGTTAATCATAGCTACCCTCCAAACAACCATTCCCCATAGAAGAGGAAGAAGACAAGGCAAAAGTAAGGGCATCAATCTTTTCATGCAAGCTAGACAAGTCATGCAAGGAAAGAGATGAAGGAGAAAGAGGAGTAGGAGAAGAAGTACTAGGGTTACCTCCCTTAGATGATGAGGCCTTAGACCTTGGATGAGCATTTCCCGAAGGAGGCATGGAAATTTGACGAAAAGAACTTGGAATATCTCGCTTGGGCGGCTTCCAAGGGTAGGGTGAATTTTTGTCCCTCACCATAGATCCTTCGTAGGGGATAAGGCACCAATCGGTAGTCCTTGACACTTTCCAAATGAACAAATCATCCATGATGGTGCGCTCAATGAACTTTTGGTTGATCAAGGCAAACGTGCCCAACAAGCATGATGAAGACTTCTCTCTTGGGTCCCTAATCTCCTTAAGATTCCCAATCTTGGATGCATACTTTTTGTTAAGTGACAACACAATGATGGTAATCATACCCCCTATTTGTATGCTCCCCGAGAGAAAGAAGCCGTCCCTAATGTCGATGAAACGGTCGAGCAAGTGCCTTGCAAAGTCGATCACCTCCACTTCATCATCCTTGGGTTGACTTGCCAACCATAACCAACTTAATTGTTCTTGAGACATGGCTCCAAGAGATTCCTTGGAGAAAAATGCATAAGTAAGGATGCGGCTAAAATAGCGCATCGCATCATGGACTATTGAGGCCGACTTTGAAGATTGAGCACAATAAGCGTCTTCATTAGAAATGTTATCCTACTAATCATCTTCGTCGTACTTATGGTCGTGATGAAGAGTTTTATAAGCCGGATAAATCAAAGGCACACCCTCGATCGGCTCCAGGAAATGGAACATCTTGTTGAGGAATGAGAGGGGAATAGTATAATCCTCATTGAACACTTGGAAAGATAGTGTTGGACATTCATTGCCGTTGCCACTCGTGTGCACATCGAGAGATGATAGAAATTCATATGTGAGCCTTGCAAATGTGGGAGCACTAAGATCGAGGAATTGCTCAAGGCCCAAATTCCGTGCTAACATTCGGACATCATCTTCGATCCCTAGAAGAGTGGTGGTATCATGATCATAAAATCTCGTAGAATATAATTTCCTCAACAATAGACTCTCAAATCGGTCCCAATGCTTTTGGACCTTAAACTTGATGCCGTATGTTTCCTTGATGGTGGAAGGTGGATCAATGGTTCCTCTTGAATTTATAACCTTAGTACATTTTGCTTGCCTTGAACCACCCATCTACAAAATAAAGGACAAAGAGAATGGCTTCAAAAATAGGAATAGTATGCCAAAAATCAATCATGAATATGGGGAAAAATAAAGTGTACAATATTCAAAGAGTTAAGCAAAAATTCAATAGAGTTGAATAATGCATAATCAAAGCATCACAAGTGACACAAATATTACCCCAAATCATAACTAATAGAAGCAACAATATACTATATTACCAACAAACCATTATCTCCACTATCACCATCGACATCAACAAAATACCCTAAAACTAATCATATCAAAATCCAATAAAATTCATGCCAAAACTCATAATATGCTCAAATAATATCATCATCATAATTAAATTTCACAAAACCAACATCAACATTTCCATAGACATCAACATTAGAACAAGTAGTGGTAACAATGGTGATGTGAGAGTGAGGGTAGTACTAATCATGCTCAAAGCCTCATGAGGTATGAAAATTGAAACTTTATCACATAAAACATGCAATTATACTCTCAATTGATAGGAAATCACAAGAATAAAGCAAGAAAATACTACTACACATAAACATCTCCAACAATCATACCAACAAGTTCCAATTGAAAAATACCCAAAATTTCAAACTAGGAGAGAGAAAATATTACCTTTAGTGAAGTAGAATGAAGACTTGGGTATCAAACTAGTGAGAACTATGGAGATTTGATGTAGAAAGATGAAAAATAATATGATGAAGATGAAGAATAACCATGAGCAACCCCAATAGATCTATGAAGGAAGTAGAATGAAGTAGGAGAGAGAAGGAAAATCGGGCTTAAAAGAGGAGGGAAAACAAACCTTCGTACACCCAGCTAGGTGCGGCCGCACATGGGGTACGTGCGCCCGCACAGAGCTCGTGTGCGGCCGCACATAACTGGTGTGCGCCCGCACAAATACTGGGGTTTTTCCTCCGAGTTCCTTCCTCCCTCACCTAGTGTGCACACCCCCTATGATGGTCATGGGGAACCATATAGGCAGTAGCTACACTTCATATTGGAGAGTGAAAAACATGAAAATCATGAAAATAAACATAAGTAATTACCATCCTCCATACTTACCCATTTTTCCAACTTAAGAATTGGGACAAGTTTACCTCAAAATTGGCATCAAAATTGTTGGAAATCAACTCAAACCAACCTACAACATCAAACACAACAAGATTAAATCACAAAAACATCATCAAAACACAAAGAAAAGTCAAAAGAACAAGGAGTAAAAGTTAGAAAACACGGGTTGCCTCCCGTGAAGCGCTTATTTTAGAGTCTTAAGCTAGACATCCTCCACCTCTTACAAGCTAGCACAATCATACGCATCCAACCGAAGCTCTTCTAACTCATGTAAGTCCAACCAACGTTGCTCACCCGCACTAGCCAAATCAAAATTGATCTTCTTAATAGCCCAATGAGTGCGGTGCTCAAGCTCAACCGGAAGGTGACAAGACTTCCCATAAACCAAGCGATAAGGAGTGGTACTAATAGGAGTCTTGAAAGTCGTCCTATATGCCCACAAGGCATCATCTAGCTTATTTGCTCAATCTTTCCTACTCCTTGCAACCGTCTTCTCAAGAATCAACTTAATTTGACGATTTGATACCTCAACTTGTCCATTGGTTTGAGGGTGATAAGGAAGACCAAATCTTTGGTTCACTCCATGCTTCTTCAACATCTTCCGGAAAGCATAGTGCACAAAATGGGAGCCATTATCACTTATAACCGCTTTGGGTATGCCAAACCTAGGGAATATTATCTTTTTGAACAATTTCATCACCACTTTATGGTCATTAGTTGGAGAAGCAATGGCTTCCACTCACTTTGACACATAATCAACGGCAACAAGAATATATTGATTCCCATAAGAAGATGGAAAAGGACCGATAAAATCTACACCCCAAACATCAAATATTTCCAACTCAAGTATTGGTTGTTGGGGCATCTCATTCCTTCTTGAAATATTCCCGGTCCTTTGGCATTGGTCACAACTTTTGACATACTCCCAAGCATTCTTGAAGAGGTTAGGCCACCATAATCCACATTGAAGCACCTTAGAGGCCGTTCTTGAAACACCCATATGACCACCACTAGGATCTGATAAGTGACTTTTATGTCACTTTTAGGGTGTTTATCGAGTCGTTTCTCGGCTTATTTATCCAATAATTTAACCCTTTTTGTCGTTTACTTCTTTTATTTACTTATTCTCGTCTTTTATCTTTATTTCGAGTATTTTAGTAGTTTTTAATAGTTTTTAGCTTATTTTCTTAATTTATTTAAATTATCTTATTTTCTTTGTTTTTATTTTAAGTTTTTAGTTCTTGTTTTTTTTAATAAGTTCCTAGTTTCTTTTATTTTCTTATTTTATTTTATTTTCATATTTGTTTTACTTTATTTTATTAAATTTCTTTTGATTTTATTTTTAAGTTTATTTTATTTTATTTTATTTTTATTTTATTTTATTTTGTCTCGTGGTTATACCCTCGTGTTTTGGTTGTAGGTGTTCCGGGTTTCAAGGTCATGTTCGAGTTCAAAGTCCGAGATTTGACGCACATCAGCACCATTCCCCTGCTGCCAGCTTAACCATCACCACACCATCCCTTAACCTCCACCACACAGCTCATCTCTCATTCCCCTGCTTCCCCACGCAAACAACACCAACATCAACAGCAATTTACACCCACGGTGCTCCCAGCTCTCCAATCAACCTCCACTCACCCCGCAACACCAACAACACCAACTGCAACAGCATCTCAACGCAACTCCAATCAGACCAACCACCCACCACCACAACAACAACAAAAACAACCAGCTGCCAACCCGCATCCTCACACCTCACGCAACCCATTGCGCCACCTCACCTCCAATTCATCTCCATTAACCACCTCCAACCAAACCCACACAAACACCACCCACGGTGCTCCCAGCAACCGCAATTACCTACCTCCAGTCCGCCGCATACAACAGTAGCCACTAATCAGAGAAGCCGCTTCAATCGAACCCCCTGAATTCGCCCAAATCAGCATCTGCAGCAACCCTGACCACCGCGGGCGCGGCTGCTGCTGCCGCAGGCGCGGCCTTGGGTCCTTCCAGCCTTCTCCAAGTTTCGGTAGATGCCGAAGAGATGCCTAGCCGCGGCCGCTCCGTTGCGGGTCTTATCTTTGTCAATTCTCACGTGATTTGCACGTGAATGGAGGTGCTCATTAATGTTGAACGGTGGCGATTAAGTGTTGATTTGATGATGATGATTGATGATGGATCAGTGAGCGTGAAGCAGGGGATCAAACCCCATTAATGAGCAGCTAAAGAATCGAAGAAGGAGGGGGGGTCTGATGTTTGTTTTTGGGGGATTTTTGTTTTTATTATTTACTTTTCTTTTTATTTTATTTTCCTTTTTCCTTTCTCTTTTCTTATTTCTTTTTATTTTATTTGTTTTCTTTATTTATTTTTCTTATTTTCTTAGCTTGTATTATAAATACCCCTTTGGGGGTTATTCTCTCTTTACTTTCAACTTTCAATCAACATTTTATTTTACCCTAGATTAGAGTAGTTTTAGTTCTTTTATTTTCTCTCTCTTAGGGTTAGATTAGGAGTTTCTCTCTCTAGTTTAGGAGTAGTTTAGAGAGAGAAAGCTTGGATTTTTCATGGAGTTTTGAGAGGTTGAAGAAGCATTTTTTGTGGATTTTTCTTCTCATTTATTCAATGAGTCTTCCTAACTTTCTCTCACCTTTATTGCTTTCATTTATTATTGTTTTTGCTTATTTATTTGTTATTTTGAGTAGATTAATTAGTTTATTTGTTTAATCTTGTTTTTATTGTTATTTTATCTTGTTTTCCATGTCTTTCTTCATTATGTTAGCTTAGATTATGTTCTACGGAAATGGATGAAGGTTATGTTAATTAATTTAATGATTGATTGTGATTAGTATGAAATTGTTTCTTGATTATTGTGTATGGATGATGCTTAAATGGATTAGAATCTTTCTAGCTAATTGATTCTATGCTTTTAATTGTGCTTTCAATCAATTGTGCGAGAGTGAGTTGGTTGAGGGTCTAAATTCTTCCATACCTTTGCTAGGCTAGTTGCACGAGAGTGAATTAGTTTAGTAGGATAATTAACATGCTTAATTGTGCGAGAGTGAGTTAATTGTATTGATTGTTCCTAATTAAGGTCATTTTCATCTAATTGTATGATTTTGTTGAATGCATTGATGTAATTGGATTCCACTTTCCCTAGTTTTAGTTGTTTGGTATTAGTTGTGTTTAGTTTAACCTCTCTTTATATCTCACAAGCTTTCCTAGTAGTCTAATTAGCATAGATTGATACACTTAGTCCTTTTGGGTTCGACCCTTTACTTACCCCTATACTCGTATTAGGGTAGTTTAGGTTTTATAAATTTCTAATTTGATTAGGGTTAGTAGACCAACGACACTACCTAAACCCGCGATCAGGATCCGAGTGGCACATCTTCAAAACATTTGGTATTTCCTCATTTGGCACACACCGGTGCAACAATCCATCCACACCTCTTTTGTACAAGATTGGCTCATCCCAAACATAGTGCCTAGCTTCTCTCTTGAGCTTCCTCCTTTGATTGTTGGAAAAGGAAGGAGGGAATTCCCCCACAAGCAAGAAAATTCACCAAATCGGCAAACCAAGGGAGATCCTTCACATTGATAACATATAATGAATCATCCAACATCCGGTCCTCTATAGGGGACCCATCATCTCGAACTTGAAAATCCTCAAGTCTAGACAAATGATCCGCAACAACATTTTCCGCACCTTTTTTATCCCGGATCTCAAGATCAAAAGATTGAAGCTCAAGGACCCAACGAATCAACCTCGGTTTGGATTCCTTTTTTCCAAAGAGATACTTCAAAGCCGCATGATCGGTGAAGACTATAGTCTTAGACCCCAACAAATAACAACGTAATTTCTCAAAAGAATGAACAATAGCCAAGAATTCCTTTTCCGTTGTTGTGTAATTTCTTTGAGCACCATTAAGGGTCTTCGACATATAATAGATGACATGGAGCTTTTTGTCAATTCTTTGACCCAACACACCTCCTATGGCCGTATCACTTGCATCACACATAAGCTCAAATGGCAAATCCCATCTAGGGGCTTGGACAATAGGAGTAGAAGTCAAAGCTTTCTTCAATCTATTAAAAGCTTCCAAACAAACATCATGAAAGAAAAAATCAACATCTTTTTGGAGAAGATCATTTAAAGTCTTAGCAATGAGAGAAAAGTCTTTGATAAACCTTCTATAAAACCCGGCATGACCCAAAAATGATCTTACTCCTTTCACATTAACCGGAGGGGGCAACTTCTCTATCACCTCAATCTTAGCTTTGTCAACTTCAATCCCTTTATGAGAAATCTTATGGCCTAGCACAATCCCTTCTTCCACCATGAAGTGGCATTTTTCCCAATTAAGCACCAAATTGACCTTTTCACATCTCTCAAGACATTTTTCAAGATTTTTGAGGCATTCCTCAAATGAAACACCTCCCACGGAAAAATCATCCATGAAAACTTCCATTTCGTCTTCAAGCATGTCCCCAAAAATGCTCATCATACACCTTTGAAAAGTCGCCGGAGCATTACACAATCCAAAGGGCATTCTTCTATATGCAAAAGTACCATAGGGGCATGTGAAGGTTGTCTTTTCTTGATCCTCGGGATGAATAGGAATTTGAAAGAATCCCGAATATCCGTCAAGGAAGCAATAGAATTTGTGCCTAGTCAACCTTTCAAGCATTTGGTCAATAAAAGGGAGAGGGAAGTGATCTTTTTTGGTTGATGTGTTTAGACGTCTATAGTCTATACACATCCTCCAACCGGTGACCGTTCTAGTTGGAATGAGTTCACCTTTCTCATTCTCAACTACGGTCATACCCCCCTTTTTAGGAACGACATGCACGGGGGAGACCCACCTTGAGCTTGAGATGGGGAATATGATTCCCGCATCCAAAAGCTTGGTGATCTCTTTCTTGACTACTTCTCCCATTTGGGGATGTAGCTTCCTTTGTCATTTAATAGAAGGTAGGGTGCCTTCCTCAAGTGTTATGTGGTGTGTACACAAGGCGGGGCTTATGCCTTTAAGATCATCAATTGTGTACCCTAAAGCACCTTGGTGCTTTCTCAAAACACCACATAACGCTTGAGCTTGGCTCTCACTCAAGGATGCACTAACAATAACGGGATATGTAGAATTAAGGCCTAAGAATTCATACCTAAGGTGTGATGGTAGAGGTTTGAGCTCTACCATGGGAACACCTTTACCTTCTTTGGTTGAAGCCACTTGCAAAGAATCTTGACTTGATATCCCCATACAAATTTCTTCTTCACTCCCTATATTGCCTCCATCAAGCAAATCTTCATACAATTGCACTTCCTTGCTTGGGATACCTATCTTTTCCTTATTCAACAAAACACACTCAAGAGGATCATTAGATGTGAGCAAGTGCTCATGCATGGAATTCACAATATTATCAAGAACTTCAACTCTCATGCAATTCTCAAAAGAAGAAGAGGGATATTTCATTCCTTCATTCAAATCAAATTCAACTACCTCCTCTCCAATCTTAAGAGAAATCTTAGCACTTTTAACATCTATCATAGCCCCCGATGTAGCAAGGAAAGGTTTACCTAAGATGATAGGTATTGTAGCATCTTCATCCATATCCAACACTACAAAATCAACCGGAATAACAAATTTCCCAACCCTTAAAGGCACATCTTCTACCTTTCCCTTAGGAATCTTGATCGACCTATCGGCTAATTGCAAAGTAATCTTTGAAGGTAAAAGTTCTCCTAGACCTAATCTTTAATAAACCGAATATGGCATAAGGCTAACACTAGCTCCTAAATCACATAAGGCATTATCAATTTGGGTCTTGTTAATGGCACAAGGGATGGAAAAATTTCCGGGATCCTTCAACTTAGGAGGCATCTTGTTCATGATAATTGCACTACAATGTTCGGTAAGGCTAATTGTCTCCATCACATCACAAGTCCTTTTTCCACTCAAAATCTCCTTAAGGAACTTAGCATAGTTTGGCATTTGTTCAACAACATCGGTGAAAGGAAAAGTTAGATGAAGTTGCTTAAGCATCTCTACAAGTTTCCCAAATTGCTCATCCAACTTATATCTATTATATCTTTGGGGATAGGGAAGCCTTGGTTTGCAAACCTCTTTCTCTTTCTCTTTCTCTATCACCTTCTCTACCCGTCCCTCATCAACATTTTCACTCAAAGGACATTCATCACCTTCAACTTCAATGGGACTCTTACTAATACTCTCTTTAGCAACACTCTTCTTAGGCACACCTCCCTTAAGGACCCTACCACTTCTAGTAACAATGGCATCCATAGGGTTCCTAAAATCTAGGTTAGGTGGAGTCAAAGAAGAAAAGTTTGCATATCCCTTGAACACACTAGTCAAGTGAGAAAGTTTTTCACTTAAATCCTTGTTATATGCCAACATGTAATTAAACTTCTCTTCATTCAAAGCCATATAAATTTCCAAAGTTTTGGCTTGTTTCTCAATGACACTTTCCAAAAATTCCCTAGAAGAAAATGATTGATCATAGGAATTATCACTTAAACTTTGAGCATTTGGAACTAAATTAATTGGGGAACCTCTTTGAAAATTTGCTTGAAAATATCCCCTAGATTGATTATTCCAATTACCCCTAGTTTGATTTTGGCTCCTTTGTCGACCATGGTTATCATAACCTTGATTATGATCCCCATGTCTATGGCCATGACCATGACCATTACAACCATGATGGTTATAGTTACCATGAATCCCTTGGTATCCATGATTTCTACAACCTCCATTTTGGTTATAATCATCATGATTCATATGATAATTCCTATTTCCAACATTCCTTTGAACATCAATTCTAGGTTCACAAACATGATTATTGATATAATTCACATGTTCCATTTCACTTCCATCACATTCATTACAAGGAACATTTGGGCACATAGAAGCATTATGATCATTCATTCCACACAATTCACAAGGCCAACATTCCACAATCATGCAACAAGAAGAAAGATTAGAGTTAGAGTGAGAAGATGTACCTCTCCCCTTAATTTGGGAGGGAAGAATTGGAGCTTGGGAAGGGGGCTTCTCAAGCTTTTCTTTGAGAGACATAACTTCTTTCCCTAAATCCGCAATCAAAGTAGTCAAATCATCGATGGCACTAAGTTGTTCGATTGAGTAACCCTTGTTTGTTGGTTCTCTCTCCACTTCTTGCCAATTCATGTAATGACGAACCACTTCATCAATTGCATCAACCACTTCTTCTTCCGTTTTGTTCATGATTGGGCCTCCGGCTCCGGCATCCAAACTTGCTCTCCCATGAGAACTTAACCCACCATAGAAGATATGTATGATTTGATAGGTAGGAATCCCATGGTGTGGGCACTCCCTTTGATAATCCTTAAATCTTCCCCATGCTTCATAGAGACTTTCATTTGGCTTTTGCTTGAACCCTTGAATCAAATCTCTTGCCTCCGCCGTCTTCTTTTGAGGATAGAAACGGAACAAGAAAGCTTTGGTGACATCATCCCAAGTTCTCAAAGAATTGGGCTTCACTTCCTTATCTAGCCATTCCAAAGATCTTCCTATGAGAGAGAAAGGGAACAACTTAAGGCGGATGATCTCTTGAGATACTCCATTGACTTTGATTGTGTTACAATATTTTTCAAACTCCTTAAGATGGTTCAACGGGCTCCCATTCTTAGCCCCACTATATTGTCTTCTCTCAATTAGGGTGATCATTTCCGGCCGAATTTCAAATTCAATTTCCGGTGTTGTAGGTGGAGCTATGCCGCTCTCATACCTATATGCACCGGGCACTCCTAGTTCCTTCAAGGCAACTCTTGAATTTCCTCCCATGGCTTGGGATCTATGCACACAAGACTCAAAGAAAATATTAGTAGCACGGCTACAAGTGTAGCCTAAAGTGTAAAATCTTTTTGTATTTTGCAAATAAAGTGAAATAGACTCAACAACAACATGCACTCAAAGCACCATTCCCCGGCAATGGCGCCATTTTGATGGGATGAAGAACGGTAGGTCGTTGGGTTACCACCCCACCCAATCAAACAAAATTTGTAACTCAACTAACCCCTATTTAGTGTAGTGGTAAGTCAAGGTCGAACCCAAAGGAATGGAGGTCGAATGCACAATGCCTAAGTCAAGCTATTCCGAAGTCTAGTAGGGGTTTTATGGTAGAAACTAGAGCTAAGCTAGGCAATGCAAAAAAAAAGCTTGTACTAAACAAATGCAAAGGCACTAGGGGAATGGATCCACATGCATCAACAACGAAGTTCAATCAACTTGGGGATTCAACCAATCAAGTCAAGCAATGTGAGGGAAAACCGAAATTGCAACCAAGAGAGTACATCAAGATATTCTCCTAGAGGTCTAATTAGCGTCAACTACATCAAACACTAGCTAGGAAACATCACAAGATATCTCAATCGAGTAAATGCAAGCCACAAATCAATGGTCCGTATCAATGTGAACTCACAATGCAATCTAGTGTGAATAACAAGGGTGATCAAGCCTAATCAAGCACACACATGCACAAAATCAATCAACCAATTTAATCACATTATCAACTCAATCAATTTCCCCCAAATTAATATCATTTCATCATCAATACATGCTTCACCACTACCCTAGCAAATAAACTACTCACAATCCATGAAGAACATCAAAATCAAAGCTAAACTAATCATCATTCCCAAATTCATCAATTGAAATCAAATTGAAACCAACAAATTCAATCAAAAACTATCAAACTATCAATTAACCAAATCAAACAACAATACTAATGAAATCAAACATTAAATTGCATTAAAGAGTAAAGAATCCTTACAAACTTGATAGAAATCAAATCAAATGTAGCAATCTTCAATCATCAAACCCACATTTTCTCTCTCTAAAAATGCTAAGAACTAGTGTTTTCTCTCTCTAAAAATCTAATCTAATCTAGTCCTCTCTAATGAGGATCTAATTCTCTCTCCATAAAAGGAAAGAAATAACTATCAATACAAAGAGGAAGTTGGGATTGACGTCCAAAAAAAGACCCACGCCGGTGCGGGCGCTCGGAGGAGAGAGAGTGGCGCGCACGGGAACACACCCAGAAAGGTGCGCCCGCACGCACCTGGTGTGCGGCCGCACTCGTCAGATGTGCGGCCGCACACTCCTCGAGTGTGCCCGCACATCGCTGTTGCTTCCTTCTCTTCTTCTTCGCCCTAGCTCATGCGGTGCACACATCCTAGATGATGGTGATGGAGGACAAGGTAGGCAGGAACTTTCTTGAATTTCTTGAAGGGCATAAGCCATGAGAAAGGCATATACAAGACCTTGAAGCATGCTCCTTGGACCTCCCTTTGACTTGAAACTTCTTGCACAAGCTTTAGGCATGAAAATCAATGGAAGACCATGGAGAGGAAGCTCGGGAATCCTTGGACAATCAATCACAACCTACAATCAAAGGATAAAAGGAAAATAAAAGGGAAAAATAGCAAGTAAACTAGAAAATGCATAAAATAGAGAAACTAACTACAAAAAGCATGAAATGAAGAAAACTAGAATAAAATTAAGGAAAACTAAAGAAAAGAGAGATAAAATGAAATAGAATTCATCCAAAAAGGGACCAAATGAGTGCCATAAATGTCACTCATCAGGGTGAATTGTATGTGAGTTCCTATACCTACTTTTTTGCGAAATATAAAAAAACTTTAAAGGAACTTGCAATGCACACAGATTTTTACAAGGAAACCTTCCAGGGCCCAACTAGAAGTAAAACCTCGAGCCTTCCTAAGGGATTTGCAAAACAAAATCACTTCACTATAATAGGGCAATCCCGAATTACAACCTATTATACACAGATCTTTACTCACAAGTTCCACACTGAACTTGCTACACAGTAGGACCTTATCCTACCCAATCTAAGTCCCAAACTTTGATTCACTCGTACTCCCAAAGTACTCCCCCAGCCTCACACTAGAAGCTTACACACTTTATACAAAATATACTTCACACACTCACCCAAGAACCCAACCAATACAAAATATTGACACTACTATATGTTAGGCAAGCTATGCACGAAACCCGAAACTAATATGACAAAGTTATAAGCTTGACAAACTTACACAATTAAAGCACGAATAATTTCTTCAAGCATAAACTCACAGAAAACTATGAAATAAGATTTCTATTATTTATACAAGATTAGCTTGTATAACAACTAGGGTTTTCAAAAAAATAATTATGTTAAGTTAACTAAATTTCAAAACACGTATTTAAATAAATTATTTTCAAAGAAAATCTTTTCGGAAAACAAGATAAAGAATGATTATCAAAAAGAACGATATCTTTTTGATATTGAGTTTTTAAGAAATAAATCATTTAGAAAATCTTTTCCTAAAATCTATCTTTTTATGTTTTTCCGTTTTAATAAACTTGCCAAGCCTTTGCCACGCTTCTAGTAGATTTCATGCATATCCTACTTAACATATTTAGCAACATATCTAGAAGATAAAATCTTAACTAATTTAAGTTGTTGGGCCGTTTATTCTGTACTCAAAGTTTGCTTGGGCTTCACGTAGACCAGGACCAAGTTCCTGCTGTCTTCAAGTTCCTGTTAGGGAACGTTTTTTTTAGGGAACTTATGTAGTTCTTGTTAGAGAACTAAGTTCCTGTTAGGTTCTTTTATCTTGTTTAACCTTCTTAAAGAATTCTCTTCATGTTCTTCTTAGTCAAGGTTACTCTTCCACCACCAAGGTCCACTTCACCTGTTCTTAATCAAACACTTAAAGAAATCTTTATTAGTCGAGTTTTCTTGAGTTTAAGTCCATCATCATCAAAACCTTTAAGCTTCAACAAAAAAGAAGGGAAATACTCGTAGAACCAGACCTATAAAACAGGGAAGTGTCAGCGAGTGCTAGCACAAAACCTAAGATGAACTTCGGTTAAAGGAAATAAAGTGTACCTCTACGAGTCCCCAAAAACTGGAAAGTGTGACTTCCCCATCAAATCTGCAGTGGCAACAAGCGAGTCGCAGTCCAAGAAAAGTCAGCATAGGCCAAGCTGGCCCAGTCATATGATCCGACCATACGAAGGTCGCGAAGTGCAGGCAGATAGTAGAGTAGCACACGGATACCCTTGTCAGGGGAGAAGATCCCTGACAAAAGAATCAAAGCGAAGATGCGCACCCGCTGCTCTAGGGTAGTCGCACCATCCTGAAAGGCCTCCGTCAGCATGGTCCGACAAATGCACCGAGCACTAATCTACGTCGGCCGAGCCTCGCCACGAGCTCGAACAACTATATGGCCGATCAATTCCTCTACTTCCGGAGAAAAAACAGTAGTGTCACTGCCGAATGGAACCGCAGCTTGCCGGAATTCCAGTCCAGTGATGAGAGAGAAGTCGAAAGGTGTGATAGTCATCTCACCCCAAGGAAAGTGAAAAGTGTTGGTGGTGTCCCAAAAGAATTCTTCCAAAGCTTGAACTAGGGAACGGCTCAACAAGAAAGAGTACATGGCCCGAGTAGCCTGAAGCAGAGGAGTCAGACCACAAGACTCCCGTAACTTGCACAACTCATTGTTGTCACGAAAGTAAAGGTTGTACAGCTGACCAATGTCCTCGTTTCCTGAGCCGTGACAACGAACCCGATCGGCGGTCATTCCGAGCCCGCACCCGCTCCGAGATGTGAAACTCGGGCGCAAAGTAAAGAGTGCGCTCATCCCACTCAGGGAACTCCCCTAGGCTAGTGGAATCTCCCTCGTCAATGGGCTCGTCCTCCTGATGAGCCTGGCGAGAAAGAGAGCTTGAGCCACGACGTCGAGACATGCTAAATTATGCAAAACAACAGTAAATCAATGGTTTTATAGTATCTAAGGTTTGCCTTGCCGCATGATACTATGTTTCAACAAAAACAGAGTACATAGTACTAAAATAGAGCATATTGATTCGAGCAAAAATAGCATTTTCAAGCAATCAAATGATTTCTTACAATACTATGACAAATATTGTGACAAATTATGCATGAATAGCTTGCAAGAACATCAGGAATGAGCCACAATTTTCTCACGAACTCAAAGGGCTCAACAATGGCAAAATGTTCATTTCTTCGCCAAATCGAGTCAAAAAAGTCTCAAATGACTCCCAAGATAATATAGAAGCATAAACAAACAATTTAATGGCATAAAAATCAACAAACAAGGCGAATTAAGCAATATAAGTTGCGATTTTTCAGAAATTCGTGAACAGAAGCATGCAAAATTCAGCAAAAACCGAGGTGAGTTTGAGTAAAACTTACATGGATCAAGAAACTAAAGATCGAAAGCTTTGATTTGCAAAAACTTGAGCGAATTCGGTTGAGAAACGAGTGAGAATGAGCTATTTGAACTTTTGAGCGAATTCGAGCAAATGCAAGCAGCCACGACAAAATGGAGAAGGAAGGGGTTTTTATTTCGAAAACCCGACTCCAGCGCCAAACAACAAAAATGACGCGATGCGTGATTCCTGTCGCATTGCGACAACTCCTGCGCACAACGAAAACGTGTAGCAACGCGCTCTAGCTCAGCGATAAAGCATGTGGCCCCCATAATGGTTTATGCAGACTTAATGCAGCGGTTTTGGGTTCCTTAGTACGCCAGTTAGCCCCAATAAACAGATTGACATGATTAGTAGTCGGCTCGATTACAATTGCATTAAGTGATTGACCTGGTAACCATCGTCTCACTTAACTTAAGCGCCTAAGTATTGGCTCATCACAAGCACCAAGGTAATGGTTCACAAGCAAGCACAAGCGCGAAAGAACCGGCCCGTTTAGAAAACGCGCCGAGGCACTGGCACAACAAGTGATCACATTGAGCAACTATAGTAATAAGCATCACAACAAGCATTCAAGCAAGCATCAGCAGATAGAGGATCGCAAGGCAACGAGGACTTCAACGACTTTCACTAGGATGAGAAAATTGACGGAAAATTGGAGATAACTGCAAGCAGCAATCTTCGACGATGATCCAAAGCAAGGAGGACATTTTCTACAGCGGCGAGGTACTGCCGTGGCAAGGTATTGCCATAACCCTAAAGACAACTATAAGCAGTGGTCTTCGACGATATTCTCTAGGATGAGAAAATTGTCAAAACTAAAGGTGGCTACAAGCAGTCAACTTCGATGGTGTTCCCTAGGATGTGGAAAATTGTCACAACAAAGCTGAGTATAGCTACAAGCAGTCATGTTCGACGGTGTTCCCTAGGATGTGGAAGATTGTCACAACAAAGCTGAGGATGGCTACAAGCAATCATCTTCGACGATGATCTCTAGGATGTGGAGAGTTGTCACAAACAATCGGGGATAGCTACAAGCCGCGGTCTTCGATGATGACGTTTTAGGTATTGTGGAGGTCGTTACAACAAAATGCAGCAACAAAATCGGTTACCCTAGAGACGTGTGCTCGACGGTGCAAGATACGCATTTCTTAACTCTTTTATCTGTTTAACTAATGCTAGTTTGCAGGTATCGGCGTTACAAGAATGATTTAGGATCGCAGAACGTTCTGAATCATTCTCCGTCCCTATTGCTACTTTGACTTTTGTTTTCGAAACTTGCATTTCTCCAAACTTAGTCAAAGTGGGGGCTTCTGTAGACACCCAATTGTGTCTCCCCAAAAACCAAACCCAGTGATGAGTACCTTTCACGTCGCTTGATTAACGAACGAGGTGGAAGTGTGAAAATTCTTGTGGTGCGACTATTTCTAATAAAATCTTTCCTTCTATTTTCGAAAATCTTCTCTATTTATGAAAATAGCTAGTCCAATTTAGCTTGGTCCATGACGAGGGTCCAATAATAGTGTAGTTGGGTCGAGCTCGCAAAGAGTTTTCCAATGATATATTATAAGCCCAATTCCGATGAATGATGAGGAAGTTATGGCCAAAATACTAAATTGGGTCTGAAATGGTTTTATGGCCCAATGATCTAGTGGAGGGCCCATTAATTAATATTCCTAAAATTATTAGGATTGATTCTAATTTTCTAGAATAATCTAGAAGGTTATTGTTGAGTTCTAATAGCGTTAGGATTAATAATTATATCTTTTGAGAATAATGAATTTGGTTTGAAATTAAACAAGTGTTTTATTACGATAAAATTGATAAACACGGAGTATAATTGTTTAATTATATTCAGGAGAGGATTTCGTATAAAAGCGCATTTTATCTTTTAACTAGCGCCAAACGACATAGCCTGTCGCCATGCGTGATGCTTGTCATTTCACGATAGGCTATGTCGCTCGTGATAGGGGTCAGTTTTATTCCGATTCAAATTCTGATTCTTTTCTATCATTTCTGGACTATTTTCTTTATAAATAGGGTCGCATTTCCCCGTTTTCAATGATTCAGAATCATCATCAATCATCCTTAATTCTCTTAAGCAATAGCTTATTCTTCTCCCTCTTTCTAAACCTTCCCTAATACAAAATTTCGCCTTCACAAGCTCTAGACACATCTAGCCAAGCTCAAAGTTGCCTTTGCCCTAAACGTGAAAGGTTGATAATTTCTGAGGGTTTGGTCTCAAATCTCTATTTTAATTATTTGGTTTAAGTGTTTGATTTAGTATTTTCCTTGAAGTTATTAACGCGTGTGTTTTGTTATTAGAAAGAGATACGAGGCATCGAAGTAAGTAATTTGATTATTTACTATTTTTTTGATATAGAAATCGTGCTTAGATTATTCTTAGTATTATGTTAGGGTTTCTTTATTCCTTTCTAGTATCATGTTTAGGTTGCTTCTTATTTCTTCTGTCATGTTAGTATCATGTTAGGGATAAAGGTTTGATGTTTAGCGACATGTTAGGATTTGTTTTTAATCTTGTTAGTATCATGCCTAGGATCTAGCTAATATTATAATTGCTTTATTGAGATTATTGATGATGATGATTTGTTGATATGTTGCTTGAAATTATTATTGTTATTGCTTGATCACACCCTCTCTTATAGGTTTAAAGGGAATTTGTACTTGTAATCACGCTTAATAAGATAATTAATAATCTTGTTTAAGCTAATGTGATTATAATTCAAGTGATCACCAATAATAGATTTGTTTGTTCATTAATTTTCAACTAACATAGATAAACATGTTTAGGATTAATATATTGGTTGTATGTTAGTCAGAAAGCGCACATGATGAGAAAAATAAAGTAGAGGCCTATTATTTAAGGCAGGTTCAATCTCTTTTAGGTTGGATTTGTACCTTCATCCCCGAATATCCAGTCATAGTTCCAGACCACTATGGAGTTAGCGATCTCATGGATTGTGAAGGGGTGTAACCTTCACCTTGTGAATGGTTTACAAGTTCCTAAAACGTGTTGGCGACTCTTTTACTCTAGCTTCCTTCCCTTTGGACGCCACCATGCTTAAGTGTATGATCATAGTGGGGCTCAAGTGTGGGATGTTTGAAATATTCCCTACAGATACTAAACGAATTAATAACAAATCCTAGCACGTCACTAATAATAAATATCAAAGCTTTATCCTAAACATGATACTATAAACATGATATTAAAATTCATACAAGCATCCTAACATGATACTAGAAATCATAAAAGTATCCTTACATGATACTAGGAATTAATAAAAAATTTTAAACATGATTTCTATATCAAATAAATAAGCAAGTAATCGAATTACTTACTTTAATGTCTTGTTCCTCTTTCTATCAAAACAATTCACACGTTAGTAAACTTCAAGAAAGATTAAATCAAACAAATAAATCAAATAAGAATTGAAATATGGATTTGGGACCAAACCCTCAAAACTATCAACCTTTCACTTCGATGTCAAAGGAAACTTCGAGAAGGGCGTGGAGTATTCGAGTCCCGCAAAGGACGAATGGTTTTTAGTAAGATAAGTATCAAGGATGTGTGTTTGGATGTATTTAGGCTAGGAAGAAAGACAGAGAAGAAGCTTTTAGCTTCTAGAGAGGATTAGATGATTGTTGGTGATCAAGCTTGTTGATTATTGAAAACGGGGTGCAACGACCTCTATTTATAAGAAAAAAAGAGGGTTGAAGTTTAGAAAAAGATCCGAATTGGAATAGGAATATAACTCTTTTTATCCCGTTGCGATAGGCAGCAGTTTTTGCGGTTTTTGTTTTAATCATTACTTTAGATCTAGAAATCAGAATAAGATAAATAATATATCGTTGTAAATCTCTGGAAGTATAATTTCCATCACAATTGAAATGAGATTGATATTGTTTTTAGAATAAAAGATATGACCAAAATAGTGAAAGGGTGTCAATTTTGGATAGAGTTTGGTATTTCAATTATATCTTTTTCTTTATAGCTCGGAATTGGGATTATGATAAATCATTGGAGAGATAATTTCAAGGTCTATCTAACTATTTAATATTTGGATAAGAATTATGAGGAACAAAAATTATCTGAACATCTTTTATTTCAAATAGGATTAGGACTTTAAAAATGAAGAGTTTTATTCAATTTCAAACTCTGTGATCTTTATCTTTCGAAAAGGATATATTAGATTCTTCTAGAAACTTCTAGAAGATCTAAATGAATCATAATTGGTTAATGATTGGGATTAAGGAATTTGGACCCTAATATGATCATTGGGTCGTAGGTAAGGTGGACTAGGTCCGGTTTGGGCTTGGTATAGTATTTTTGCCATAACTTCTTTGTTATGAGTCGGATTTGGGCTTATAATATATCATTGGAAAGATCTTTTTAAATTGTAAGTGTCTTTGGAAGTGCGCCTACGTTAAGCATGTGCGAATATGCTTGTATCTCATAGGAAGTGGGAATTAACACACGATTAGGGAGAAGGAAAGTAGGGTGCCGCCAACAAGTTTTTAAGGAACTTGTAAACCGTTCACGGATCATAAAAGGCAACCACAATAAGGAACAACGATAGGCAACAATGATTGACCTGTGAAGGTTACACCCTATTCATAATCCATGAGATTACTAACTCTATATGGATCGAAACCACGAAAGGAGGATCGGGGATGATGGTACGAAGTGAGTCACGGAGTCATATTCGCCTGTATTGGCCTTTACCCGATTCTTATTGTTAAAAGTGATTCCTGCGATCTCAAAGGCATACAAACAAAATATTTAATTCGCTCCAACCTATTATTATGCTGAATTGGTTTAATATTAATGCACACATAATTCTAAATATTTGTGATCACTTTAATTAAATAACAAGATTAAAAAGGATCCTAAACCGGTTGTCCAAATTATCTTATTAAGCGTGATTTTCAATTACATATTGCCTTTAACATGCAATATGGTGATCATAGCAATATAATAAAATCAACATCAACATCGGAAGCATTTTAATCATAATAACGTTAGTAAAATCAAATCATAATAAACCATAATCATTATACTAGCAATAAAAAAAAAAGAGTAATTAAGTGATTAATTACTCACATTCCGTGTTTCCTTGAATTGCTACATCATGAATAAACCGTTAGTAACTTCAATATAAATAAATTAAATTGAAATTAAATTAAAAAGTAGAGTTGATTCGGTTCAAACCCTCAGTTTATTCTACCTTTCACGCCTTGGTTTGAGGATGGAACCTCGGGTCAAGTATGGACTCCTTGGAGTGCTTAGGGATATATGAAGAGAGAATAGGGAAGGCTAGTATTAGGCTAAAGCATAAGAGAGAGAGAGAGAGAGAGAGAGAGAGAGAGAGAGAGAGAGAAAGGGAGGGAGAGAGAGAGTGATTTTTTTGTGTATAAAAGAGGAAAAGAGAACAATTTTTGGTGATCAAGCTTGTTGATGATTGAAAAAGGGGTGATATGAACTCTATTTATAAAGAAAAAATAAGGTTCGAAGAATTAAGAAAAGATCTGAATTTGAATCGGAATAAAACTCTTACGATAGGAATCAGTTTTTTCGGTTTTTGTTTTTATCATATCTTTTGTTCGACAAGTTGAAATAAGATATATAATATCTCGTTGGAAATATCTTGAAGTCTACTTTCGAACCCAATTAAAATCGTTTGTAGAACAAAAGATATGGCCGAAATAGTGGGATGGTGTCAGTTTTGGATAGAGTTTGGTATTTCTTTTATATCTTTTTCGTTATAGCTCAGATTAATATTATAATATATCATTGAAAAGATAATTTCAAGGAATATCCAACCATCTAAGATTTGGATAAAAAATATGAGGCACAAAAACCATATCTGAATGTCTTTCAATTCAAATAAAATTAGGACTTTCAAAAAGAGGGGTTTTATTCAATTTCAAAATCTTTAATCTTATCTTTTCAAAAAGGATAATTAAAATATTTTAGAAATTTATAGAATCTTCTATATAATCCTAATTGGTTTACGAATTGGATTAAATCCTTTGGACCCTCCACATGATCATTGGGTCGTAGGTAAGATGGGCTTAGGTTCGTTTTGGGCTCAGTTTAGTATTTTGGGCATAAATTATTCGTTATAACTCGGATTTGGGATTATAGTATATCATTGGAAACCTCTTTTTAAACCTCATCCAACTATTCAATCATTAGACCCAGATTATGGACTAAAATAAACTAGTCCAAACGTTTTCATAAAAAGGACACGAAATGAATGATTTTAAGGGTTTTAAGGCACGAAAAGAGGAAAATAAGTTATGAATTGGGGAAATGGGCTAGGAATTGGGTTGGTTTATGAAATGTATTGGGATTGAATATGGATTTAAGCACTCCAAGTTTAAATACTGAACCCGACCAATAATGGCAGTGAAAGGTTGTTCATCATCGGGTTTGGTTTTGGGGAAACATTTTAAGGTGTCTATAGAAGCCCCCACTTTGACTGAGTTTGTAGAAACGTCAGTTTCAAAAACAATATTCAAAGTAGTTGATTGGGATGAAGAATGATTTAAGACGTTTTGCGATCCTTAATCAATCTTTATACGCCGATACCTGCAGAAAAATGTTAGCTCCATAGATAAAAGAGTAAAGGAATAGAATGTGTATTTGACACAAGTGTATCGGTGACAAATATGTTTGGTTGTTTTCTACTACTGAAGAAATCACCAGATGAAGACTGTTGTGATATTTTTTCCCCGCCTTGGGAATGTTGTTAGATGATGATTTTTCCCCGCCTCTAGAACGCTGTTAAACGATGACTTTCCACGCCTCGGGAATGCTATTAGATAATGATTCCACGCCTCTGGAATGCTGTTCGAAAATGATTCCACGCCTCTGGAACGCTATTAGATGATGAGTCAACGCCTCTAGAACACTGTTAAATGATGATTCCACACCTCTAGAACGTTGTAATCCCTTACTTCTTTGCCTTGTGAAGTGGCAACGACCGACAATTTTCTATGCTTGGTGAAAAACCTATCTGATTAAAGACTGCTCCCTCGCCTTAGGAAGAGCTATTGTGAGCTACCCCGCCTCGAGCAGCCTATTGAATGAAGATAACTTCCTCGCCTCAAGAAAAGCTATCATGAGCTACTCCTCCTCGAGCAGCCTATTGGATGAAGATAACTTCCTCGCCTCAGGAAAAGCTATCGTGAGCTACTCCGCCTCGAGCAGCTTATTGAATGAAGATAACTTCCTCGCCTCAGGAAAAGCTATCGTGAGCTACTCCGCCTTGAGCAGCCTATTAAATGATGATCATTGAGTATTTGATGATGATGATGGTTCGATTATCCCCAAACGTGGGCCGTAGATGGTTCGCTTGTCCCCGAATGTGGGTTGTAGATGGTTCACTTATCCCCGAATGTGGGCTGTAGATGGTTCGCTTATCCCCGAATGTGGGCTATAAATGGTTCTCTTATCCCCGAACGTGGGCTGTAAATGGATTGCTTATCCCCGACGTGGGCTGTATTTGAGACTTGAAAAATAAAGTTTGTCAATGGACTCGTATAGACTGTGATTGACTTGACCAACTCACTTCACCAAGCTTGACTTTACATGACATGGCATCTGTATGACTTGTGACTGTGTGTGACACAATAAAATGAAAATGTAAAAGCAACAAAAATTTCCTTTATTTTTTGTCATGTGTGGAGGGTAACAACTTTCTCCCAAAAAAAAGACGTGAAAAATGAAGTGAGCGCTTTCGAACTTTCCTCGATAAAAGTTTTGAAAAAAGTTTTTGAACTTCCCTAAAAGAAAAGACATGAAAAAGGAAAGAAGTTTTGAACTTCCTCGTTGAGAAAATTTTTAAAAAGTTTTTGAACTTCCCCAAAAGAAAAGACATGAAAAAGGGAAGAAGTTTTGAACTTCCTTGTTGAGCAAAGTGAAATGAATCGCATGGAGTTTCTTCTTGTCAAATTGAATTGCTCGTCTTGAAAATAATGCATGTATGCATGATGAATGTTCGTAGGCTAGGAGGCTAAGGAAAATTACATCATGTGACACGATCAATGAATGCACTTAGGCCGTTAAGCTAAGAGCGGTAGTTTATTGACAATGTATGTTGCTTAGGTCAGGAAGCTAAGCAATACATAGTGTGTGAAAATAAATAAACCATCTTAAAGTTGCTTAGGTCAGGAAACTAAGCACGTATACAATAGTGATTACTGAGTATTGCTTAGGTAATGGAGCTAAGCGTCGCATAGTGTATGAAGAACAATCTTGATGAACGTTGCTTATGTCTGGAAGCTAAGCACGTATATAGTTGAAGTGACTGCTGAGTATTACATAATGAACGTTGCTTAGGTCAAGGAGCTAAGCACGATATGCTTTGTATAATCACTGATCTTTGATATATAAATGATGCTAAGCACGTTATGCGATGCGTGAAACAATGAATATTGCTCAAGTCAGGAAGCTAAGAAATTATACAATGTTTCTTTTAATGAATGTTGTCTTGAAAGATGATGAAGCATGCGTGGAAGTGTAATACTCCGTATTTTCATGTATTTTTATAAAGTATTTAAGTATTTATAAAATATATTTTTAAGGGCTCAAGTATTTTAATTAAATATTTTAAAGGGTTAAAGTATTTTAACTATAAGGTTTTATAAAAGTAGTTATATTTTGGGCCAAACGTTTACTAATTATTGGGCCTTGTTTAAAATATCGTATGTAAACTAGAGCTACATACTCTTATTGGAACAACCCATTTCATTTAAATAAGCCCAATCCTTTATTTGAACCCTTGTGGGTCAAATATTTTATAACTCAAACTCATTTATTTATTGAGCCCAAACTTAAACATTATTCCCTACTCTATAAATACCTCTCAAAACCCCAAAATTTTCCTACACAAAGAGATCAAAAGTCGTATTATTTGAGAATAAGTATTCTTTTCTTATTTTCTTTTCTTTCTTTTTCTTTTCTCTTTTCCTTCTTTTCTTTTTTCTTGTTCCTCTTGATGGTGCGTGAGGTTGGATGTGCGTGGGGTGCTTTCCACCTTGCCATGTCATCACTTGCTGCCACGTCACCGGCGACGGACCACCTCCGGCGACCACCGAGCTCACGCCAGCCGGCCACCCATGGTGGTTCTCCCCTTTTCTCACCTCCTTATTTAAATTAATTATTTACATAATTATATATATTGGGTATTGATTTTTGTTTTAAATTATCAATAGTATGTTTGTAATTATGTTTTGATGATTAAGATTGTAAATTTTAGATTATAAAGTGTTTTATTTTCTGATTTTATAAATTTAGGGTTTTTAATTATTAAGGTGTTGATTTGAAGGGTTCTAACTTGCAATTTATTTGGGGGTTTTATATACCCATTGATTGTAAGTGATAATACAGCTTAAGGATTGTATCTTTATGGAGTTTTAATGAGTTTTATTTAAAATAAATTGCTGGAATTTTATTATAAAGTACTACTTTTGTGCTTTAATAAAAAGAGGTTGATTACCCATAAGTAGAGAAGGTTTTATTTTGTTTTAATACAATTTTCAGATTTATTTGAGGGGTTTAGACCTTAAAAAGTGTGCTGGAATTTTTATATAAGCATTATAATTAGGTTTTTACTTTGTGGTTTAATTACCTACTTAAAGAAAGAGTTTTAAAGGTTTTAAACTAAATTTCAGCTTATTAGAGAAGTTTTAAGATGTTTAAAACTTGCTGGAAATTTTTGTAATCAAGGGATAAATGGAGTTTATATACTTGGTATTGTAGGAGACTTTAAGTTGAGTAATTTCTAGCATTGTGGCTAGTTAGAAAGACGATTTGAGGTACGTATGATAAGAATGGTGTCCTTTGAACAAGTGTATTATTCCGATAGAGGGTTCGGAATTATTAGAAAGCAAATATTCAGTGAGGTCAAGTGATCGAAATGCCTAGGTGGAGGCCGCATCCGATCAGTAATATTAATGAGTAATTCATATTGCAGCTTAATCTTGAATGAACCCTTCCGGTCACAACCAAGCAACAAACGATCCAACACGATGAATTAATTCGGAAGGAATTAACGAGTCGCTCAAGTAATTATTATTTAGACGTCGGAAATCGAGCTTGATGCGTCGAAACCGAGCATCGTAAGTTGAGTCGAATAAATTAAAGACGAGACGGTAAAATCAATAATTAATCAACAAGATTACCAAAATACCCCTAGCATCGGAATGCCAAGAGCAAACCGAGTGCTAGGGGCCAATGGTGTTAGCATGCGCTCCACACAAAGGCAATGGTGCTTGGTGCGCATGGCTAGCAAGTTGTGGGGCGCAGCTGGCTATACTGGCAGCACCAACCAAACGCACACAAGCAGCAGCCCGCATTGATGTGTGGCGTGCTGCGTACACATGCGTGCTAGGTGCGCAACATGCTAGTAGCGGCTAGCAGCGTACTAGGATGCTAGCAGCAGTAACGCGCACCTTAGCCAGCAGCTCGCAAGGATGCGTGGCTTGCTAGGCCAAGGCCAGTAGCAACTTGCTGGGCTGTAGCAGCAGCACACACCCAAGCTGCCTTGATGCCTAAGGGTGGTGCCACGTGGCAGCGGCTAATTGGGGTGTTTGGGTGTAGGTGGCCGGTTATGGGGAGAGCTTGGGGATCAAGTTTGGTCCACCCCCCCTTTTCCCTTGTGGTCCTTACCTAACCCCTCCTCTAAGTGTGACACTTGTTGATTAATTAGTTGTTGGCTATTTAATTTTCTTTTGATTTAAAAATAAAAGGAAAATATTGATTTTACCAACTCTCCTACATTGATGGGAGAGAGGATTTCACTCATGAGTTTCCTTATAAACACCCAACTTGGGGTATGGGAAAACTCACCCGAGTAAGAGTTAGAAAAGGTATCTCCATTGAGAAAACCTTTAAACTCATAATTACTCGAGTATTTTTGTCGGACTTGGCTAATCTTCAGGTAATAGACCTAGTTGGGGTCGTGTTGTGGGTGGATACCGTAGGAGGTTTTCGCCCGTTGCGAGACTTAAGCTTTCTTAAGTAAGAGTTCGGTTGATGAGCGAAGCACGCTTTAAAGATACTTTTGTCTTTCCTTAATTCTTGTTAATTATGTCTTTTGATTATATTAATTGTGAGTTTGATCTTGGCTCGGGTTTTATTTTTCGTGATGAGTCGGACTCAATAAAACCCAAAAGCGGTATCGGAGCCTTGCTCATTTATTTTTATAATCATAATTTTTATGGTGTTTTTATGGCTTTATTTATTCTGGTTTTATGTTGCTAATTAGATTAGTAGCTCGGTTTTATTAATTTTAAACCTGTTTTAAAGCTGATTATAGTCCCGAACCCAGATTTTTGCCCAAAAATAGTGAATTTTTGGTGGAAAAGGCGTTTTGGAAATGTTTTCACCCTTTTTGGACTGTGTTTTAGGCCAAAATCTGACTAGAAATCCCTTTTTCGAGGGATTTTTCGTTTTGACGAAAAATTTTAAGTCTTTCTAACCTTGAATCTTAATGGCATATTTATGGTGATTATGTATTTGGTTCTTTCCTTAATGTTTCTGCATTTTTGAACCTCTTTAAGCATGGTTACTTGGTAGTAATTTGTGCTTGAAAGATAGGTTAAAATTTTCACATAATTGCAAATCCATTGCATTAAGTGTGAAAAATTTATTCTTTGAGGCTTCTAAGTACTAAAGATTCAATCTTTAATTATTTTAAGTTATTGAAACTTTGAGTTACTAAATTCCATGTATTTTTGGTTGAACTTTTGATTTAATCATGTAGTAAGTTGATTGGAATCATAAAGTTTGAATCTTGTGATAGAAATTTCATTTATCTTCATATTGGAAGATATAATTTTTCAAGGATTCACAAGTTAAAGTTGGAATCTTTATTTGAATTTTGTGTTCATAATTCCAACTCCCCTTTATTTTGTCAAATCTCATGATTAATTAAATTAATTAAATTAATAGTGAGTATTGCCCTTATTTATTTCATTGCACCAAGTTGAACCAATCTTAATAAAGAATAGTTCTTGGGAATAAGTTTGGTTGTGTGCACTTTAAAGAATTTTTATTTAAGTTGGACTTGTTATAATTTTTCATTTTTGCTCATTAAATTAATTCTAAAATTAATTTGGGAATAATTAATTTATGTCACGCAAAAACTCGGGTTTAATCCCGAGATTGTGGCACGCAAACAAAGGCACACTACCCACGGCCAACCGGGCTGCTAAGTAGCCCACATATGGCTGCTAAGGGTCGGTGCGCTTTGTTCGCGCCACACAATAGCAGCATGGCTAGTGCGCCAAGCCACAACATCAGCATAACAGCACCAGCCAGGCAGTAGGGCGCTGGGGCTGTGCTGTGTGTGATGCGTGCTGCTGTGTTGTTAGTGCATGTGTGCACAGCTTGGTGCAGAAGAGGGTGTGCGAGAGAGAGGCCGTGGTGCGACAGCATCATAGTAGTTGTAGCCTTGGCGCGCTATAATGTGCCGGCTACCAGGCAGCACCCAGCAGCACCTCGGCACGCATGGCTGGATCTGCTAGGCAGTGCCCAGCATACGCGTGCATTCGAGGGCTGGGGCTGCTAGCCTTGGCCAACCCGACACACTTTGTTTCTCTCGGTTTTAATTTTGCAAATTTTTCCGTTTTAATTATTCTAATTAATTTAATTAATTATTTTGGTTTTAATTATTTTAATTAAATTATTGAGGTTAGGCCTCGATTTTGAGCGGCATTGGCAAAATTTTTGGTTTACCGACTTAATTAATTGGATTGCTTAAGATGGATGCGGAATTAAGTGGGAGCTTCAATTTTAATTGTGCTAAATTACATAATCGGGTAAACAACTTTGACTAGTTTTAATTAGGCGTGTTAATTGAATTAATGACCTTAATTAGTTAGTTTACGCGTGTTTGTGCATTGTTACTTGTTTATCGCTGTAAAATGCATGGGCCATTCACAAATAGTGAATGGATGAATGGAATATATATTCTCCCGCAGGTTTTATAAAAATGGCAACTAGTGGGGCCCAATTAGGATAGAAAATACGGACTGCGTTTCGCGATATATTTTTTGTTAAATCTAAATATGGTCTATGAACCATTAAGTATTTTTGTACCTTAATATTTAGAATTGTCCAAATCGTAGATACTAGTATTTGCATAATTTTGGTCATGTCTTGAAAACAGAGGTTCTTGAAAGACGAAGCCATGAAATTGCAAAAGACGTCCCTTGAAGACTTGAAGACTCAAGGGGTCATGCTAGTTGCCAAATGCATCATTATTTATGGTTTCGGTATATATTTATGATTATATATATGTGAAGTATATGTTAGATGCATGTGTAGGATTTCGAATGTTGTGATGATTAATTAAGTTCACTTAAATCAACCAACATAGAAACCCTAGGTCCCTAAAATATTGAGTAATATTGCCATTCCAAAACAACACTTATCGACCTATTGAGATTAGTGATGGGCTACGCCAAAGCGAGGCATCACTATTATTCCCTAGGATACGTAAGGCATACCAGTATGCAAGTTGGTTTTTGTTATACTCAACTATATGAGTAATGGAGTCCTAACATGTCGTGGCAAAGTGGATAAGTTGATGAGAGAGCATTAGATGCGATGATTTATCCAGCCAAGAGTGGTTTGGAGCCATTAGCAAAGAGTTACTTACCTTAGAAGATTGAGTGTTAAGACAAGCCAAAGCATGCTTAACTACTCATTGTTTCTTTAGATCTTGGAATCGACTTATTCTCTTTAAATGGGGACAATTTAATGTGTGAATAAGACGTTTAAATAAGTTTGATTAATATGCATGATTTCAATATTATTTAAGTATTATGAATGGTTTTTCATTTCAAATTCTTTCAATTGTAGAACCATATCTGCAAATAACTTAAACAACCAATTCTCGTTGCGCTCAATTCTCAACAAGGAGAAGTTGAGTGGGCCAAATTTTCTTAATTGGAAAAGGAACTTGCGTATATTTCTCATGCAAGAGCAAAAGGAATATGTCCTTTATGAGGAAATGCTTGAGACTCCCAATGAGGAGGTAACTCAGGCTGCCCTAAACCGATGGCAAATTGCCAATCGGGATGTCAAATTCATCATGTTGGCCACAATGTCGCCCGAGCTTCAAAAGACTTTCTTTGAAAAGGAGACAGCTTTTGAGATCATTTCTGAGCTGCACAACATGTTCCAAGAGTAGGCCCGAACTGAAAGGTTTGAAATCGACAAGCAGATCCTTGAGAGCAAGCTCAAGAAGGGAGAGCCAGTCAGCCCACATTTACTCAAAATGATAGGATTATTTGAAAACATGGGAAGGCTTGACGCGGGGTATTCAACCGAGATGGCAATTAACATCATTCTCCACTTACTGCACAAAGGCTATGATTAGTTCAAGATGAACTATAACATGCACATCATGAATAAAACGCTCACCGAGCTTCATGGTATGTTGAAGCAAGCCGGGAAAACTCTAAAGGATGAGGGGAAACATGATATGCTCATGATAAAAAAAGGGCAAGCCGTTTAAATTCTTAGGCAAGAAAAAGAAAGGCTTTAAGGGGAAGGATAAGAAGAAGACCTTTCCACCTAAGTCTAAGGCTAACAAGGATAACAAGGATAACAAGGTAGCATCTTCTAAATCTAATTCTAAATGCTTCTATTGTAAGATGAAGGGACATTGGAAGAGAGATTGCCTCAAATTCAAAGAAGATAAGAAGAACGGAACCATTGCTTCTGGATAAGGTATATTCGTTATAGACTAAAACTTCACTAGCTCAACATCATGGGTATTAGATACCGGATGTGGCTTACACCTTTGTTCCAATTCTCATGGACTAAGGAACATTGGGAAACTAGCGAAGGGAGAGGTTGAACTCCGGGTCGGCAATGGAGCCAGAATTATAGTTGTATCCATAGGAACTCTCAGTTTGTATTTGCCCTCGGGGCTAGTTTTGGAACTAGAAAACTGTTTTTATGTTCCCAACATTACTAAAAACAATATTTCAATTTCGGCGTTGGACGCCAAAGGTTTTGTGTTTCGAGTAAAGGACAATGAATGCTTGTTTTATCTTGATAATGTTTTATATGGTATTGCACATTCTAAAAATGGTCTTTACGTACTTTCTTTAGACAAACAAGTTTATAATGTGAATAATACCGCCAAGAAAGCTAAGACCATGGAGTCAAATCAAACGTATTGTGGCATTGTCGTCTTGGCCACATTAACATCAAACGCATCAAGAAACCTGTACAGGAAGGTGTTCTTGACTCATTCAATTTGCAATCGTTTGAGAATTGCGAAGGATGTTTATTAGGCAAGATGATAAAGCAGCCATTCTCCAAGTTGGGAGGAAGGGCAAGAAACTTGTTGGGCCTAATACACACAGATGTTTGTGGACCAATGAGCTCCACCACATCAATATTTTATCACCTTCACAGAAGACTATAGTAGATATGGCTATGTCTACCTTATGTCACATAAATCTGAATCGTTTGAAAAGTTCAAAGAATTTCAAAGTGAATTTGAAAATCAGCTTGGCAAGAAAATCAAGGCACTTCAATCGGATCGAGATGGTGAATACTTGAGCCAAGAATTCGATGACCATCTGAAAGAAAAAGGTATACTTTCATAATTGACACTTCCAGGAACACCTCAATGGAACAGAGTATCAGAAAGGAGAAATTGAACCTTGTTGGACATGGTACGATCAACAATAAGTCTTAGTGATCTTCCTATCTCTTTCTAGGGACACGTACTTTTAACTGCGGCACTAACACTGAACTGTGCTCCATCAAAAGCTGTAGAAAAGACTCTATACGATTTATGGACAAAGAAACCTCCTAGGTTGTCTTTTCTAAAGATATGGGGATGTGAAGAATATGTCAAGAAATTGATTTCTGACAAACTTCATCCCAAATCTGATAAGGTTTACTTTGTGGGCTACCCAAAAGAAACCAAAGGGTATTACTTCTGCAATAAATCCGAGAACAAAGTGTTTGTTGCTCGCGATGGTGTCTTTTTGGAGAAGGAGCACCTTTCCAAAATGACAAGTGGGAGGAAAATCGAACTCGATGAACTTCGAGAGGACGAGCAACAAAATCAAATAAATAGTCAAAGTACCCAAACAGCATCTGTTGACGCTGGTCAAAATGTGCAAAGTCAAACCGAAAATGCAATGCTCAGTCCGTTACCATGCGTAGGTCGCAGAGGCCGAGGTCTCAATTTGATAGGTATCTTCGTATTGTATTAACCGAGAATCAGGACATCCTGGTGATGGATGGAGATGAACCGGCAACCTACAAGCAAGTGATGGCGAGCACCGACTCTGCTAAATGGCAAGAGGCCATGAATCTGAAATGGATTCCATGTTTGAAAATCAAGTCTAGGACTTGGTTGACTTACCCGAGGGTTACACACCTATCGGATGTAAGTGGATTTTCAAATTGAAAACCGATAAAGATGGAAATGTATTCATTTATAAAGCTAGATTGGTAGCAAAAGGTTACAGGAAAATTCATGTTATTGATTACGATGAAACCTTTTCTCCAGTCGCAATGCTTAAATCCATTCGAATCCTCCTAGCGATTGCTGCATATTACAACTATGAAATATGGCAAATGGACGTCAAAACCGCCTTCCTCAATGGGATTTTGGAAGAAACTGTGTACATGACACAACTTGAAGGTTTTGTCGACCAAAACAATGCTGGGAAAGTTTGTAAGCTTAAAAAGTCCATCTACGGGCTAAAGCAAGCTAGCAGAAGTTGGAATCTGCGATTCGATAAAGCCATCAACAAATTTGGTTTTATCAAGAATCCAGATGAATCTTGTATTTACAAGAAGGTCAGTGGGAGTGACATCGCCTTTGTAGTCTTATATATTGATGACATATTACTCATGGGAAACAACATTTCGATGTTAGAGTTTGTAAAGGCCTAGCTTGGAAAATGTTTTTCAATGAAAGACTTGGGAGAGGCTCAGTACATATTGGGTATCAATATCTATTGGGATAGATTGAAAAGGATGATTGGATTGAGCCAGAGTACTTATATTGATAAGGTACTGGCACGATTCAACATGCAGGAGGCCAAGAGAGGTCACCTAGCCATGTCACATGGCATAACCCTGAGCAAGAAGCAGTGTCCAATGACACCTGATGAGCGAGAAAGGATAAATCAGATTCCATATGCTTCGCTAATTGGATCGATCATGTATGCCATGATATGTACTAGGCCAGATGTATCGTATGTCTTATGTGTTACGAGCCGATACCAATCAGACCTAGGTGAGGCGCATTGGACTGTGGCCAAGAATATCCTAAAGTACCTGAAAAGGAACAAGGATAAATTCCTGGTATATGGTGGCTCAGAAGAATTAGTTATTGAAGGTTATACCGACGTAAGCTTCCAGACAGACAGAGACGATTTCAAGTCACAATATTGATATGTATTTTGTCTAAATGGAGGAGCGTTTAGTTGGAAGAGTGCCAAGCAAAGCACAACTTTAGATTCTACGACTAAAACCGAATACTTGGCAGCTGCTGAAGCGGCTAAGGAGGCTATTTGGATTCGTAAGTTCGTTGGTGAAATTGATGTTGTACCCTCTATCAAGGGTCCAATAGCCCTATATTGTGACAACAATGGAGCTATTACTAAGGCTAGAGAGCCAACGGAACATCAGAAGGTCAACACATGTCAAGCGGCGATTTCACATGATAAGAGAATGGAAATCAGAGGGTAAAATCAGAATTTGTAAAGTTGGAACGGATGACAATGTAGCCGATCCACTTACTAAACCTTTGCCTCAAGTGAAGCACAACAAGCATGTTGAGGCAATAGGAATCAGGCACGTTGGAGATTGGTTTTGATTTCCCTGTGTAGTGTTTTAATTAATTTAGAACATTTTAATCTAAGACACTAAGATGAACCATTCAGGCTTTGGAGTAATTTAAATTTCATGCAATTTTATCACTTCGTTTTCTATTTAATTGTGGTTTAGGATTAAATAATGAGTCCATTCGATTTTGAGAATATTCAAAATAGGGTATCAAGACCAGTCTTAGATAAAGAAACATCTATCAAGTGAACATTGAATATTATAATAAAAAATTATCCCTAATCGAGGTCATTTAAATTATGGACGTTTAATGACCGTTTGAGATTAGTGTGTAGTTTAATTCATAGCACCGTTTCTTGTGCTACAAGGACATGATTGTCATGTATCATTTGCACAAGTATTGGTTTAGAACCATACTGGATCGACCTATGAGAATACTTTAAGAGATTTAAAAATCGTCGTAAGTATACTTCTCATTATGGCTATCGGAACCTCTTTCCTCGACCATGAGTATTGTGTGTTCTCTTGTTTGAGCACTAGTCCGTTTTGATGTTAGTCAAATGTCTGCTGTACATGGAGATTATAACGGCAACACTCGAGCGGCTAGGTCCTCTTAGTAAGAGAAGCTACATTACAAGACTAGGAATGTCTCCCTACTAATAATAGGGAAGATGTCTTTGTTGTTAACAAGGCCTCTTGAAGAGTGAGACTGTGAAATGCATGGCCGTGCACGAATAGACTTTAGAAATTATCTGTTTATTGACAGTTAGACTCGTATATCAAGAAACACTTATGAACGTAATAAGGATGACGAATAAATCTTACCTTATAGTTCATGAAGAAACATTAAGCAACATAGGAAAAAGGTTATACACTAAAAGCGCACTTGTCCGGATGGACAAGTGGGAGATAGATAGGAATGGTGTCCTTCAAACAAGTGTATTATTCTGATAGAGGGTTAGGAATTATTAGAAAGCTAATTATTCAGTGAGGTCAAGAGATCGGAATGCCTGGGTGGAGGCCGCTTCCGATCAGTAATTTTAATGAGTAATTAATATTGCAGCTTAATCTTGAGTCAACCCTTTGGGTCACACCCAAGAAACAAACGATCCGACACGATGAATTAATTTGGAAGGAATTAATGAGTCGCTCAAGTAATTAATATTTAGACGTCAGAATTTGAGCTTGGGGCGTCGAAATCGAGCGTCGTAAGTCGAGTCGAATCAATTAAAGACGAGACGGTAAAATCAATAATTAATCAACAAGATTTCCAAAATACCCCTAGCATCAGAATGCCCCGAGCAAACCGAGTGCTAGGGGCCAATGTTGCTAGCATGCGCACCGCACCAAGGCAATGGTGCTTGGTGCGCATGGATAGCTAGCTGTGGCACGCAGCTGGCCGTGCTGGCAGCACCAGTCGCACGCACGCAAGCAGTAGCCCGCATTGATGTGTGGCGTGCACATGCGTGCTGGGTGCGCAACATGCTAGCAACAGCTAGTAGCTAGCAGCTCGCAGCGTGCTAGGATGCTAGCAGCAGCAGTGCACACCTTGGCCAGTAGCCCACAAGCATGCGCGGCTTGTTGGGCCAAAGGCAGAAGCAGCTTGCTAGGCCGTAGCAGCAGCACAGACCCAAGCTTCCTTGGAGCCCAAGGGTGGGTGCCACGTGGCAGCGGCTGATTGGGGTGTTTTAGTTTAGGTGACCAGTTATGGGGAGAGCTTGGGGATCAAGTTTGGTCCCCCCTCCTTTTCCCTTGTGGTCCTTACCTAACCCCTCCTCTAAGTGTGACACTTGTTGATTAATTAGTTGTTGGCTATTTAATTTTATTTTTATTTAAAAATAAAAGGAAAATATTGATTTTACCAACTCTCCCATATTGATGAGAGAGAGGTTTTCACTCATGAATTTCCCTATAAATACCCAACTTTGGGTATGGGAAAACTCACTTGAGTAAGAGTTAGAAAAGACATCTCCATTGAGAAAACCTTTAAACTTATAATTACTCGAGTAGTTTGGTGGACTTGCCTAACCTCCAAGTAATAGACCTAGTCAGAGTCATGTTGCGAGTGGATACCGTAGGAGGTTTTTGCTTATTGCGAGACTTAAGCTTTCTTAAGTAAGAGCTCGGTTGACGAGCGAAGCACGCTTTAAAGGTATTTTCGTCTTACCTTAATTCTTGTTAATTATGTCTTTTGATTATATTAATTGTGATTTTGATCTTGGCTCGGGCTTTGTTTTCCGCGATGATTCGGACTCATCAAACCCAACATTGTATACATGTAGGATATTTTAATTGTGCGTAGTACCATATTAGGAAGTTAAATTGGTATCAAGTATGAGATTAGTATCATGTTAAGTTGTGTTGTGATACTTGAATTGATTGATTGATTATCCAGGTCTTATATGTAAGCATGTGAATATATTGGATTAATTATTATGATCCTGATACAAGTTGAAAGTAATTGAATCATGTTATATAATTTATTATTCATTATCAAGAAGACATGTTATTAATAAGCAAGACTTATATTTATTGAAAAGAGCTAAAGTATATTTATTGAGCATGATTCATGATTTTATTCTCACCCATTTATTATTGGAGTTGAGTCAAGAAAGTTAGTTTATTTATTTACTCACCCACATAGTTGAGGTCAAGTCAAAAAATTAGTTTATTACTCACTCACATAGTTGAGATTGAGTCAAGGAAGTTATTAGTGCATTTTATGCACCAAGGTAGTAATCGTGCAATTTTATGCAAAAAACTAGGCAATAAACCTTAATTCAAATAAATAGTATGTCCTCACTTATTAATTCAAGAATTAATTGGAAGAATGTGTTTATTATTATTATTATGTTTATTCTTGATTGATTGGTTGAAGTCTTCACATGTTAAAATGATAAATTATGTAAAGTGTAAGAGGATACGCACCAAAATTTTTGGAACGTATGCACCTTGAGTATGAACATATGGGGGGAGTTATGGGGTTTTATATTTAATCATAGCTTCTACAGGGGTACAGGACGCTGTACTTTATTATTATTATTATTATTAATATGCTGGAATTCCGTCACCAAGGTGTGACATAGTAGGTGCCAATTGGGGGTGGCTCCCTAATTGGAAATTCAATTTTTAATGGGCTATTTTTAAGGAGGGAAACCCGTTCGATGCGTAATCCAAATCTATATATTAATAAATAAAAGTAGAGTCATGAATCAAAGGTAAGATGACTTGTGTTGTATGGAAATCATGTTTTATTTATTTATTGTCTATTGCTAGGATATTCATGTTAGTGTTATTATTCCTATCGGTGCATATGTACGTAGCATTTGCTGATTCGTGCTTTTGTGTTTGTGTTTTGCTTTTCTTTTTATTGGCCCTACTGTGACCCTTTTTATATGGCGAGTAGTGAGGTTGAAATAAAGAAAAGTACAGGTAGAAGGAGCATATCAAGCATGATGGGATTGAGCGAAGAGGGTTATATGTTTATTTGTTATTATTTAGTGTATTGATTTATTTATGTAATTGTTGACACTAACATTAAATATTGTTTTGATATTTTAGTTTGGTGATTTTTTCTAAAAGGGCCTTTAATGGTTCCAATTTATTGATTTGATGTAAGTTGGTTTTAAAGTGGAGTTTGGTTTTATTAAACTTTATTTTATTTGAGTTTTAAAAGTTAGTGTTCCGACTTGTGACTTTGAAAATAGTCTTAACCGTTATCACGGTGGCGGTAATACTTTGGATATTTCCTAAAAATGATTTTTATTTAGAGTCAGAAGGTGTTTTAAAGAAAGGGAATTTTCGGGGTATTACAAAGTGTTATCTAGGTGCTTTGGTTGGATTTTTATTACCACTAAAGCCAAAAATGTGTTTTAAAGGTACATGTGTTTTAAATTCTTGGACAAGTGCTTATTTAAAAGATTTCAAAAATATTTTAACATCACTTATTTTATTTTAATTTCGTTTATTTTAATGAACGGATTTTTTTTTAAAAAAAAGAGGAGGTTTGAATTTTTTTAGACCAAATTCTATTTTATTTTACGTAGGTCCGATTTTTTTAAAATAAGGACCAGAAATTTTATTTTTATTTTATTTAAAGATGGTCGAATTTTTTTCAAAATAAAGGGCCGAATTTTTTTTATTTATTTTTGAGGGGTCCGAATTTTATTTATAGTTCAGGCAATGAATTTTTTAAAGTAAAAATCGAAAATTTATGTGTGCAGGTATGTGGAGGAATTAAGGTATGTAATTATGTGTTAATCGCTTTTAAAAGCATGTGGTGAGATTGGGTAGGAGAAGAAAGGGCATATATGCTAGAATTTAATTTCTTTCCTATGTGCATAAATTTTTTTATGAGTTGTTCAAGCATGTTGTATGACTAAGTGTTTATTGATGAAAGCATGAATATGTGAATTATTATATGTGAGCTATCAATATTGTATGATTGAACACCGAACTTAATTTTCTACAACAATTGTATTATATTGTTTTGGGAAGGTTTTACTATTGGTAGTTAAGCCCGTTTTCTTGCAGGATCCCTAAACCTATACCTTGTGAGTTTCTATGATGAGAATTTTGAGGAATGTTAAGGATTTTGAGAGTTCAATTGCTTATGTTAGGATTGTTAGCTTCAATGTTCTTATTTGAGATGTATTTTGGAAGAAATATTGGGATGCACATCATCACATGGGTGTATGTATTGTGTTTTGGGATATTTTGTTGTTGTGACACCTTGTCTAGTTATTAAGAATGAGAATTTGGTTTTGTTCACTTGTTTATGAAGACACTAAGGTATAAGGACCTTGGATAAAGAGATTGATACTAGTGATTAAAGAGCTTGTAATTGGGAGAATTTGTGATTCTTTATCCATTTTGAGGAATATGTTTTGTCTTTGAACACGAGCTTGAGTTGAGATCGAGACTGAACAAAAACCCATGAGAGTTAAGCATAAAAATTGTATAAAGATGAGTAATAATGAAAGTTATTATATGAGATGAGGGATACTCAATTCGAATCAATTGGAGTTTGACATTTTAAACTTAGTGACTTATCATTTCTTATGATTATAGTTATTTATTTTGGGATGAAGAATTGAGCATATATATTTTAATACACGATTGGAGTCTTAAGCAGTCACGATTTTGTTGGAATATTGAGGACTCTTGTTTTGTTGAACCTTGAGAACATTGTCACATGTTCAACCTTGAGAATATTGACACATATTATTTAGGAGTTATGAGTACTTATTCTTTAACCTTGGAATATGAGAATAATTATTTTACTTCAAAGGTTCTTTATGTATAGCAATGCTACCATTTTGGAGAGTTGTTGAATTCTTTTTCACCTACTCTTTTAGAGTTGTTCAACAATCCTATGACTCTTATTATTTTTCTAAAGTGCTACTAATTTCTTCCTTTTGGGTAGCAGTTCATGGGGGATAATTTTATTTTTGATTGTTTTTTTAATTATATGAACTATGGTTGGTTATCAATCAAGATCTTATGCACTCGAATTATTGAGAATGAGGATATAATCATTTTACCTCAAACTTTAATTCGAATTAATTGTTAACCGTTAATTATTTCTTGATTGAATTTATTGGTTGGTGATAGTCAAGTTAATAAGAAGTTAAGTGTTTTTACCCAACCTCTATATATATAGCAACCGGTTTTATCATCAAGGCAAGTATGGTGACAAGAAAGAATTCCAATAAAGGAAATGAGTTAAGCAAGGTAGAAAGGCAGGCTTGATAGCTTGCTAGGAATGATATAATCGCTAATAATCCCATGATGGAAAAGTGTAAGAAGATAGTGTAAAGTTGTGAAAACGGCCTATATACCAAAGGGAGATCGATTCCCAAATTTTTCGAGGGTTGAGTTAAAAAGCTGTGCAAGTTGTCTCAAGGCAAATTATGTCTTGATAATTTGAGAGTGAATAAAGTTTATATGATAAGTAAAGGAATAAGTTAATTTAATCATGTTAATGGGAACATATAAGTTGTGATTACACCCAACCTTATGTGAGAGACGCTTGAGATAACAAATCGGAGATAAATTTTATCAGTCTTTTATGCACATAAAAGAGAAAGGTAGTGAAGTTTATGTGTGAAATGAAAAGATTGCTTTATTTGGCATAGTGCTCCAAGTTGTTAAGGTCTCTAGGGTTTAAAGGAAATGATGTTGATAAAAGCTTCAGGAAACGAGTTAAAGGATGGTGAACTATGAGTTCCAATGGTAATTGTCAAGATATAAAGTCTTTGGAGTTTGATTTAATTGTATAAAGACTGATCAATTCATATATTGTTGAAAGAAAAGTGAGACTAAGGATGAAGATAAAGGATCAAAACAAGAAAGAAGGTAGGAGAAAGGCCAATAATATGGCTAAAGAAGCTTTAAAGGAATATTTTTGAAATGATAAGAAGCAGGGGAAGGTGGCTTAAGTAACTCTTGAAAGTTAAGGAAGTTTGAACCATGAAGAAATAATGTACTTACAGGTATCGAGATTATTGAACTATGAATATGAAAATGTCATTAAGGAGAGGAGTTTATGACAGGATTTGTGGATTTGATTGAGATAAGTTGATATAATTTGAGTATGGATTGTTTGTGAGATAATTAATGTTGAGATTAATTATGAGTCACAAGAGATATATGCAAGGGATGTTAGAGGGAAGATTATGGGTTGATTGGAGGAGAAATGTAAGCAAGAGAAATATAAGCAAAGAAATATAGGGGTTGAGTGAACTTTGGAAGTAATATAAGGAAATCTTTGTGTGTGAAGAAAGGATTAATGTTGCATTGTTTAAAGGGGTTAAAGGATACTATTGTAAGTCATTAAAAGAAAGTTACATCGCCTTGGGGAGCGCATGTATTTGTTAAGTGAAGGAATAAAAATGTGTATTTGTGGAGTGGCTTAGGAAGATTGATCAAGGTGACAATGAAGAGTAACTATCTTTTGATTTGAAGTGACGATTGTTTGATCAAATGAAAGGAATTGAACATCATTATTTCTGAGGTTAAATTGAGGGTAGGAAATATCAAGTATAAATATTCAAAAGAAGACATTTTGAAATCGACGTTTATGACAGGATATGGACGGTTTGAGTTTTTATTTTACCTTTTGGGTTAATGAATCATCTATACTTTCTATGAACTTAAGGAATCAAGTGTTTTCATTGAAGATATTTTTGGTAAATTTAAATATGTAAAGCAAAGGATGATGGGGTCACTTGTGATAAAGTTATTAATATAGAGAGACAAGCGAATGCACGCAAGGTTTTCCAAGAGAGTTGTGATTGAAAGAAAGACCACTTTGGGAGATTTTGTGGCAAATTATAGAGGGAATTGTTGGTGTAACAAGGATAGAAGTTGTGAATTATGGACTATGTTATAAGTATGTTGATGTTTGAGGCTTTTGAGTTGGATAATGGTGGTGAAAAAGGCCTGATGGATTTTCAGAGATTATTGACAAGTGAACGCATTAATGGAGAGTAATTGAAAGCTCTTATTAGAGTAATATTTGTGACATAACCTTGTATGGAAACATGATTATTTGTATGAAGTTCAAAGTTTGAGATGGACTATCATATATAAGAATTGGAATATGTAGCAAAGAGATGATTGGAATTGATAAAAGACCATGGATGAGACACTAAATATCGTTGAAAGGAAGCATAGAAATGGATGATTCATTAGTAATATTCGACAATTAAACAAAAAATAAGGAAATTAACCTCTTCAAAAGTGTTGGAAAAGTTAAGTAAAGAAAATGTTGGGGCAAAATGAGTATGAGACCAACAATATTCGAGGAGATGAAGGAAAATCAAGTAGAGAATGTGAATTTGGATCGAATTCATTTGAGAATGATTAATTTTAATATTCATGGAGATAAAAGCCTGGATATACTTTGTAAGAGTAAGAAGTTGAAAGGAAAAATAATGAAAGAATGACGCAATACACCCTATCCAGGAAAGGACAAGTTGTATAAGGATTTGGTAAAGGTGTATTGATAGTTTATAATAAAAGTGACATCATTTGGACTGTGGTGGATCGATTGTCTAAGTCTATGATGTTTAAAAACCAATGAAGGAGATTTGGAGGATAGAGCAACTTGCGAAGGCGTACATAAAATTTGTTGTGAGACTACATGGAGCTCCTAAGAATATCGTTTCCGATAGAGATTCCAAGTTTCTTTCAAAAAATGAAAGGTATACAGGAGAATTGGTAATACATTGAGGCAATAACAGCATCCACCAATTGGTAAATGGACAAACGAAAAAGAATATTTGACATGGGAGGTTATGCAAAGAACATGTGTATTCAATTTCAGAAAGGATGTAAATATAGCTTGGAGTGAAAACAAACACAAGATCACCATACAAGCTAGCATTATCATGGCAAAATTTTGAGTTTTTGTATAGACAGAACCATGAAAGTTCACTGTGTCAAGGAACATAAGTGAGATGACCGTTTAAAGAACTTAAACATAAAATGATATAAGTGAAAAGTATTCACGAATGGATTTGAATGGTGCTAGTTAAACAAGGGATGAATTTTGGTCAGTTAAAAAAAATATGAGCCAAAGTACATAGAAATATATAGAGTGTGGTAGAATTACACGCTTTCTTAATTTTGGCATTTTAAAGTACTTTTTCTTCAGTTTTACACTGATTTAGTTGATAAGTTCGATTGTATTTCACACTAGGATGTGTAGGTTTATTTTTAAAGTTGAATCTTACACTAATAGTAGTGTGAGTTTGTTAGATAGTCTGAAAATTTACACATTATTTTGTGTGAATTTGTTAGTAAAGTTTTTATTTTACACACTAGGTTGTGTAAGTTGTTAGAAAGTTCGTTATTCTACACATAATTTTGTGTAGAAATGAGTAAAAGAAATAGGAAGTATGAGTCACAAAAAGTACATCAACTAAAAGTATTAAGAAAAGTTTTTGAGATTTTAAGTATTGATTCGTCTTTAAACAAGTTTTTAAAGTTTTCGTACCTAAGTTTCGGGGATGAAACTTCTTTTAAGGGGGGTAGACTGTAATACTCCGTATTTATATGTATTTTTTTAAAGTATTTAAGTATTTATAAAATATATTTTTAAGGGCTAAAGTATTTTAATTAAATATTTTAAAGGGTTAAAGTATTTTAACTATAAGGTTTTATAAAAGTAAAATATATTTTGGGCCAAACATTTACTAATTATTGGGCATTCTTTAAGATATCGTATGTAAACTAGACTTACATACTCTTATTGGAACAACCCATTTCATTTAAATAAGCCTAACCCTTTATTTGAACCCTTGTGGGTCAAATATTTTATAACTCAAGCCCACTTATTTATTGAGCCCAAACATAAACCCTATTCCCTACTCTATAAATACCTCTCAAAACCCCAAAGTTTTCCCACACAAAGAGATCAAAAGTCAGATTATTTGGGACTAAGTATTCTTTTCTTATTTTCTTTTCTTTCTTTTTCTTTTCTCTTTTCCTTATTTTCTTATTATTTCTTTTTCTTTTCTCTTGTTCCAACTGATGGTGCGTGAGGTTGGATGTGCATGGGGTGCCTTCCACCTTGCCATGTCATCACTTGTTGCCACGTCACCGGCGACGTACCACCTCCAATGACCACCGAGCTCACGCCAATCGGCCACCCACAGTGGTTCTCCCTTTTTCTCTCCTCGTTATTTTAATTAATTATTTACATAATTATATATATTGGGTATTGATTTTGGTTTTAAATTATTACTAGTATGTTTGTAATTATGTTTTGATGAATAAAGATTGTAAATTTTATTTTCAGATTTTATAAAGTGAGTGTTTTTAATTATTAAAGTGTTGATTCTTAGGGTTCTAACTTGTAATTGATTTGGGGGTTTTATATACCCATTGTTGAAAGTGATAATAAAGCTTAAAGATTGTATCTTTATGGAGTTTTAATGAGTTTTATTCAAAATAAATTGCTGGAATTTTATTATAAAGTACTACTTTTGTGTTTTAATAAAAAGGGGTTGATTACCCATAAGTAGAGAAGGTTTTATTTGGTTTTAATATAATTTTCAGATTTATTTGAAGGGTTTAGACCATAAAAAGTGTGCTAAAATTTTTATATAAGCACTATAATTATGTTTTTACTTTGTGGTTTTAATTACCCACTTAAAGAAAGAGTTTTAAAGGTTTTAAACCAAATTTCAGCTTATTAGAGAGGTTTTAAGATGTTTAAAAGTTGCTAGAAATTTTTGTAATCAAGGGATTAATGGAGTTTATATACTTGGTATTGTAGGAGACTTTAACTTGAGTAATTTCTAGCATTGTGGCTAGTTGGAAAGACGATTTGAGGTATGGAACGTAGGATATTTTAATTGTGTGTAATACCATGTTAGGAAGTTAAATTGGTATCAAGTATGAGATTAGTATCATGTTAAGTTGTGTTGTGATACTTGAATTAATAAAGATTGATTATCCATGTCTTATATGTAAGCGTGTGAATATACTGGATTAATTATTATGAGCTTGATACAAGTTGAAAGTAATTGAATCATGTTATATTATTTATAATTCATTATCAAGAAGACATGTAATTAATAAGCAAGGCTTATATTTATTGAAAACAGCAAAAGTATATTTATTGAGCATGATTCATGATTTTATTCTTACCCATTTATTATTGGAGTTGAGTCAAGAAAATTAGTATATTTATTTACTCGCCCACATAGTTGAGGTCGAGTCAAGAAATTAGTTTATTACTCACTCACATAGTTGAGATTGAGTCAAGGAAGTTATTAGTGCATTTTATGCACCAAGGTAGTAATCGTGCAATTTTGTGCACAAAACTAGGCAAGGAACCTTAATTCAAATAAATAGCATGTGCTCACTAATTAATTCAAGAATTGATTGGAAGAATGTGTTTATTATTGTTTTTATTCTTGTTTGATTGGTTGGAGTCATCAAAAGTTAAATTGATCGATCACGTAAAGTGTAAGAGGATACACACTAAAACTCTTGGAACGTATGCACCTTGAGTATGAACATATGAAGGGGGTGAGTTATGGGGTTTTATATTTAACCATAGTTTCTATAGGGGTACAGGACGTTGTACTTTCTGTTATTATTATTAATGCGCTGGAATTCCGTCACCAAGGTGTGACATAGTAGGTGCCAGTTGGGGGTGGCTCCCTGATTGGAAGCTCCATTTTTAATGGGCTATTTTTAAGGAGAAACCTGTTCGATGCATAATCCAAAGCTATATATTAATAAATTAAAGTAGAGTCATTAGTCAAAGGTAAGTTGACTAGTGTTGTATGGCAAGCATGTTTTATTTATTTATTTATTTATTTATTTATTGTCTATTGCTAGGATATTCATGTTAGTGTGATTATTCTTATTGGTGCATATGTACTCGGCTTTTGCTAATTCGTACTTTTGTGTTTGTGTTTGGCTTTTCTTTGTATTGGCCCTACTATGACCCATTTTATATGGCGAGTAGTAAGGTTGAAATAAAGAGAAGTACAGGTAGCAGGAGCATATCAAGCATGATGGGATTGAGCGAAAAGGGTTATATGTTTATTTGTTATTATTTACTGTATTGATTTATTTATGTAATTGTTGACACTAACATTAAATATTGTTTTGATATTTTAGTTTGGTGATTTTTTTTTTTCAAAAGGGCCTTTAATGGTTCTAATTTATTGGTTTGATGTAAGTTGGTTTTAAAGTTGAGTTTGGTTTTATTAAACTTTATTTTATTTGAGTTTTAAAAGTTAGTCTTCTGCTGTGTGACTTTGAAAATAAGCTTAGCCGTTATCACGGTGGCGGTAATACTTTGGATATTTCCTAAAAATGAGTTTTATTTTGAGTCAGAAGGTGTTTAAAAGAAACGGATTTTTGGGGTATTACAGGTAGGGGAACAAGATTTCATGATAAAAGGTTCCTAAGGGAAGGATGATATGGCTATGTATGTTTGAAAGAAGTGTGTGAATGTGGTACTATGGCTGGCTGCAAAGGTTATGGTGATGAAAAGAAATGTGAGAAGTGTCGAGATGATGACTCTATAGACTGGGTAGGCTAAGTGATGTGGGTTCAAGCCCCAAGTCTAGCTCTAGATGAGTAGATGGATAGGGATAAGTATTGGATATTCTTTGACTCGATCGGGCATATGAATGTGGTCGCACCTCGATGTGAGGTTGCCTACGTATCCGTTAGGAATCAGGCCGAACGTAGCTCTAACCGAACTTTGCACAAGTGTATGTTTACCTCAAAGAGGTCTTTTGAGGGTTGTAATGTGGTTAAGGATGATGGTTTAAGGAAGAAAGGGGTAAAAGTCTTAAGACCCGAGAGAAGCCCCCAAGATGTGTAATTGTGTATTTTAAATTTGAACTTTGCAAGTTTTTATTTTTTCGCTTTTTTATTTTTTGTTATGTGTTTTTTTTTTTCTTTTTTTTTTTAATTTCATTTTTATTCTTTTGAATCAATGTGGGAAATCTCGGATTATTTAGTCCATCACTCACTTAGCATTCATGTTTCTCAGGCACGGTACCAAGCACTTGATGAGAGACACAATTCGAGACATGTTCATATCAAAAACATTGGAACACTTGCCCTTAGACATTGTTTTATTATTATCATCCTTTTTTTGAACTTGCTTTTGAACGTTACACAAATTACACACCTTCCCATCGCAGGATTAGGTGAATGTGGGTTGAAGAAATGAAGGTCACACGTTCGACGAGGCTCAAAGTGGTTAATGAAGAAATGGAAATGTGATTGAATAGGTTTAAGGGGAATGGATGGGTTGTAAAGGTGCCTCAAATCATTGGTGTACCTTGTGTTCAGTTCGGCATTATATTTATTATTTATTTTTTTTTTATTTTTTTGCTAATCATATGATCGAATGTAAGAAAGAGATACTCATTTATGAAGAAGGTACATAGACACATGGATAAGGAGAACCTATGCTAGACTTTTTAGGGGGAAGGGTTTGATACAAAAGAAGAAGAAAACCTGAAATCTTGGCGAGAAGCTTGCATCATGCTTTGTCTTCGTGGTTGTTTATGAGTTACTTCTTGCCGCCTGGTGATGAAAGAAGTTTGTTGTTGTTAATGCTTTTATTGGAAGGAAAGAAGGAAGGAATGATGTTCCCCTTATTCTTGCAATTATTACCTAGTGATTTTAGGCTCAAGTAATGCGGAAGGATGAACTCACTTAATGCATTGACTCAATACTCGAATTGGAAAGGAAGAGTGTATGAAAGAATTTTGAAAACTGATGGAAATACTCTACTCATTCCTATTATGACAGAAAACGACGCATGCATGGTCCTAGTATATGATCATAAACAATATGTATTACTCGGAGACAAAGTGTGTGCAATGACTCAAGTAGTGTGTGATTACGTGATTTTATTAAGACTCGTGGTATGATCGTATGGCTAGACATGAGGACCTTGTAAGAAAACAAAGGACCCATGGACCATATAGCACAGAAGACTAAAAGACAAACTAACTTGATTAATTTTGTCCAATTTTAATGTTTATGCTATTTACTAGGTGGAAACGGTCCATTAACAATCGTTAGTAATAAATAAAATATACTAACAACAATCAAAGACAAAGAACATAAGTCAAGATTAGCACAATAATCACAAAAGAGAAAGATTGACTATAGAGATCTAGAAGAGTTATGACTCATGGGAATAAATAAATAAATACAAATAAAAATCTACAATCCTATATTACGAGTTGACACGGATTAGAGGACTAAGAGAAGTACAAGATTGGCTAAGACTAGGTTGACTCAAAGTAAAATTAAAAAAATAATAAAAAAAAGACACCTAAACTGGATAGGCTGTAGTATTTCATTAATAACTTTTGATCTGTGACTCTGATTGTGACGAAACCAACGCCAAATGTAAGATAAAACTCGGGGCTATAGAACCATAGGTTGCACAACCCGTAAGTTTTTCTAGAACTCCATCTATGACAAAAACAAACTGACTCTTGTGCAGGATACGGGAATAAAAATCCAAGTTGAGATCTGTGACTCTGATTGTGACGAAACCAACGCCAAATGTAAGATAAAACTAGGGGCTATAGAACCATAGGTTTCACAACCCGTAACTATTTCTAGAACTCTATCTATGACAAAAACAAATTGACTCTTGTGCAGGATATGGGAAAAAAAATCCAGGTTGACTCAAAAATAAATAAAAAAAAAGACTATGACTCGACTATAATAATAATAAAAAAAAAAGGATTAAATAAAAGAGAGGAAAAAAAATAAAAAATAAAAAAAGTAACAAAAAAAAATGCACACATAAACACATTGTCACGCATGATGTAATGAAGTTCGCAACCTAGAGTCAAGTTCTATGTTCCACTATGGTCAAGCTTATTTGGGTGTCAAAGGGTACAATGGTTAAGAGTTTGGACGCGTTGGCAAGGCAGCCTCCCTTGAGGGTGTATGCCAACTGGCGGCTCCGAGAGTTCGTGATAAAATCGAACACGACTCCATGGTTTGGATAGATTTAAAAACTCGGATGAACCCTTATTGACATAAGCGTTTTCGGGTTGATAGAGCTTAAATCCGCCGGGCTAGCCACATACGTAGAACACGTACTATTGTGGCAAAATAGGAAAGCTAAAATGCATATGCATATGTGACAATGCTAGTAAAATCGAAGGAATACAATTCAAGAATCTTTCAAGTCTCATCCACTCATCTCAATTAAACACCGATCACTCAAATCGATAAATAACCAAGAATCCTCCCAAGTAGAGTCGTAAAATTGTAGGCGTCTTTCGAAGTTCGCCTACGTTAAGCATGTGTAAATATTCTTGGGACTCATAGGAAGTGGGAATTTCCATACGATTAGGGACAAGGAAAGTAGAGCCCCCAACAAGTTTTTAAGGAACTTATAAACCGTTCACGGATCACAAAAGGCAACCACAATAAGGGACAACGATAGACAACAAGGATTGACCCGGGAAGGTTACACCCCAATCATAACCCAAGCAACTAACGAGCCGAAGTGACGAATTAATTAGGAATTAATTAATAAGTCGACCGAGTAATTAATATTTAGACGTGGAAAATTCGATCTTGGAGCGTCGAAACCGAGCGTCGGAAGTCGAGTCAAAAATAGTAAAAGACCAGACGTGAAAATAATAATAAATCAACAAAGACCAAAATACCCCTAACATCAGAATGCCCCAAGCAAACCCAGTGCTAGGGGCATATGGCCTTGCATGGTGGCTAGCATGCGCACCAAGCCGAGCCTAGGCTGGCTGGTGCGTGCTAGCGCACCAATGCTAACATTGCATTGCTGAGCGCTGCCTTATGCGTGCATTGGCTAGCAGCAAGCCGCAGCAGCTAGCACGTTAGGCGCGCCAGCCCGCAGCAGCATGACTGGGCCACTGCGTGCTGCCTAGCAAGCTGGGCCTCGGCATAGCAGCCCGCAAGCAATGCATGGCTTGCTGGCCGAAGCATGGACGGCAGTGCAAGGCAGCCCACCTTGGGTGCCTTGATGCCTAAGTGTGGGTGCCATGTGGCGCAACGTGAGAGGGTAGTGAGGTTTTGTGTTGGCCGGTTTTGGGAGAGGGAGTGGGGAGCAAGTTTGGTCCCCACCCCCCCCTTCCAAATGGTCCTCACCTCACCTCTCATATGAGCTTACCACTTGTTAATTTATTACTAGTTTGATTATTAATTTTATTTTTAGCTTTAAAATAAAATGGGAAAATCAAATTCTCCCACATTGATAGGAGAGCTTTTCACACTCATGATTTTCCCTATAAATACCCAAGTTGGGGTATTGGAAAAATCACTTGAGTAAGAGTTGAAAAAGGCATCACTAGTAGTGAAAACCTTTGAAATCAAGAGTTGAAAAAGACATCACCATTGTGAAAACCTTTGAACTCAATTACTCGGGTTTCGGTCGGGCCTTGCTAACTCCAAGGCATTGGACCTAGTCGGTGATCGAGTTGTGGGTGGACTTCCGTTGGAGGTCGTCGTGTTTTCGAGGCTTGCTTTCGAAGTAAGAGCCCCTCGAGGTTGCGCGAAGCACGCGTCAAAGGTATAATTATTATCTTAATCTTGTCATTAAGTTAATTATGTTTATGGTTTTATTTATTGCGAGTGCGGTCTTGGTTTTAGGTTTGTTTCCGCGGTGAGTCGGACTCACCAAACCTCAACTGTGGTATCGGAGCCTCGCTCGTTTAATTTTAAAATCGTATTATTTTTCAAGGTGTTTTATAGCTTAATTTTCTGGTTTTAAGTTGCTAATTATATTTGGGATTTATAATTTTGACGAAAAATTTTAAGTCTTTCTAACCTTGAAAATTATTTGCATATTTATGTTGGTTATGTAATTGGTTAAATACATATTTTATATGCAATTTTAAACCTCTTAAGGCATGATTACTTGGTAGTAATTTGTGTTTGAAAGCTTGGTTTAATTTTTCACATATTGCAAATTAATTGCATTAAGTGTGAAATTGTTGTTCTTTGAGGCTTCTAAGTACTAAAGATTCAATCTTTAATTATGTTAAGTGATTGAAACTTTAAATTTACTAAATTCCATGAAATTTGTTGAACTTTGTTGATTTAATCATTTTTAAGTTGATTGGAATCATAAAGTTTGAATCTTGTGATAGAAATTTGTTTATCTTCACATTGGAAGATATAATTTTTCAAGGATTCAAAAGTATTAAAGTTGGAATCTTTATTAAACTTATGTTCATTTTTTTCCAAACTCCCTTTTACTTTGTCAAAATCTCAAGATTAATTTAAATTGATCTAATTAATAGTGAGAAATTGCCTTATTTTGTTGCACCAAGTTAAACCAATTTTATTAAAGAATGGTTCTTGGAAATAATGTTGGTTATATGCACTTGGATGAATTTTATTTGAGTTAGAATTGTTTAATTTTTAATTGTTTGCTCATTAAAATTAGTTCTAAAATTAATTTAGAATTAATAAATTGTCACGCAAAATTTGGGATTGAAATCCCGAGGCTATGGCACGCAAATCGAGGCAAAGCCTCCCTTGGCTAGCAGGGCTGCATAGCAGCCCGCAAGTGGCTGCCAAAGGGACTACTTGATGGTTGCATGCAGCCTTGTGCGTGGCATGCGCGTCCAGCCACAACAGCAACGCAGCAGCACCAGCCAAGCAGCAGCATGCTGCGGCTGTGCTACGTGCGTGCTACGTGCGTGCGTGCTGCTACCGTAGCGCAGCACATGGCTGCTATGGTGCGGTAGGGTGTGCGAGCATTTTGAGTGCGTGGCTTAGTGCGGCAGGGGTGTGTGTGTGGGTTGTGCTGCGAGCTTGCGGCATGGTGCGCATAGCTAGCAAGCTTGTGCGGCCTCGTGGCTTGTGTTCTTGCACGCCCCGTAGAAGAGTCGATGCGTATGTGGTGTTCTTAGCTATGGGTGTGACACTTAGCATGGGTCACGGATATGCGAACCTCCCCTTAATTAGCACGTATACCCCGGTTTTATGGCGATGTTATTTTGCATTTTAGCCGTTTATTTATTTTAATTAATCTTGTGTATTTTAAAATTTTGGAGGCTAGGCCTCGATTTTGAGCGGCGTTGGCAAAATTTAATTTTGGCAAATTTTTTGCTTAATTAATTGGATTAATTAAGTTGGATGCGGAATTTAGTGGGAGCTTCAAATATTAATTGCGCTTATTTACATAATCGGTTAAAACAACTTTGACTAGTTTTAATTAGGTGTGTTAATTGGATTAACCACCTAGATTAGTTACTAGTTATCGCGTGTTTATGCAATGTTACTTGTTTTATCGTTGTAAAATGCTTGGGCCATTCACAAATAGTGAATGGATGAATGGAATATATGTTCTCTCACAGGTTTAATAAAATGGCAACTAGTGGGGCCTGATTAGGATAGAAAATACGGACTGCGATCCATGATGTATTTTTGTAAATCTTAATATGGTCTGCATACCGTTGAGTATTTTTGTACCTTAATATTTAGATTAGTCCTAATCGTAGATACTAGTAGTTGCATAATTTTGGTCAAGTCTTGAAGATGGAGGCTCTTGGAAGACAAAGCCATGAAGTTGCAAAAGAAGACCTTTTGGAGACTTGAAGAATTCAAGGGATCATGCTAGTTGCCAAATATGCATCAAATGCTTATGCTTTACATATTTATGATCATTTATATGAATTATATGTTAGATGCATGTTTAAGATTCGAATGTTGTGATGATTAATTAAGTTCACTTAAATCAACCAACAGAGAAACCCTAGGTCCCTAAAATATTGAGTAAAATTGCTATTCCAAAACAACACTTATTGACCCATTGAGAGTAGTGATGGGCTACGCCAAAGCGAGACATCACTACTACTCCATAGACTCATAAGGCATACCGGGTATGCAAGTTGGTTTTGGTTGTACTCAACGATATGATTGATGTTGTCCTAACATGTCTTGGCAAAGTGAATAAATTGTTGAGACAGCATTAGATGCGACGATTTATTGAACCAAGAGTGGCTTGGAGCCGTTAGCAAAGCGTTTCTTACCTTGGGAGATTGAGTGCTAAGACAAGCCAAAGCATGCTTATTCACTCTTTGTTTCCTTGGATCTTGGAATCGACTTATTTTCACAACAAATAGGGACAAATTTATGTGTAAATAAGACGTTAAATAAGTTTAAAATATGCATGGATTAATTTCAATCTTATTTAAGTATTATGAATGGTTTTTTATTAAAATTATTTCAATTGTAGAATCATGTCTTCAACTATTGACAACAATCTAATAATCCCAGATCTTCCCGAGAAGTTACCATTTAGCTTGAATTTGGTGAACTTCAAGGAATGGGAGGAAGAACTCCGTATGACCTCCGCAATTGCTACCTAGAGCATATCTTGGACACACCCATCCCGAGTTTCTACTCAAAAGGGGTTATGAGCGATGAGGCTCATGAGGAGTGGAGTTATGATTGCAATAGAGTCTCCCGACTTATGGCAAACTCTATCCCGGAACAGTGGAAGAAGAAATTCTCCAACAATATTCCGGATGTACTCCTTAAGGCTCCAGAAGATGTGGTCAATCTGAGGGTCACAAAGAGCGACAGTGGCAACTATGATGGACATGTGGAGGAAGTGACTAGGTCACTGTCTAACATGAGGATCAAGCCACCGCAAGATGGTTGTCTCAGCAAAGAGAGGCAAGAAGTATGGGCTAGGGTCTATAGTGCAAGACTTAGACCCGGGATGCCGCTTCAAGGCCATGTGCAAAAGATGACAAGGTTATTTAACCATCTGGAACTGATTGGTAGGCCGGTGGAGGATGAGCAAGTGACTCATATGCTTTTAAGCTCACTCCACTCGGGGTACATTGCAATTCAGATGCAACTTACCAATAATCAGGATAAACTATCCTACAAGGAAGTTGTCCAAGAGATCCAGAAAGCCTATTCTTGCAAGGCGGCTAATGTTGCTCTAAGGCCCAAGAAGAAGGAGTTCAAGAACAAGGCTAAGATACGCTGCTTCTATTGTAGTAAGCAAGGTCACTACAAAAGAGAATGTAGTGAGTATCTGGAAGATGAGGCAAGAGGAAAAGAAGCCTCAATCTCAGTTATAATCTTAACACTTGAATACAAGAAATTTATAAGGTATTAGGTACCGGAAAATTGACTCACTTTATGCTCCTGTTTCACGAACAAAGTGAGCAGTGCTTTTTCAAGTGGACATGAGTACACAAGTGGAAGATGAAGATAATCTATCCAAAGAAAGCTTGTAAACTCATGTGTTTTGTCTAAATTCTAAAACTTGTTGAGTTTTATCTACCATACTTTGATCTCATGACGTTGGACGTCATTTTAACCTTGATTACAAGACTTTTGTTTCATGTCTTGTTCATATTTATGGAAATGACACTTTTTGTGTGTTTAGAAAAAATCGTTTATTATGATACCAAAAGAGCTAAGACCATGGAGTCAAATCTAACTTACTTGTGGCATTGTCGTCTTGGCCACATTAACATCAAACACATCAAGAAGCTTCTACAAGAAGGCGTTCTTGACTCTTTCGATCTAGAATCTTTTGAGAATTGCAAAGGATGTTTATTAGGCAAGATCATTAAGCAGCCATTCTCCAAGTTGGGAGAAAGGGCCGGTGACTTATTAGGCCTAATACATACCAATGTATATGGACCAATGAGCTCCGCCACAAGAAATGGACATCGATATTTCATCACCTTCACAGACGATTATAGTAGATATGGCTATGTCTAGCTCATGTCGCATAAATCGGAATCGTTTGATAAGTTCAAAGAATTTCAGAGTGAAGTGGAAAATCATCTTGGCAAGAAATTCAAAGCCCTTCGATCGGATCGAGGTGGTGAATACTTGAACCGAGAATTCGATGACCATCTGAAAGATCATGGCATACTTTCAGAACTGACACCTCCGGGAACTCCACAATAGAACGGACTATCCCAATGGAGAAATTGAACCTTGTTAGACATGGTACGATCAACCACGGGTCTTAGTGATCTTCCTATCTCTTTCTGGGGACACACACTTTTAACTGCAGCACAAACACTAAACCGTGCTCCATCGAAAGCTGTTGAAACGACTCCATACGAGTTATGGACAAAGAAACCTTCTAGGTTGTCTTTTCTAAAGATATCGGGATGCGAAGCATATGTTAAGAAATTGATTTCTGACAAACTTCATCCCAAATTTGATAAGGTTTACTTTGTGGGCTACCCAAAAGAAACCAAAGGGTATTACTTCTACAACAAATCGGAGAACAAAGTGTTTGTTGCTCGCGATGGTGTCTTTTTGGAGAAGGAACACCTTTCCAAAATGACATGTGGGAGGAAAATCGAACTCGACGAAGTTCGTGAGGATGAGCAACAAAGTCGGAATGACAGTCAAAGGGCTCAAACAGCATCTGTTGACAAAAGTCAAAGTGATCAAAATATGCAAAGTCGAACCGACTATGTAAATGATTAGTCTATTACCCTACGTTGGTCTCAAAGGCCGAGATCTCAACCTGCTAGATATCTTGGTTAAGTATGAACCAAGAATCAGGACATCCTGATCATGGATGGAAATGAACCGGGAACCTACAAGCAAGCGATGGCAAGCACCGACTCTACTAAATGGCAAGAGGCCATGAGATCTGAAATGGATTCCATGTTTGAAAATCAAGTCTGGGACTTGGTTGACTTACCCGAAGGTTACACACCTATCGGATGTAAGTGGATTTTTAAGTTGAAAACCGAAAAAGATAGGAATGTATTCATTCACAAAGCTAGATTGGTAGTAAAAGGTTATAGACAAGTTCATGGTATTGATTACGATGAAACCTTTTCTCCAGGCACAATGCTTAAATCCGTTCGGATCCGCCTAGCGATTGCTGCATATTACAACTATGAAATATGGCAGATGGACGTCAAAACCGCCTTCCTAAATGGTATTTTGGAAGAAACTGTGTGTATGACACAGCCTAAAGGTTTTGTCGACCAAAACAACGCTGGAAAGGTATGCAGGCTTAAAAAGTCCATTTAAGGATTAAAGCAAGCAAGTAGAAGTTGGAATCTGTGATTTGATGAAGCCATCAGTAAGTTTGGTTTTATCAAGAATCCAGATGAATCTTGTGTTTACAAGAAGGTCAGTGGGAGTGACATCACCTTCCTAGTCTTATATGTCGATGACATATTACTCATTGAAAACAGTATTACGTTGTTAGAGTCGTTAAAAGCTTGGCTCGGAAAATGTTTTTCAATGAAAGACTTGGGAGAGCCTTAGTACATACTAGGCATCAAGATCTATAGGGATAGATCGAAAAGGATGATAGGATTGAGTCAAAGTACTTATATTGATAAGGTACTAACTTGATTCGGCATGGAAGGAGCCAAGAGAGGCCACCTACCCATGTCGCATGGCACAACCCTAAGCAAGAATAAGTGTCTAAAGACACCTGATGAGCGAGAAAGGATGAATCAGATTCCATATGCTTCGCTTATTGGATCGATCATGTATGCCATGATATGTACTAGGCCAGATGTATCGTATGCCTTGAGCGCTACGAGCTGATACCAATCAGACCCAGGAGAGGCGCATTGGACTACGGCCAAGAATATCCTAAAGTACATGAAAATGAACAAGGATAAATTCCCGGTCTATGGTGGCAGAGATGAATTAGTTGTTGAGGGTTAAACCGATGCAAGCTTCCAGACAGACAGAGACGACTTCAAGTCACAATCTGGATACATATTACGTCTCAATGAAAGAGATTTTAGTTGGAAGAGTGCTAAGCAAAGCACAACTGCAGATTCTACAACTGAAGCCGAATACTTAGCAGCATCTGAGGCAGCTAAGGAGGTTTTGGATTCGCAAGTTCATTGGTGAACTTGGTGTTGTACCCTCCATTGAGGGACTAATAGACCTCTATTGTGACAACAATGGAGCTATTGCTCAGGCCAGAGAGCTAAGAGAACATCAGAAGGTCAAACACGTCAAGCGGCGGTTTCACATGATTCGGGAATGGTAATCAGAAGGTGAAATCAGAATTCGTAAAGTTAGAACGGATGACAATGTAGCCGATCCACTGACTAAACCTCTGCCTCAAGTGAAGCACAACAAGCACGTTGAGGCAATGGGAATCAGGCACATCGGAGATTGGCTTTGATTTCCTTATTTTAGCGTTTTAATTAATTTTAGACAATTTTAATGTAAAGCACTATGATGAACTATTCAGTTTTTGAGTAATTAAATTTTTCATGCGATTTAAATCACTCCATTGGCTATTTAATTGTGGTTTAGAATTAAATAATGAGTCCATTCGATTCTTGGAATATTCAAAATAGGGTATCAAGACCAGTGTTGGTAAGGAAACACCTTTTAAGTGAACATTGAATATTATAATCGAAAATTATCCCTAATCGAGGTCATTTAAACGATGGACGGTTAATGACCATTTGAGATTAGTGTGTAGTTTGATTTATAGCACCGTTTCTTGTGCTACACGGACATGATCGTCATAAATCATTCGCACAGGTATTGGTTTAGAATCATACTGGATCGACTTATGAGAATACTTTTAGAGATTAAAAATATCGTCATAAGTTTACTTCTCATTATTGCTATCGGAACCTTTTTTCCTCGACCATGAGGATTGTGAGCTTTCTTGTTTGAATACTAGTCCGCTTTGATGATTGTCAAACAGCTGTCGTAACAGGGGATTATAACGGCATCACTCGGGCGGGTAGGTCCTCTCAGTAAGAGAAGCTACATTACAAGACTACAAATGTCCTCCTATTAAATATAGGGAAGATGCCTTTGTTGTTTACAAGGCCTCTCGTAGAGCGAGACTGTAAAAATGCATGGTCGTTCTCGGATGGATTTTAGAAATCATCTATTTATTGACAGTTGGACTCGGAATCGAGAAACACATCTGGACATAATAAGGATGACAAATTAATATTACCTTATAGTTCATGAAGAGGCATTCATTGACATAGGAAAAGGGCTATACACTAAAAGCACACTTGTCCGGAAGGAAAAGTGGGAGATTGAAAGGAATAATGTCCTTCGAACAAGTGTATTATTCCAATAAGGGTTCGGAATTATTAGAAAGCTAATTTTTCAGTGAGGTCAAGTGATCGGAATGCCTAGGTGAAGGCCGCTTCCGATCAATAATATTAATGCATAATTAATATTACAACTTGATCTTAACTGAACCCATCGGGTCACACCCAAGCAACTAACGAGGCAAAGCGAAAAATTAATTAGGAATTAATTAATAAGTAGACCGAGTAATTAATATTTAGACGTCGGAAATTCGAGCTTGCAGCGTCGAAACCGAGCGTCGGAAGTCGAGTCGAAAATAGTAAAAGACCAGACGTGAAAATAATAATAAATCAACAAAGACCAAAATACCCCTAGCATCAGAATGCCCCAAGCAAACCAAGTGCTAGGAGCATATGGCCTAGCATGCACACCAAGCCGAGTCTAGGCTGGCTGGTGCGTGCTAGCGCACCAATGCTAGCATTGCATTGCTGAGCGCTGCCTTGTGCGTGCATTGGCTAGCAGCAAGCTGCAGCAGCTAGCACGTTAGGCGCGCCAGCCCGCAGCAGCATGGCCGGGCCATTGCGTGCTGCCTAGCAAGCTGGGCCTCGGCCTAGCAGCCCGCAAGCAATGCATGGCTTGCTGGCCGAAGCATGGACGACAGTGCAAGGCAGCCCACCTTGGGTGCCTTGATGCCTAAGTGTGGGTGCCATGTGGCGCAAGGTGAGAGGGTAGTGAGGTGCTGTGTTGGCCGGTTTTAGGAGAGGGAGTGGGGAGCAAGTTTGGTCCCCCCCTTCCAAATGGTCCTCACCTAACCTCTCATATGAGTTTGCCACTTGTTGATTTATTACTAGTTTGATTATTAATTTTATTTTAGCTTTAAAATAAAATGGGAAAATCAAATACTCCTACATTGATGGGAGAGCTTTTCACACTCATGATTTCCCTATAAATACCCAAGTTGGGGTATTAGAAAAATCACTTGAGTAAGAGTTGAAAAAGGCATCACTAGTAGTGAAAACCTTTGAACTCAAGAGTTAAAAAAAGGCATCACCATTATGAAAACCTTTGAACTCAATTACTCGAGTTTCGGTCGGGCCTTGCTAACTCCAAGGCGTTGGACCTAGTCAGTGTTCGAGTTGTGGGTGGACTTCCGTTGGAGGTCGTCGTATTTTAGAGGCTAGCTTTCGAAGTAAGAGCCCCTCGAGGTTGCGTGAAGCACACGTCAAAGGTATAATTATTATCTTAATCTTGTCATTAAGTTAATTATGTTTATGGTTTTATTTATTGCGAGTGCGGTCTTGGTTTTGGGTTTGTTTCCGTGGTGAGTTGGACTCACCAAATTTCAACAGCGGTATCGGAGCCTCGCTCGTTTAATTTATAGCTTAATTTTTTGGTTTTAAGTTGCTAATTAGATTAGTAGCTCGTTTTATCCATTTTAACCTCGTATTAGAGCTGACTTCAGCTCCCGAACCTAGATTGCGACTCAAAAATAGTTAATTTTGGGTGGAAAAGGCGTTTTGGAAAGGGTTTTACCCTATTAGGACTCCGTTTTTAGCCAAAAAACGACCAGAAATGCACTTTTCGAGGGATTTTTCATTTAAACGAAAAATTTTAAGTCTTTCTAACATTGAAAATTAATTGCATATTTACGGTGGTTATGTAATTGGTTCAATACATATTTTATATGCAATTTTAAACCTCTTAAGGCATGATTACTTGGTAGTAATATGTGTTTGAAAGCTTGGTTTTATTTTTCACATAATTGCAAATTAATTACATTAAGTGTGAAATTGTTGTTCTTTGAGGCTTCTAAGTACTAAAGATTCAATCTTTAATTATGTTAAGTGATTGAAACTTTAAAGTTACTAAATTCCATGAATTTTATTGAACTTTGTAGATTTAATCACTTTTAAGTTGATTGGAATCATAAAGTTTGAATCTTGTGATAGAAATTTGTTTATCTTCATATTAAAAGATATAATTTTTCAAGGATTCACAAGTATTAAAGTTGGAATCTTTATTGAACTTATGTTCATTTTTTTCCAAACTCCCTTTTATTTTGTCAAAATCTAAAGATTAATTTAAATTGATTAAATTAATAGTGAGAAATTGCCTTATTTTGTTGCACCAAGTTAAACTAATTTTATTAAAGAATGGTTCTTGGAAATAATATTGGTTATATGCACTTAGATGAAATTTATTTGAGTTAGACTTGTTTAATTTTCAATTGTTTGCTCATTAAAATTAGTTCTAAATAATTTAGAATTAATAAATTGTCACGCGAAATTTGGGATTGAAATCCCGAGGCTATGGCACGCAAATCGAGGCAAAGCAGCCTTGTGCGTGGCATGAGCGCCCAGCCACAGCAGCAACGCAGCAGCACCAGCCAAGCAACAGCATGCTGCGGCTGTAATACGTGCGTGCGTGCTGCTACCGTAGCGCAGCACATGGCTGCTGTGGTGCGGGAGGGTGTGCGAGCATTTCGAGTGCATGGCTTCGTGTGGCAGGGGTGTGCGTGTAGGCTGTGCTGCGAGCTTGCGGCATGGTGCGCATGCTAGCAAGCGTATGCGGCCTTGTGGCTTGTGTTCTTGCACGCCCCGTAGAAGAGCCGACACGTATGCGGTATTCTAAGCTATGGGTGTGACGCTTAGCATGGATCACGGCTATGCGCACCTCCCCTTAATTAGCACATATACCCCGGTTTTAAGGCGATGTTATTTTGCATTTTAGCCGTTTATTTATTTTAAATAATCTTATGTTTTTTAAAATTTTGGAGGCTAGGCCTCGGTTTTGAGCGGCATTGGCAAAATTTAATTTTGGAAAATTTTGGGCTTAATTAATTTGATTAATTAAGTTCGATGCGGAATTTAATGGGAGCTTCAAATATTTATTGCGCTTATTTACATAATCGATTAAAACAACTTTGACTAGTTTTAATTAGGCGTGTTAATTGGATTGACCACCTAGATTAGTTACTAGTTATCGCGTGTTTATGCATTCTTACTTGTTTTATCGTTGTAAAATGCATGGGCCATTCACAAATAGTGCATGGATGAACGGAATATATGTTCTCTCACAGGGTTAATAAAATGGCAACTAGTGGGGCCCGATTAGGATAGAAAATACGGATTGGAATCCGTGATGTATTTTTGTAAATCTGAATACGGTCTGCGTACCGTTGAGTATTTTTGTACCTTAATATTTAGATTAGTCCTAATCGTAGATACTAGTAGTTGCATAATTTTGGTCAAGTCCTGAAGATGGAGGTTCTTGGAAGACAAAGCCATGATGTTGCAAAAGAAGACCTTTTGGAGACTTGAAGAATTCAAGGGGTCATGCTAGTTGCCAAATACGCATCAAATGCTTATGCTTTACATATTTATGATCATTTATATGAATTATATGTTAGATGCATGTTTAGGATTTCGAATGTTGTGATGATTAATTAAGTTCACTTAAATCAACCAACAAAGAAACCCTAGGTCCCTAAAATGTTGAGTAAAATTGTCATTCCAAAACAACACTTATTGACCTATTGAGAGTAGTGATTGGCTACGCCAAAGCGAGGCATCACTACTACTCCCTAGATTCATAAGGCATACCGGGTATGCAAGTTGGTTTTGGTTGTACTCAACGATATGAGTAATGGAGTCCTAACATGTCGTGGCAAAGTGAATAAATTGTTGAGAGAGCATTAGATGCGACGATTTATTTAACCAAGAGTGGCTTGGAGCCATTAGCAAAGTGTTGCTTACCTTGGGAGATTGAGTGCTGAGACAAGCCAAAGCATGCTTATTCACTCTTTATTTCCTTGGATCATGGAATCGACTTATTTTCACAACAAATAGGGACAATTTTATGTGTAAATAAGACGTTAAATAAGTTAGAAATATGCATGGATTAAATTCAATCTTATTTAAGTATTATGAATGGTTTTTCATTAAAATTCTTTCAATTATAGAATGATGTCTTCAACTATCGACAACAATCTAATAATCCCAGATCTTCCCCAGAAGTTACCATTTAGCTTGAATTTGGTGAACTTCAAGGAATGGGAGGAAGAACTCCGTATAACCTTCCGCAATTGCTACCTAGAGCATATCTTGGACACCCCCATCCCGAGTTTCTACTCAAAAGGGATTATGAGCGAAGAGGCTCATGAGGAGTGGAGTTATGATTGCAAGAGAGTCTCGCGACTCATGGCAAACTCTATCCCGGAACAGTGGAAGAAGAAATTCTCCAACTATCTTCCGGATGTACTCCTCAAGGCTCTAGAAGATGTGGTCAATCTGAGGGTCACAAAGAGCGACAGGGGTAACAATGATGGACTTGTGGAGGAAGTGACTAGGTCACCGTCTAACATGAGGATCAAGCCACCGTAAGATGGTTGTCGCAGCAAAGAGAGGCAAGAAGTATGGGCTAGGGTCTATAGTCCAAGACTTAGACCCGGGATGCCGCCTCAAGGCCATGTGCAAAAGATGACAAGGTTATTTAACCATCTGGAACTGAATGGTAGGCCGGTGGAGGATGAGTAAGCGGCTCATATGCTTTTAAGCTCACTCTACTCGGGGTACATTAAAATTAAGATGAGACTTACCAACAATCGGGACAAACTATCCTACAAGGAAGTTGTCCAAGAGCTCTAGAAAACCTATTCTTGCAAGGCGGCTAAGGTTGCTCTAAGGACCAAGAAGAAGGAGTTCAAGAACAAGGCTAAGATGCGCTGCTTCTATTGTAGTAAGCAAGGTCACTATAAAAGAGAATGTAGCGAGTATCTGGAAGATTAGGCAAGAGGAAAAACAGCCTCAATCTCAAGTATCATCTTACACTTGAATACAAGCAATTTATAAGGTATTAGATACCGGAAAATTGACTCACTTTATGCTCCTGTTTCAGGAACAAAGTGAGTAGTGCTTTTTCAAGTGGACATGAGTACACAAGTGGAAGATGAAGATAATCTATCCTAACAAAACTTGTAAACTCATGTGTTTTGTCTAAATTCAAAAACTTGTTGAGTTTTATCTACCATACTTTGATCTCATGACGTTGGACGTCATTTTAACCTTGATCACAAGACTTTTGTTTCATGTCTTGTTCATATTTATGGAAATGACACTTTTTGTGTGTTTAGAAAAAATCGTTTATTATGATACCAAAAGAGCTAAGTCGATGACTTATTAGGCCTAATACATACCGATGTATGTGGACCAATGAGCTCCGCCACAAGAAATGGACATCGATATTTTATCACCTTCACTGACGATTATAGTAGATATGGCTATGTCTACCTCATGTCGTATAAATCTGAATCATTTGACAAGTTCAAAGAATTTCAGAGTGAAGTGGAAAATCAGCTTGGCAAGAAATTCAAAGCCCTTTGATCGAATCGAGGTGGTGAATACTTGAGCCAAGAATTCGATGACCATCTGAAAGATCATGGCATACTTTCAGAACTGACACCTCAGGGAACTCCACAAAAGAACGGAGTATCCGAATGGAGAAATCGAACCTTGTTAGATATGGTACAATCAACCGTGGGTCTTAGTGATCTTCCTATCTCTTTCTGGGGACACACACTTTTAACTGCAGCACTAACAGTGAACCGTGATCCATCAAAAGCTGTTGAAAAGACTCCATACGAGTTATGGACAAAGAACCTCTTAGGTTGTCTTTTCTAAAGATATGGGGATGCGAAGCATATGTCAAGAAATTGATTTCTGACAAACTTCATCCCAAATCTGATAAGGTTTACTTTGTGGGCTACCCAAAAGAAACCAAAGGGTATTACTTCTACAACAAATCAGAGAACAAAGTGTGTGTTGCTCGCGATGGTGTCTTTTTGGAGAAGGAACACCTTTCCAAAATGACATGTGGGAGGAAAATCGAACTTGACGAATTTCGTGAGGATGAGCAACAAATTCAGAATGACAGTCAAAGTGCTCAAACAACATCTGTGGACAAAAGTCAAAGTGATAAAAATATGCAAAGTTGAATCGAAAATGCAAATTAAATGCTCAGTTTATCACCCTGCGTAGGTCTCAAAGGCCGAGATCTCAACCTGATAGATATCTTGGTTTAGTATTAACCGAAAATCAGGACATCCTGATCATGGATGGAGATGAACCGACAACCTACAAGCAAGCGATGGCAAGCACCGACTCTGCTAAATGGCAAGAAGCCATGACATCTGAAATGGATTCCATGTTTGAAAATCAAGTCTAGGACTTGGTTGACTTACCCGAAGGTTACACACCTATCGGATGTAAGTGGATTTTTAAGTTGAAAACCGAAAAAGATAGGAATGTATTCATTTACAAAGCTAGATTGGTAGCAAAAGGTTATACACAAGTTCATGGTATTGATTACGATGAAACCTTTTCTCCAGTCGCAATGATTAAATCCGTTCGAATCCTCCTAGAGATTGCTGCAGATTACAACTATGAAATATGGTAGATTGATGTCAAAACCGCCTTCCTAAATGGTATTTTGGAAGAAACTATGTATATGACACGGCCTGAAGGTATTGAGTCAAAGTACCTATATTGATAAGTTACTAACTCGATTCGGCATGGAACGTGCCAAGAGAGGTCACCTACCCATGTCGCATGGCATAACCCCAAGCAAGAATCAGTGTCCAAAGACACCTGATGAGCGAGAAAGGATGAATCAGATTCCATATGCTTCGCTTATTGGATCGATCATGTATGCCATGATATGTACTAGGCCAGATGTATCGTATGCCTTGAGCGCTACGAGCCGATACCAATCAGACCCAGGAGAGGCGCATTGGACTGCGACCAAGAATATCCTAAAGTACCTGAAAAGGAACAAGAATAAATTCCTGGTCTATGGTGGCAGAGATGAATTAGTTGTTGAAGGTTATACCGACGCAAGCTTCCAGGAAGACAGAGACGACTTCAAGTCACAATCTGGATACATATTCTTTCTCAATGGAGGAGCGTTTAGTTGGAAGAGTGCTAAGCAAAGCACAACTGCAGATTCTACAACTGAAGCCGAATAAATGGCAGCATATGAGGCAGTTCAGGAGGCAGTGTGGATTAGCAAGTTCATTGGTGAACTTGGTGTTGTTCCCTCCATAGAGGGACCAATAAACCTCTATTGTGACAACAATGGAGCTATTGCTCAGGCCAGAGTGCTAAGAGAACATCAGAAGGTCAAACATGTCAAGCGCCGGTTTCACATGATTCGGGATGGAATTAGAATTTGTAAAGTTGGAACGGATGACAATGTAGGCAATCCACTGACTAAACCTCTACCTCAAGTGAAGCACAACAAGCATTTTGAGGCAATGGGAATCAAGCACATCGGAGATTGGCTTTGATTTCCTTATTTTAGTGTTTTAATTAATTTTGGACAATTTTAATGTAAAGCATTATGATGAACCATTCAGTTTTGGAGTAATTAAAATTTTCAAGCGATTTAAATCACTCCATTGGCTATTTAATTGTGGTTTAGAATTAAATAATGTGTCCATTCAATTCTTGGAATATTCAAAAAAGGGTATCAAGACCAGTCTTGGTAAGGGAACACTTATTAAGTGAACATTGAATATTATAATCGAAAATTATCCCTAATCGAGGTCATTTAAACGATGGACGATTAATTACCATTTGAGATTAGTGTGTAGTTTGATTTATAGCACCATTTCTTGTGCTACAAGGACATGATCTTCATAAATCATTTGCACAGGTATTGGTTTAGAATCATACTGGATCAACCTATGAGAATAATTTAAGAGATTAAAAATATCGTCATAAGTATACTTCTCATTATTGCTATCGGAACCTTTTTTCCTCGACCATGAGTATTGTGAGCTTTCTTGTTTGAGTAGTAGTTCGCTTTGATGATTGTCAAACGTCTGCCGTAACAGGGGATTATAACGGCATCACTCGGGCGGGTAGGTCCTCTCAGTAAGAGAAGCTACATTACAAGACTGGAAATGTCCTCCTATTAAATATAGGGAAAATGCCTTTGTTGCTTACAAGGCCTCTCGTAGAGCGAGACTGTAAAAATGCATGGTCGTGCTCATATGGATTTTAGAAATCATCTATTTATTGACAGTTGGACTCGGAATCGAGAAACACTTCTAAATGTAATAATGATGACAAATTAATCTTACATTATAGTTCATGAAGAGGCATTAAGTGACATAAAAAAAGGGCTATACACTAAAAGCACACTTGTCCGGAAGGACAAGTGGGAGATTGAAAGGAATAGTATCCTTCGAACAAGTGTATTATTACGATAAGGGGTTCGGAATTATTAGAAAGCTAATTTTCCAGCGAGGTCAAATGATCGGAATGCCTGGGCGGAGGCCGCTTCCGATCAGTAATATTAATGCATAATTATTATTACAGCTTAATCTTTACTGAACCCTTTGGGTCTCACCCAAGCAACTAACGAGCCGAAGCGACGAATTAATTAGGACTTAATTAATAAGTCGACCGAGTAATTAATATTTTGACGTCAGAAATTCGAGCTTGGAGCGTCGAAACCGAGCGTCGGAAGTCGAGTCGAAAATAGTAAAAGACGAGACGTGAAAATAATAATAAATCAACAAAGAACAAAAAACCCCTAGCATCGGAATGCCCCAAGCGAACCGAGTGCTAGGGGCATATGGCCTAGCGCGGTGGCTAGCATGCGCACCAAGACGAGCCTAGGCTGGCTGGTGCGTGCTAGCGCACCAATGGTAGCATTGCATTGCTGGGCGCTGCCTTGTGCGTGCATTGGCTAGCAGCCATACCGTAGCAGCTAGCACGCTAGCCGCGCCAGCCCGCAGCAGCTAGCAGCAGCATGGCTGGGCCATTGCATGCGTCCTAGCAAGGTGGGCCTTGGCCTAGCAGCCCGCAAGCATGGCTTGCTTGCCGAAGCATGGACAGCAGTTCAAGGCAGCCCACCTTGGGCGCCTTGATGCCCAAGTGTGGGTGCCATGTGGTGCAAGGTGAGAGGGTAGTGAGGTGTTGTGTTGGCCGGTTTTGGGAGAGGAAGTGGGAGCAAGTTTGGTCCCCCCCCCCTTCCAAATGGTCCTACCTATTCTCTCATATGAGCTTTCCACTTGTTGATTTATTACTAGTTTGATTATTAATTTTATTTTAGCTTTAAAATAAAATGGGAAAATCAAATTCTCCCACATTGATAGGAGAGCTTTTCACACTCATGATTTTCCCTATAAATACCCAAGTTGGGGTATTGGATAAATCACTTGAGTAATAGTTGAAAAAAGCATCACTAGTAGTGAAAACCTTTCAACTCAAGAGTTGAAAAAGGCATCACCATTGTGAAAACCTTTAAACTCAATTACTAGGGTTTCGGTCGGGCCTTGCTAACTCCAAGGCATTAGACCTAGTCGGTGTTCGAGTTGTGGGTGGACTTCCGTTGGAGGTCGTCGTATTTTCGAGGCTAGCTTTCGAAGTAAGAGCCCCCCGAGGTTGCGTGAAGCACGCGTCAAAGTTATAATTATTATCTTAATCTTGTCATTAAGTTATTATGTTTTTGGTTTTATTTATTGCGAGTGCGGTCTTGGTTTTGGGTTTGTTTCCGCGGTGAGTCGGACTCACCAAATCCCAACACGGATGCACCGCGCGGAAGCCTTACCTTTGGAAGGGTTGGCGAGTGTGGATGGGACCCCGCGAAATTAACTCGCTTCCACGGTTTGGTGAATTCAACAAACTTGGATGTACCCTTCGTTGCCATGAGCGTTCAATTGGGTAGATGGAGCGTGAATTCCCAGAGGGTTATGTCCATATGTAGAACACATATAGGTTCAGAAAAGTAAGAAAAACTTAATCCAGAAGTAAAATCGAGCGAACAGTACTAGAATCATTTGAAACAAAGAAGGTAGATTTCTTGCTCGGTATTGGAAGAACATGGCGCGAGAAAACAGAGCCTGTAGCCAGACGATAACCCTGTCGCCATATAATATTGTTGTCGCCCGGCGACAGAACCATCGCATGGCGCTGGCACTGTTTTCTCGGCACCAGTTCCTACATGCCTCAGCAGCTTTCTTTTCTTTGAATTTTTCGATTTTTCGTAGCGTTTTTTCGATCCTAATTGTGAAAGATATTTCCCAAATTTCCTACGTGTAAAAATCCTATTTTTTTGACGTATTACGGATGGTCTATCCAATGCGGACCTTTTTTATGCTTATGCCAATAATGTCAATCAAAATTACGCACATGAATAAATAGAACGTTTCGAGTCTCATCCACTCATTCTAAATCATTGCCAAAATAAATTTTAGGAATTAAAATAGAAATCCTCCCCAGTGGAGTCGCCAAAAAGCTGTAGGGAATATTTCAAGCATCCCACACTTAAGCCCCAATGTGATCATACACTTAAGCATGGTGGCATCCAAAGGGCACAAAGCTAGAGTAAAAGAATTTCCAACAAGTTTTAGGAACTTGTAAATCGTTCACAGGGTGAAGGTTACACCCCTTCATGATCCATGAGATCGCTAACTTCATAGTGGTCTGGAACCATGACTGGATATTCTGGGATGAAGGTACAAATCCAACGTAAAAGAGATTGAACCTGGCCTAAATAATAGGCCTCTACTTTATTCTTCTCATATTCACTGTGATAATGTTGAAATCATGCCAAATAAGATAATTAATATTTTGACTTAGGCTAATAATAGATTTATTTGTGCATTGATAATTAACCAACGTAGATTAAATATGCTTAGGATTATTTGATGTATGTATGTTGATCGAGAAACGCACATGAACATCATAAGAATAAAGTAGAGACCAATTTAGGACGGGTTCAATCTCTTTTAGGTTGGATTTGTACCATCATCCCCAAATATCCAATCATGGTTCCAGACCACTATGGAGTTAGCGATCTCCGTGATCGTGAATGGAGTGTAACCTTCACACCCGTGAATAGTTTACAAGTTCCTAAAACTTGTTGGCGAATCTTTTATCTCTAGGTTCCTTCTTTTGGACATCACCATGCTTAAATGCGCATTGTCACAGTGGGGCTCAAAGTTGAGTTTGAAAAATTCTCTACATTCGTCATGACATATTTGTAAATAAATCAACTATTGTGGGGTACATTTTCTTTTCTTCATGCCATATTTGGAAATGAATCAACTAATGTGGGTTCCATTTTTGATAAACAAAATTGCTGATTTATTTACAATTTTACCATTTGATAAACATATTTTGTTTATCAAGGAGATAAAATTGTATATATTTTTTTTTACTAAGATTGTAGTTTTTTTTATATAAAAAAATGAAAGGGGTATTTTTGGGAAAGTGACATTTTCACCCAAAATACCCTTTCACTTTATATATAGGATTATAGGAAATCGCACTTTTTTATGCTTGTCTTTTTTCTTTTTTGCAATGTGAAATTTTATGCACAAAGGAAATGTATGTCAAAATAATGCATCGATCAGAGTAATTAATGGTTACACCCTTGGTTTTGTAATAATCGCAAAATAAGGTGTTATACAAGCAAAGTTTTAGGAAAATCAAAGTGTGTAGAAACAAAACAAAATTTGTAATATAACTTATAGCTATTGAAGATATATTTACAAAGTAATTGGTAAGACAATTTAGAGTAATTGGTTAGTAGGAGAGAACTTATAAAAAAAATAAAAAGAAGTGTAAGTGGGGTTGGTAGGAGAAAGAAATAATAAAATAATACTGAGTCCCTATCAAGTAAGGAAGTTTTGCAATTATTATGAAACGGATGTAACATTTGAGGGAGTATTCCAATTTAATATTTCTACTTTTAGTTATCCTATGTAACATTTGAGACGTTTGTTAATTTTTTTCTTTTATGCATGTGAGTAATCGCTATACTCCATTCAATTTTTAGTAATCGCTATACTCCATTCCGTTTTTAGTAATCGCTAATTATCCTTTTACATCCATTTGGGGTTGGTAGGAGAAAGAGATGTTAGAAATAATTAACCAATAATTTGCCGAAAATCCATTCTCCTCTATGTAAAGCTTCAACAACTGGGTCATTCGATTGAAACTTCAACGAAATTGCGAAAAAATGGACCCGAGTGAGGTTGTTAAAGGCACTACTAGAAATAGGCCTATTTTCGACGGACTGGTTCTGACGGACACGTAATTCCATCAAAAAATTGGAAATTCTGACGAATTTTTATTCCGTTTGAAATTTACGAGGGATTTATACAATCCGTCGAATATCCGTCGGAAATTTACGTCGGAATATATGGGCTTTCCGACGGATTATTCTGTTGGAAATTTAAATTTCCGACAGAATATTCCGTTCGAATATAATCATTTTTTTTTAAAAAATACACCCAAACCCTAAACATCTAACCCCCCTTTTATATTAGTTGCTTTTTTCTCCTACTCCATCCCCTTTCCATTCTCTCTCCTTTCTTCTTCTGAATCTTCTCCTTCTCTTTATTTCTCATCTCCACCTTCCTCCTCCCTCCTCTGCCTTTCTCGGTCTCCTTCTACCTCCTCTTTCTCTTCTTTCCTGTCTTCTCCTTCATATTTCTCTTGTCCTCCTTCCTTTTTCTCGATCTTCTTCCCCTTCCTCTTTCTCTTGTCGTCTCACCGTCCTCCTTCTTCTTTTTTTCTTTTCTCGTCCTCCCTTTCTCCTCTCTCTAGTCATTTCACCACCGAAGCTGGACGCCGCTACCGACCCAATAAATGCCCTTGCTGCGCCACAAGATTTAAAGGTTAATTTGGTTTTGATTTTTTAAGGTTTTTAAGGTCAAATTCGATCATCAAAACTCTAGAACTAAAGTTTTTATTGTCGAATTTAGCCTTGTTAACCTAAATTAGGTGAAGTTTGAAGCCAATTTCATAACTCAAGGTATGTTTTAGAGTTTTTTATGTTCTTTCCTTTGTTTTTAAGTTTTTTTTTTTATAAAAAAAAAAAAATTGGGTTGTGGTGGTGGTGGCTCGTTGGTGGTTTTGGGGTTGTTGTGGGTGGGTCTGGGTCGTTTTAAGGGGCTAGATGGGTGGGTCGTGGTCTGGGTTTATTTAAAGGGTCAAGTACTTAAGTGGGTGAGTCAGTCTTTGGGTTAGGCGTGGGTTATGGTCTAGGTCGGTTTGAAGGTTAGGAGGGTGGGTTGGTTTTAGGGTTAGGTGAGTAACGGCTGTGGTTGGTAGTTTTAGGGTTAGGTGGGTGGGTTGGTTAGGGTGAATAGGTTTGGGTCAAGGTCAGTTAGGGTGGTGGGGCTGGTGGCGATGGTAATTTTTCCTAAGTTTTTTGTATTAGTGGCGGTGGAGGCTGGTAGCGCTGCTGGTGGTGCAGCGTGGTTTTTTTTTAATATTTTTAAAATGATTTTTTGACGGAATTTCCTTCGCAAATCTCCACGGAATTGTGTCCGTCGGACATTTGTGATGGATTTTTTCGGTGCCGGAAAATCACTTTCAACGAATGAATTCCGTCGAAAATTTAGTCGAAAAACTAGTTCCGTTGGAAAAGGTCGTTTTTCCTACTAAACCATTTTCGACAACCGCTTTCGACAAATTGTGTTGGAAATGGGTTTTCCAATGGATTTCAGGGTGTTTCCGACGGAATTTTTCCGTCGGAAATGGACTGTTTTCACTAGTGAAGGTGGCTTATTCCTCATTTATAGTTGCAGATAAAGGACGAGTAGTATGTATTTGATAGTGAAACAAAGTGAAATTATAAGCATGGAGAAAAGAAAAATGCATGATGTCTTTTTTTCGGCGGTTTTGGCTGCAAAATGAAAATGGGTGTTGTAATTTGTAATTTTTTCTTTTAAAATGTTGAAATAAAAAAAGTGGGTATTTTAAATGGTTGTTATTGACAAATTTTTCTTAACACAAAACAGAGGGATTAGTTTACACAATTAAAATTTTATAGAAATTAAGTTGAATATGTAAAATAGTAGAAATTTTTAGGAGTTTTTGTTGAATTTTATAGAAATTAAGTAATATGTAAATGATTTTTTTTTATTTATTTATTTACTTATTTTTTTTTTTTTGACAACAGCAAAATCCTAAATTAGTTATAAACTAAATTGCATATTAGAACATTAGGGGTAGAACCATATAACAACTTTCTATTAAGAAACCTAACAATTTCGGCGGGGTAGGGCGCTTTTCTTTTTCAGCCACTCACTCTACAAAACAAAGAATTAGTAAAAACAGAGAAAGTTAAAACTTCTCATGGAATGACTTTTCTTTCTAGCTCTAGAACGACAAGAGGAAACCGATATCATCAAATTCTGAGAAGAGGGATTGCTAGGGCTGGTAGCAGACTTCAATGGGGAGCAAAATGGTGGAACTGGAAGGGGTACCGATGTACTTTCAAATGATGACACTTGATCAACCATACCTGTTTTGGGTAATTTTACCCATGCCACGTGGGCCAATCATGTCCTGACACGTGTCATACTCTGGTTGGTCCGAATTGGACCAATCTCCATTTGACAGGTGTCCCTCCTAGAACTCGGGAGAAAAAGGCGGCCTTCAAGGGCCCAAATCCCGAGAAAGCCGTAATACGGCGCAACCCAGCAGAATTAGGTCAGAGTGACCTAATTAGGGTCACGTTTCCCAACGACCCTATAATTACAACATACCCTACATTCTCTTACATCAGAGAACACCTGATCTCGGAATCCGAGATGATTTCATTTCATTTTCCGCACCTTCTCCTACTCATATTCAAGTACTAACTTGACCGTTGGAGGCAGAGCTCCCACCACCCGCAGTCTCCGTTGTTTTGCAGGTACAGGCCGCGTGCAACCAGTCTTTGAGCCGTAACTCTCCCGAGGGACAAAAACACCAAAAACATTTGGAGCCGTCTATGGGGAAAGTACCTCAAGGATAGTTCAAGAGTCTTTACCGCCTCCTGACCATACGATTAATCAGCCGGAGGTCTTTACGGACCATGAGGATGATGATTCCCAAGTTGAAACATATATGGCCAAAGACGGCTCACTCATCTCTAGGCGCATCTGTCCTAGAGACACTCTGGAACGGGGTGAAAGCCAGACGGGTACAAGCAGGTCCCCTGGTCAGCCAGAAGGGGAAACCCAAATGGCAAGCGGATCCGCCCCAGTCACTAGGGACAAAGTAATGAAATTCATGACGAGTTTCAAGGGTGAAATCAAGGATTTGATCACCAAAAGCAAGGCTGGTTCAAGTAAGTGTCAGTCGGCAAAGAAAACTTCTCAAGAGAGGAGGAAGCCAGTCAGGGATAGGCAGCCAACTCCGCATCCAAAGGACAAGGCAGCCGCGACCCTTAACTAGTCCAAGATCCTTCTACCCTAGAAGGGTCCAAGAAATCCCTGCTGGGAGGATCAATCGGTGGGTAACAAAAAATCTACCCCTGACGCTCGGCAAATCATCGAGCGTAGGAGAAGACAGCAGCTGTCTGAGTCAGCCTCTACTTTGAGCTTTCCGGACAGCTTCAAAAACACATCTGTAAGGAATATTTAATCCGTGCATGAGAGCCATACACCGTCCATTCTAGCCCTCAGATGATTGGGAATGCACCGTACGTACCCCCCATGGTCTACGGTCCGTATTCTTCTTATTTCATGCAGCCGGCCCTCTTTGGGGGTCAGGCGGCATACAATGTCCAACCTTTGGACAAGCAGCTCCGTCTGCTCAAACTTGGTGAACAAACTTCTGCGTTCACCAAGGGGATAACCGAGGCCGCACAGCCAATCCCGAGGACCACCTCATGGCCTACTCCAACCTCATGCACATGTAGGGTTTGGGGGATGCTATGTGGTGCCGGTGCTTTCCGGCTACATTGAACGGCATTTACCCAATAATGGTTTTGCAACTTGACAACCGGATGCATTGACAGTTTCAGGAAGCTTGCCTTCTTGTTTGCCTCCAACTTCTTGAAAAATATCCCTGCCAAGAACACTAGTCTCGACTTGAGCACCATCCGGCAGGGAGATAGAGAAGGACTTCGCTCCTATGTCAGGCGGTTCAACCTGGTGAGAATTAAAATCCAGGGGCTGTCTGACGAGGTAACCTATACAGACTTCTTCAAGGGTCTGAAGGACGGGTCGACCTTCAAGTTCGACCTTGTCCGAAAGAGTGTTTATACCCTTCAAGAGGCGTTGATAGAGGCAGAGAGCTTTATTCAAGTCACCACCTCTGCTCGTCCAGCCATCAGTCGGACTCTAAGAAGTCCGACAAGCAAAAAGAGAGTCGGTCTGCTCAGCCGGCTCAGAAAGCTGATGAGAGCAAAAAGAGAAAAGAAGTTATGGCAGTTGAGGAACTTAACCAGTCGTCTAAGAAGAAGAAGAAAGAATTAAAACGTATGTCTCACGGTATGAACTCAATAAAGACTGTTACACCATCTTCACAAAAGTGAAGGACCGGCTGACCATTTAGAAGCCGAATCCTATGAAGACTTCCATTCAATCGCGGAACAAGAATAAATTCTGCCACTTCCATCAAGAAGTGGGCCATGACACCAACGACTGTTATAGTCTCAAGCGGACGTTAGACCGTCTGATTGACAAGGGCTTGCTGAAGTCCTATGTCTTGAAGTCCAAAGCGGCTTCTAAGACGAATCCGGGGCAGTCGTCAAAAACTGTCTAGCCTACTAGTAGCTCGGATACCGACAAGGACCCAGTCTACACTATAGCAGGCGAATTCACATGCGGTGGTCCGACCATTCAGGGCACCAAGGATCATCTGAAGAGCAAACTTCACTAAGAAGGACCAGGGCAAAGTTCGCCGACCGCATGACAACCAAGTCGTCATTGAATGCAAGGTCGCCAACCAGCTGGTCGGTCGGATCCTAGTATACATGGGTAGCTCCTCTGATCTCATTAGCTACAAGTGTCTGTCCTGGCTTAATTACAAGCGGGATAGCCTACGCGACGTCTCTTATCCATTAGTTGGTTTTGGCGGAGGGGTCATCCGGTATACCCATCCGACTGGGGGAGAAGGGAAAAGGGCGACACATGGTCGTCCGATTCCTGGTGGTTAAAGAGCTTACCGCCTACAATATTATTCTTGGCCGACCTACTCTGAACGAGTGCAAGGCCGTCATCATCCCAGCTCTAATGCTTCTCAAGTATGAAAAGGATGATGGCTTTGTTGGCTCCCTCAACGGAGATCAGAAGACGGCAAAGGAGTGTTATCTCTTAGACGTCAAGACAACGGCTGCCGCAGCCGGTCAGTTAAAGGAGCCAATATACCTTGACGAGGTCAAGGACCCTAATTCACCTCCTCCAGCAGCAGCAAAGAAAAGAAAAATTGATCAGCTGGTGGAGGTGAAGAAGGAGAAAAAATAACAATCACTGACCGGGGAACGGTCAGATGATCTTCGTCCCCAGCCGGTTGGTGAACACATTGATATTCCTCTGGACGACAGCCGTCCAGAGCAAACTGTTAAGGTGGGGACGACTGCCTTTGAAAGGTTGGGTGCAGACTTGCACCTCTTATTGAAAGAATTCAAAGACATCTTTTCCTTTGAAGTGGAAGAGATGACAGGCATCAACCCAGATCTTGCTATCCATAAACTCGCCGTGGACCCAAAAAAGAAGCCCATTTGGCAAAAGAAGAGAAATCACAGCGAGTAAAGAAGTCAGGCGGCAGCTGCCGAGGTCAAGAAGTAGTTAGACGTTGGGTTCATTCGGCCATGTAACTTCCCTGATTGGGTTGCGAATATGGTGCTTGTAAAAAAGCCGAATGGTACTTGGCGCATGTGTGTTGACTACACTGACTTGATCAAGGCATGTCCAAAGGACGGTTACCCGCTTCCAAAGATTGACAGCCTGGTCGACTCTACAGCTGGGCATGCCTTGATGAGTTTTATGGATGCCTACTCCGGCTTCAATCAGATACCCCTGTGGAAAAAAGTCCAAGAGAAGACGGCCTTTGTCACTGATCAGGGGTTATTCTGTTATACTGTGATGTCGTTCGGCTTGAAGAATGCGCCAGCTACTTTCCAATGGATGATTAATATAGTTTTCATTAATCAGATTGGGAGGAATGTAGAGGCGTATATTGATGACATGATAGTCAAACCCAAGCTACAGGCGGATCACCTTGCTGATATCCGAGAAACCTTCACCACACTCAGGCGGTGATTGACATGATAAATCCCAAAAAATGTGTTTTTGGTGTTGAGTCTAGGAAGTTTCTCGGATTCCTGATTAATTAAGGGGAAAGAGGCTAACCCCGAGAAGATACAGGCGGTGATTGACATGAAGTCACCCCGTACTGTCAAGGAAGCTCAAAGGCTTACTGGTTGTCTGGCTGCACTTAGGAGATTCCTCAGCCGGTTAGGTGACAAGTGCCTTTACTTCTTCCAACCAATCAGGAAGAAGACTAGATTTGAATGGGGGGATGATGCAGAGGTGGCCTTTCAAAAGTTGAAAGAGCATTTACTCTCTTTGCCAAGGCTTGTTAGCCCTCTGCCAAAGGAGACTCTTTACATGTACCTAGCCGTCTCAGATCATGCCCTCAGTGCCATTCTCCTTGCTGAGAGAGACGGTATTAAGCTCCCGGTCTATTTCATTATCCATGTACTCAAAAATGCTGAACTCCGGTACCCCGTGGTTGAAAAATTTGGCCTTGCTCTTTACATGGCTTTCAAGAAGTTGAAACCATACTTCTTGGCACATCCGGTGGTAATCGATACAGATCAACCCCTCAAGTGGCCAATGAAAACCCTAGACTCATCCGGTAGAATACTCAAATGGGATATTGAAATGCAATCTCTTGAAATCACCTACGAACTGAGAAAGGAAGTGAAGGGTAAGGCGTTTGCCGACTTCATTGTCGAAATGACTAGGCAGGTTGCTCCGGACAACCTTGATCAGGTTTGGAAGGTGCATGTAGATGGGAGCTCTACTATGAATGGCTTTCAAACACTTTCACCTCATTCGATTATGGTTTGACGTGAAAGGTATTCATCAGTGGGTTTGGTTTTGGGGAGACACAAATGGATGTCTACAGAAGCCCCCACTTTGACTGAGTTTGGAGAAACTAATGTTTCGAAAACAAAAGTCAAAGTAGCGATAGGGACGGAGAATGATTCAGAACGTTCTGCGATTCCAAATCATTCTTATAACGCCAATACCTGCAAACAATATTAGTTAAACAGATAAAAGAGTTTAAGAAACGCGTATCTTGCACCGTCGAGCACACGTCTCTAAAAGTAACCATTTTGTCATTGCTATTGTTGTTTGTGACAACCTCCACAGTGCCTCGTGAACGCCATCATTGAGAATAACCATATGTCGTCATCTTCAATACTCTTGGTGACAATCCTCCACGGTATTTCAGGAACATCGTCGAAAATAACTGTATGTCGTCATCTTCAGGTTTGTGGCAGTACGTCGCCACGGCAGTGCATCGCCGCTATAGACAATCTCTTCTTTACCTTGAGGGACCGTCGAAGGTGACCCTACTTCGCCATCTTCAAAATTTGTGACAACTCTCCACATCCTAAGGAACGCTGTCTATCATTGCTGCTACATCTCGAGCTTTTCCTTAAATCATGGTGACAACTTTCCCAATCATAGCGAATGTCGTCGAAGACCGCCTCATCACGAACCGCTCTTCTCAAATATAGGTGACAACTTCCACAATCTTAGCGGGCATTGTCGAAGATGGCCCATCTCGTGCTATCTTCTCAAATCAAGTAATAACTTCCTCAATCTTAGCGAAAGCTATCAAAGACCGCTTCATCTTGAATCGTTCTTCACAAATCTAATAATAACCTCCCCAATCATAGTGAAAGCTATTAAAGGTCGCTTCATCTCAAACCGTCCTTCTTAAATCCAAGTAATAGACTCTTTTTAATCTTAAAGCCCCCTGTTGAAGGCTTCGTCATCTTGAATCTTCAAATCTTCTTCCATCCTAGGAAATCGTTGTGAACCGTTATTTTGGTTCTTGCGATGAGCCAATACTTAGGCGCTTTAAGCTAAGTGAGACGATCTTTTGTCAGGTCGATCACTTATTGTTTTTGTAATCGAGCCGACTACTTAATCCTGTCAAATTGCTTATAGGGGCTAACTGGCGAACTAAGGAACCCAAAATTGCTGAGCCAGGTCTATATGACCACATCATGAAGCCACTTGACCTGTCGCCGCACCAGCGCACGCCAAAACCTTCTGTCGCCGCGATATCGTTCTGTCGCCAGGTGACAAACCTTGTCGTTTGGCGACAGATTTCTTTTTCATTTCTACTGCTGCTGTTGCTGTTCATTGCTCGGTTTCGCTCTGAACTTTCAATTTGGTCGTTTCCTTACGACCAAATCTGCTCAAATCTTTTGGAAATTAAAGCTCTTCATAATTTTGCTCAAACTTCTCTTATCTTGGAAGAATCTCATATATCTATATTCGCGGTTTTTTTTCAAAATAATCTGGGAATATTCTTGCTCGCTGGAATGTACCTGCATCTATATTTTGGACTATAGGACTTTGTTAATCTTTTATTATCTTAGGGTTGACCTAAGACCTAATGTGTTGCTCGACTCATTGACTTGTCATGACTCGACTCAAAGCGTTTGGCACATGTGTTTTGACATGACTCAAGGTGTGAACTTTGACTTAATGATGACTCACTACGTGTGACTCGTGTATGCAGTCGACTCGATGTGTACATGACTCAAAAACAAAAAATTTCCGTCATTTTTGTGGAGGGTACCGACTTTCTCCCGAAAAAGAAAGACGTGATAAAGAATCAAAGTGTTTAATGGTGCATGTTGAATGAGCTTAATCAAGTATATGCATTTGATACTATCCCTCAAGGTCCAAGGATTAATTCCTCCTAAACTATCTTAGTTGACTTGATTATGAAAGTATTTAGGTAACTTAGGCACGAAGGCTAAGCACTTCATACTTTGATACAATGATGATTATAAGTGATGAGTGATGAGTGATTTGACAAAGCATGCTTTAACGTTATGTTAAGACTTCATGACAAAGGGTTCCTAATTGGAAGTCTATTTGGTCATGTATCTGTGATGTGTGTGAAAGTGACACTTAAGGTTAGGCTGCAAAGGCTAAGTGTATGGAAAAGTATTATTTGATAAGAGTCAAATAATGATGACTCTTAGGCTAGGTAGGCTAATGATGTAAGGATCAAGCCCCCAAGTCTAGCTCTAAGTGAATAGGGATGAGTATTGGAGATCCCTTGATATGATCATGGTGTAAGTGTGTGAATGTGAAAATGAATGCATTTTTATTATGGCCGCACCTCAATGTGAGGTTGCCTACGTATCCGTTAGGAATCAGGCCAAACGTAGCTCTAGCCGAACCTCGCACAAGTGTGTGTATACCTCAAAAAGGTCTTTTAAGGGTTGTAACGTGGTTAGGCTAAAGGTTAGAGAAGAAGGGGATAAAGGCTCAAGACCCTAGATAAGCCCCCAAGGTGTGCAACCTTGCTTTTGAATCTTTGTATTTTTATGCTTGAGGTTTCTCATTTTTGAGCTCTCTTTTTTTGTTTGCTTTTTTTTTTTGCTTTTGCATTTTTCATATTCGCATTTTTTTTATAAGTGTGGGCAATCTCGATTATGCAGTCTATCACTCACTTGGCATTCATGTTTCTCAGGCACGGTACCGAGCACTCGATAAGAAACGAAATCTGAGACATGTTCTTATCAAAGATATTTTTATATCCAAGACATTGGAACACTTGCCCTTTTATACACTTTTATTTATTTTTATTTTATTCTTTTGAGATCACTCAAGCATTCACATTTGGAACTTGCATAAGTTACACACCATCCCATTCCAAGGTTAAGTAGATGTAGGTTGGAAAATGAAAGGTCTATCATTAGACGAGGCTCAAAGTGGTTTATCAAGAAAGATTGTATATATAAAAGGTGAAAGGTGATATGATATGGCTACAAGGGGTGCCTCAAATCATTGGTATAACTTGTTCTTAGTTCGACCTTGAATTTTTTTTTTTTTTTTTTTATTTATTTATTTTTTTTATAATGCAATGATCATATGCAAAGAATAAAATGCTCATTTTATTAAAAGGGAAAAAGTAAATGAAAGTCCTACAAAGTAAAAACTAGGGGAAAATGAAAGGTGCCTATGCTAGACTTGTGGGGGAAAGGTTTGAAAAAAAAAGAAGAAAGCATGAAATCTTGGTGAGAAGCTTGCCTTGTAACTTGTCTCATCATTACTTTTTTTCTTATTGTCAATCACAAGACTCAAACTCGATTCAACATGCATAGATGGGAAAAGATCATGAAAGAATGAAGGGAATAATGTGTATGGAGAAAGTATGTGGAGAGTGGAAAGATGTAGATGAAGAAATATGGAAGAAGGTATGTGGAGAATAGGAAGAAGATGTAGATGAAGAAATATGAAAGAATTAGGAATAGAATGGACCCCCAACTCAAATGACGGAAAAACGACTCATGCATGAACCTAAGACATGGTCATGGTGACATGTAAAAAGTGTGTGCTAAGACTAATGAGTGTAGGTGACATATTAAGACTTGTGTCATGACCATGTGGCTAGACTATGTGACTAGACTCAAGCAAAGACTAAGTTAAGACTTCACGTATGTGCATTAAACTGGACAGGCTGTAGTATTTTAGTCATAACTTTTAATCTCTGACTCTGATTGGGACGAAACCAACTCCTAATTAAAGATAATACCCAGGGCTACAGATCCATAGGTTATAAGACTCGTGGTTCTTTCTAGAACTCCGGCTATGACCAAAACAAGTTGACACATATGCAGTATACGGGAATAAAAATCCGCGTTGACTTAAAGGAACTATGACTCGATTTTAGGCTTATTCATTAGTTCAAATTAATTAATTAATTAAACAAAGTCCTTTAGTAATTGGTCAATTTATTTATTCTTAACCACAAGTCAAACAAACGGTTAACACATATATAGTATGCACAAATAAGGATGCACAAGTAGTTCACATAGTCACAATATGATGCATTGAGTTTGCAACCTAACCATGACTCTAGTTCTCTAAAGTTCAAGGATATGGGTTAAGTCAAAAAGGTCCATGGTTATGAGTCCGTATGCATTGCACACAAGCCTACCGTGAGGGTTGGTGCGAATGGACGGGACCCCGCGAGTTCGTGATGAAATCGAACTCGACTCCATGGTTTGGTGGATTCACAAACTTTGCACGTACCCGTTGTTGCACATATAGTGGATATTCAATTGGGCAGGTGAAGCAGGAACCCCCAGAGGGTTATGTCCATATATAGAACACATATGGGTTCTAAAAAGTGAGAAAAGGACTCAATCAATAAGTAAAATCGAGCCAACAGTACTAGAAATGGTCAAAACAAGAAGGCAGATCCCTGGCTCGGTATTGGAAGAACTTGGCGCCAGACTACAGGGACTGTCGCCGCAAAAGATCCTCTGTCCCCAAGCGACAGAACTGTCGCCAGGCGACATAAGCTCTTTACAGGCGACAAGCCCTGTTTTCTAGACGCTAGTTCCTACATGCCTTGGAAAGTGTCTGTGTTCTTAGAATTTTCCAGATTTCGCATCATTTTTTCAATTCTAGTCATGAAAGATATTTCTCAAATTTCCTATGTGTAAAAATCCTATGTTTTTTACTTATTGGTCTCCCCCAATGAGAACCTTTTAAAGCATATGACAATAGTGTTAATCAAATTACGCACATGAACTACTTAGAATTTTTCGAGTCTCATCCGCTCATTCTAAAAAATTGCCAAAATAAATTTCAGGAATATAAATAGAAATCCTCCCTAGTGGAGTCGCCAAAAACTGTAGGGAATATTTCAAGCATTATGACCCTAAACTTGAACCCCACTGTGATCATACACTTAAGTATGGTGGCGTTCCAAAGGGAAGAAAAAGAGAGCAAAAGAGTCGCCAACAAGTTTTAGGAACTTGTAAACCCAAAAGACAATCCAAAAGGACCATCAACTCCATAAGGTCTTGAACCAAACAGGGTTCGGGGATGAGGGTACGAATCCAATCTACAAAAGAAAGGACCCGCCCTATAAAATAGGCCTCTACTTTGTTCTACTCGTATTCATGTGCGCTTTTCGAATAACATACAAACATTATATTAAACCTTACCTGTTTAATCTATGTTGGTTGAATATTAATGCACAAATAAAACTATTGTTGGCGATCACTTGAGTTAAAATCATATTAGCCTAAACCAAATTAATAATTATCTTATTGAGCGTGATTTCAAGTACAAATTCCCTTTAACAAGCATAAAAGGTGTGATCAAGCAATAACAATAAAATATATCAAGCAACATAATAATAAACAATATTAAATCATGTGAAGGCATAATAAAGCTTAATAATAATAGCAAGATCCTAGGCATGATACTAACAAGATTAATAACAAATCCTAGCATGTCACTAAACAATAAAGATCAAAGTTTTAAACCTAACATGATACTAACATGATAACATGATATAAGAAATAATAAAGAGCATCCTAAACATAACACTAGAAAGCATAAAATAACATCCTAACATGATACTAGAAAGCATTAAAAACATCCTAACATGATACAAGGAATCATAAACAATAATAAACATGCTTTCTACATTGTTAATAAAATAGGGAGTAAGCTAATCTACTTACTTTGAAGCCTCGTACCTCTTTCTAATAACAAAATACACAAGTTAGTAAACTTCAATGAAAATAATAAAGAATAATTAAAGAATTAAATAATTGAAATCAAATTAAACAAAGTTTTGACTAGTTTTGGACCAAACCCTCAGAAAATATCAAACCTTGCACGTCTAGGGCGAAGGGAACTTCGAACTTGGCTAGGTGATTCTAAATCTTTTAAATGCGAAATTGTGTTTTGTAAAAAGGCTAGTTTAGAAAAAGAGAGAAAGAATAGAGATAATTGATGAAAGTTGATGATTGTGGATAGAGAGAGTTGGTTGTTGAGAATTGATTCTTGATGAATAAAAACAGAGGTCGAGGACCCTATTTATAAGAAAATAATCCGAAAAATCATAGAATTTGATAAGGAATAAAAATCCCCTCTGTCTCCAGGAATTGACTCTGTCGCGACGCGACAGGGTCTGTCGCGAGGCGACAAGGTCTGTCGTTTGGCGACAACCTGTTTAAGCGCGTTTTCTCCACGCGGAATCCGATCTTTAATCAACTTGATCTACGGAATCCGTACAGAAGATAAAATACGTATTTTCAAAGATAATAATAATAATAATAATAATAATAAAATAATGATGCTTTATTCCAAATAAAAGTCTATTTTAAAATAAATAATTATTAAATCTAATAATATTAGAATTAAAAAGAACCTTCTAGAAACTTCTAGAAAATTATAATTAATCCTAACAATTTTAGGAATAATAATTAACATTGGTTCCTCCTCTAGATCATTGGGCCGTATGTAAATAATTAACCGGGCCCAGTTAGTATTTTGGCCATAACTTCCTCAATATTCATCGGAATTGGGCTTATAATATATCGTTGGAAAGGTCTTTTAAAGCCCCATCCAACTACACCATTATTGGACCCTTATCATGGACCAAACTAAACTGGTTTGGCTATTTTAAAATAAATAGAGTTATTTTCAAAAACAGAGAGAATAGAATTTTAATAAAACTAAACCGCAACACTTGACTTTCAAACACTTTCACCTCATTCGATTATGGTTTGACGTGAAAGGTATTCATCACTGGGTTTGGTTTTGGGGAGACACAATGGGTGTCTATAGCCGTTTAAGTCCATCAACCCTAAGCATGGCCTGCAGGCACAAATGGTCTCAATCATGCGGGATATATTATACTTAGTTCCAGAAAAGGGGAATTAGGTATACCTCAGACAGGAGTGCAGTAACCCATTCAACATTGAACGTCTCAATGCCCGGGATGACATCCTTCTCCTTCTTGGGGACGGCTGCTAGCATGGACCAGACATGCGCCTGGACGTTCGCCCGTCGGGGGGATTGATCTGCACCATACGTGAAAGGGATTGAGTAAGCTATATAGGCGGCACCAGCTTGATACCGGATGTCGGATGAAGAAGTCTGTTGAGAGTGAGATTTCACTCGCAATGGCCATCCCAGCTCAGGCGGAGATTCTAAGGGATTGTGTTTACCTTCAGGAAAATGTGGGATTGCACCACCCACAGGAGCAGAGGCCGGATGGGACCATATCAAAGCCCACTCCAAAGCCTCTGATGGTAAAATTTCTCCCCCCGATGTGGAGGCGGTACCTCCCAGAAGAGCCTTCGGGGCCCGTCTTACATGAAGCCGCTTTGGCAGACTTTGCAGGCTTGGTTGGGGTGGAGGCGGTCTCATCCCATCCCCGTTTGAATAGGTTCTTAGTAAAGGACCTAGGTGCCTCTCCACCCTGCAATTAAAGAAGTATTAAATATAAAACAGGCAATGCCTGTTGGAAAAACAGTGCAAGGAGCTAGACGGTTCTTTACCTCAGCCTTCAGCTTGGCGACCTTAGCCTCCGCCAAGTCTCTCCGGATTTGTGCAGAGGAGCGCTTGGGAGTCTTCTCGTCAGCTACCATGTTCAAAGCTTCTTCTGCAAAAATAATGAACACATGATTAGTGCAAAATCATAATTGGCTAACAATATTACAAACGGAACTAAACAGGATGTATATCAAACATACGCTTTGGAAACATCGTGCTAAGACAACAGGCGGATAAGAATGCTTCACATCTAAACCATGCGCACATAGGAATCCAATTATTAGGGACCTTTATTATGTCCCCGGTTGACAGTGTCTCCGGATGGAGCTCAAAAAATTTGGTTTCCATGATAGCGTCATAGTCATCCTCGGGGATCCGAGAAAGGGCACATTTGCGATCTAGTAGGTCGGGCTTTTTATTATACCAGCGCAGCTCCTGGTTCTCTCGATGGGTTAGGGCAGACAGCAGGTAGAAACGGGTCTTCCAACCGTCATATTTTGACACCTTGTCTAATGTCATTTGATACTGAGGGAGGGTGGTCAAGGTGTACCACGCCCTCCAACCGCCTGGGTTGCGGCTGAGATAGTGCATGTGTGCAAAAGCCTCCTAGCTAGGTTTCAAGTTTTGCATCTTACAGGAGGCAACATATCCCATAATGTTAGCCCATGAATTTGGAGAGAGCTGCCAGGCCATAACCCCTGAGTATGGCTTTCACAACATTGTGAAGCGGGAATCGGAGGCCTGCCAAGAATGCCGCCTCATAGCATCCAAAGTAGGAATTGGCATTCTCCTGGTCATCTTTCTAAGAAATAGTGCCTAGTTCAGGCGGAACCTAGATAGTATATCCATTTCCTAGGGGTCGCTTCTTTACAAAGTTTTCAATGCCCTTTAGCAATGTCCGCCTGTCTTTGGCGGAGATATGGATCTGAAAAGGATCATCCTTTGCTTCCCATTTTTTCCTCTCTTCGGCCTCATTATCCTCAAGCGGGGAAAGAGGGGCATCACTATCATCCTTAGGGCTAGACCCTGAAGCGGAGCTTTCACCGTCTCCCTCGTCGCCGGCTGACCCCGATGCAGACTCTTCCCCATCTCTATCTTCGGGACCAGCTTCATCAAGGTCCATCTTGGAGACGGCTCCCTCTTCGTCTCTACCCTCATCATATAAGATTGTGTCACTTGGGGTTCTAAGAATCCAAGACGGGGAATATTCCCCTAAGTCTTCATTGCTCTCTGACCCCTCAACCGGGGTTACCTCATTAGACGGCACTTCTAAAGTACCGTCTCTTCGACGCCGTCTGTTGGCTGTCTGTTTAGTTCTAGCCATCGTGTCCTGCACATACACATAGATGGTCGGTTAAGGAGTACAAAATTGCTCCATGCACCTAGAGCCGGCACTCCTAGTCCTAGACTCTGCCGTACCAAGAGACCGGCTGACTACTAACCTAGGTCGTGCCGTGTGTGTTAGTGATGAGTCCATTTATTGAGTGAATTGAAACAAATGTTAATGAGCTGAAGGGGGTAGAGGCGGTACCTTACGTTTGTCTCTAAAAGGGGGGCAAACGGTGATAACCGACTGAGATGCTGCTAGAGTTGACTTTGCTTGTAAACCGGTTGAGGCAGGCAGAAAATGAGTAGAGCTTGTGTTCACACAGACGGACGACAAACTCTCTCTATAGAATTTGTGATTCTCTCTCTAGAATGTTTTGGAAACATCCAAAATGAGGGGGGTAAATTGTGTATTTATAGAGGGGTAAAAAACAGGATCATCCTGGTAATTTCCCCGGAATGTGAAAGGTTTAACTTTCACAATATATAAAAAACATAAAAATAAAAAATAAAAAAAATAAAATAAACTTTATTACTGTTTCCTATGGCTGAGTGACATGTGTCACAGATGCCACGTGGCGCGCCACATCACATCTGTGAGGGGCAAATGTCTTGGGTAATTTTACCCATGCCACGTGGGGCAATCATGTCCTGACACGTGTCATACTTTGGTTGGTCCGAATTGGACCAGTCTCCATTTGACACGTGTCCCTCCTAGAACTTGGGAGAAAAAGGCGGCCTTCATCAAGTCAAAATATTGTTTTAGTGAAAGGGTGTCGGTTTTGGGCCAAGTTTAGTGTTTTGCTCATATCTTCTTCGGTTTAATCGAAATTGGGCTTATGATATATTGTTTGAAATATTATTGAAAGGCCTACCCAAAAAATTGATAACTGGTTCAAAATTATAGGGCCACAAAATCAGTTTCTCTCGGTTTTGTGATGCGGACACGAAAAGTGGAAAGTAAGTTATGGTTATGGAAAATGGGCTAAGAATTGGGTTGGTTTATGAAATGTACTGGATTGAATATGGATTAAAGAACTCCAAGATTAAATAATCAACCCGACCAATAATGGTGGTGAAAGGTTATTCATCATCGGGTATGGTTTTAGGTAGACATTTTAGGTGTCTACAGTTTGGTAAGGAGCCAAACTTTCACTTCTTACTTTCCATCTTTTTGATATTTGGTTAATTATAAGGGAGGAATCTCCAAATATCCGAAGTTTCTTCACTCCCAATGCCAAAGAAGTTTCGAGGCCTACCCCACATGTGTAACACCCTAGAAATTCCTTTCCTTTAAAATACTTGTTTTTACCCTTTTTAAAACAAGAGATAGGAAATTCTAAGGCATTACCGCCACCGTGATAATGGTTAAGGCATTTATCAAAGACACACAGCGGAATACTATCTTTAAAAACATTCAAAACAATTCAACTTTAAAAGTCAAACCAAACAAAAGTAAAATAAAACCAAAGTCAACTAAATCAACCTACAACATGGAACCTTTGTAGGCCCTTCTTAAAACCAACAAATACTTAAAAACCTTTGCGTTAATCTCACAAGCATAATATAATATAATAATTAAAGCAATAAACCACATCATAATCTTATGGAAACTAGGCATGATTCGCTCTTCACTCATTCCCATCATGAATATGTTTCATCACCTGAAAATCTCCTCTCTACTTGTCCCCACTACTCGCCATTAGAAATGGGTCGTCGTAGGGCCAAGATAAAGACAAGGCCAATAAAACACACAAACACAAAATCAGCAATGATGAGTACATAAGCGTAAACAAAACACACTAACATGCTTTCACCCTATCATCACACAACTTACCTTGTTGCACCTATTTACAAGCATACAACATACTCGATGACCAACTAATACATAACTAATTTATTTATTTAGCTTGATTACGCATCGAATGGGTTTCCCCCTAACCTGCCCCAATAAAGGGGTACTAACACGGGAGCTAACCGTGCCATTATAAAAGAACCACTCGTAAGTGGCCGAATTCCTGCGCATAATAATAAAAAGGAATATACAGCGTCCTGTACTCCCAGTAGAAGTTATGGTCAAATATAAAGTCGCATAACTCCCCCCATATGTTCATACTCAAGGTATATATGTTCCAAGAGTTTTGGTGCGTAAACTCTTTCACTTTACGTTATTTACATATTGTTAGACTTGATGATGACTCTTAAACCATAACACAATTCGATCATCATAATTATTCAACCATTTCGTCATGCCAATTTAATTCTTGAATAATTAGTGACCACATAATATTTAATGTTGACCCTTTTTAATCTACCTCGGTGTCAAAAACACCTTAAACGCATAATGCGTCACAATTCCTATCCCTCAGTGTTAGAAACACCTTAAGTGCACTAAGGCACCAAAATATAACTTATTCCTCGTGTAGAAAGAGACTTAAATAGCTCCTTCCTCATGCTTATATCATGAATAAAATTATATGAACCATAATAAAATTCCTTTTTAGTATTCCAAACCAAATTAAACATTTAGTTTAATTAAACATGCACATTATCATGCCAATAATAAAACTATGGTTCATATAAAACATGCCAAATTCACTATTTCCAATCACCAATCCAATAAATAATTTATTTCAACCAATCACGCTTCACAAATAATTCACCAAAACCATTCTCAATCCAATCAATCCAATTCAAATCACCAATCTCATTTCAATTCAACCATTCCAACCAATTCCTAGCATGACACTAACTTGGAATCACTTAAATAAATCCTAGCATGATTCTACACGCTTAATAAATTTCCGAGTATGTGTATTGTACCTCAAATAAGCTCTTAAAATAGCCGAGTGCACTACAACAAATCCCGAACCAAGTCTCCTACATAAAGGGACAATACTACTATATTAATTAACCTAGCAAAATTTCCAGCAACATAAACTCACTTTAAACAACTTATAATAATATGAAAATTATCTTAAAAACCCTAGATTATTCTCTCTTTCAATGGATAATTAAACCCTTTTATTAAAATCACAATTCTACTACTTTAAATAAAATTCCAGCAATAACACTTTGTTAAAAGCTCCTTAAAAACTCATCAAAATCATATATTTATACTTGGTTAATAATCAAAATTAATGGGTATTCAAAACCCCCAAATAAATTTATGAAAGAACTCTAAAAATCCCATCTTTCATAAATTAAAACCCAAGGTTTATAAATTACAAAATCTAAAAATTTAAAACACAATTGTAATCTGAAATTATAACTTTAAATCATCAAAATATAGCTTTTAATACTAATTAAATCAATTTCAAGTAATAAAAACAAAACCTAAAATTAATTACATAAACATTATGAAAAGAATAAGAAACAAAGGAGGAAGAAAGTGAGGGAGCCACGGGTGGCTGGGCAGGTGGTTCACCGGCGGCCAGTAGTGGTTGGCGCCAGTTTCCGGCGGGCAAGGGTGGCGGCAGCAACGATGAACAGGGGCAGCAGTGATGTTTAACGTGAAAGGAGGAAAAAGGAAGATAGAAAAAGAACAGAAAAATAAAGGAAAAATAAAATAAATAAAATAAAGAGAAAAGAAAATAAGACTAACCTTTTGTGTGGGAAAAATTTGGAGATTGAAGGGGTATTTATAGTGTAGAGTAGATTAGGGTAGGTTTTGGGCTTCATAAATTTGTGAACTATAATAATAAAATAGGTCGCCCAAATATGAAAATAGAATGATTGGGTTTATTATGAAGATGGCTAAATTCGATTGAATACTTTTTTACCCAAATATATTTCATAAATAAATAAATAATTTATTAAATACATACAAAATACGGGGTATTAAAACATGCTTCATATTCTGCAGCATTATTAATAACGTCGAAATCTAACTTGATTGAGATTGGGACGTGTTCTTCCTTAGGTGACACCAATAAGACTCCCACACCACACCCTTTTTGGTTTTATGCTCCATAGAAGTATAATGTCCAAGTATCATCTTCAGTGAGCATTAGGTCTTCATCCGGCAAGTCATTTTCGTGCATTGGTGTTAAGTCTTTGATCGGGAAGTCTGCTAAGAAGTCCGAAACCACAGATCCTTGGATCGCTTTTTGAGGCATGAACCTTATATCAAATTGGGCTAAGTTAAATCTCCATCTAGATATTCGTCCGTTGAGTGTGGATTTCTGAAAAAGATACTTAAGAGGATCCATTCAAGATACAACGTATATTGTATGGACGAGCATGTAGTGTTTATCTTGGCTGTGGCCCACACAAGTGCGAGGCACAACTTTTCGAGAGGTGTGTAGCACACTTCATACTTGAGCATTTTCTTACTTAGATAGTAGATGGAGTTTACCTTGCCTTCTACTTCTTGCGCGAGCATATCTGCCATGGTTTCTTTGGTGACCATTAAGTATAGGCGAAGAGGGATTCTCGGAAGTGCGGGTGCTAACACAGGAGAATTAGCGAGATAGGCTTTGATCTTATCAAAGGCTTTTTGACATATTTTGTCCCATATTACCAACACGTTCTTTTTGAGTTTCTTGAATATTGATTCACATATCGTAGTGAGTTTAGATATGAACCTACTTATGTATTGCAACCGGCCAATAAATCCTCGAATATGTTTCTCAGTCTTGGGCGGCGGCATTGACATGATTGCCTTGATCTTGGTTGGATCTATCTCTATTCCTCTAGAGCTAATGACATAGCCTAAGAGTTTTCCTAAGGTGACTCCGAAAGCACACTTGGCTGGGTTTACTCTCATGTTGTATTTTCTTAATCTTTCGAAGAATTTTCTTAAGGATACTTGGTCTCCTGGACGGTCTTTTGATTTTACAATCATATCGTCCACATATACTTCAACCACTTTATGCATCATGTCATGGAGTAAGGTAGTTTCTGCTCTTTGGTAAGTGGCACCCACGTTTTTCAACTCAAATGGCATTACCGTGTAATAGTAGGTGCCCCAAGGTGTTATGAAGGTAGTCTTTTCCATATCTTCTTCGGCCATGAGGATCTAGTTATAACCAGCATACCCATCCATAAATGAGAGAAGCGCGTGATTGGCTGTGTTATCTACTAGAATATCGATGTGTGGTAAAGGGAAGTCGTCCTTGGGACTTGCCTTATTTAGATCTTTGTAGTCGACACACATTCTTACCCTACCATCTTTCTTAGGAACTGGTACCACGTTAGCAACCTATTCGAGGTATTTGGATACCTTGATAAAACCTGCAGTTATTTGTTGTTGAACTTCTTCTTTTATCTTAAGAGCTACATCGGGTTTCATTCAATGTAACTTTTGTTTTACAGCTTTCATTCCTGGAATTAGTGGTACAGTGTGTTGAGCAATTTCTCTATTTATTCCTGGCATATCTTCGTATGACCTGGAAAAAAACATCGATGTATTCTTTTAATAGATCAATTAAATTGGTTCTTTCTTCTTTATTAAGAGTCAAACCAATTTTAACTTCTCTTTTAATAGTTGGATCTTTTGAGATGTTAACTGTTTCAGTATCTTCAATTATCGGTGTTTTATTTTCAAGTGTTTCCACTGCTTTAATTATTTCTTTATCATTTACGTTGTTAGCAAAGCAATGCTCGTCATCTTGGGTAAGAGAATGACACGAGAAGTAAGCGGAAAAAGACATGTTATTAAATTCAGAAACCATTACATCAAAGAGAGAAACGTCTGTTGGGACTTGACTATTAACTATCCTAGGAGTAGGTTCTAAACTAGGAGAAATAGAAGGAGATAAAACTATAAAAGACTCGATAACAAAAGACTCGAATTCAGACTCAGACTCAAACTTAGATGATTCAGACTCATCAAACATTGGTCCTTATCCTGTGGTGATGGAAATTCTTGTACCACTTGGTGTAGTCACCTTCACAGTCTTTCCCCATCCTTGAACTAATTCTTCTGCCGGAGTAATGAGCTTCTAGGGGCCAAAATTTTCACTTTGCAACACCATTTGGATAAGTGCGGAGTTGTCATCAACACTCTTAGGCTCATTTTTCTCGTATCCAAAGAAGAGACCCATAACATTGAAGTTGAAACATGGAGGTGCTTGATCCTTGTGGATATGAGTTGGGATCTCATCTAAGAAGTTGCAATCCAAAAATATTTTGAACCCTAGTTGTCTTATCCCATCTTTGACAAAAGGTTCAGGGAATTCATGGCATGGATAATCTTCCCCCTCTTTCATAAATTGTCCATTTAGGGTGAGTGGGTAATGATCGATTGGGATTGCTCTTTTCTAGGTACGAGCATTTCTCCGTGCATTGAACTTTTCCCATGCTCGCTTAAGATCTTCTAGAGTTGGTTCGAAGCCAAGTGCAGAAGTAACTAACTTAGGGAGGCCAGGTAGTTCCATTTTCTTTGCCATTCCTTTCTTCTTTCCTAGAGTCATTCCAGGAAAGTGCCCTTGTCTCCTAAGGATAGCATTAACTATCATGTTTGAATAGAGGTCATTGCGAAGTGGGGTTTTTTCATCTTTCTTGATTAAAGAGACCTCTTCAGCATTAAAGCCCCATAAATCTTCATCGTTTTCTTTGTGCTCCACATTTATAATCGGTTGTCTACCGCTTTGATTCTCATAGGGGAAGCATTAATTGTGACAGGTATTCCTTCAACTATAGCCTTGACTTATTGATAGAGGGATGAAGGAACGGCCTTAAGGTCATGAAGCCAAGGGCGTCCCGACAATATATTGAATGAGGCTTTGATATCTACCACTTGAAAAGTAGTAGCACGTTCAATGACTCCTGCCGTAACATTCATACTGACGGTCCCAAGAGCTTGACGACGAGTGTTGTCGTAGGCTCTTATGCCTTGTGTTGATGGAGACAAGTCCTCATCTTTTATTCCCAACATTCTTGCAATTCAGAGTAGGCAAACATTGATGTTGACCCATTATCTACTAGAGTCATTGGGACATTCATCCTTTTACAGATCATTGTGAGGTTCAAGGATTTGTTATGTTTGTCACCTTTAGGAGGTAAATCCTTGTCAGAAAAGGTGATCAAGTTGATGGGACAAGGAAGATCACTAGTGAGAAAATTAGCCAATCCCTAAGGTGAGGTTTCTAAATCTATCCCTACTTTAGCCAATTCATCCATTACTACGAGTCTATGCTCATTAGTTTCCATACATTCATCTCAACCTTAGTCTTTTTAAGTTGTTGACAACATCGTTGTCTTCTATAAGTGGTATTGGGACTTGTTGAGTGGTAGGGATAGGTTGATTTGTGACGGGAGGTTGCATTCTTTCCGATCTTGTGAGAACATCTATGGATGAATCTTCCTTATCCCAAATGTCATCGATGGGATAAATTGAGGAGAGTGGGGTTTCCTCTACATCTTTAATGTAGACATCTTTGTCATCACTTTCCCATACTCCAATGATACTCACGTCCTTTTCTAGGTTTGCTCGGACAAGTTTTCCACTGTCGATGAATCCTTGGATAAGATTTTTGAATTTAAAACAATGTTCTATGGTATGTCCTCCAGATTTATGGTATGGACAATAGAATCTATCTGTCTTTTTCGGTGATTCAAATGGTCTTGGCTCGAGAGATTTGATCTTTCCATTCTCGAAGAGCATTTTTAACATCTTTTCGTAGGAGTCCCAATAGGTGTATAGGCCTTTGATAGTAATGGTGTCCTTCGAAAAAGTGTATTATTCTGATAGAAGGTTCGGAATTATTAGAAAGCTAATTATTCAGTGAGGTCAAGTGATCGGAATGCCTAGCTAGAGGCCGCTTCCGATTAGTAATACTAATGTATAATTAATATTACAGCTTAATCTTAACTAAACCCTTTGGGTCACACCCAAGCAAATAAACGATCTGTAATGACGATTTAATCCGGAAGGAATTAATGAGTCACTCGAGTATTATGAGCATAGACGTCGGATATCGATATAGGAGCGTCGAGACAGAGCATCACAAGTCGAGTCAGATTAATAAGACGACGTGATGAGTATTTAGGTTGTTTTTACCTTCTTTTCATAGCTTTCTTTCTTAATAAATGCTTAGTTTAATGCATTTTCTCTTTATTCTACCTTTTCTCTCTTATTTTGTGTTTTTATGGTTTTTCTAGTGTTTTCTCCTTTATTTGCTCTCTCTTCGTTGTTGTAGGCATTGTACGAGGTTTTGGTCTTGATATTGGTGGCCAACTAAGTTAGAAGATTCATTTGGAGCAAACTTATAGCATTGGGAAAGCTCAAAATGCAAGGAAGTGGATGCTCCAAGTTCTAGCTCCTGCGCTCTCATGAAAGATGGTGTTAAACCCACCGTGGAGGCCCTTGGAAACTACCACCCCCAATGTTAATCAAGTGGAGCTCACGAAGAGGTATTTGCGACCGCACGAGGCATCGAAGAAGTCGATGAAACCCAGAAGAGTGTGGGCGCGCAGACCACATGTGCGAGTGTGCAGCACCCTTGCGCGGGCGCACACCCCTGCCCGCGCAGGCGCTCCTCCCTATTTTTGGTTTCGTTCGATTTCATTTCCGCGCCTTTTATAAACACCTATTTTTAACCCGATTTATGTAAGAAGTTTTAGACATAATTTTGATCATAATTTTAGCTTAGTTGAGAGATTCTCTCTCTAGTTTTAGGGTTAGTTTAAGAGTAGATTTACAGAGAGGAAGTGAGAGATTTCATTAGGGATTTAAGATATTGAAGATTGAAGGTGACAATTTGTATTGACGATCTCCATAATCAACCAATGAGGATTTCTATTTCTGTCAAATTTTATTTCTTTCTTTAATGCATGTTTGTTTGGTTTGATTTTGATTTTTGATCTTGATTTGTATAATTGTTCTTCATATTTTGTTGATTCTTGATTTCTTAGTTGTTTGTTTATTAGATGATGATTCTTGAGTAGTTGTTTGACTAGGGATTAGGTAAAACTTGTATGATTGATTGATTGTTATTAATTTAGGAATTGTGTTGATTGATTGTTGAGATTAAAGTGATTAATGAAAGTTTGCATGTGTGTAATTTGATTAGGCCTTGAGAATTATGCTAGATTGCATTGTGATTTCTAATGACACGACCCATTGATTTAGGAATTGCAATTATAGATTGGTTTGGATTGTGATTCTCCTAGTTTGTTATTCGTAAAGACCAATAGCTTAACGATTAGGAGATAACTCTTTGATTCCAATTGATTATCATTAGTCTTCACAACCATTAAATGGCATGTTCTTCTCAAGTTGTTGCAATTTTCATAATTACTTGTTGATCCCCATTCCCTAGTGATTGCTTTTTTTTGTTTAGTAGTTTTTTAGTGTTACCTCTTTACCCTTGACTTCGACCTAGCTTAGGCGCCCAATTGAAAGCACTTGAACATAACCGTTCCTTTGGGTTCGACCCTTGACTTACCTTTATACTTGTATTTAGGTTTGTTAAGTGATTATAAATTTTGTTTGACTTAGGGAGGATTAGTCACGACCTAGTTTTCCCCTCGTCAAAATGGCGTCGTTGCCGGGGAACGGTGTCTATGTTTGAGTGTTTTTTTATTGCTAGAGTCTAGGACTTTGTATATTTCTTTTATATGATTTTTGTTTATTTTTTTTTTTAAAAAAATGGCATGTCTCTCATTTCCTCAATATAACAATGAGTTTTTTGTGTGAATATTACAATAGACTTTAGGGATTTGCTAATTGTAATTGTTGTAATCTTTGGGAGGATTGTGAGATTTGTTATTTTGTTTGAATGAGAAAACTAGGGATGAAGCTGAATGCATGCATAATGGTGAATTTAGAGCATTGTCAATTGATGATGCTTGGGATGTCTATAATAGGGGTAATCATGATTCGAATGTTGATGTGCAATGTCTTGATTCTTCGAATGTTAGCATGAATTGTCATATGATCCCATGATTGAACCAAGAACAAATGATTTCAACTAGCTTTCCCTTTTGTTCATGATGATGAGGTACATGCTCAACTGAATGCTAATGGTGTGTTTAAATATTCTTCATTATTTAGCATGCCTTCTTGTGATGTGCTTCGTTCCCTTAATAACAAATCTCATGTGTTTGATTGTGCCCCCACTCCCCAATGTGATGTATACGCTCATGATTTTAATGTCAATTCTTCCAATGTTGGTTGTGATCCTTCTTCTCTTATTGAAACTCAAACTTATACAGCTTTTGAATCTCTTGTTAGTATTTTTGAATCTCAAATTAGGCGCATTGAACTTGATAATGTTTTTGGGCCTAGTAAGGAGTTGATTCTTAAATCTATGAGAAGTCAATTAGATATAATGAAAAAGAATGAATAGCGTCTTGAGGAAGAAATGAGAAGGAAAGAGGATCTAGAAAGGAAATTATCATCTTTAATGCTTGTTTGTGAAAATTCTTATTTTAATATGTGTGTTGAGGATGATGATGATGATTTTGAGCAACTAAGAGTGTGTGAGGATCCTATTAGTGAGCATAGGAATTAAGGAAAGGGAGTTGAGAGGTGATGATGATGAGGATGATTTTGTGAATCTAAACTCCACTTCCTTTGTTGATTGTGATGAGTCTCAAGTGCATGATTGTGATTCTTCTATCCATGAGTATTTGGACTCGTTTGAGGTTATGTCTAATGTGTTTTTTGAGAGTCAAAGGAAAACTCATAGCCTTTTGAATGAGTTCATTGAGGATGTTTCATGGGAGAGAGATGAGTTTGAAATGAATTTGCATCCATTCATGCATGGCTTTGAGACTTTGGGCTTTATGGATGTTGAGGGAGTTGTTGATCATTGTTGTGATAGAGGGGATTATGTAGTACCTCTTGGAAGTTGGATGTTTGAGGGAGATGGAGATTATGAGTGTTCTTCTTTTGAGGATTTTATGATTGGTGATTTGAGGCATGGTAATGAGAAAGAGTTCCTTTATGAGACCATTGCCCCTATCCCTTCTTCTCATGTCCCTTTTTCAAGGAAATTTAACCATATCCTTACACTTCTATATCCCTCCCTTCTTTTGTCAATAAGCCTATTGGGGACCCTCTTGTCTATGATGATTTACATGTCCCTCATTCGTCTTCTATTGAGGAAAAGGGTGATTATGCCCCCCAAAAAAATATTTTGAGGAGAGTTTGCCTTATTTTTCTTCTTCTTCTTCTTCTTCTCTTCTTATTTTGTTGAGTTTTCTTTTGATTTTTCTTCTTTTTCTCGGCATCTCTCTCCTAATAAGTTTGCACTAAGCTTATTGCACATCCTCTTCCCGTTATTTGCCTACGTTTTATCTTGCGAAATGTGTAGTAGTGCATTGACAAGCTCTTGCGTTTGTTGCAATATTATTTACTAGAACGGTTAAGCTTGGACCTTAAGCCTGCCTTTCTCAGTAAGGAACCCGTGTTTTATTATTTTCATTTTCTTTAATTTTTATAATAGATTTTCTCTCATTGAAATATTTGTGTGCCTTTTGCTAGGTATATAACTTGAAATAATTTGGTGCATTGGTTAGGATCAAGAATCAAGAAAGTTTGGCACCACAATTGTTAGCATGTGAAAGGCGAGGTTAAATTCTAGAGGAAAGTGGCTTTGAAAGGTTTAGTTGGGTAATTTGCGGGAATTTACACCCACCTATATTCGGTAATATATTTCCTTGCTCTTGCACTAATGGTTAGTGATTTGTTGGACATGTGTTGGTATTGTTGGTTTGATTTCTTTCTTTTCCCCTCCTATGGATTCTATGATATATGTAGTATTGTCTCATTAAAGCTTGGGGGAGGGCATTCTATCATGTTTGGTGGGATGTTTATTAATATATGCCAAGCACATTTGTATGTGCATTTCCATGTTCTTTTATTTTGGCAAAAAAAAGACTTTTGTTTCTATCAAGGCAAATTTGCAACTTCTTTTTTTTTGTTCATGCTTTGGACATAATACTTTTGGACTTGTACGGTTGAATGCTTTTCTTCTTAAATGGTAACAGTGTGCACGGTTTGAGAGTATGTTTTGTTGATTCTAGGAAAGAGTATGCTAAGGCAGTGTCTTTAGAACTTTTGGGACCTTGAAGCCGGATTCTAATTGTTTGTGGGAAGAAGGTGTTGCTCCCTTTAGTGAATTTGAAACTAATAGTGAGTTATTTCTACAACCATGTGAGGTTTCGTTCTTTTCTAACCTTCTACATATTTTGTATGTGCGACACATGGATCCTTAATTATTCCATGTTTTATCTAGAACTTGACTCTTATCTCCCGAGATCACGACCGAAACATTTAGGAAAGACAAAGGCATCTCTTCAGGGTGGTGATTTTTATTTTTCTAGGATAGATTTCACTTCTTTATTTTGGGTTTACATTTGCCTATTTTCTAACCATTTGACCCATATACCCTTCTTTTCAAGCCATATCTTTAGCTTTTGAGCCTTTTGTTTCATTCTTGTTTCCATCTTTGGTTTTTGTGAAGTATTTGGTCTTTATTGTTGGAGTATCTGGTGGATGAGATTGATTATTTGGTTCTTATAATGTAAGCAAGTTTGTTTTGTGTATATTTTTTGAATAAAGGCAAATGCCAAGTTGAAAAAGTCGTCCATAGTTTAGGTATACCACCAAATTTCAAATTTTAGCCTACCTTCACCCTTTTCGCCCTTACATTACAACCCTTTTCCTTTTGACTTTTTTTGGTTGAGTCACAAGTCGGTGGAGGAAGATGTGAGTCAAATCTATGGATGGGTTTGCATAATCAAGATGTCAAGTAGCCCTAAATCTCTTCTTTTTCGGTTCCTTCGAGGAACCATTGAGATGCTCACTAGAAGTGGATTTGAAACTAGTAGAGAGAACGCGGTAAGATTGTTTAAGATAAAGGTGAATTGTGTCTTATTAGTTCTCTATGCTTAGCATATTTTATGTTTCAACCTTGGATATCTTGAAACGTGCACTCCCTTACTTATTTAGAAAGAATTGCATCCATTTGTGCTTGTTCATTTGCAAAAGTCCATTCATGAACATTTGGTTTCTTTTCTTTTCTATTGGTTTCTTTTTTGTGCTTTGTTTTGTTTGTTTAGTTTGAGATAATTGTGAGTTAACCTCTTAGGAAACCCTAACAAGACCTCATCACTCGTCCTCATTGGCGACTTTGGGGTTTTAAGGGCTTGTTGTAGCTAAAAACAACCATGATTCTTACGAAAGTGAGTTAGTGTATATTCTTGTCTCATCTATTTTTCTTTTGTTTGTTTGAATAAGCTCATCATTTTTCCCTTACTTGTTTTGGTTTTGCTCGAGAACGAGCAAAAGTTAATCTTGGGGGCATTTGATGAGTGCCATTTATGGTACTCATTTGATGAGTATTAAGGTTATTTTTACCTTTTTTTCATTGCTTTCTTTCTTAATAAATGCTTTGTTTTATACATTTTCTCCTTATTCTACCTTTTCTCTCTTATTTTGTGTTATTATGGTTTTTCTAGTGTTTTCTCCTTCATTTGCTCTCTTTTCGTGGTTGTAGGTATTGTACGAGGTTTGGGTCTTGATATTTGTGGCCAACTAAGTTAGAAGATGCATTTGGAGCAAACTTATAGCATTGGGAAAGCTGAAGATGCAAGGAAGTGGATGTTTAAGTTCTAGCTCCTGCGCTCTCAAGCCGCGCTCTCATGAAAGATGGTGTTGAACCCACTGTGGAGGCCCTTGGAAACTGCCTCCCCCAATGTTCATCAAGTGGAGCTCATGAAGACCCATTTGCGAGCGCACAAGGCATCGAGGAAGTCGAAGAAACCCAGAAGAGCGCGGGCGCGCAGGCTACACGCGCGAGAGGAACCCCCTTGCCCGAGCGCGTACCACTGCCTGCGCGGGCGCTCCTCCTTATTTCTAGTTTCGCTCGATTTCATTTCCGCGCCTCTTGTAAATACCTATTCGTAACCCGATTTTTGTAAGAAGTTTTAGACATAACACTACCACAAATTAGGTATAGAGGACGCCTGAATAGACATTATAGAACGCTTTAGAGGCGTTCTTCAAGTGGGGTGCCTTATAAAGTATACAAGAAACTTCTTTCGGGCGTTCTATATTCTATACAAAACAGAATGCATATCTTATATGTCCGTCTCTAATTATAGGTACAATATATATTAAAAAACAAGGAAAAGAGAATGCCTATGTTGTGTTAGGCATTCTATATTATTAGCATACAAGAGAACACCTATGTCAGTTAACAGTTCTCTTTTCCTTACTTTTTTATTAAAAAAAATAAATTTAAATAATAATGCAGTGCAATAAAACCATAATGATAGAATTGATACTTCGTAAAATTTTATTTACCAAACAAATAAAAATACAATTATTTCAATTACAATAACTAAAGTCCTAAAAAATTTGAAGTATAAAAAAAAGTAAATGATGTTTGCAGTTTGCTGTCAAATTTCCTCCGGTGATATATCTCCAGTTCTCCACCCTTCAATCGTTGGGGATAACTTGACAGCCTGTTCAATTCACAACAATGTAAAGAAGAAATTTAATAAAAAATTTAAATATGCACTTACAATATTTCATGACATAAAAAATTTGAAAAATAAGAGCATAAATTTTTTACTGTAACTTTCTGGAAATAATATCAAGACAATAATTCTTGTAAGGAGGGTGTGCCCATCGTAGGGGATCCTTCTCCTTATATGCCCATGGCCTTTTAAAAGCCTAGGACTTTACACTTGTTAGGGTGTTTAGGATTTGAATTCCTGACTCTTTGGGAGACCTTTGAATTAGAGTTAATCCTATCATCATGCTTTTTTGTAAGAAACTAGTAAGGAGTCGCCAATGAGTTTTAGGAAAACTCATAAACCTCGTTCATGCCTTTCTCCCAAGAAGAATTCAAGGGATATTTAGCATGAATCATAAGTTTACCCCATGCCCAAATTGGTCTACGTGTACCAGAAATGAGTTTGGGAGCCAGGGTACTAAAATAACATTCCCTTTAGGGGGAATCGCTATTCTAGCCCTAGTGCGGCCTTTACTATCTCTTCCTTTTTCACAATTTCATCACCAAATAATATATGCAACGTGGTTTCTAAAAACTAAGTTAGTTGATTTTATTTACAAGCATTAATCACGTAGGAATTACATTGTAAAAGTCGTTATTTTTTGTTTAATTTATAATATTTGTGAAAAGAACAATAAATAAACAAGATTCGCCTTAGCTTATGTGATCAATCAACAATTAATTAATCAATTCTATTCTTTAATTAACACAATAATACTATGTGAAATTAATTAATTAAATGTTTGTTTAAAGTGATTAAACAACACTAATTAATCAATTAAATTTATTTAAACAATAAAAGAAAAGTGATTTATTTAAGTGCTCAGGAAACTAACCGTTCTTCTTTATATGCTTAGATCTCCATCTTAGATGTTTATGAACCTTCTTTCTTCTTTGTACCTCTAAAGGCTTCAATGGATGGATTAGGGTTAAGGAACATTTAGGAAGAAAGGAGAAAAGTAGTATGATATTAAGAGAAATTGAGAGATTAGGGATTCAAGAATGCTAGGGTTAGAATTTTGGTTTTTTCGGTCCCCTTAAGGGTTGAACGAAGACCCCTATTTAAAGGCGTAGGAATCTAGGTTTAGGGTTTTAGAGCCGCACCGTCAGTTGGCGCACGAAACTCTAGGAGTTGCGTTGGGTGCCGCGCGCATCTCATTTACTTGCACGCGCCAACTCACTAAGATGCGCTCGGTGCAGTTTGCCTTATACGAAAATGCATTTTTAAAACTTCCATAACTTTTGATTACAAAGTTGGATTAAGGCGTGTGAAATGTCATTGGAAGCTCTGAATGTCTAATTTCTAATGCCATTAGAATTAGGTTAAAATATATTATGGATAAACAGATATAGTTGTTGGAGTGCAAGGGTGTCTGTTTTAAGGTCTGATTAGTGTTTTGATCATAACTTCGTCGTTTTAACTCGGAATTGGGCTTGCAATATACCGTTGGAAAGCTCTTTGAAAGGGAGATCCACCTATATAGACCTTGCATGGAAATTTGATGGTTGGTTTTTTTGATTGGCTTGGTTTTTCAAAAATGTAAGATCCATTGGATCTAATCATAGCATTTAACACATTTGGACCCGTTATTAATCAAGTTCAAACATGTGTTTTCTAAATTCTTTATGATTAGACGATTAGACTCCGTGTTTATCATTAATTTAAGATTAGTTTATCATTGAAATATTTGTTTTAGCCCATATTAAATTCTTTATGTTTTCTAAATAAAATTAAAGTATAATTATTAATCCTAATTCCATTAGAACTTAAAATAACCTTCTAAATTATTCTAGAAGATTAAAGTGAATCCTAATAACTTTAGAAATAATAATAAATGGGATCTCCATGTTGGTTTTCGATGAGTCCAACTCACCAAGGAAATAAAACCCGAGCCCAAGGAAAAACTCACAATTAATATAACCAAAAGACATAAATAACAAGATTAGAGAGAAAAGACTAAATTACCCTTATACCGTGCTTCACTCGACCAACAGAGCTCTTACTTGAGAAAGCTAAGCCTCACAAGCGCAATAGCCTCTGACGATATCCAACCACAATACGACCCCGACCGGTCTCTTATTTGGAGGTTATCCAAGTCAGACCAAAACATTACTCGAGTAATTAATGAGCTTAAAGGTTTTCTCTCAAGTGGAGATGCCTTATTGAGCTCTTACTTAAGTGAGTTTTCCCAATTCCTAAGTGGGATATTTATAGGGAAACTCAAGTGAGAAATCCACTCTCCAATCACTGTGCGAGAGTTGGTAAAATCAATTTTCCCTATTTATTTTTTAAATCAAAAATAAAAGAAAATAGCTAGCCAACAACTAATTAATCAACAAGTGGCATTCACAGGAGGGAAGGTTAGTTAAGAACCACAAGGGGAGGGGAATATGCTTTCATCCCCAAGTTTCCCAATTTCGGCTGCCCTCACAACCCGCTACGTGGCACCCCAGCCTTGGCCACCAAGGCGCGCCTAGCTAGCGGCCTTGTGCTAGGCTAGGCTGCTGCCTCGTGCGTGCTAGCTATCGATGGAATGCTGCCGCCCTTGGCCTTATAAGCCACGCACGCTTGTAGGCTGCAGGCCAAGGCATGCGCGCCTAGCTGATGACATGCTAGCACTCCGCAAGTTGCTAGCTGCTTGCATGGTGCAAACCAATCATGCACATGCGCGTAGCACGCCACGCACCAATGTGGACTGTTGCCTGCGTGCTTGCAGTTGGTGCTGCTAGGTAGGCTAGCTGTGCGCCAGCATCTAGCTAGCTATGCGCACCTAAAACCATTGGCCCCTAGCACTCGGTTTGCTCGAGGCATTCCGATGCTAGGGGTATTTTAGTAACTTGTTGATTAATTACTGATTTTACCGACTCGTCGTTTATAAATTCGACTCGACTTGCGACGCTCTGCCTCGACGCTCCTAGCTCGATTTTCGACGTCTAAATTTATATTAATCGAGTGACTCATTAATTCCTTCCAGATTAATTCGTCGTGTCGGATCGTTAGTTTCTTGGGTGTAGCCCGAAGGGTTCAGTCAAGATTAAGATGTAATATTAATTATTCATTAATGTTACTGATTAGAAGCGGCCGCCACCTAGGCATTCTGATCACTTGACCTTAATAAATAATTAGCTTTCTAATAGCTCCGAACCCTCTATCGGAATAATACACTTGTTCGAAGGACACCATTCCTTTCATCCATTCACCATTCCTTTCTAACTCTATACTCAACGGTTTGTAGACCGTACATAGATTGACAAAAATACATGACGGAACGCACTCCGTATTTTCTATCTTAATCGGGCCCCACTAGTAGCCATTTTATATAACCTGTGAGAGAATATACATTCCATTCATCCATTCACTATCAGTGAATGGCCCATGCATTTTACAATGATAATCAAGTAACAATGCACAAACACGCGTAAACTAGTAACTAACTTAGGTGGTTAATCCAATTAACGCGCCTAATTAAAACTAGTCAAAGTTGTTTAATCGATTATGTAATTAAGCGCAATTAAAAATTAAAGCTCCCACTAAACTCCGAATCCATCTTAATTAATCCAATTAACTAAGCCAATAAACCCAAAATTTTGCAAAACTAAAATTTTTGCAAGTGCCTCTCAAAACCGAGGCCTAGCCTCCAAAATTTTATTTAAAATTAATAAACAAACTTAAAATAATTAAAACGGCTAAAACATAAAATATAGCCAAACGCTATCGTGTGCCTAACACCAAGCAATAATGCTTGGTTTGCTAGGCACCAAGCCTCGGCTGTGGGAGGGGGGGTTGCGAGGCTTCTAGTGCTGGCACTAGCCTTACTACTGTTTTGGGCTTGTGCTGTCTAGCAGCCACGCCCACACAGCCCTCGCGCACTAGCCTCCTTGATGCACCAAGCAGCGCAAACGCACCAAGCAGCAGCGCACGCACAGCCGCAACATGCTACTGCCTCGCTGCTGCTGTGCTCCTGCTGCCTTGCTGTGCACCAGCCACGCACTTGAGTGGGGCACGCACCAAGCACAGCCATCCCTTGGCAGCCACATGTAGGCTGTTGTGTAGCCCGGCTGGCTGAGGGTGGTCTAGCCTTGGTTTGCATGCCGTACTCTCGGGATTAATTCCGAATATTTTTTTTTTTGCGTGACTTAATTAATTAATTCCAAATTAATTTAATGAGAAAAATGAAAAATAACAAGTCCACGTTAATAAATTAATTCAAGTGCACAAAACCAAAATTATTTCCAAAAACTATTCTTTAATAAAATTGGTTCAACTTGATGCAATAAAATGAATAGGGCTATTCTCAACATTAATTTAACCAACATAAATTAATTATGAGATTTGACAAAATTAAAGAGAGAGTTGGAATTATGAACACAAATATTCAAATAAAGATTCCAACTTTAACTTGTGAATCCTTGAAAATTATATCTTTGAATATGAAGATAAATTAAAATTCTATCTTAAGATTGAAACTTTATGATTCCAATCAACTTAATAAATGATTAAATCAAAAAGTTCAACAAAAATTCATGGAATTTAATAACTCAAAGTTCCAACCACTTAAAACAATTAAAGATTTGATCTTTAGTACTTAAAAGCCTCAAATAATAAAATTTTCACACTTAATACAATGGATTTGCAATTATGTGAAAATTTAACCAATCTTTGAAGCACTAATTACTACAAAGCAAGCATGCTTAAAGACCCAAATACATTATCACCATAAATATGCCATTAAGATTCAAGGTTAAACGATTTAAAATTTTTCGTCAAAATTAAAAACCCTCAAAAAAGGTATTCTAGTCGGATTTTGGCTTTTTCACAGTAATAAAAGGGTTGAAAACTTTCCAGAATGCTATTTCCACAAAAAATTCACTATTTTTGGGCGAAAATCTGGGTATAGGGCAAAAAAATCTCATAACGGGATTAAAATTAATAAAACCGAGCTACTAATTTAATTAGTAACATAAAACCAGAAAAATGAAGCCATAGAATAAATGAGCAAGGTTCCGATACCGCTGTTGGGTTTCGATGGAGTCCAACTCACCGCGGAAATAAAACCTGAGCCTAAGGAAAAACTCACAATTAATATAACCAAAAGACATAAATAACAAGATTAGAGAGAAAGGACTAAATTACCCTTGTAGCGTGCTTCGCTCGACCATCGGAGCTCTTACTTGAGAAAGCTAAGCCTCAAAAGCGAAACGGCCTCCAACGATATCCACCAACAACACGACCCCAACCGGTCTCTTACTTGGAGGTTAGCCAAGTCGAACCAAAACACTATTGGAGTAATTACTGAGCTTAATGCTTTTCTCTCAAGTGGAGATGCCTTATTGAGCTCTTACTGAAGTGAGTTTTCCCAATTCCCAAATCGGATATGTATAGGGAAACTAGTGAGAAATCCACTATCTCATCAATGTGGAAGAGTTGGTAAAATCAATTTTCCCTTTTTATTTATAAAATCAAAAATAAAAGAAAATAGCCAAAAACTAATTAATCAATAAGTGGCATTCATAGGAGGGAAGGTTACGTAAGGACCACCAGGGGAGAGGGACCATGCCTTCTTCTCCAAGCTTCCCAATTTCAGCTGCCTTCACAACCCGCCACATGGCACCCCAGCCTTGAGCACCAAGGCGCGCCTAGCTGGCGGCCTTGTGCTAGGCTGGGCTGCTGCCCGGTGCGTGCTAGCTAGCGATGGGCTATTGGTGCCCTTGGCCCGGCAAGCCACGCATGCTTGCGGGCGGTTGGCCAAGGCATGCGCACCTGGCTGCTTGCATGCTAGCACTTCGCTAGTTGCTAGCTGCTAGCCGCTGCTAGAATGGTGCGCACCAAGCACCCACATGCGCGCAGCACGCCACGCTAATGTGGGTTGCTGCTTGTGTGCATGCGGCTGGTGCTGCTAGCTAGGCTAGCACTGTGCCAGCAGCTAGCTAGCCATGTGCACGTAGCACCATTGGCCCCTAGAACTCGGTTTGCTCGAGGCATTCTGATGCTAGGGGTATTTTGGTAACTTGTTGATTAATTATTGATTTTACCGTCTTGTCTTTTAGTAATTCGACTCGACTTACGACGCTCGGTCTCGACGTTCCTAGCTCGATTTCCGACGTCTAAATTAATATTACTCGAGGGACTTATTAATGCCTTCTAGATTACTTCGTCGTGCCGGATCGTTAGTTGCTTAGGTGTGACCCGAAGGGTTCAGTGAATATTAAGCTGTAATATTAATTATTTATTAATATTATTAATCGGAAGCAGCCTCCACCTAGGCATTTCGATCACTTGACCTTACTGAATAATTAGCTTTCTTATAGCTCCGAACCCTCTATCCAAATAATACACTTGTTCGAAGGACACCGTTCCTTTCACTCCACTTGATCATTGGGCCATATATAAAATCATTTTGGGCCTAGTTTAGTATTTTTGCCATAAATTCCTCATTATCCATCGGAATTGGGATTTTAATATATCGTTGGAAAGCTCTTTTCGAGCCCCATCCAACTACACTATTATTGGACCAATATCATGGACCAAAACAAATTATACTGGACATTTTCCATAAATAAGGTACGAAAAGAAGTATTTTGAAAACAGAAAGAAGTATTTTTACAAAACAAGTGCATCACGAGACTCTTTCACATTTCACCTCGTTCGATAATCAATGACATGAAAGATATTCATCACTTGGTTTGTTTTTTTGGGATACATAATGAAGTGTCTACAGCGATCTTCCAATCTCTTTCTTGGGACATGCACCTCTAACTGCGACATTAACACTGAACCGTGCCCCGTCTAAAGCTGTTGAAAAGACTGCATATGAATTATAGGCTGTCTATGACGTAGGAATCAACATTGAAGACGACCTTGCAAAGCAAAAAGCTGCTAATAACTCCAACAGTGGCGAAAAGGAAAGAAGAGCGACAATCCTTCTTCTTCCAAAACTACCCACTCGAATAATGTTAGCACCTTTAATGTGAATGAGGTCCTGGCTATGAATAACCAAGGACAAAAGAAGCCATTTAAGAGAAACTTTACACATATTGGCATGAGTTATGACATCGCATTTGATCGCCTACATGCAAAAGGTCTTATAACTCCCATTGGACCATTTGGGGATCCACTAGTTGAAAAGACATTTTCCATAAATAAGGTACGAAAAGAAGTATTTTGAAAACAGAAAGAAGTATTTTTACAAAACAAGTGCATCACGAGACTCTTTCACATTTCACCTCGTTCGATAATCAATGACATGAAAGATATTCATCACTTGGTTTGTTTTTTTGGGATACATAATGAAGTGTCTACAGCGATCTTCCAATCTCTTTCTTGGGACATGCACCTCTAACTGCGACATTAACACTGAACCGTGCCCCGTCTAAAGTTGTTGAAAAGACTGCATATGAATTATAGACGAAGAAACCTCATAGGTTGTCTTTTCTCAAGATTTAGGGTTGCGAAGCATAAGTCAAAAGATTAATTTGTGACGAACTTAACCCAAAATCTAACAAGTGTTTCTTTGTGGGATATCCAAAAGAAACCAAGGGGCATTACTTCTACAATAAATTTTGAGAACAAAGTGTTTGTTGCTCGCGATGGTGTCTTTTAGGAGAAGGAACATCTTTCCAAAATGACAAGTGGGTGGAAAATCGAACTTGATTAAGTTCGAAAGGACGAGCAAAAAGGACAAACTAACAATCAAAGTGTTGTTATTGGTCAGTGTCAAAGCAATAATGTGCAAAGTCAAAACGACAATATAAATGCTCTTTCCATTACCCTACTGTAGACACCTGATTGTTTCTCCCCAAAACAAAACCCAGTGATGAGTACCTTTCACGTCTTTGATTATCGAACGAAGTGAAAGTGTGAAAAGTCTTGTGATGCGGTGGTTTTAATAAAATAACTCTTCTTTTTGTTTTCAAAAATAAACTTTATTAATGAAAATGCCCAGTCCAATTTATTTTGGTCCATGATAAGGGTTCAATAATACTTTAGTTGGATTGGGCTCGAAAAGAGCTTTCCAACGATGTATTATAAGCCCAATTCCGATGAATAATAAGGAAGTTATGGCAAAAATACTAAAATTGGGCTTGAAATGGTTTTATGGCCCAATGATCTAGTGGAGGGCCCATTAATTAATATTCCTAAAGTTATTAGGATTGATTTTAATCTTCTAGAATAATCTAGGAGGTTGTTTCGAGTTCAAATGAGTTTAGGATTAATAATTATATCTTTCATGAAAATAATGAATTCTATTTGGATTCAAACAAGCGTTTTTGAAGAGATTAAATCTGATTTTCAAAGAAAAGTACGGACGTTATTAATAGAATTTAATTAGATTAAGGATTCCGTACAGGGTTTTAGAAAATGCGTAAATCAGCGCGGAACGACAAAGCTAGCGCCTTACGACAATCCTATCGCACGACGATAAGGCTGTCGCATCGCGCTGGACCCTGTCGTTCTGCGGTAGGGGCAGGTTTACCCCTAATAGGATTCAGTCCTTTTCGGATCGTTTCCGGGCTACTTTCCTTATAAATAGTGTCGTATTTCCCCGTTTTTCATTCATTCACAATCATCAACAATATTCTATTCTCTTCTCTGTCAAGCAAAAGCTTTTCTTTCTTTCCTTTTCAAATACAACATTCCTCCTTTACGAGTGTTAGACACACCTAGCAAGCTCGAAGTTGCCTTCACCCTAGACGTGAAAGGTTGCTAATTTCTAAGGGTTTGGTCCCAAATCCCTATTTCAATTATTTAAATTAACTGTTTGATTTAATATTTTCCTTTAAGTTACTAACGTGTTTATTGTTTTGATAGAAAGAGATACGAGGGAACAAAGTAAGTTGTTTTATTGCTCTATTTCTTTAAAAAGCATGTTTAATCATGTTAGGATGTTTTTATTGCTTTCTAGTATCATGCTTAGGTTGCTTCCTATTTTCTTGAATCATGTTAGTATCATGCCTAAGATCTTGCTAATATTATTATGTTTTCATGAGATTGAGATTGTTATGATGATGATTTTTTGTATCAATTATTATTATTATTATTGTTGCTTGATATATTATTGCTTGATCACGCCCTCTCTTGCAGGTTTAAAGGGAATTTGTACTTGTAATCACGCTTAATAAGATAATTAATAATCTTTTTTAGGATAATGTGATTTTAATTCAAGTGATCACCAATAATAGATTTGTTTGTACATTAATATTCAACCAACATAGATTAAACATGTTTAGGATTAATATATTGATTGTATGTTAGTCAGAAAGCGCACATGAATATGAGAAGAATAAAGTAGAGGCCTATTTTTAGGGCAGGTTCAATCTCTTTTAGGTTGGATTTGTACCTTCATCCCCGAATATCTAGTCATGGTTCCAGACAACTATGGAGTTAGCGATCTCATGGATCGTGAAGGGGTGTAACCTTCACCCTGTGAACAGTGGGGCTCAAGTGTGGGGTGCTTGAAATATTCCCTACAGTTTTTGGCGACTCCACTGGGGAGGATTTCTATTTTAATTCCTAAATTTTTTTTTGGCAATGATTTAGAATGAGTGGATAAGACTCGAAAAGTTCTAAGTATCATGTGCGTAATTTTGATTGACAGTATTGGTATAAGCATAAAACTGTTCCGCATTGGATAGACCATCCGTAATGCGTCAAAAACGTAGGATTTCTACACGTAGGAAATTTGGGAAATATCTTTCACAACTAGGATCGAAATAACGCTGCGAAAAACTGGAAAATTCAAAGAACAGAAAGCTACTAAGGCATGTAGGAACTGGCGCTAAGAAAACAGAGCCCGTCACAGTGCGATGGCTCTGTTGCTGTGCCACAAAAATGTCGCGTGGCGACAGAGTCATCGTCTCGAGACAGACTCCGTTGTCTCGCGCTATGTTTTTCCAATACCAAGCCAGAAATCTACCTTCTTGTTTCGTCCAATTCTAGCACTGTTTGCTCGATTCTACATCCTGGTTGAGTTTTCATTATTTTTCTGAACCCATATGTGTTCTACTTATTGCCATAACCCTCTGGGAATTCACGCTCCATCTACCCAATCGAACGTTTTTGGAAACGAAGGGCACATCCGAGTTTATGAATTCACCAAACCGTGGAATCAAGTTTAACTTGTGGGGTCCCAACCACACGCGCCAACCCTTCCAAAGGTAAGGCTTCCGCGCGGTGCATCCACACTCATAACCATGGACGCTCTTTGACTAACCCTTATCCTTGAACTTTAGAGAACTAGAGCCATGGTTAGGTTGCAAACTCATTGCATCATATTATGCTTACTTAACTACTTGTGCATCTCTTGTTGTGCATATTTACACTAACCGTTTGTTTGACTTGTGTTTGAGTTTAAATTAACTGATTAATGACTAAAGGAATTTGCTTAATTAATCAACCAACTAATATGAGTTTTTAAAGTCTAAATAAATTGATCGAACCTGACTTAGTACGTCTATAGGATTTTCCCTCTAAGCTAGAACACTGGAAACTGACCTAGACTGACGTTTCAGCAATGACGCCGAAGTGTGTCCTGTGGTGCAACACGCTGGTGCCGGTGCGACGCGACAGGGCATGCGCATCGCGACAGTTCCATCGTTTGAGCGATGGTCCAATTTTATGCTTAAGTCTTCACGCCGAGTCTATTTAATCAATTTATTAATGGTAAAAAACCGTATTGAATCCTTAATTGAGTTTAAGCACCTAGTCCCATGGTCTTACACAAAAGTCAAATGATGTCACTTTCGCTCACTTCTAAAGCACACACTTTGTATATATGTTACACCTTGATCATGTCTAGAGACTCTTGTGTGTGCGTGTTTTTCCGTCATTTTTTTAGGGGGGTAAGTCGGATATTAATCCTCCAAACATAACCATGTTGTTTGAACCCTACACCAGATTCCCAAAAATATGCATCCTATTTTTGCTTTTTTGCCTTCAAAACCAATAAAATAAAAGTCAATTTGAGTCAAGTCATTAAAAAAAATATGGTTTAATTTACAATACTTGGTTAAGAAGAGAAGGACGATTAATCAAAGACAACACCTTTGTTCAAGTTCTACTTTTCGATAAGCCCATCAGACACAGAAAAAAGTTCTTACTAATGGCAACCCAACAAGAAGTTGATGAGCTTAGGCAAAACCTTGTTAATTTGACCGAGATGATGAAGACCCTTGCTCTTTAAGTCAATGACCCTGTGAAACAACAACAAATGGAGCAAATGGAGGAAAGCTTGAGCAAGCTTTCCAATGACTATTAGTTCCAAGGGATTAGCTCACAAGGGGTCTTAGTGGACAAGGAACTTCTTCCGCAGAAGTTCAATGCCAATGACATCCCTAAGTTTAAACCAACTAACAACCCCTACTTTCACTTAAGAGCTTTTGAAACTATAATGAATATTAAGGGGATTGACAGGAAGGTTTTCCACACTCTATTCTCACTATCTCTAGAGACCGTTTGCCAACAATGGTTCTTTTCTCTTGAAAAGGAGAAAACCTCTTCTTGGGATGGCATAATAAACGGTTTCATAGATAGATACAAATGTAACGTCCAAGTCGAAACTGAACATATAGAGCTTGAGATGTTGAAACAAAAAGAGAACGAAGGCTTTACTTCATTCTTTAATAAGTGGAAGGAAACGTCCGCTAAAATGATTGAGGTGCCCACTGAGAAAGAATCTGTAAGGATGTTCATCAAGAATCTCCAAGAAAAGTACTCTAAGCATCTCAAATATCAAAGCAATTTGAACACTTTCAAGGCTGTCTATGACGTAGGAATCAACATTGAAGACGACCTTGCAAAGCAAAAAGCTGCTAATAACTCCAACAGTGGCGAAAAGGAAAGAAGAGCGACAATCCTTCTTCTTCCAAAACTACCCACTCGAATAATGTTAGCACCTTTAATGTGAATGAGGTCCTGGCTATGAATAACCAAGGACAAAAGAAGCCATTTAAGAGAAACTTTACACATATTGGCATGAGTTATGACATCGCATTTGATCGCCTACATGCAAAAGGTCTTATAACTCCCATTGGACCATTTGGGGATCCACTAGTTGAAAAGAGGACGGCTAGTAGGAACCCAAATGCACAATGCAAGTACCATCAAGGTAGGGGCCATCTTACGGAGAATTGGTGGAAGTAAAAAGAAGCTATTCAAGATCTCATTGATACTCCAATTGGGACCTCTTATGTAAACATGTTTTAAAAGCTCTTCCAAGGACTAATTGATAGCAAGAAGTAAGTCCAAATAACTCCAGAAAAAGATGCTAGTATCAATGGAATTTGGGAAAGCGATAATGTGGATGTCTACTTCAAAGATTTGCAAGAAACTGCACTTTCCACAATCTATCCAGTAGATGATATTTGGGATGAAGAAGACTCGCCCAAAGATGTCCTCACAAGATTAGGGAGAATGCAACCTCCCATTATAACACAACCTATTCCTATTACCTAACAAATTCCCATACCCATCATTGAAGACAATGATGTTTTGAAACAACTAAAGAAGACTAAGGTCGAGATGAACGTATGGAAACTACTAGCCACATCCCGTGAGCATAGAATTGCAGTTATGGATGCCTTGGCTAAAGTAGGGATGGATTTTAAAACCACTCTTGAGGGGTTAGCTAATTTTCTCACAAGTAATCTTCCAAGTCCCATCAATCTAATCACCTTTTCTGACAAGGATCTACCTCCATAGGGTGATAAGCATAATAAGGCCTTAAACCTCACAGTGATCTACAAGAGAATGAATGTCCCAATGACTCTTGTAGACAACGGGTCAGCAATCAATGCTTGCCCACTTCGAACTGCGAGGATGTTAGGGATAAAAGATGAAGATTTGTCTCCATCTACACAAGGGATAAGGGCTTATGACAACACTCGTCGCCAAGCTCTTGGGCCTATAACTATGAATGCCACGACATGAGTCATTGAACATGCTACTACTTTCCAAGTGGTAAATATCAAAGCTTCTTTCAACTTTATGCTAAGACGCCCCTGGCTTCATGACCTTAAGACCGTCCCTTCATCCCTTCATCAACAAGTGAAGGCCATAGTTAGAGGAATTCTTGTCACTATCGATGCTTCTCCAATGAGAATTAAGGCAATTGATAAGCCTATTATAAATGTGGAGCACAATGAAAATGATGAAGGCTTATGGGGCTTTAACGCATAAGAGGTCTCTTTTATCGACGAAGATGAAAAGACCCCTCTTCACCACGACCTCCATTCGAACATGATAGTCAATGGTATACTCCGAAAACAAGGACACTTTCCTGGAATGAATCTAAGAAAGAAGAAAGGAGTAGCGACACAAATAGGATAGCCCTGGCCTTCCTAAATTAGATTCTTTTGGACTTGGTTTTGAACCGACTCCGAAAGACTATAAGCACGCCCGGGAAATGATTAATGCACGGAGGAATGCTCGTACTCAAAAGAAAGAAATCTTAATGGACCAATATCCTCTGACTCTAAACGGTCAATTCATAAGAGAGGGTGAGGACTACCATTGTTACGAATTTCATAAACCTTTTGTCAAAGAGGGGATAAGACAACATGGGTTCGAGATATTCTTGGATTGCAACTTCTTGGATGATATCCCAACTCCTATCCCTAAGGAGAAAGCACCTCCATGCTTTGACTTTAACGTTATGGGATTACTCTTTGGCTATGAGAAAAACGAGCGTAGACGTATCGATGACAATCCGGCTATTCAAACAAGCTTGCAAAGCGAAGGCTTCGATCCTACAAAGCTCATTAATCCAGCAGAAGGATTAGTCCAAGGATAGAGAAAGAGCGTGAAACTGATTACGCCAAGTGGAAGAAGGATCTCCATAATAACAGGACAAGGACCAATGTTCGACGAGTCTGAGTCATCTGAGTCTGAGTCAGACTTTGAGTCTGAATTCAAGTCTTCTTTAGTCGAGTCTTCTAAACCTTCTGTAGTAGTATCTCCTTCTCTCCCTTCTACCTCAAAGTTTATCCCTAGGATAGCTAATATTCAAGTCCCAACGGGCATCTCTTTATTTGATGTAATGATTTCCAAATTTAATAATATGTCTTCTTCCGCTTACTCCTCGTGTCACTCCCTTACTCAAGATGATGAGCATTGGTTAGCTAACAATGAAAATGATAAAGAAATAATTAAGGCAATGGAAACACTTGAGAATTAAACACCAGTAATTGAAGATACTGAAAAAGTTGATATCTCAAAAGATCCAACCATTAAAAGAGAAGTTAAAATTGTTCTAACTCTTAATAAAGAAGAAAGAACCGATTTAATAAATCTACTAAAAGAATTCATAGATGTGTTCACTTGGTCATACGAAGATATGCCCGGAATAAATAAAGAAATAGCTCAACACACAATACCACTAATCCCAGGAATGAAACCTGTAAAACAAAAGTTACGTTGAATGAAACCCGACGTAGCTCTAAAAATAAAAGAAGAAGTTCAAAAACAAATAACAGCAGGTTTTATAAGGGTATCCAAATACCCCGAATGGGTTGCAAATGTGGTACCAGTCCCCAAGAAAGACAGATGGGTAAGAATGTGTGTCGACTACAGAGATTTAAATAAGGCAAGTCCAAAGGACGACTTCCCTTTACCACACATTGATATTTTGGTAGATAATACAGCGAACCACGCAATTCTCACATTTACGGATGGATACACAGGGTACAACCAAATTCTCATGGCAGAAGAAGACATGGAAAATACTACATTCATAACACCATGGGGCACATACTGTTACATGGTAATGCCATTCGGTTTAAAAAATGCGGGTGCCACTTACCAAAGAGCAGCGACTGCCTTACTCCATGACATGATGAACAAAGAGGTGGAAGTCTATGTGGATGATATGATTGTATAATCAAAAGATCGTCTAGGGCATCCAGTAGCCTTAAGTAAATTCTTCGAAAGATTAAGGAAATCCAATATGAGGCTAAACCCATCTAAGTGCGCTTTTGGAGTCACCTCTGGGAAACTCTTGGGCTATGTCATTAGCTCTAGAAGAATAGAGATAGACCCAACTAAGATTAAAGCAATCATGTCTATGCCGCCGTCCAAGACTGAGAAGCAAATTCGAGGATTCATTGGCCAGTTGCAATACATAAGTTGGTTCATATCCAAGCTAACCACGATATGCGAATCGATATTTAAAAAACTCAAAAAGAATGTACCAGTACTATGGGACGACGAGTGCCAAAAAGCCTTTGAGAAGATCAAACCCTATCTCGCTAATCCTCCTGTATTGGCTCTAGCACTTCCGGGAATTTCCCTTCGATTATACCTAACAGTCACTAAAGAGACAATGCGAGCTATGCTTGCGCAAGAAGTAGAAGGAAAAGAGAATGCCATCTACTACTTAAGTAAGAAGATGCTCGAGTTTGAAGTAGGCTACACACCACTTGAGAAATTGTGCCTCGCATTAGTGTGGGCCACAACAAAGTGAAGGCAGTACATGCTCGTTCACACAATCTATGCAGTATCTCGAATGGACCCACAAAAGTATCTTTTTGAGAAATCTACACTTAATGGGCTAATATCAATATGGATAGTCAACTAAGCCCAATTCGATGTAAGGTTTATGCCTTAAAAGGCTATCAAAGGATCAGTGGTCTCGGATTTCTTAGCAGATTTGCCCATAAAAGATTCGACGCCAATGCATGAAAATGATTTTCCAGATGAAAACTTGATGCTTACAGAAGATGATACTTGGACATTATACTTCGATGGAGCTTCAAACCAAAAGGGTTGTGGCGTAGGGGTATTAATAGTATCACCGAAAGTGGAACACGTCCCAGTCTCTATAAAGCTAGAATTCGACGTTACCAACAATGCTGCAGAATATGAGGCATGTGTGGTAGGCCTCGAAACTGCTTTGGCATTAGGAGTAAAGAAACTTCGAATATTCGGAGACTCCTCTTTAATCATCAATTAGATTTCTAAAAGATGGAAAGTAAGGAGTAAAAGCTTAGCTACTTATCAAACATACTTGGAAACTCTTACTAATCAACTCGAAAAGGTAGACTACGCATATCTACCAAGAGAGGAAAATCAATTTGCTGATGCCTTGGCAAGACTAGCCTCAATGGTAAGAATTCCTAAGGAAATTGAGCAAATGCCTCTAACAATAGAGAAAAGGCATAATCCAGCTTACATCCAAGCTATAGAAGATGATAAGATAGCTCGGGAACAAGAAGAAGAGGAAGAACCTTGGTATACTGATATCCTCAACTATGTCACCAAAGGTGAATATCCACCTCACGTCGACAAGAGAGCAAAGCGAGCTCTAAGACTTTTTGCTTCCCAATATGTACTCATAAACGATGAGCTTCATAAAAGGGTACCTAAAGGTAGAGCTCTCCTACATGTAGGCAAAAAGGAAGCTCAAAGAGCGATGAGAATAATTCACGAAGGAGTATGTGGCACTCGTATGAATGGCAAAATGCTAGCCCAAAAAGTAATGCGCCAAGGATACTATTGGTCTACCATGAATAGGGATTGCCATCAACATGTAAAGAAATGCCCTAAATGCCAAATATACGCTAACTTGCAACATGTTCCTCCATCACTCCTTTACACCTATACATCACCATGGCCATTCTCAACATGGAGTATGGATATTATTGGAAAAATCACCCCTCCTAGGGCAGAAGGTCATGAATACATCTTAGTGGCAATTGATTACTTCAAAAAATGGGTTGACGCAGCATAATTTGCAAAACTAACCGCAAGACATGTAGCACTTTTTATCGAAAGAAGCATAATATGTCGATATGGAGTCCCACATGAAATGATAAGTGACAATGGAACTCACTTTCAATCGGAATATGAAGAATTGCTTAAAAATTATGGTATTCAACACCATCATTCTTCCCCATATAGGCCTCAAGAAAATGGTGCGGTAGAAGCAGCCAATAAGAACTTATAGACTATCATTGAGAAAATGACAGAAAATTACAAGGATTGGCCTGACAAACTCCATTTTGCTCTTTGGGGTTATCGCACGTCAAACCGCTCATCCACAGAAAATACGTCATTCTCTTTAGTTTATTGGATGGATGTTGTACAACCTGTACAGCTAGAAATAGCTTCTCTACGCATTGTGTTGGAAAGTAAACTCGATGAAGTCGAATGGACTAGAGCAAGGTATGAGGAGCTAATTCTACTTGATGAAAAACGACTAGAAGCTCTACACCATACTCAATCCTATCAAACTTGCATGGCTAGACACTTTAACAAAAAGGTAAAGACAAGAAACATTAAAGTGGGAGACTTAGTATTAAAAGAATTAAGGAAAAATGTTCTAGACCCAAGAGGTAAATTTAGGCCTTATTTGTTTCGACCATACATCATCAAAACTATCCTATTAGGAGGTGCCGCAAAGCTAACTGACATGGATGGGAATGAATTCTCAAATATGACAAACCTTGACCAACTTAAGAAGTTCTACCCATTATAACTTGAGTAACATACTCAAGAGAGCTACGTTTGGTCTGATTCCTTAGGAAAAGATACGTAGGCAACCCTTTACAGGGTGCAACCACTTTAATTTTTACAAACCTTGCATCCCCTTAACAGTGCGTCAACACAGAACAAGCGGTGCACAAAATTCAAGGCCAGCGCTACACAACAACATCTGTCGCACAACGACAGGATTTAGCGCACCGCAATAGGATAGTCGTGCTGCGACAGATTCAAAAGTCTTGTGCCAATATATTTTCGACGATTTAGGCGAATTTTGGTGTATTTCGAGAATTTTTGACTTTCGTACTCGAATAATTTTCGAGATATATTCAAGTCGTTTTCATTGCTTTAATAAATAATTCAATGTAAAAAAGTCAATTTAATTTAAAAAGCTAAAAATTGCTTTAATAAAAGTAAAATTACATTATTGATGGAATTAAAACAAAGGCTTAAAAATAAAATTGACTTCAAAATAAATTTGACTAATAAATTCATAGTAAAAGCAATGCTCTAATCTGTCTTCTCTTTTCTAACCCTTTTCCAATTCTTCTCTGCTTTTTCTTCATCATCCATCTCTTTCACCAATAAGGATCCCTTAGAAGACCTGCACATGATCTTAGAATTGATGGTTTCTCCAATAGCCATTACACCGTGCTTCTTTTTAACCCATATTTTCTTTTCTGCAGAGTTAGTCTTTCTTTTCTCCTTGCCGTTAGTAGTACTTTTCTTCTTAGGCATGATAGGAGTCTTGAATTCAACTTTTTGACCTAAGCATTCCTTAGAAGGAATTTTCTTATCTCTTAAGGCGGTCTTTCACATTGGTCTTGCTCATCTTTCGGGCTTTGTTCTTGTCCTTTTGAGATCTACCAATTAGCCACTACATCGCATCCCTAGATAAAGTAGGAGGAACCTCTTGGGTAGCAACTTCCCTCAAAGGTCTAGCACACCAATAGTCCTCAAACCTCTCTATGTCTTGTGAAACCGGAAATTCATAAGGGCGACAAAGATCTCCAGAGGGAATTGTTTGAGCAAGTCCATATTATCTCTTCACTCTAGAAGGATAATAAAAGGTCGACAAGCTAGGAAGATAGCAAAAAGGTTGGCTATTGACACCAACCATCTGCTCAATCTTCCACTAAGGAACAACTCACATGATGGCAAAATCGTAAGTTTTAAAGATTCCACTCCACTCTCGGCGGCCCATCTTTATGGACAAGCTTTTCTTCCTTCTTACAAAGCAATTTGGTGTATATTTTTCAATATTGTGAAGAGGACTGATTAATTCAAGTCTCTCCATTAGCCATACCTGTAAAAATTCAATGCAAATAATTAGTATTACTATACAAAATTATATTATTGATTTTTGCAATTAAAAATATTAATTCTCTACCTGTAATAAAATTGGAGAACCTGGAAGAGGTGCTTTTGGATCTCTTTTTAGCTCATCTAAACCAAGCATTGTTTCTCCAACAATTAATGGCATTTTATTTCTTCTTGATTTGATTGGCTCCATGACATACACTAATATTGCTTGACCCTCACGAATATTACCACTAGTGAGGAGATATTGGCTAAACATGCAAGAGAGGAAAGCCCTTCTCTTACAAAACATGAAAAGACTCCGAGCACGGTCTATCAAAATAAAAGCGTGCAAATTCCTTCAAATTAACTACATTACCATGCACAATATCTTTTAAGTCCCTATCCTTAAGGTTAAGGAAATGCTAAAAATCTTTATAATATTCACTAACCTTAGGAATTACCGCAAGATTTAAAGAAGGGAAGCCAAGAATGGCACCAAATTCTTCCGGTAAAGGACAAATTTCGTCATGACCTAATCTAAAGCAATGAGTGTCTGGATCTCAATACTCTAAGGCGGTATGAATAAATTCTATGTCAAGATCTACTCCGTTAATACCAAGAAGACCCCGCAAGTGGAAAAAAATCAAGCTCTTTCCTCACTTTAGCAGTCAAAGACCCACACCACTCACGAGTAAAATTGCTAAAACTCTTAGACATGATGAAAAATTAAAGAGGAGATTATTTTTTTTCACTTCGAATTATACCAAAATCGACGAATTTGGGCGCTATTTATATATAGAGCTGACACAAACCGAATCCCGAAAGGATTCGGAAAATAAATCCAACGTGCCGCGACAGGTGTCAGCGCATTGCGACAGAGATGTTACACCGCGACAATTTAATTTTACGCACTTCCCTGACCATATGTTATCTGACTTTGACTCGGATTCGTACTTTTACTGTACGGTTTTGATTCTTTTCAAAGTCTTATCCAAACATTATTTTTTGGCAAAACTATTCCAAACACTTATCCCATATTTGATTATTTTGAGTTTAATTAAATTTAAACTTATTTTTTGTCAAATTTGACTTTATTTTTCATTTTTTCTTTTTGGGGGACAAAGTCGGATACCCTCCATTAATAATAAAAATGACGGAAATTTTTACGCAAAAATTAGTCACATTTTTTCACACACTCATATGCACATAAAATGAAAAATAAAAAAAATACAAAAGATAAAATAGACATAGTAATCATAGGATATAAATACAATATGTCTAACATAAGTGTCAAGTTAAAATAAGCAAAGTCCTACAAATTCAAAATTTATACAGATACAACTATAATGGCGGAGCACGCAAATGTGGAGGAACGTCAAATAGGTCCAAGAACTGTGCAGTTCGAGGAGTCAAACCCTCACCAGCAATAGGATCGCTAGTGGTCGGGTTCAAAAGATTAGGGCCAGTCCATCCTGCCTCACCTTGCGGCTGCACTCCCAACTACTAAAATTGCTGATGCTGCTGCGACAATGAGCCAATCTCATACGTCCCTTCACTCGCTAAAGGAGTCGACGTCGCGCCTCCTTGGCCAGTCAACCTCTTTGAAGCACCCTCAAACGAAGAGCCGGAATCCTTTACTACTATAGTGTGGTCCGACTCGGCTCGACCACCCTGGCTCCTTTCCGAAGTACGTTTGCGCCTCGAACCGGATCCAGATCTCTTCCTCCGATCCTCGGGTCTCATGCGAGTGTGTGTCGGAGGAACAAGCTGAAATAGATGAAACAAATCAAGTCAAGCATGGAAAAATAAGCAAACAGAGTAAGCCATAAGGTCAAAAGAAATACCTCCATGCCATTATCTCCACGACGACACCTAGCTCAGTGATTCAATCTCACGAGATGATAACGGAAGGCGTCCATGCCTCTCGCCATCCTCGTCACCACCTCGCGGGAAAACTATCAAGTAATAAAGTCAAAAACAATCAAAGAACATCTATGCAAACAAAATGATGATGGAAGACTTACCCAGGTCTGGCGGCGTGGTATCGACTACTCTATCAAGCGCAAAGGCTCAGGGGCCAGAGGAATCATCTCCTCGACCGGGTCGAAAGACCCCTGATAGGTGATAGACACCAGTGGAGGTAGAAACTCCCTAGCCGCTATCGTAGCCTGTCAAAATAAAACTTTGGCGATTAAAATATGCTAGGGGGCTATTAAAAGAATAAATCAAAGGCACGAAACGTACCTGCGTTTCCTCCGATAAACAAGGAGGTGGAGCAAAATGTGGCATGTGGCTCTCGCCATAACTCCGGCTCGAATAGATATGACGTCGCCAATCCGTACCAGCTGGCAATCAACTAAAATGGACTCTCATGTCCGTCTGGTCCAACATGTGCCATGGGGGACGAGTAGGAACCACAAAAGACTCGGAAGAGTGCTGAATCACAACTATCTCGCCCAGATACACCACAATGTCATACGTCCCCTAGAAATAATTATGTTGAGCTGTATACTGGACAGCACGTGCAGGAAGGACAAAATTGGCCCATGGTAGAAATTGGACCTCAAGCCCCTACAATTTAACACCCATGAGATATGTTCCTACTAAGCAACAAAGAAAACAAAAATGTAAGCAAAGCATACCGAGAGAATCAACTCTCAAACGCGGGAAATAGCAGTCTGGTCATTGTAACGGCCTCCCCAACTAACATCAATGGGGAGCTCTCGAGGCGAAAGTCTCGCCGGTGAAAGAGACGGGAAATACTCGTAGAACTAGACCTATAAATAACATAGAAGAATCAGCAAGTGCTAACACATACCTAAAGTAGAACTTTAGTAAGGAGAAACAAGGTATACCTCTACGATCCTCCAAAAACTAGAAAGGGTGACCTCCTCCTCAAACTTGTGATGGCGACAAGCGAGTCACAATCCTGATGAGTGACATTTATGGCACTCACTTGGTCCCTTTTTGGATGAATTCTATTTCATTTTATCTTTCTTTTCTTTAGTTTTCCTTAGTCTTATTCTAGTTTTCTTCATTTCATGCTTTTTGTAGTTAGTTTCTCTGTTTTATGCATTTTCTAGTTTATTTGCTATTTTTCCCTTTTACTTGCTTTTTATCCTTTGATTGTAGGTTGTGATTGATTGTCCAAGGATTCCCGAGCTTCCTCTCCATGGTCTTCCATTAATTTTCATGCCTAAAGCTTGTGCAAGAAGTTTCAAGTCAAAGGGAGGTCCTACGGGCATGCTTCAAGGCCTTGTATATGCCTTTCTCATGGCTTATACTCTTCAAGAAATTCAAGAAAGTTTCTGCCTACCTTGTCCTCCATCATCATCATCTAGGATGTGTGCACCTCTTGAGCTAAGACAAAGAGAAGAAAGGGGAAAACCCAGCTAGGTGCGGGCGCACCCAGGGAGTGTGCGGCCGCACATTGGTCGGGTGCGGCCGCACACCTGGTGCGTGCGGGCGCACCAATCTGGGTGTTTTCCCGTGCGCGCCACTCCCTCTCCTCCAAGCGCCCGCACCGGCGTAGGTTTATTTTTGGACGTCAATCCCAACTTCCTCTTTGTATTGATAGTTATTTCTTTCCTTTTATGGAGAGAGAATTAGATCTTCATTAAGGAGAATTAGATTAGATTAGAATTTTAGAAAGAGAAACTCATGGTTTTTGGTGATTGTTCAAGAATACTTCATTGTAATTGATCTTTAGATCAAAGTTTTGTAAGGATCTTCTTCTTGATTTCAATACAAGTTTTATTCTAGTTGATTTCATTTGTTTTCCATGTTATTGTTGATTGATTGAAGTTTGTTTGATGATTGATTGAAGTTTTATTGATTTTTTGATTGATTGTTGATTTGATCTTTGATTTCAACTATGTTGATGATGAAATTGATGATTAGTGTAGTTTTGATCTTGATTTCCATGGCTAGTGAGTAGTTTTCTAGCTAGGGAAATGGTGAAGCATGTTTGAGTGATGGATTAGAGTAATTTGGGGATAATTAATGGAGTTGATGATATGATTAAATTTGGTTGATAATTCATGTGCATGTGTGTGATTGATTGAAGTTTGGCCATCTTTGATTATTGCACTAGATTGCATTGTGAGCTTGCTATGATACGGACCATTGATTAGTAACTTGCAATTTCACGATTGAGGTGCTTTGTGACGTTCCCTAGGTAGTGTTTAGCGTAGTTGACGCTAGTTAGACCTCTAGGTGAACTAACTTGGTATGCTCTTTTGGATACATGATTGATCTTCCTTCCTATCACTTGACTTAGTCGGTTTGACCTCCCAAATTACCATTTTCCATAAAAATTACATGTGGATCCATTGCCCTAGTGTATTTTAGATTGATTTCATACAAGTTCTTGCATCATTTAGCTCTAGCTCTAGTTTCCTTCATAAACCCCTTTATTTGACTTCGGAATAGCTTGACTTAGGCATTGTGCATTCGACCTCCATTCCCTTGGGTTCGACCTTGACTTACCACTACACTTAATAGGGGTTTGTTGAGTTACAAATTTTGTTTGATTGGGTGGGGTGGTAGCCCAATGACCTACCGTTCTTCATCCCATCAAAATGGCGCCGTTGCCGGGGAATGGTGCTTTGAGTGCATGTTTTTGTTGAGTCTATTTCACTTTATTTGCAAAATACAAAAAGATTTTACACTTTAGGCTACACTTGTAGCCGTGCTACTTATATTTTCTTTGAGTTTTGTATGCATAGGTCCCGAGATCGTTCATTTGTTCCCTTTGATCCGGAGATTGAAAGAACTCTCTCAAGGAGGAGAGTAGCAAACAAGACATTGGATTATAGTTCGTCAAGAAAAGAAGAGATTGAACAAGAGCAAGTCATGGGAGAACAACCAAGAGTTGCCTTGAAAGAATTGGGAGTGCCCGGTGCATATAGGTTTGAGAGCGGCATAGCTCAACCTACAACACCGGCAAACGATTTTGAAATTAGGCCGGCAATGATCACCCTAATTGAGAGGAGAAAATATAGTGGGGCAAAGAACGAGAGCCCATTGAACCATCTTAAGGAGTTTGAAAAATATTGTAACACAATCAAGGTTAATGGAGTGTCTCAAGAATTTATCCGCCTTAAGTTGTTCCCTTTCTCTCTCATAGGAAGATCTTTGGAATGGCTAGACAAAGAGGTGAAGCCCAATTCATTGAAAACGTGGGATGATGTCACTAAAGCTTTCTTGTCCCGTTTCTATCCTCAAAAGAAAACGGCGGAGGCAAGGGCTTTAATTCAAGGGTTCAAGCAAAAGCCAAATGAGAGTCTTTATGAAGCATGGGAAAGATTCAAGGAGTACCAAAGAGAATGTCCTCACCACGGAATTCCAACATATCAATTGATCCAAATCTTCTATGGTGGTTTGAGTCCTCAAGGCAAGGCATGTCTTGATGGAGGGGCCGGTGGTCCAATCATGAACAAAACCGAAGAAGAAGTTGTGGACATAATAGAGGATGTGGTGACTTACTATAGAGATTGGAAAGATGGGGAAAGAGATTCTTCAAGCAAGCAATCTTTGTTGTACTCGATGGACCATCTCAATGCCATTAACAATCTTTCCTGTCAAATGACAAACTTGGGAAAGGAGATGACGGCAATCAAGGCCAAGTTGGAAAGTGTTTCTTCCTCTTCTCAAGCTTCAAATCTTCCCTCCCAAATTAAGAGGAGAGGTACTTCTTCTAACTCTCAAACTCCTTCTACTTCACATAATATGCCTATGGGATGTTTGTTTTGTGATGTATGTGGATCATATGACCATGATTCTAGCAATTGCAACAATGAATGTGTTGATGAATTTGACAACAATGAGTGTGAGCATGTGAATTTTGTGTCAAACAACAATGTCCAAAGGTTTGATAATCAAAGAGGCCAATGGAATAGGAATTCCCAAAACCAAGGCAATTTTGACAACTATAATCATGGTGGTGGTTATAGGAACCAAGGGAATCAAGGTTCTCGTGGTAACCATAACCAAGGTTATAGTGGCCAAAATCAAAGCCAAAATTATTGTAATAAAAACCAAGGTTATGGAAATCATAACCAAGGTAATGGTAACCATAATCAAGGTGGTGGTAACCATAATCAAGGTTATGGTCAAAATCAAAATAGGGGTAATTGGAACAATCAAGGAAGGGGAAATTTTCAAAAAAATGCTCAAAGAGGTCCCCCTCCCGGATTTGTTTCAAAGACTCAAGGTGAAAATTCCTATTCACAACCTTCTTCTCCTAGGACCACTTTGGAGGAATTGATTGATAATCAAACCAAGATCATTAACACCTATATGGAGGTTAGTGATAAGAAATTCAATGAGATGATGACTCACAATAAGATGCTTGAGACTCAAATAACCCAATTAGCAAGCACTATTAAGGATTATGCTAGTCCTTCATCTTTGCCTTCCCAAGGTGTTGAACCAAAGAAACCCGTGTACTCTATTGCCACTAGTGGAGGAAATGACTTTAGTGAGGGAGTTTCTTGTTCAAAAGAGGGAGAAGATGAGAGTGGTGCTATGGAGAATGAAGATGAGAGGGTTGAGTCTAAGGAAATTTATTGTGAGGTTGAGGAAAAAGAAGAAAGTGTTGTTGAAAAGATGAGTGAGGTAGAGAGATTTCCCGATCTAACATACCCCCAAAAATACTTGAGATTCAAAATGGATGAGCAATTTGGGAAGTTCCTTGAAGTTCTTACGGAAGTCCATGATTCCACACCCTTTACCGAGCCAATTCCCGATATGCCTAACTACTCCAAGTTTCTTAAGGAGATACTAGAGGAGAAGGATAATTTTGATGAGGGTAGTCCGGTGGAAGGAGGGAAGTGTTTTAGTGCTCTTGTCCATGGTGAGCTTCCGGAGAAAATGGAAGATCCAGGGAATTTTTCAATCCCTTGCCAAATCAAAAAGATGGTTTTTGAGTGTGCTTTGTGTGACCTAGAGGCTAGTGTGAGTATTATGCCCTTTTCGGTTTTCAAGAGGCTTGATCTAGGTGAGCTTCAACCATATAATATAACACTTCAATTGGCCGATCGCTCTATTAAGTTTCCTAAGGGGAGAATTGATGATGTCCCTCTAAAGATTGGAGAGTTTGTCTTTCCCGTGGATTTTGTTGTTTTGGAGATTGAGGAAGATGAGCATATTCCAATCATTCTAGGGATACCTTTCTTAGCCACCTCGGGAGCCTTGATAGATGTGAAGGGAGGCCGAATCACATTAAGATGTGGAAAATTAGAAGAAAGTTTTAAGTTGAAGCCAATGCATGAGTCCTTATCTTGTGTGCAAGATATAGCATGTGCTAGTCTTTCTCGTTCCATTGATGATGTGTGCATGGTTGATTCTTCTACTAACAATACTTTTGAGGTTGTTGATGATGTTTGTGCAAGCTTTGATGATGTTAGTGAAGAAGAAATTGTAATTCCAAAGCTACGGGATGAGAAAGAAATTGAGATTCCAAATTGGTTCAAGCTTAATTCTCAAGATGAAGAGACAGCTTCCATGGTTAAGGATGTTGGAGTCAAGCCGAAGAAAAAGGCCCGTGACTCGAAGAAATTAAGAAAAAGAAAGAAATTGAGAAAAGAGAAGGAAGAATTTCAAAAGAATTTTGTGAAGGTTTCATTAAGCAACGATGAGAAGTTGCTCAAAATTGAAGAAGTTGCTCCATCAACTCCCTTGAAAAAGGTGGTGTTCTTTGACCCTCCATAATTTGGAGGAAGGGTCGAGCTTAGGACCTTAAGCAAGCGCTTCCCGGGAGGCAACCCGGAGTTTCTAACTTTTCCTTTTGATTTTTTTGAATTTTCTTATTTTTGGTTTCTTTTATTACTTTGTCTTTTCTTTCACTTTTCTACTTGATTGGATTTTTAGGATGACTTTTGCGGGATTGGAATTCTACAAGAATGCGTGGTGAATGGAAGGTGTTCGTGGCACAAACTATATTTTGTTCGATTCTAATCGAAATTTGAGGTAAAAAGGGTAGGAATTTTAGAGAGGTAAGATAGGAAATCCATGTTTTAAAAGTTGGAGGAATTTGATACTTAGTGAGTTTTTGTGGTGAGCACATGAATTTTCAACTTTGAGGTCTTTGAAAATGATTTTAGCTACTGCCTATGTTGTTCCTCATCACCATCATGATTCATGTGCGCGCCCAAATAGGCAGTAAGTATCAAAAATATGAGAAAAAGGAAGAATTGGAGACGCACAGGGGTGTGCGGCTGCATACGAGGCCTGTGCGGGCGTACAGCCTGCGTGTGCGGGCGCACACCAATTTGGTGCAGCCGCACCTGCTGGACGTGCACTTTATCTTTCTTCCTCCTCCTTCCCTTCATTTCATCATCTCCCTTATCTTCCTCACGGCATCCCCCTTCCAAAACCCTCCTTGTGCGCACTCCTCACTCACCATTCACCATCTTAAATCCTTCAAATCCTCACTAAAATCACTCCATTTTCACTCAAAATCACTCACAAACCTTCCTACACTCAAAATTCCTCACAAATTGACCCAAATTTCACTCACTCTCTCTCCTACTCTTGTTGGCCAAAAATTGGGGCTTTTGTAAGGAGTCGAAATTTCTTGCTCTAAGTTAGTTAATCTTGCTTCTTTTATGGTATAATCACTAATCCTTGCTTTAATTTTGCCAAATATATCATAATTTTGCATAGATTGAAAAATTTTATGAGCATGAATAGTGTAGTATTGGTTTTGTTATTTTTGATGCTTGATCTTGATATTGGTTGTGATTTGGTGATGTTTATTGATTGATTTTGCATAACATTGTATTGTTTATTGATTTTGTAGTGATTCTCATCATTTTTGGTTGATATCTTGTGAGTTGGATTTTTGGAATATGGGTAGTTTGTTGTGATTGTTGGTATTGGTCTTGTGGTTGTTCTTGAATTATTGAAAGGAGTTTTTCTTGGATTACTGGTGTTGTTGATTGGTTTGGAATTGGTTTTGATTGAAAGGAAGTGTGAAATTGGAGTTTGGTAATTTTGGTAGTAAGTGGTGAATTTGGGTGTGGTATTCTTGGTTCATTGGTTTTGCTCATTGTTCATTGTTAGTGACCTTTCTCAAACTCTCAAACACGTCTAAATACATAAAGAAACTCACCAAGAAAAGAAAAACCGATGTTATCATCGATGAGCCTTGCCCAAGTACCTCCTCAAGGCCGAGTACATCTTCTAGGCCGAGTACTTCCAACCCCTCTTCCTCTCAAACACGACCTCCAACCTCTCTACCCAAAAAGAAAAATTTCACCGACAAACAAAAGACCTTCTACCAACAGTTGAAGGAAGAGAGAACCCTCAAACAAACCCGCCATTATTTCCAACCCGACATGGTAAAATTGGGGATTGATGATGATGTGCGGTCGTTGCTCTTAAACCTTCGGTTGGGTTCTTTCATCACCGATGCCTATCGCACCTACAAGGAGCCTACATTGGAATTGTTGGCTACCTTGGAGCTTGTACCCGTAGGAGGGGTATATCGGGTGCGATTCCAATTGTTCAACCATATCTTCGATCATTCCTTGGAAGAGTTCAACGCGACATTGGACTTTGATCCCCATGGGGATATTTTGAACGTTGAACCCTATATCTTCCCGGAGTACGATCACAACTCATGGTGGGAAGACATCTCGGGTGGTAACGAGTTTATCACCAATAGAGCTAAGATTTCATCGGTGTACCAACCTTGCCTTAGGGTTGTGCATCGTCTTTTGGGCTATGTGGTGTTCCCTAAACAAGAGTTGGGGAAATTGAGCAAGATGGAGCTCAAGGTCTTGTGGTTTTCTACCCGCCCGAAGTATGTGGGCCGGTTGAACTTGGGGTATATCTTTGCCCAATATTGTGTGGACCTTCGTGGCCGGAGTTCGGGAGAGATCCCATGCGGGGGCATGGTGACTAGGCTCTTGACTCACCTTCGCCTTGATGCATATCTCCCATTTTGTAAGGAGATTGGGGATAGCACCTCCCTCTACCTTGACATGCAACAGTTGGATCAAATCCAATTCATCTCCAAGGGCTATAGTGAAGGGAGATATGAATGGCTAAGGAGCAATGAGCATTGGTGCTATTTGCCTAACCCCGGCTTGACTTCTTTGGCCCGGATCGCCAACAATGTGTGGCATGTCCCCAAGTCCTTTCGGCGTCCTAGCTTCGACTCCGATGAGGATGAGGAAGATAATGAAGAAGAAGAAGAAGAAGAAGAAGAAGAAGAACAACAACAACAACAACAATTTCCACAATAACAAGTTCCTCAAGAACAAGAACAAGGGAAACATGCTTATGCCAATGCCGATTTGAGGGCTCTTAGTGAGCAATTGAGTGGATTGAAAATCCACGTTGATGGCATGTATGATCAAGACTTTGGGGCTTTCTATGAACAACTAAGAGGTATTCAAGAAATGCAACAAGGTATGTTTGGTCAACAACAACAAATTTATGATGCGGAAGTTAACCATGGGAACATTACTCCCCCGGTTAACTATCCGTATTTCCCGCCCCAACAAGGTCCTCTACCTTCATATGGGCATCCATATTGGTCGGGGCCTTCCAACCCCGATACCGAGCGTCGCTACTATCCGGATGAGCACGGTAACTATGATTACAAGGCTCCGGGTGGTAGTGACTATAGGGGTGATCCTAACTACCCCCATGTCCATCCCAACCACCCCTTCGAACTCACTTTGCCAGATAACTTCACCCCTCTTGCTTCTTCGCAACAAGATCTTTTCAAGGGGCATTATGGGTGGCCAGAGGGGTACACCGGAGGATGGGAGCCTTACCCTCATCCCTTCGATGACCCCAAGCGCAACAAGGACCCCAATGGGGCCGGGCCGAGTGGTAGTGGTGGTGGTGATGGTAGTAGTTATTAGTTCCCTTTTGCTTTTCGTGCTTTTTGCCTCCATCCCTTATATTTTTGATGCATGTTTTGTTTTGCTTGGGATGTTGAGATGTATTTTTATCTAGATTGGGGGAACTAATAATTTGCTCGGTGACCAATTTTGTTGTTGTGTACATACCTTAGTTGTTTGCATGTTTATTTTTATTCCTCTTGTTTGATTTCCTCATTTTCTTGATCTCTAGGCTACCTTCCTTGTACCTAGCTTGCTTGCCCTATTTGTTTGGATGCTTGTTGTTTGTGATGATGCTTTGCTTGTGATGTTGTTGTTGTTGATCCCTAATATCCAAATCCCTTCAATCCAAAACCCTTTGATCCAAATCCCTTGAATCCAAATCTTGTAGTTTAGTGTAGTTCTTTAGTTAGTTTAGACTTTTGTTGCTTTCTTAGTTTCATTTCTTTTGTTTCTTTTATTCTTTCTATTCTTTGATTAGTTTAGCTTTTATTTCCTTTAGTTGTATATACTTTTTGCTTAGTTTAGTTTCCCTTTATTTGTTGTTTTGTTTTCTTTGTATCGAAGTTACTAACCATTTTTCTTTGTTCATAGTTTCTTTTATTTCTTTTTCTCACTTGGTTCCTTGAAGAGCTTTTTGATATGGAATGCAACGAGGTGGTTTCTACTTGCTTCGTTTATTTTTGCTAAGCTTGGAAGCCCGGTGAGACCTTTCTTATTTTTATCTTTATTTTCCTTGGTTGCATAGAATAGGATTAGTTTAGGGGAAGTTGAATGGTTCGAGGATGGATGCTTGTTAACATGTAATGTGTTTGGGATCGATGACGTTGATGTCGATCGATCACTTGTTTGTCGATTGGGATTTTTATGTGTTTAACATGCTTTCTAGTCCATTGCATGCTATTTCTCCTATATTTCCTTTTCTATGTCTCCATTTCTTTTCTTTTACTTTGTTTTCTTTTATTTTCCTTTTCTTTTACTTTCCTTTATTTTTCTTTTTATTTTTGATGTGATTTTGAGGCTTTATTTTTCATTTTACTCATGAAATGAACTTTGTACATTGTACTTATCTTTTGCATGATTTTCTTCCTAGGTTGTAAAGGTATGCACGGTTTGAGACTATGTTCGGTTGACTCTAGGATAGGTGTATGCTAGGGTAGTTGGTTTGAACTAGGAGGATCATGAAGCTGGATTCTACTTGTTTGTGGCATGTTGGTAGTTGCTCCTTATAGTCAATTTGACACCATTAGTGAGTTTTTGCCACATCCTTGTGAGGTTACTTGTTTTTCAAGCCTTCAACATTTCTTGTATGAGCGGCGTGGATCCTTGGCTATGCAAACCTAATCTAATAAAGCTTGATGTATGATTCTCAAACCCGAGACCGAACTATCTAGGAAGGACAAAGGCACATTTTTCGGGGTGGTGTTTTTCATTTTTGATATATTTTGTTATTTTCTTTATTTTGGGCTTACATTTTCCTTCTTGCAACCGTTTGAGCCTTATCCCTTCTTTTCAAGCCACATCTTTAGTTATTCGACCTTTTGTTTCATTTTCTTCTAATCTTGGTTTTTGTGAAGAAAATTGATCATTTGTGGTAGACTTTGTGGTGAATGAAGTTGGAATTGTGGTTTTTATGAATGCAAGTTTGTGATATCATTTTCTTTGTGCACAATGGCAAATATTTGTGAAAAAGCCGTCCTACTTCATAAAAGGCATGGACCAATAAGTTGCATATAGAAAGAGCCGTCCGAATTAAGTACAAGGCAAGGACATTGCAAATTTAAAAAAAAAAAAAAAAAAAAAACAAAAAACAAAAAATTGAAAAAATGATGAATTCAAAACTATTTTGATGTATTCTTTTCTCCTTCTAAGCATTGAGGACAATGCTTCATTTTATCTTGGGGGAGAAGCGTGTACACTTTTTGTATATATTTTTGTGAGTATAGCTTCAAGTAAGCTTGGGGGTATTGTTTTTGTTTGGTAATTTCTTGATTGTGGTGTTAAGGATTGATCACCCTTTTGCTTCACTTTTTAGGAAAATCACCAAATTTTAAATTTTAGCCTACCTTCACCCTTTATGCCTTACGTTACAACCTTTGGGAAAGACCTTTCGACCTAGATAGTTGAGTCACTATTCGGGGGAGGGCATCATGGGTCATTGCCTAAGGAAAGGGGATGCATAGTCAAGATTGTCGAGTAGCCTAAAAATAATTCTTTTTTCGGTTCCTTCGAGGAATCATTGGGACACTCACTAAGGGGAGATTTGAGACTAGTGGGGAGAACGCGGTAAGATTGTTGGGATGAACGTGGATTGTGATGACTAGTTCCTATGCCTAGCATACCCTATGTTTCAATCAACCTTAGATATCTTGAAAATTGCATACCTTAACTACTTGAGAAAGATTGTCATTCATTTTCATTTTATTTTCCTTCCTTTTTATGGTTTGCCTCATTAATGTTTGGTGGAGAGTTATGGGTCAAACTCTTAGGATACCCTTACGAGACCTCACTCGTCCTCATAGGCGACTTTGGGGTTTAAAGGGCTTGTTGTAGCTAAAAGCAACCGTGATTCCTACGACATTGAGTCTTAGTGTATATTCTTATCTTGAGTCTTTTTCTTTTTCTCTTTCAAATAAAAATTTCATCCTTTATCTTTCTTGCTTTGTTTTTCTCGAGGACGAGCAAAAGTTTATCTTGGGGGAATTTGATGAGTGACATTTATGGCACTCATTTGGTCCCTTTTTGGATGAATTCTATTTCATTTTATCTCTCTTTTCTTTAGTTTTCCTTAGTTTTATTCTAGTTTTCTTCATTTCATGCTTTTTGTAATTAGGTTTTCTATTTTATGCATTTTCTAGTTTATTTGCTATTTTTCCCTTTTACTTGCTTTTTATCCTTTGATTGTAGGTTGTGATTGATTGTCCAAGGATTCCCGAGCTTCCTCTCCATGGTCTTCCATTGATTTTCATGCCTAAAGCTTGTGCAAGAAGTTTCAAGTCAAAGGGAGGTCAAAGGGGCATGCTTCAAGGCCTTGTATATGCCTTTCTCATGGCTTATACTCTTCAAGAAATTCAAGAAAGTTTCTGCCTACCTTGTCCTCCATCATCATCATTTAGGATGTGTGCACCTCTTAAGCTAGGACAAAGAGAAGAAGGGGGAAAACCCAGCTAGGTGCGGGCGCACCCAGGGAGTGTGCGGCCGCACATTGGTCGGGTGCGGCCGCACACCAAGTGCGTGCGGGCGCACCAATCTGGGTGTTTTCCCGTGCTCGCCACTCTCTCTCCTCCAAGCGCCCGCACCGGCGTGGGTCTATTTTTGGACGTCAATCCCAACTTCCTCTTTGTATTGATAGTTATTTCTTTCCTTTTATGGAGAGAGAATTGGATCTTCATTAAGGAGAATTAGATTAGATTAGAATTTTAGAGAGAGAAACTCAAGGATTGAAGAGAGAGAAACTCATGGTTTTTGGTGATTGTTCAAGAATTCTGCATTGTAATTGATCTTTAGATCAAAGTTTTGGAAGGATCTTCTTCTTGATTTCAATACAAGTTTGATTCTAGTTGATTTCATTTGTTTTCCATGTTATTGTTGATTGATTGAAGTTTGTTTGATGATTGATTGAAGTTTATTGATTTTTTGATAGATTGTTGATTTGATCTTTGATTTCAACTATGTTGATGATGAAATTGATGATTAGTGTAGTTTTGATCTTGATTTCCATGGCTAGTGAGTAGTTTTCTAGCTAGGGAAATGGTGAAGCATGTTTGAGTGATGGATTAGAGTAATTTGGGGATAATTGATGGAGTTGATGATATGATTAAATTTGGTTGATAATTCATGTGCATGTGTGTGATTGATTGAAGTTTGGCCATCTTTGATTATTGCACTAGATTGCATTGTGAACTTGCTATGATACAGACCATTGATTAGTAACTTGCAATTTCACGATTGAGGTGCTTTGTGACGTTCCCTAGGTAGTGTTTAGCGTAGTTGACGCTAGTTAGACCTCTAGGTGAACTAACTTGGTATGCTCTTTTGGATACATGATTGATCTTCCTTCCTATCACTTGACTTAGTCGGTTTGACCTCCCAAATTACCATTTTCCATAACAATTACATGTGGATCCATTGCCCTAGTGTCTTTTAGATTGATTTCATACAAGTTCTTGCATCATTTAGCTCTAGCTCTAGTTTCCTTCATAAACCCCTTTATTTGACTTCGGAATAGCTTGATTTTGGCATTGTGCATTCGACCTCCATTCCCTTGGGTTCGACCTTGACTTACCACTACAATTAATAGGGGTTTGTTGAGTTACAAATTTTGTTTGATTGGGTGGGGTGGTAGCCCAACGACCTACCGTTCTTCATCCCATCAAATCCAAGCAGGAAGCCAGCACAGGCCAAGCTGGCCCAATCATATGTCCCGACCATACGAAGGTCACGAAGAGTAGACATGTAGTAGAGTAACACTTAGCTACTCTTGTCAGGAGAGAATGTCCCTAACAGAAGAATTAGAACAAAGATGCGCACCTGCAACTCCGGGGTGGTTACATCGTCTCAGAAGGCCTCTACTAGCATGTATCAACAAATACGTCGGCTACTAATCTGCAATGACCGAACAATGGGACCAAGTAGCTCCTCTACCCCGGGAGAGAAAACAGTGATATCGCTGCCAAATGGAACCGTAGCATTTCGGAACTCGAGTCCGGTGATTAGAGTGAAGTCGACAGGAGTGATAGTCATCTCATCCCAAGGAAAGTGAAAAGTGTTGGTGGTGTCCCAAAAGAACTCCACCAAGGCTCGAATCAGAAAACGACTCGAGGACAAAGAATACAGAGCTTGAGTGGCCTGCAACAGTGGAGTCAAACCACAAGACTCCCACAGCCCACGCAACTCCTCGTTGCTGCGGAAATAAGACTCGTACAGCTGCCCGATGATGTCGTTGCCCGAGCTATGGCAACGAACTCGCTCGTCGGTCATGCCGAGTTGGACTCGCTCCGATATGTGAAACACGGGTGCAAAAAACAAGGTACATCCATCCCACTCAGGGACCTCCCCTAGACTGGTGGAAGTACCCTCGCTGGCGTCGACAGGCTCGTCCTCTCGGTGAGCCCCACGAGAGCGTGAGCCGGAACCGCGTCGTCGAGTCATGCTAATTATGCAAGTAAACAGTAAATTAAAGGTTCTATAGTATCTAAGGTTCGCCTAGCCACATGATACTATGTTCGTAAAAAACTAGAGTACGTAGTACTAAAACAGAGCATGATTTTGATTCAAGCAAAAATAGCATTTTCAAGCAATCAAACAATTTCTTGCAATACTAGGACAAATATTATGACAAATTGAGCAGAAATAGCTAGCAAAAACATGAAGAACAAGTCGTATTGTTCTCACGAACTCAAGGAGTTCAACAATGGCAAATCGCTCATTTCTTCAGCAAATCGAGTCAAACAAGTTTCAAAACACTCCTATGCTGATATACAAACATAGATAAGAAAATTCAAGGCATAAAATTCAACAAAAAAGGCGAATTAAGAAATATAAGTTCCGAATTTTTTGAAAAAACCGCAAGCAAAAAATCACAAAATTCGCACAAAATAAAGTGATTTTGAGAAAAACTTACATAGATCGGCTAACTAGAGATCAAGAGCTTTGATTTGCAAAAATTTTGAGTGAATTTCGTTGAGAAACGAAGGAGAACGAGCAAGAGCGAGTTTTCGAGCGAAACGAGCAAGAAAATGAAGCACGAACAGCGAAATGAAGGAGAAGGGGTTTAAATCTGGAAAACCCGATTCCAACGCAGAACAACAGGAATGTCACGTTGCGACAGGCCTGGCGCTCCACGATAAGCGTGGATGGGCGCGCTGGATCTCTTTCCTCAGCGACACAATTTGTGGCCCCCATATTGATTTATGTGGACCTCATGCAGCATTTTTGGGTTCCTTGGTACGCAAGTTAGCCCCTATAAGCAAATTGACATGATTAGTAGTTGGCTCGATTACAATCACGTAAGTGATCAACCTGATGATGAGCGTGTCACTTAGCTTAAAGCGCCTAAGCATTGGCTCATCTCAAGCTCCAAGATATTGGTTCATAAAGCAAACAAAAAAATCAAACACACAACAAAATACAAGAAACAACACAACATGTAAAGCACCAGCAAACTGATGATCAACAAGCAGTGATCTTTGATAGCCTTCCAAGGAAAGTTATCACGCCAAATAGGGGATTGCTACAAGCAGAGTGATCTTCGACGATAATCCCTAAGATGTTGAAAATCGTCATAAAGGCTGAAGATGGTTACAATCAGAGCTGTGTTTGACAATTTTCCTAAGATGTGAGAAATTGTCAAAAATTTGAGGATGACTAGAAACAAAGTTATCTTCGACTATGTGGAAGATGGTCACAATACGGCAGAAGAGTGCTACAAGCAGAACAATCTTTGATGGTTTTCCCTAAGATGTAGAATACTATCACAACGGAAATTAAGGCAGCTACAAGCAGAGCGGTCTTCAAGCGTTGTCCCCTGGCTTGAGGAAGATCGTCACAAATGCTACAACAAATAGGTTACCCCAGAGATGTATGCTCGAAGGTGCAAGATATGTGTTTCTTAAATCTTTTATCTGTTTAACTAACACTAGTTTGCAGATATCGGCATTATAAGAATGATTTAGGATCGCAGAACATTCTGAATCATTCTCTGTCCATATCGCTACTTTGACTTTTTTTTTCGAAACATGCGTTTCTCCAAACTCAGTCAAAGTAGGGGCTTCTGTAGACACCTGATTGTGTCTCCCCAAAACCAAACCCAGTGATGAGTACCTTTCACGTCATTTGATTATCAGACGAAGTGAGAGTGTGAAAAGTCTTGTGATGCGGTGGTTTTAATAGAATAACTCTTCTTTCTAATTTCGAAAATGAAAATTATTTATGAAAACGTCCAATCCAATTTAGTTTTGTCCATGATAAGGGTCCAATAATAGTGTAGTTGGATTAGGCTCGAAAAGAGCTTTCCAACGATATATTATAAGCCCAATTCCGATGAATAATGAGGAAGTTATGGCAAAAATACTAAAATTGGGCTTGAAATGGTTTTATGGCCCAATGATATAGTGGAGGGCCCATTAATTAATATTCCTAAAGTTATTAGGATTGATTTTAATCTTCTAAAATAATCTAGGAGGCTGTTTTGAGTTCAAATGAGATTAGGATTAATAATTATATCTTTCATGAAAATAATGAATTCTATTTAGATTCAAATAAGCGTTTTTGAAGAGATTAAATCTGATATTCAAAGATAAGTACGGACGTTATTAATATAATTTAATTAGATTAAGGATTTCTTACAGGGTTTTAGAAAACGCGTAAATCAGCGTGAAACGACAAAGCTAGCGCGCTACGACAATCCTGTCGCACAACGATAGGGCTGTCGCATCACGTTGGACCCTGTCGTTCTGTGATTGGGGCAGGTTTACCCCTGATTGGATTCGGTCTTTTTCTGATCGTTTCCGGGCTATTTTCCTTATAAATAGTGTCGTATTTCCCCGTTTTTGATTCATTCACAATCATAAACAATATTCTATTCTCTTCTCTCTCAAGCAAAAGCTTTTCTTTCTTTCCTTTTCAAATACAACATTCCTCCTTTACGAGTCTCAGACACACCTAGCAAGCTCGAAGTTGCCTTCACCCTAGACGTGAAAGGTTGCTAATTTCTAAGGGTTTGTTCCCAAATCCCTATTTCAATTATTTAAATTAACTGTTTGATTTAATATTTTCCTTGAAGTTACTAACGTGTTTATTGTTTTGATAGAAAGAGATACGAGGCAACAAAGTAAGTTGTTTTATTGTTCTATTTCATTAAAAAGCATGTTTAGATTATATTAATTCCTAGTATCATGTTAGGATGTTTTTATTAATTTCTAGTATCATGCTTAGGTTCTTTTAATCAAGTTAGTATCATGCTTAGGATCTTGCTAATATTTTTATGCTTTCATGAGATTGAGATTGTTATGATGATGATTTGTTGTATCAATTATTATTATTATTATTATTGCTTGATCACGCCCTCTCTTGCAGGTTTAAAGGGATTTTCTACTTGTAATCACGCTTAATAAGATATTCAATAATCTTTGTTAGGCTAATGTGATTTTAAATTCAATTGATCGCCAATAATAGATTTGTTTGTGCATTAATATTCAACCAACATAGATTATACAAGTTTAGGATTAATATATTGATTGTATGTTAGTCAGAAAGCGCACATGAATATGAGAAGAATAAAGTAGAGGCCTATTTTTAGGGCAGGTTAAATCTCTTTTAGGTTGGATTTGTACCTTCATCCCCGAATATCCAGTCGTGGTTCAGACCACTATGGAGTTAGCGATCTCCTGGATCGTGAAGGGGTGTAACCTTCACCCTATGAACGGTTTACAAGTTCCTAAAACTTGTTGACGACTCTTTTTCTCTAGATTCCTTCCTTTTGGACGCCACCATACTAAATTGTATGACCATAGTGGGGCTCAAGTGTGGGATGCTTGAAATATTCCCTACACATACGTAGGTCTCAACAACCAAGATCTTAACTAGATAGATATCTCGGTGTTGTAGTAACCGAGGATCAGGACATCCTAGTGGTGGATGGAGATGAGCCAGCGACATACAAGCAAGCTATGACGAGCCCCAACTCTGCAAAATCGCAAGTGGCCATGAAATCCGAAATGGACTCCATGTTTGAAAATCAAGTATGAGAGTTGGTTGATTTACCCGAAGGTTACACACCTATCGGATGTAAATGGATTTTCAAGTTGAAAACCGATAAAGATGGAAATGTATTTGTTTACAAAGCTAGATTGGTAGCAAAAGACTACAGGCAAATTCACATCGTTGATTATGATGAAACCTTTTCTCCAGTTCCAATGCTTAAGTCCGTTCGGATTATCCTAGCAATTTTTGCATATTACGATTACAAAATATGGAAAATGGACATCAAAACCGCCTTCCATAATGGAATTTTTGAAGAAACTGTGTATATGAGACAACCTGAAGGTTTTGTACACCAAAACAACGCTGGGAAGGTATGCAAGCTTAAGAAGACCATTTATGGATTAAAGAAAGCAAGTAGAAGTTGGAATCTATGATTCGATGAAGCCATCAATAATTTTGGTTTTATCAAGAATCTAGATGAGTCTTGTGGTTTACAAGAAGGTCAGTGGGAGTGACATCGCTTTCCTAATCTTATATGTCGATGACATATTGCTCGTTTGAAACAGTATTCCAATGCTAAAATTTGTAAAGGCATGTCTTGGAAAATGTTTTTCAATGAAAGACTTAGGAGAGGCACATTACATATTGAGCATCAAGATCTACAGGGATAGATCTAAGAGGATGATTGGATTGAGCCAAAGCACTTACATTGATAAGGTGCTGCCACGATTCAATATGCAGGAGGCCAAGAGAGGTCACCTACCCATGTCACATGGCATAATCCTGTGTAAGAAGTAGTGTCCAAAGACACCTGATGAGCGAGAAAGGATGAATCAGATTTCGTATGCTTCACTAATTGGATTGATCATGTATGCCATGAGATGTATTAGGCCATATATATCGTATGCTTTGAGTGTTACGAGCCGATACCAATCAGACCCAGGAGGGCACATTGGAGTGCGGCCAAGAATATCCTAAAGTACCTGAAAAGGAACAATGATAATTCCTGGTTTATGGTGGCATAGATGAATTGGTTGTTGAAGGTTTCACCGACGCATGTTCCAGATAGACAGAGACGACTTTAAGTCACATTCTGGGTACATATTCTGTTTAAATGGAGGAGCATCTAGTTGGAAATGTGCTAAGCAAAGCACAACTTCAAATTCTACAAGTGAAGCCGAATACTGGAAAGCATCTAAATCAGCTAAGGAGGCAGTTTGGATTTGTAAGTTCGTTAGTGAATTTGATGTTGTACCCTCCATCAAGGCTCCAATAGATCTTTATTGTGACAACAATGGAGCTATTGCTCAGGCCAAAGAGCCAAGGGGACATCAGAAGATCAAACATGTGAAGAGGCAATTTCACATGATAAGAGAATGGAAGTCAGAGGGTGAAATAAGAATTTATAAACTTGGAACGGACGACAATGTAGCCGTTCCACTTACTACACCTATGCCTTAAGTGAAACACAACAAGCACGTTGAGGCAATGGGAATCACGCACGTTAGTGATTGGCTTTGATTTCCTTGTTATGTGTTTTGATTAATTTAGGGATATTTTACTGTAAAACACTATGATGAACCATTTGGATTGTTGGAGTAATTTTAAATTCATGCAATTTTATCACTCCATTACTATTTAATTGCAGTTTAGAATTAAATATTAAGTCCATTCAATTTTCAGAATATTCAAAATAGGGTATCAAGATAATATCTTGGATAAAGAAACACCTATGAAGTGAACATTGAATATTTTAATCGAAAATCCCTAATCAAGGTCATTTAAATAAAGGACGATTAATGACCACTTGAGATTAGTGTGTAGTATGATTTATAGCACTGTTTCTTGTGCTACAAGGACATGATTGTCATAAATCATTTGCACAGGTATTGGTTTAGAACCATACTAGATAGACCTACGAGAATACTTTAAGAGATTTAAGAATCGTCATAAGTATACTTATTCTATGGAGGTCTAAGCCCCCAAGGAAAGTCTTGCTTGGATGCCGGTGCCGGAGGCCCTATCATGAACAAAACGGAGGATGAAGTGGTGTACTTAATTTAAGATGTGGTAAGGTATCACATGGATTGGCAAGAAGGCGAGAGAGAGTCAACAAGAAAATTAAAAGCAGTTCTGCGGTATATTCAATCGACCATCTCAATGCCATCAACAATTTGTCCTCACAAATCTCAAACTTGGGAAAGGAGATGACCTCAATTAAAGAAAAGCTTGAGAGTGCTTCTTCATAAGCACCAATTCTTCCCTCCCACAATAAGGAGAGAGGTACATCTTCTTACTCTACTCCTCCTTCAACTTCGAATAATATGCCAAATGGCTGTGTGTGTTGTGATGTATGTGGGTCATATGACCATGATGCTTCTAATTGTCCACATGCATTTGAAAATTGTGATGATATTGATAATAGCAATTGTGAGCAAGAAAACTTTGTATCAAATAAAAACAATGGACAAAGATTTGATGGGCCAAGGAACTTTGGGAATAGAAATGCTCACCAACAAGGGAACTTTAATAAATATAACAATAGTGGTTATAGAAACCAAGGAAATCAAAATTTCCGAGGTAACTATAATAATCAAGGCTATAATAATCAAAGTCAAGGTCAAGGGTATGGAAACCAAAGCCAAAACCAAGGCTATGGTAACCACTACCAAAACAATGGCTAAAATCAAAACCGAGGTAATTGGAGCAACCAAAACCTGGGAAATTTTCAAAACAACAATCAAAGGGGACCCCCACCCGGATTTGCTCCAAGAACTCAGGGTAATGGTGAGAATTCCTCTGCTAAACCTTCATTTTCTAGAACTACCTTGGAAGAGAGCATCGAGAACAAAACTAAAATTTTGAACACTTACATGTTGGTAAGTGACAAACAGTTCAATGAGATGATGACACACAACAAGATGCTTGAAACACAAATCACTCAATTAGCGTACACCTTGAAAGAGACTGTGAATGCTAGCCTTTCTTCTTTGCCCTCACAAGGAGTTGTTCCTAAGAAACCCGTGTATTCTATCACCACAAGGAGTGGTAAGGTGCTTGAAGAGAGAGTTTTTAAGAAGAGTGAGAAAGGTGAATGATTCAAGTGAGAAAAAAGAGATTGATGTGTCAAAGAAGGTGAGTAAAGAAGCCCAAGAGGAAGAGAAAAATGATGAAAAAGTGCAAGAGGATGTGATCAATCCCAAACTTTCATATCCCCAAAAGTTTTTGAGAAACAAAATTGATGAACAATTTGGGAGATTTCTTTATATGCTTAGGGAAGTTCATCTTTCAATCCCTTTCACCGAAGCTATGACCCAAATGTAAAGATATTTTAAGTTCCTTAAATAAATCTTGAGTGGCAAGAGAGAGTGCAATGATATTGACTCGGTAAAGGTTGGGGAATTTTATAACACTTTTATTCACAATGATTTACCCAAGAAAATAAAAGATCCGGGTAATTTTTCTATCTCTTGCAAAATCAATTGAAAATTATTTCAAAATGCTCTATGCGATCTTGGTGGTAGTGTGAGCATCATGCCTTATTCGGTCTTTAGGAAGCTTAAGCTAGGTGAGCTTCTTCCAACCAACATGACCTTACAATTAGCCGATCGATCTATTAAGTTTCCAATGGGAAGAGTTGAGGATGTTCCCCTTAAGATAGGTGAGTTCACAATTCCGGTTGACTTTATTGTGCTTGAGATAGCGGAAGATGACAACATACCTATCATTTTAGGGAGACCTTTCTTAGCTACTTCGTGAGCTTTGATTGATGTGAAGGGTGGCCTTATTAGTTTGAGGGTTGGTAACAATAAGGCTAGTTTTGAGCTTAAATCGATGCATGAATCTTTGTCTTTTGTGAAAGGAGTTATGTGCATCAATTCACCTCACTCTAATGATAATGTATGCATGATTGTTTCTTCAACTAACAATGTTCTTGAAACTTGTAATGATGTTTCTTCAAGTGTTGAAAGCAAGAAGGTTAGTGAAGACAACATGGAGCCTTCAAAGCTTGTGGATGAGGAAGTGATTGATATTCCTTCATGGTTTGAGCTCTACCCAAAAGAGGATGAGATTGACTCCAAGAGTGTTGATGGTCAGAAGCCGTCCACTACAAGGAGCAAGAAGACAAAGAAGAAAAAGAAAGCTTATATAAAGAACAAAATGAAGTTGAAGCAAAGTAAACTTGATTCGGAATTTTCAACAAATGAGAGTACATCCAACAATGATGAGAAGTTTCCAAGGAATGCCAAGAAGTTTGTTTCCTCAACCACTTTGGATAAAGTGGTGTTCTTTGACCCTCCATGACTTAGAGGAAGGGTCGAGCTAAGGACATTAAGCAAGCGATTCTCGAGAGGCAACCCGGTTTTCTAACTTTTTCTTTTAATTCTATTTGTCTTAGTTTTCTTTCAATTGTTTTTCTTTCTTTCACTTGTTTTGTGTTTGGATTAATAGGTTGAATTCATAGGAAATCGGACCCCTCAAAGGTGCATGAGCACAATGGGAAGGAATTTCGTAGTAAATGGCGAGAGTATGCTCGATATTATTGAATTTTGATTTAAATGGGTAAGGTAATCAAGGAGGTAAGATTCAAAAGGTTGTGTTTAAATTAGAAGCAAATTTGTGCTTGGTGGGTTCATTACGGTGCTCTCATTAACTTGGGAAGTTGAACCCACTGTTAAGGAGTTTAGAAACTGATGTGTTTAGTGGGTTCAATAATCCCGGGATGAAAAAGATCATAGAGCCCATAGATGAACGCACCAAAGAAAGAAGCAAGCAAAGAAGAGGAGCAGCAGGGGCGCGGGCGTGTGAGCATCGTGCGCGGGTGCACTGCGCGGCCGCGCAGGTGCCCGGCCCCCTAATTTCTTCTTCTTTCTCCATTCTTTCCCTCATTTCATTATAACCCTCACCTTCGTCCGCACTCTCCTTTCTCCCAAAACGAAACCCTAACCCCTCAAACTACAGATTTCATCACTCAAATCATCCAAACAACTCACAAATCAACATATTCCTACTCAAATTTCATTATTTTCATCAAAAATCATACTATTTTCCTCTATTTCTCCTTTTCCATTCTCTTTCCTTCATTAAAGAGCAATTTGAGAGTTTTGGTGGATTTTGGAGCTTAAAACTTGATCAAACTTTCTTCTTGTATGGTATAATCATCTTCTCTACCTTTATTTTGCATTATTACATCAATTTGTAGCAAGAATTTGATTATGCATACTTGTGAATAGTAGTAGTATTATTTTGGTTGAATTTGATGATAAATTGAGTAATTTGGTTGCTCATATATGTTGTTTTTTGATTAATATTGCCTTACATTGTGTTGTTGTTGATTGTGTAGCTTAATTGTGAAATTTGGTGGCTATTTGTGTAAGGTTAAAATTTGGTATTTTTGGTAGTAAGTAGTGATTGAAGTGTTGGTTGGTTGAACCAAGTAGTGTGGTAGTGTTGTGCTTGTATTGTGATTGTGGTGGATTGTGGATTTATGATTGAGTTTTGGTTATGAAATTTATGAAGCAAACATGTCTAAAATCATGAAAGCACTCACTTCCAAAAAGAGAAAAACAAACATAACAATTGAAGAACCTTTATCCTCAAACACACCTTCATTCCAAACACAATAAAATGAAGACTCTCTACCATTACCCTAAACACGATTCGCCAACCCAAGCCACAAACCACTTTGGACCGAATTTAAGAAAAGAACCATAAAGCCCTCACGTCACTATCATCGAGAGAGTATGATTAAGTTGGGAATTGATGAGGACTTGTGGGTCTTGCTTGACAATGTTCGGTTGGGTACCTTTGTCAACAAATGCTACCGAACCCACCTTGAGCCGACTAGCGAGTTCTTAGCTTCATTGACTACCACTCTGGTTGGTGACAAGGACTACTAAATTTCCATCGAACTCTTCAATGTAGAGACTTCTATGTGTTTGGCCGAATTCAATGCGCCCTTGATTTCAATCCGGGGGCGGATATCCTTTTTCCCGAGCATGTTTATTTAGATGGGTATGCCCAGAATGCATGGTGGCATGATATCTCGGAGTTGGATAAGGTCACCGCTAGCTATTCTCTTGCTAGCGACATTTTCCAACCGTGCTTTCGAGTGCTTAATCGATTATTGGGTTACTCAGTATTCCCAAAGAAAGACTTGGGAAAGATGTCGCAGGCCGAGTTGCGTGTTCTTTGGATTGCAACTAGAGAAGAGTTGCGTGGAAGGTTGAACTTTGGGAACATCTTTTTGAGAAATTGCATGGACATGTGGGGTAAGAAGTCGGGGGACATTCCTTATGGTAGCATGGTGACTAGATTGGATACCAAGCTTGGTTATGCTAGATATCTTCCTTCTTTTACCCCGGTGGGGGACACCGACACTCTCAACCTCGACATTTCTCAAGTCAAACAAGTCCAATTCATAGCAAAGAGAAATGACGACGAGGTTTTTGATTGGCTATTGAGGAATGCTCATCGATGTTACCTTCTGAATCTCTCTTTAACCTCCCTACGATCCATCGGCATGTCCCAAATGTGTGGTTGGTTCCCGTAAGCAACCGTATTCCCGGTGAAGATGAAGACATGGAAGATGTCCTCAATGAAGAGCAAGAAAATCAACAACAACGTCAACAACAACAACAACAAGAGCAAGAAGTGCCTCAACCTCAACATCAACAATATCAATTCTCCAACCCCGACATGGAGGCTTTGAGTGCGCAAATGGCGGACATACAAGTTCGAATGGAGGGGATGTATAATCAAGACTTTAAGGCAATCTACAACCAAATGAGAGGCATTTCCAAAATGTAACAAGGTATGTTTCTCCAACAACAACAACTCTATGATGCGAGTGTTAACCGTGGGGAGATCACTCCCCCGGTTAACTACCCGTATTTCCCTCTTCAACTCGGTCTCGTACCTTCTTAGGGAGATGATGGGAGGGCTACCTACCCATATTACCAAGGAACTGAAAGGTCCAACACCGAGAATCGCTAATTTCCGGATGACCACAGTAACTATGATGTCCATGTGCTTGGTGGGAGCGACTATAGGGGTGATCCTAACTACCCCTATGTCAATCTCACCCATCTGTTGCCAGTGGAGTTGCCTGATCAATATACTCCCTTGGCCCCTTGGCAACAAGATAACTTTAGGGGTCACTATGGTTGGCCACCCGGTTACACCGGGGGATGGGATCCTTATGGTCCCCTATCCGACTTCTCATATGAGAGGGAGGACAATGATGATGGTACCGGGCCTAGTGGTAACTAGATCCCCGTCTTTGTGCTTTTACCTCCATCCCTTTTATTATGTGATCTTTTGTTTTGTATAGATGGGATGTTAAGATGTATTTTTGTTTAGCTAGAGGGGACACTAGTCTTATGGAGGGGTCTCGGTGGCCAATTTTGTTGTTGTTGGACGGCCTTAATTTTTCATGCCTTGATGATTTATGATTGCTTGTCTTGATCTATACTTGATGTTGTTAAGAGTTGTTATTTTCGATGAGTATATCATGTTTTTCTTGTTCAGAATCTTTTGATATTGATTTTGATGATGATTGCTCTTTTATGATGAGTTGTGATTTTGCTCCCTTGAATCCAAATCCCTAAATCCACAACCCTTGAATCCAAATCCCTTTGATCAAAATGATTGTAGCATTAGTGTATAGTAGATTTTGCTATTTTGAGTGTTTAGTTGATTTTGATTGGTTTGTTTTGATTTTGATTTCATAGATTAGTTTTATTTTATTACTTTGTCTTTCTATTTTTGATTTTGCTTTCTTATTGTTTTGTTTTGAAGTTACTAACTGTTTTCTTTGTATATAGTTCTATTTTCTCCTTTTCATTCTCACTTGGTTTTGACAATTCATGCTAATGCTTGATTGGAGCTTCATGGAGGTGGTATTTTCGTTACCTCGCTTTTTCTTAGCTTAGCTTGGATATCCCGGTGAGATCTTTCTGATTTCCCTCTTTTCTTTCTTTTTGTTCATTGTTTGCATAGAATAGGATTAGTTTAGGAAGAGTTGAATGTTTCGAGAATGTTTGCTTTGTAACACCAATGGTGTTTGGGGTCATTGGCGATGTTTTCGAATGACCGCTTGTAGGACGATTGGGATTGATATGACATGCATGCATCTTTGCACTTTTCTTTATCTTTTCCTTTCTTTTCTTTTTCTTCGCTTTTCTACTTTCCTTTTTCTTTTCATTTCTTTTCAAAAAAAAAAATTACAAAAATACAAAATTGTGATTTTGAGGCTTTCTTTTCGTTTTCTTTTCATGTTATGCTTATGTTTTGGACATAATATCATTCGAACTTTTGCTTTTGAATGAATGGTTTCCTATATGGTATCGGTGTCACGGTTTGAGAGTATCTTTGGTTGACTATAGGATAGAGTATGCTAAGGTAGTGTCTTTCGAACTTTTGGGACCTTGAAGCCGGATTCTAATTGTTTGTGGAAAGTTGAAGTTGCTCCCTTTGGTGAATTTGAAACTAATAGTGAGTTATTCCTATAACCATGCGAGTTTTTATTCTTTTCAAGCTTTCTACATATTTTGCATGAGTGGCACATAGATTCTACTGTTGGGTTTCGGTGAGTCCGACCCACCGCGGAAAGAAACCCGACCCAAAACCAAACTCACAATAATTATAACCATAAAGCATAATTAACATAAACACAAGACAAAGTAAGAGACTAATACTTTTGTGGCGTGGTTTGCTCACTAGATTGAGCTCTTACATCAAAAGCTCATCGCCCTCTCACACGATGACCTCCAACGAAGTCCACCCGCAACGCGAGCACCGAAATTGGTCTATTGCCTTGGAGTTAGCAAGGCACGACCTAAACCCGAGTAATTAATTGTGTTCTAAGGCTTTCACACTATGATGCCTTTTCAACACTTACTCAAGTCCTTTTCCTAATACCCCAAGTTGGGTATTTATAGGGAAATGCATGAGTGAGAAATTCTCACCCATCAATGTGGGAGATTTGATTTTTTCATTTTAATTTAAATCTAAAATAAAATTAATAATCAAGCTACTAATAAATCAACAAGTGTCAAGCTCACATGAGAGATTAAGTGAGGAACATTCGGTGAGGGGGGGGACCAAACTTGCTCCCACTCCCTCTCCCAGAACCGGCCAACACACAAACCCAACCCCCATTTAGCTTGCGCCACGTGGCTACCCCACTTTGGCATTAAGGCACCCTAAGTGGGCTGCCGTGGCTGCTGCGACCCTCGACCAGTAGGCCCAACACTTGCGTGCGGGCTGCTGCAGCCGCGCATCAAGTGCGGGCTGCTAGCCGCATCTTGCTAGCAAGCCCTGCACTTGGTACGGGCTGCTAGCTCATCCATTCCCCTAGCACTTTGCTTTCCGATGCTAGGGGTATTTTGGTCATTATGTTAATTTAGTAGTTATTTTCTCGTCTAGTTTTTTTATAATTTACGACTCGACTTCCGACGCTCCAAGCTCGACTTTTCGACGTCTAAATATCAATTACTCGAGCGACTCATTAATTTCATCCGAATTAATTCGTCGCTTCGGATCATTAGTTGCTTGGGTGTGACCCGAAGGGTTCAGTCAAGATTAGACTGTAATATTAATTATACATTAATATTACTAATCGGAAGCGACCTCCACCCAAGCATTCCGATCACTTGACCTCACTGAATAATTAGCTTTCTAATAATTCTGAACCCTCTATCAGAATAATACACTTGTTCGAAGGGCACCATTCCTTTCAATCTCCCACTTGTCCTTTCGAACAAGTGCGCATTTAGTGTATAGCCTTTTTCCTATGTCACTTAATGTCTCTTTATGAACTATAAGGTAAGATTTATTCGTCATCCTTATTATGTCCAAAAGTGTTTCTCGATCCTGAGTTCGACTGTCAATAAACAAATGATTTCTAAAATCCATTCGAGCACGGCCATGCATATTACAGTCTCGCTCTTCGAGAGGCCTTGTAAACAACAAAGACATCTTCCCTATTTTTTGAGTAGGGGGACATTCCCAGTCTTGTAATGCTGTTTCTCTTACTAAGAGGACCTAGCCGCCCGAGTGTTGCCGTTATAATCCCCTATTACGGTAGATGTTTTACAACATCAAAGCGTACTAGTACATAAACAAGAGAACTCAAAATACTCATGGTCGAGGAAATAGGTTCCGATAGCCATAATGAGAAGTATACTTATGACGATTTTTAATCTCTTAAAGTATTCTCATAGGTTGATCCAGTATGGTTCTAAACCAATACCTATGCAAATGATTTATGACGATCATGTCCTTGTAGCACAAGAAACGGTGTTATAAATCAAACTACACACTAATCTCAAATGGTCATTAATCGTCTATCGTTTAAATGACCTTGATTAGGGATAATTCTCGATTATAATATTCAATGTTCTCTTAATAGGTGTTTCCTTAAAAAAACTGGTCTTGATACCCTACTTTGAATATTCTTAAAATCGAATGGACTCATTATTTAATCCTAAACCACAATTAAGTAGCAAACGGAGTGATAAAATGTTGCATGAGGTTTATATTACTCCAAAACTTGAATGGTTTTTCTTAGTGTCTTACATTAAATGTTCAAAAATTAACTAAAACAATAAACAGGGAAATAAAAGCCAGTCTCCCACATACCTAATTTCCATTCCCTCAACGTGCTTGTTGTGCTTCACTTGAGGCAAAGGTTTTGTAAGTGGATCGGCTACATTGTCATCGTTCTAACTTTGCAAATTCTGATTTCACCTTCTGATTTCCATTCACGAATCATGTGAAACCGCCACTTGACATGTTTGACCTTCGGAAGTTCCCTTGGCTCTCTTGCCTGAGCAATAGCTCCATTGTTGTCATAATAGAGGGCTATTGGACCCTTGATTGAGGATACAACATCAAGTTCACCAACGAACATACGAATCAAAACAGCCTCCTTAGCCGCTTCAGCAGCTGCTAAGTATTCGGCTTCAGTTGTAAAATCTGCAATTGTGCTCTGCTTGGCACTGTTCCAACTAAAAGCTCCTTCATTTAGACAGAACACATATCAAGATTGCGATTTGAAATTGTCTCTGTCTGTCTGGAAGCTCGCGTCGGTATAACCTTCAACAACTAATCCCTCTGAACCACCATACGCTAGGAATTTATCCTTGTTCCTTTTCAGATACTTTAGGATATTCTTAGATGCAGTCCAACGGGCCTCTCCTGGGTCTGATTGGTAACAGCTCATAGTACTCAAGGCATACGATACATCTGGCCAAGCACATATCATGGCATACATGATCGATCCAATAAGCGAAGCATATGGAATCTGATTCATCCTTACCCGCTCATCAGGTGACTGAGGACACTGCTTCTCGCTTAGGGTTATGCCATGTGACATAGGCAAGTGACCTCTCTTGGCCTCCTCAATGCCAAATCGAGCCAGTACCATATCAATATAAGATATAAGTACTTTGGCTCAATCTAATCATCCTTTCGATCTATCCCTATAGATCTTGATGCCTAGTATGTACTGAGCCTCTCCCAAGTCTTTCATTGAGAAATACTTTCCAAGCCAGGCCTCTACAGACTCTAACAATGGAATGTTGTTTCCAATGAGCAATATGTTATCGACATATAAGACTAGGAAGGCAATGTCACTCCCACTGACCTTCTTGTAAACACAAGATTCATCTGGATTCTTGATGAAACCAAATTTACTGATGGCTTCATCGAATTGCAGATTCCAACTCCTGCTTGCTTGCTTTAGCCCATAAATGGAATTCTTAAGATTACAAACTTTCCTAGCATTGTTTTGGTCGACAAAACCTTCAGGTTGTGTCATATACACAGTTTCTTCCGAAATACCATTGAGGAAGGTGGTTTTGACGTCCATCTGCTATATTTCATAATTGTAATATGCACCAATCGCTAGGAGGATCCGAACGGATTTAAGCATTGCGACTGGAGAAAAGGTTTCATCGTAATCAATACCATGAACTTGTCTGTAACCTTTTGCTACCAATCTAGCTTTGTAAATGAATACATTTCCATCTTTGTCGCCTTTCAACTTGAAAATCCACTTACATCCGACAGGTGTGTAACCTTCGGGTAAGTCAACCAAGTCCCAGACTTGATTTTCAAACATGGAATCCATTTCAGATCTCATGGCCTCTTTCCATTTAGCAAAGTCGGTGCTTGCCATCGCTTGCTTGTAGGTTGCCGGTTCATCTCCATCCATAATCAGGATGTCCTGATTATCGGTTAATACTAAACCAAGATATCTATCAGGTTGAGATCTCGGTCTCTAAGACCTACGTAGGGTAATGGACTGAGCATTTGCATTGTCGGTTTAACTTTGCACATTTTGATCATTTTGACCTGCGTTAATAGATGTCGTTTGAGCACTTTGACTGTCATTCTGATTTTGTTTCTCATCCTCACAAACTTCGTCGAGTTCAATTTTCCTCCCACTTGTCATTTTGGAAATGTGCTCTTTCTCCAAAAAGACACCATCGCGAGCAACAAACACTTTGTTCTCCGATTTGTTTTAGAAGTAATACCCATTGGTTTCTTATGGGTATCCCACAAAGTAAACCCTGTCAGATTTTGGATAAAGTTTTTCAGAAATCAATTTTTTGACATATGCTTCGCATCCCCATATCTTTAGAAAAGATAACCTAGGAGGTTTCTTCGTCCATAACTCGTATGGAGTCTTTTCTACAGCTTTCGATGGAGCACGGTTCAATGTTATTGCCGCATTTAGAAGTGCGTGTCCCCAGAAAGAGATAGGAAGATCACTAAGAGCCATTGTTAATAGTACCATGTCTAACAAGGTTCGATTTCTCCTTTCAGATACTCCGTTCCATTGTGGAGTTCCTAGAGGTGTCAATTTTGAAAGTATACCCTTTTCTTACAGATGGTCATCGAATTCTTGGCTCAAGTATTCACCACCTCGATCCGATCGAAGGGCTTTGATTTTCTTACCAAGCTGATTTTCAACTTCACTCTGAAATTCTTGGAATTTTTCAAATGATTCAGATTTATGCGACGTGAGGTAGACATAGCCATATCTACTATAATCATTTGTGAAGGTGATAAAATATCAATATTCGTTTCTTGTGGCGGAGCTCATTGGTCCACACACATAGGTGTGTATTAGACCTAATACGTCTCCTACCCTTTATCCCAGCTTGGAGAATGGCTGTTTAATCATCTTTCCTAATAAGCATCCTTCGCAATTCTCAAACGATTCTAAATCGAAAGAGTCAAGAACACCTTCCTGTAGAAGTTTCTTGATGCGTTTGATGTTAATGTGGCCAAGACGACAATGCCATAAGTAAGTCTGATTTGACTCCATGGTCTTAGCTCTTTTAGTAGTATCATTCACATTATAAACTTGTTTGTCTAAAGAAAGCACATAAAGACCATTTTCAGAATGTGCAATACCATATAAAACATTATCGAGGTAAAACGACATTCATTGTCTTTTACTCGAAATTCAAAACCTTTGGCGTCCAACGCCGAAATTGAAATGATGTTTTTGGTAATGTTGGGAACATAAAAACAATTTTCAAGTTCCAAAACAAGCCCAGAGGGGCAAAGACAAACTGAGAGTTCCTACGGATACGGCTGCAATTCTAGCTCCATTGCCGACCCGGAGTTCAACCTCTCCCTTTGCTAGCTTCTAATGTTCCTTAGACCCTGAGAATTGGAACAAAGGTGTGAGCCACATCCGGTATCTAATACCCATAATGGTTAGCTAGTGAAGTTTAAGTCTATAATGAATATACCTGATTCAGAAGCAACGGTTGTGTTCTTCTTATATTCCTTGAACTTGAGGCAATCCCTCTCTTCCAATGTCCTTTCTTCTTACAGTAGAAGCATTTGGAATCAGATTTAGAAGACGCTACCTTTTTCTCCTTGTTGTCCTTAATAGCTTTAGACTTAGGCAGAAAGGTCTTTTACTTACCCTTCCCCTTAAAGCCTTTCTTCTTCTTGCCTTAGAATTCGAACGGCTTTTCTCCATGTTGTGCATGTTATAGTTCATCTTGAACTGATCATAACCTTTGGGCAGATAGTGGAGAATGATGACAATTGCCATCTCGATTGAATACCTCGCATCAAGCCTTTCCATGTTCTCAAACAATCCTATTATTTTGAGTACATGTGGGCTGAATGGATGTCCTTTCTTAAGGTTTCTCTCAAGGATCTACCTGTGGGTTTCAAACCTTTCAGTTTGGGCCTGCTCTTGGAACATGTTCTGTAGCTCAGAAATGATATCAAAAGTTGTCTCCTTTTCAAAGAAAGTCTTTTGAAGCTCGGGAGACGTTATGGCCAACATGATGCATTTGACATCCCGATTGGCACTTTCCCATTGGTTTAGGGCAACTTGAGTCACCTCCTCATTGGGAGTCTCGGAAATTTCCTCATCAAGGACATATTCGTTTTGTTCTTGCATGAGAACTATACGCAAGTTCCTTTGCCAATCAATAAAATTTAGCCCACTCAACTTCTCCTTGTCGAGAATTGAGCGCAACGAGAATTGGTTGTTTGATTCTATAATTGAAAGAATTTGAAATGAAAAACCATTCATAATACTTAAATAAGATTGAAATCATGCATTTTAATCAAACCTATTTAAACGTCTTATTCACACATTAAAATTGTCCCCATTTTGATGAGAATAAGTCGATTCCAAGATCCAAAGAAACAAAGAGTGGTTAAGCATGCTTTGGCTTGCCTTAACACTCAATCTTCTAAGGTAAGCAACGCTTTACTAATGGCTCCAAGCCACTCTTGGTTGGATAAATCGTCGCATCTAATGCTCTCTCAACAACTTATCCACTTTGCCACGACATGTTAGGACTCCATCACTCATATCATTGAGTACAACCAAAACCAACTTGCATACCCGGTATGCCTTATGAATCCTATGGAGTAATAGTGATGCCTCGCTTTGGCGTAGCCCATCACTACTCTCAATAGGTCGATAAGTGTTGTTTTGGAATGGCAATTTCACGCAATATTTTAGGGACCTAGGGTTTCTATGTTGGTTGATTTAAGTGAACTTAATAAATCATTATAACATTCGAAATCCTAAACATGCATCTAACATATAATTCATATATAAATACTCATATATATCGAAAACATAAATAAAGATGCATTTGGCAACTAGCATGACCCCTTGAATCTTCAAGTCTTCAAGGGACGGTTTTTGCAACTTCATGGCTTCGTCTTTCGAGAACCTCTGTCATCAAGACATGACCATCATTATGCAAAAACTAGTATCTACGATTAGGACTAATCTAAATACTAAGCTACAAAAATACTCAACGGTTCGCAGACCGTATTTAGATTTACAAAAATACATCACGGATCGCAGCCCGTATTTTCTATCCTAATCGGGCCCCACTAGTTGCCATTTTATAAAACCTGTGAGAGAATATACATTCTAATCATCCATTCATTATTTGTGAATGGCCCATGCATTTTACCACGATAAGACAAGTAACAATGCATAAAACACACGTAAACTAGTAACTAATTTAGGTCGTTAATCCAATTAACATGCCTAATTAAAACTAGTCAAAGTTGTTTAGTTGATTATGTAATTTAGCGCAATTAATAATTGAAGCTCCCACTAAATTCTGCATCCATCTTCATTAATCCAATTAATTAAGCCGGTAAACCCAATTATTTGCCAAAATAAAATTTTGTAAATGCCGCTCAAAACCGAGGCCTAGCCTCCAACATTTATTAAAATAATTAAAACCAAATTAAATTAATAAAAATAATTAAAACGGCACAATTAAGAAAAAATTACATAGTCCAAAATGTCCAAGTGCCTAGCTCAAAGACTTGGAGTGCTCACTACTCGCACAACCGATTGATGCTCAATGAACGTGGGAGTGGTCCGATGTAGCTAAGCGTTACACCATCCACATCAGCGAACTTTCACGCACCATGTCGTGGCCCTTGATGGCCATGTTGTACGAACTCATTGCTCCGCATTACTTTACAAGCGATGTCTATGAATATTAACCCCAATTAAGTACTAACGTACATACACATACGTAGTACGCCCCGCACCACAAGGCTCAACCACACACAAGCAACCACGGGCAGCCGAGCCATAGCACAGCAGCCCACACATGGTCGGCTTGCTACCGCACCATGGTGCTACTGCTGCCACGGCTTGGCTGCCGTGCTTACTGCCTGTGGCAGCAGCCACGCATGGCTGCACCAATGCTGAGGCTTCCCTTGGCAGCCACATGCGAGCAGCTATGCAGCCCGGCTCGCTAAGGTGCATTTCGCCCTCGATTTGCATGCAATACCACGGGTTTTTAACCGTATATTTGTGTGACTATTAATTAGTTCCAAATTAATTTTGGAATTAATGAAATTGAACCAAAAATGAAAAATTAAACAAGTCCAACTTTAATTAAAATTCATAAAAGTGCATACAACCAAAATTTTTTCCAAGAACCATTCTTTAATATAATTGGTTTAACTTGGTGCAATAAAACAATAAGGGCAATAACTCACTATTAATTTAATTAATTTAAATTAATCATGAGATTTTGACAAAATAAAAGGGAGTTGGAAATATGAACAAAATTTCAATAAAAATTCCAACTTTAACACTTGTGAATCCTTGAAAAATTATATCTTCCAATATGAAGATAAATGAAATTTCTATCACAAGATTCAAACTTTATGATTCCAATCAACTTAATACATGATTAAATCAAAAGTTCATCTAAAAAATTCATGGAATTTAGTAACTCAAAGTTTCAATCACTTAAAACAATTAAAGATTGAATCTTTAGTACTTGGAAGCAACAAAGAACAAACTTTTCACACTTAATGCAATTAATTTGCAAATATGTGAAAAATAAAACCAAACTTTCAAGCACGAATTACTACCAAGTAACCATGCTTAAAGACATTTAAAATTGCATATAAATTAAGGAGTGAACCAAATACATAACCACCATAAATATGCAATAATATTTCAAGGTTAGAAAGACATAAAAAATTTCGTCAAAACGAAAAATCCCTCGAATAGTGCATTTTTGGTTTTTTTTTTGGCTAAAAACACAGTCCTGAAAGAGTAAAAACATTTCCAGAACGCCTTTTCCACCCAAAATTTACTATTTTTACATAAATATCTGGTTAGGGGCTGAAATCAGCTCTAATACGGGTTTAAAATTAATAAAATCGAGCTACTAATCTAATTAGCAACTTAAGACCAAAAAAATTAAGCCATAAAAACACCTTGAAAAATATGATTATAAAAATAAATGAGCAAGGCTCTGATACCGCTATTGGGTTTCGGTGAGTCCGACCCACCGCGGAAAGAAACCCGACCCAAAACCAAACTCACAATAATTATAACCATAAAGCATAATTAACATAAACACAAGACTAAGTAAGATACTAATACCTTTGTAGCATGCTTTGCTCACTAAATTGAGCTCTTACTTCGAAAGCTCTTAGCCTTGCTCACATGAGGACCTCCAACGAAGTCCACCCTCAACGCGAGCACCAAAATTGGTCTAATGCCTTGGAGTTAGCAAGGCTTGACCTAAACCCGAGTAATTAATTGTGTTCAAAGGTATTCACACTGTGATGCCGTTTTCAACACTTACTCAAGTCCTTTTCCCAATACCCCAAGTTGGGTATTTACAGGGAAATGCAAGAGTGAGAAATGCTCACCCATCAATGTGGGAGATTTAATTTTTCCATTTTATTTTATATCTAAAATAATATAAATAATCAAGCTACTAATAAATCAACAAGTGTCAAGCTCACATGAGAGGTTAAGTGAGGACCATTTGGAGAAGGGGGGACAAAACTTGCTCCCACTCCCTCTCCCAAAACCGGCCAACACACACACCCAACCCCCATTTAGCTTGCGCCATGTGGCAGCCCCACTTGGGCACCAAGGCACCCCAAGTGGGCTGCCATGGCTTCTGCCACCCTTGGCCAGCAAGCCAGCACTTGCGTACGGGCTGCTGCTAGCATGCCGCGCATCAAGTGCGGGCTGCTAGCCGCAGCTTGGTAGCAAGCCCCGCACTTGGTGCGGGCTGATAGCTCGGCCATGCCCCTAGTACTCGGCTTTCCGATGCTAGGGGTATTTTGTCATTATGTTGATTTATTAGTTATTTTCTCGTCTCGTCTTTTTATCATTTTCAAATCGACTTCCGATGCTCGGTTTCGATGCTCCAAGCTCGAATTTCCGACGTCTAAATATTAGTTACTTGGGCGACTCAATAATGTCATCCGAATTAATTCGTCGCTTTCGTTTGTTAGTTGCTTGGTTGTGACCTGAAGGGTTCAGTCAAGATTAAGTTGTAATATTAATTATACATTAATATTACTGATCGAAAGCGGCCTCCAACCACGCATTCTGATCACTTGACCTCACTGAATAATTAGCTTTTAAATAATTTCGAACCATCTGTCGGAATAATACACTTGTTTGAAGGTCAACATTCCTTTCACCTTGACTATTGTATGCTTTATCTAGAACTTGACTCTTGTCTCCCGAGATCACGACTGAGCCATTTAGGAAGGACAAAGGCATCTTTTCAGGGTGGTAATTTTTCCTTTTCTAGGACAGTTTTCTATTTCTTTATTTTGGGTTTTCATTTTCCTACTTGATAACTATTTGATCCATAAACCTTCTTTTCAAGCTATATCTTTAGATTTTGAGCCTTTTGTGTCATTCTTGGTTTTTGTGAAGAAATTGATCATTATTGTTGGAGATTATGGTCGATTAGTTGAATATTGGTTCTTATAATATATGCAAGTTCGTGTTGTAAATATCTTGTGAAAAAAGGCAAATGCCAAGTTGAAAAAGCCGTCCATAGTGAAAAGAGGCGAGGACAATGAAATAAAGTGAAAATTTGAAAAAATTGAAAAAATGAAAAAAAAACGAGAAAAAGCAAAGCAAATTCAAACATTTTGGCAAAAATGCATAAATTGTGAAAAATGAAAAAGTTCAAAAATATTTTATTGTGAGTGTTTTCTCCCATTTTTGAGCATTGAGGATAATACTTCATTTTAGCTTGAGGGGAAGCGTTCTTGCACTTTTTTTATATATGTTTGTGATTGGGGGTGTTGGTGTTTTTGTTTGGTGATTGCTTAATTATGGTGTTGAGGATTGATCACCCTTTGCTTCACAATTTAAGTATACCATCAAATTTTAAATTTTAGCCTACCTTCACCCTTTTTGCTCTTACATTACAACCATTTTCAAGACCTTTTGACCTTTGTGGTTGAGTCACAAGTCGATGGGGGGAAATGTGGGTGAAGCCTATAGAGCGGTGTGCAATAGTTAAGTTGTCGAGAAGCCCTAAAAACCTCTTATTTTCCAGTTCCTTCGAGGAATCATTGAGATGCTCACTAGAGGTGGATTTAAAGTTAGTTGGGAGAACGTGGTATGATTGTTTGGGATGAAGGTGAATTGTGTTTCATTAGTTCTCTACGCTTAGCATATCCTATGTTTCAATCAAACATAGATATCTAGGAACATGCATACCCTTATTGTATAGAAAGTTGTTTATTCACTTGCATTTGATCATTTTAAAAGTCCATTTCAAAAGCTATCTGTTTGAATTTTTTATTTTACTTTCTTTTATTGATTTGCCGCATTTTTACCTTCAAAAGTAATGGGTCAAACTCTTTGGATACCCTTATGAGACCTCACTCGTCCTCATTAGTGAATTTGGGGTTCAAAGGGCTTGTTGTAGCTAAAAACAACCGTGATTCCTACGAAAGTGAGTTTTAGTGTACATTCTTATCTTTTTCTTGTTTGAATAAATATTTCATCCAAATTCTACTTGTTTTTGTTTTGTTCGTGGACGAGCAAAAGTCTAGCTTGGGGGATTTTGATGAGTGTCATTTATGGCACTCATTTAGCTTCTTTTGGGATGAATTTTGATTTCTTTTATATCTCTTTTATCTCTCTTTCATTAGTTTTATTTGTAATTTCTCTAGTTTGTGTTTTCTTTAGTTGTTTTCTCATTTTCTTGCACTTCTTATTTTATTTTTCCTATTCTCCTTTACTTTTTTGATTCTATTTGATTTAAGAGATTAGTGATGCTTAAAGAACTCAATGGCGTTTTCTCGGGGTATATAAAGCTCAAGATGCAAGTCAGACTCTCTCCTTGAAGCTCAAAAGTGAAGGAGTGCAAAAGCCAAGTTTTCAAGGCCACGCTCTAACACTGCGTGGACATTAAAATCGGTGTTGAACCCACCGTGAAGACCTTTAGAGACTGCCTCCCCCAACATGTATCAAGTTGAGCGCACGGGAGCATCAACGACTGCACGAGGAGATCTCCCTTACTCCCTGGTCGCGCAGGGCTATAGGACGGCTGCGCAGGTGGCAGAAGCAGCCGCGCAACCTATTTCCCTCTGTTCAGTACCCATTTTATTGCGACCGCGCATTGGGAGGAGAGGTCGCACCTTTTGGGGTTCTTTTTGGACGTCTTACTAACTTCTTCTTAGTTAGTTTTACTATATATAGAATTTCTTCATCTTCTAGAGAGAGGATGGCTTGAGAATGCATAGAGAATAGCTTAGAATTAGATTTTAGAGAGAGAAGCTCAAGATTTTGGAAACTTTGTTCTTAGATATTAGAGATAGAAACTTGGTATTTGATAATTGCTACATTTTGATCTTCATTCACTTTGTTATTAATCAAAGTTTGGTAAGAATCTTTCCTTATCATTGCAATTTTATGTTTGATTCTTGATATATTGTTGAATTTCATTAGTTTGTTTGATTTGATTGCTGATATTTGAATTGCAATTTTGATGATGAATTTGATGATTAGTTTTGTTATGGTTTTCAATTTTACAATGTGTAGTGAGTAGTTCCTTTGCTAGGGATGCGGTGAGGCATGTATAAATGATAAGCTATAGCTAATTTGGGGTTTTTGATTGATTTGATTATGTGATTATATTGGTTGATGAAATTTGTGCATGTATTTGATTTGAAGAGGATTACCTAACCTTGATTATCAAGCTTAATTACATAGTATTTTTTAATGACATGAAAAACTGATTTGGATGCTATTATAATCGATTAATCTTGTTTTGCGATTTTCCTTTGAAGTCATTTGTAGAGACATCTATCTTGACCCTAGGAAATAGCTCTTTCAGTGATTTTAATTGCAAATATCGTTTTCCCTCGCATTGCTTGATTGACATTAAGTGACGTAGGAAACAGGCTATACACTAAAACCGCACTTGTCCGGAAGGACAAGTGGGAGATTGATAGGAATGGTGTCCTTCGAGAAAGTGTATTATTCCGATAGAGGGTTCGGAATTACTAGAAAGCTAATTATTCAGTAAGGTAAAGTGATCGGAATTCCTAGTTGGAGGTCGCTTCCGGTCAATAATATTAATGTATAATTAATATTACAACTTAATCTTGACTAAATCCTTCGGGTCACACCCAAGCAACTAACAATCCGACACGACGAATTAATCCAAAAGGAATTTTTTTGTCGCTCGAGTATTAGAGCGTCGAGACCAAGTGTCGCAAGTCAAGTTGAATTAATAAAACACGAAACGGTAAAAGTCAATTAATCAACAAATTACCAAAATACCCCTAGCATCGGAATGCCCTGAGTAAACCGAGTGCTAGGGGTACATGGGATAGCATGGTGGCTAGCATGCCCGCCGCACCGAGCTTAAGCTGCAAGCAGCGCTGGCTGGAGCGTGGCGCAGCGTGCTAGCACACCAATGCTAGCATCGATGATTGTTGAGATTGATTTGGGAATTTGAGTTGTTCTTGTGTTGTAATTAAATTGATTAAAATAGGTGTTCGGTTTCAGAAAGTTCAACTCTCTACGGAAACAAAACCCGAGCACAAGAAATACTCACAATTAATATAACTAAAAGGCATATATAACAAGATAAAGGATGAGACCATATTACCCTCGATGTGTGCTTCGCTCACACTACGGAGCTCTTACTTCAAAAGCCGAGTCTCGCAAGTGCGTAGACCTCCAACGAAAATCCACCAGCAACCCGACCCGAACGGTCTCTTACTCGGAGTTTAGCCGAGTTTTATGTGTACTTAAAGGTTTTCTCACTTTTATGGAGATGCCTTTTTGAGTTTTATGTGTACTTACTCGGAGACCGTTCGGGTCGGGTTGCTGGTGGATTTTCGTTGGAGGTCTACGCACTTGCGAGACTTGGCTTTTGAAGTAAGAGCTCCGTAGTGTGAGCGAAGCACACATCGAGGGTAATATGGTCTCTTCCTTTATCTTGTTATATATGCCTTTTAGTTATATTAATTGTGAGTATTTCTTGTGCTCGGGTTTTGTTTCCGTAGAGAGTTGAACTTTCTGAAACCGAACACCTATATTAATCAATTTAATTACAACACAAGAACAACTCAAATTCCCAAATCAATCTCAACAATCAATCATACATGTTTACCCAACCCCTAGCAAAGCAACTACTTAAGAATCATCCTCAAATTAACAAGAAAGTAAAAGGAATCAAACATCAACATGAATTAAAGAGGAACTACAATAATCAAGAATCATTCACTAAAACCAAACCAAACAACATGAAATAAACAAAAGTAATAAATAGGAGAGAGAGTGAGAAAAGCTCATTGATTGATTATGGAGATCTTCAATATAGTTGTCACCTTGAATCTTCAATCTCTCAAATAACCATTGAAATCCCTCACTTTCTCTCTCTAGAACTACTCCTAAGCTAACCCTTTTCTAGAGAGAGAAGCTTGACAGGCTAAAGTCGTATCACCTAATCAAAAGTAATTCCTAAAACCACTAACTAATAATAGATAGGGAAGTAGGGTCGAATCCACAGGGAAACAAGTCTTTCTATTCCTAATGAATTACTATAATCTAAATTATTAAGTAACCAAAAGTTGTTATTTGAAGGAACTATACTACGAAGAATATGAGTAGGGAGAAATAAAAATACGGAGAAATCAAATAATAAAAGACCTAGGGCATAGGTTCACCAATAAATAATATTCCAGGGTAAAACATAACAATCAATAATCAATGCATGAATTAATCAGATCATAAAGGGCTTTCGCTACATATTACAATCACAGAGTTAATTTACCGTTATTAAATCTCATATCTCGAATCTCGATCTAACCATTTATAAATTAGTCTGCCTATTGAAACTAAGTCTAAACATCAACTCGCATCTCTCGAATCTTGAATCAATATTGCTAAACTCATACGAATTAAATCTGGCCAAATCTAACCGCATAGCATTAAATCAATCAATAGGAAATTAATCAAGCATTGACAATTAACAATAATAAATTACCCCTTCATATTATTTATGGATCCCCACAACCCTAGAAAGAAAACTACTCACGCATAAGTAAATATAAACTAAACGAAGCAATTAAACAAGTCATGATGAAAGAGAGAGAATAAATAACTGAGATTAAAGGAGAAGAAATCGTTACCAAAGTGAAGGAAACAAGAGATGGAATTAAACAAAGATTTGTAGAGAGAGAAAATAATACTAGAGTTTAAGAGGAGAGAGAGAAAAGTTAGAGAGAGAAAAAGAGAGAGAGAGAGAGTAAGGGAAGGGAGAAAAGAATACTAAACTCGCTTAACAAAAGCGTATCTATACTAAGCTCGAAAATCCTAAGTTAAAACAACTTAAACGATGCTTAAACTTCTCCTCAGAAACACGCTGCCTCGCCCGATCGGGCCCGCCTTTTTTTTCTTCGTGAGCTTCACTTCTCGCGCCCGATCGGGCGGGGGGGCGCGCCTTCGGGCGGAGACCCTTGCACCTGGCGGTGACACTTCGGGCTACTTGGACTCCTTGTTTAGGCTTGTAACTTGGCCCAAACCAAATATCCTCCTTGGGGCTTTAATCATTCGGTCCAATGACTCATCTTCTCATAAGTCAAGCCCTTAATCACCGAGTCAAATTCATTTAACTTGGTCTTGGGCTTTAGATACTCGGCCATAAAATACGAACAAACTCCAATATTTTTGTAGGGGCTCAATAAGCTCGGGAATCATCATAATTTTGCAAATTCCTACAAAATAATACTAGCTCTACAAAAACACTAGAAAACGTATATTAGTAATAAAAATAGCTCCGCAGAGCTCAAATAAGCACAAATATGACCGTGGGACGGGGAATAAATATATATATATATATATATATATATATATATATATAATAGACTTATCAAAGCTCTCAACTAAGTTACCGCGAGGTGAATTCTAGGTCATTAAAACTAAAATTCCTCCAATCAAACTAATTTATAACCAAACCTACACCTAGTAATAAGTCAAGTTCGGGTCGAACCATTAGGAATGGGGGTGAGTTAGCTATTGCCTAAGTCAAGCTATTTCGAAGCGTAAAAGGTAGTGTAGGTTATCTAAGTTCAACTAAACAACAAAGTAAATCAATATATCAAGACACTAGGGATTTAGGATTCACATATTCTTGCAATGGACACACACTAATCGGGTTGGAGATTGATTAATTCAAGTATTGCGAGGGAAGATAGATAATGCAATCAAAAGAGCTCAACAAGCTATCTCCTAGAGGTCTAAGTAGCGCCAACTACGAGAGAATCTACTAGGAACGTCACAAACTAAGCTCGATCGGTAAATGTGAGCTACAAATCAATGGTCCATATCAATGTAGGCACATAATGCAATCTAGTATAACAATTAAAGTTAGTTACTCTTTAACTAATCATACACATGCACAAAACCAATCAACCTATTTAATCACAATGCTAAATCAATCAAAAACTCCCAATTAATTCTGATCCATCACTCGAACATGCTTCTCCACATCCCTAGCTAGTAAACTACTCACAATCCATGAAAGAAATCAAAATCAAAACTAAGCTAATCAACAAATTCATCATCATCATTTCAATCCAACAAATTCAATCAACTAATCAACGAACTTTAACAATCAACAAACAATTGAAATCAAAAGCAAAAGAATGCATTAAAGTAAAAGAAATCCTTACAAACTTTGGTGAAATCAAAGGAAAATGTGCTTAAAATCATCAATCATTAACCATGAATTTCTCTCTCTAAAAATCTCTGCTCTAAAATTATAATTAATTCTCTCTCTAAAAAAACATGAATTCTCTTATGAAAAATCTTTCTAAAATTCTCTCTCTAAAAATAGAAGAAAAATCTATATATAGTAGAACTAACAAAGAGAAATTAGTTAGATCGTCCAAAATAGACCCGTACAGGCGCGGCCTTCTTCAAGAGGATGCGCGGCCGCGCAAAAATGGGTACAGAACAGGGGGAGCAACAGGTCGCACGCGCCCGCGCCTGGGTACAGGGCATCTTCTTCCCCTTTATCTTGACGCTCCTCGTGCGCTCCACTTGGTGTGCTTGATGAATACGGAGCATGGAAGAACCTAAAACACCTCGATAGTGGGTTCAACACCAGAATTGGTGCCCTTACTGCTTGACTGCACGTCCAAAGGTCAATTGGAACTTGCACATCTCCATACTTGGACTTCAAATGGAAGACACTAGGCATCCTAATCAATGCAAACTCGGGAAGAAACCTCGGGAAACCTTGGAAAACGATCTTAACGTGAAAATGAAAGAAAACAAACAAATTAAAGGGAAAAAGACAAGAAAAACCAAGAAATGCATGAAAATGGGAAATCAACTAAGGAAAGTGCAAACTAAAGAAATAAAGAGCAAAACTAAGGATAGAGGAAAGAAAAGAGCTATAAAAGTAATCTAAAATCACCCAAAAAGAGAACAAATGAGTGTCATAAATGACACTCATCACTAAGCTAAGAAAATGTGATCTTAATTGGATTCTAAAATTGTTCATCTAATTTTACCCCAAAAATAGATATTTATAATTACAAGGATAAAAGAAAATAAAAGAGAAAAGAAAATAAAAGAAAAGATGTATAAAAGAAAGAAATAAAAGAAAATAATAATTAAAAGAAAATCCAAAAGGAAAATGAAAGAAAAATAAAATAATAAAAGAAAAAGAAAACAAAACAAAGGAAAGCATCATCTTCGATATTTCGCTGCTCTCAATTGGGAAATAATCCCATGATTCGCACATCACCGCAAATCACCATCATCGTCGTTCGATTATCAAGATTAAACAAGATCAACGGCTCAAAATCAAACTCGGCTTTTGTGGATGCATAAAGGGGTCTTCGCGCGCGCGTCAGTGGGTATAAGGTGCGTTACTGGTGTTGGTCGCAGCGGTGTTTGCGAGGCTACAGGCTGGAGGCACGATTGTTGTTAGAGGCGCTTGTGGAGGAATTGTTGCGGGATGAGGTGGTTATTGCGGAGGTGGAGTTGGCGACTTATTGGTGGTTGTTTTGGGTGTTTTAGTGCTAGAGGTGGAGCAGGGGCAACAGCTATACGGATTTGGGTTGCTGCGGTGGCGGATTTGGGTTGCTGCGGTGCTGGTGGGTGATGATGGTATTGTAAGTGGAGGAATGCAGGTCTACTACTGTTGTTGTTCTTGTTGTTGGTGAATTGGGGAAGCAGGGGAGTTGCGTGGGTGAGAGTTGGTGGTTGTTTCGGTGCGGCTCGTCTGTGCTCTCGAGCATCAAGCTCATGTGATGCCCACAAGCAAGGGAGCCCCAATTTCACAAAATTTGCGTGTTCATCACCAAAATCAATGAGAGCGAAATCACGAGAGCACGGCAACTTAAAGTCGCAAATAGACTTGAAACACCCATCTTGATCCCGAACAAACATCTACAAAAGACACCAATTAAGAGGAGAAAACAAAATAAAATAAAACTAAACTAATACTACGGATTAAGAACAAAGAATATGAAAATTTCATAAAAACTAATCGAAAACCAAAATGAGTTATTAAAATGGAAAATCAAAGAAAACTAAGAAAATTATATGAAAATAATGAAAGAAAATATTGAAAAAGAACCTAAATCTTATTCTTTTGAGCGCCATAAATGACGCTCATACCTACTAAAATTGTTGAAGATAAAGCCATTGACATGGCTTTAATGTTTAGGAAGAAAGGTGGGATGGGGAACATAATCTTCGAATCTAATAACCAACTCCTCATCATGCGTCTCTCAAAGGTGTCTTGTTTTTCTTTGATTTAGAATCAATTCTTGGGGATATTTTTCATGCCAGTACTTATTTCATGCCTTTTAATTGGTCACATGTTAAAAGAGAGGGCAATTATGGTACTAATCATCTTGCTAGGATTTTTCCATTTGGCATCGAACAAGTGTGGGACAATCATTATCATATGTAAGTAATGTAACTATGGATGCTTTATCCTTTAATAATTTAAATGTGTTGCTATCCTAAAAAAAAAAATACGAAGTATAGATTACCTTGATATCAATGATCTACAATAATTGTTATAAATCAAGTTACAAAAATTTTAGAAGGGTATTAATGAGTCGAGCAAAGACTGAGCCTCTTTAGGCTCTACTTGAGCTCGATAGTAATGCGCCCAGGCTTGGCTCGAGCTCAAAGGTTGTCGACCATGATAGGACTGGTGTCCTTTGAACAAGTGTATTATTCCGATAGAGGGTTCGAGATTAATTAGAAAGCTAATTATTTAGTAAGGTGAAGTGATCGCAATGTCTAGCTACAAGCTGCTTCCAATCAGTAATATCAATGTATAATTAATATTACTACTTAATCTTGACTTAACCCTACAAGTCACACCTAAACAAGTAATCGATCCGTGATGACGAATTAATCCGAAAGGAATTAATGAGTCATTAGAGTATTATGAGCATAGTCATCGGATATCGAGCTAAGAGTGTCGAAACCAAGCATCACAAGTCGAGTCGAATTTAGGAATCGACGAGACGATAAATCAAGCAATCAACAAGTCTAGCCGACCATGCCTTGTGTGCATCGCAAGGCTAGGTGGGCTGACTAAGCATGCTAGGCAACCTGCAGCCCTAGTCGTACCATCGCAAGGCCAGTAGCACACATGTGCGTGTTAGGCCTCGTGCATGGTTATGTAGCTATGCCGGCTTGCTAGCAATGCTAGCATCGCCAGTAGCACACATGTGCGTGTTAGGCCTCGTGCATGGTTGTGTAGCTATGCCGGCTTGCTAGCAATGCTAGCATCGCCAGTAGCACACATGTGCGTGTTAGGCCTCGTGCATGGTTGTGTAGCTATGCCGGCTTGCTAGCAATGCTAGCATCGCCAGCAACCCACATTGTGTTTGTGGCTTGATGCACGCATGTGCGGACTGGTGCATGGCCAGCAAGCCATGGCGCGCATGTTTTGAGCATGATTATTAAGTTATAATTAGTGCTTAATTAGTTGGCTAATTTTTCACAAATTGCAAATTAAATGTTTAAGAGTGAAAAGGTTTTTGTTTGAAGCTTTCAAGTATTAAAGTTCTAATCTTTAATTATTTTAAGTGATGGGAACATTATAAATTACTAGATTCCATGATTGTTTATTTAAATTTCTTGATTTAATCATTTATCCAAGTTGATTAAAGTCATGAAGTTTCAACCTTATGAATGAAATGTAATTAGTCTTCATATTGGAAGATGTGATTTGTTTTTTTTTCAAGAATGCACAAGTTGATGTTGGAATTTTTGTTGAATGATTGAGTTCATATTTCAAACTTCTTTTAATTTTGTCAAAACTCGTTGTTAATTTATATATGGATAAATTAATTATGAGGTTAGCCCTTATCAATTTGTGGCATCAAGTTAAACCAAAATAAATTAAATATTGGTTCTTGGAATTATATTTGGTTATGCACTTAAAATTGAATTCATTTGAGTAAGAATTATTTTATTTTTCATTTTTTTTCCCGAAATTAGTTCTAAAATATATTTAGAATTATTCATATATGTCACACAAAATCGGGATAAAAATCCCGAGGCAAGAGCACGCAAACCAAAGCACTCAACCCACGCAAAGCCCCCTCGGCTAACTAGGGTGCTTGCGCAACCCGCATGTGGCTGCCAAGGGGTGCGGGATGGTGTCTTGGCTAGGCACTGCTCAAGCCATGTGTGCGACGGCTGGTGCCGCTTGGTGCAGCAAGGGTGTGCTTGTGTGTGGCGTGCTACTGCAAGGCATGAAGGCGCGCAAAGCAATAAGCCCGTGTGGTCTTTATGGCCAAGGTGTTGCGAGCACGCCCCGTAGGCAGCATTACGCATTATGCGGTGTTGTAGGGTACAGGGTGACGCTTGGCGTAGGCCATGGCTGTGCATGCGAGCCCTTACAAGGCTCCCGCAGCCTCGGTGCCTAGCACACTAAGCCAAAAGGCTTGATGCTAGGCACTTACGCGTTTTAGGGCTATGTAATTTTGCGTTGTTTTGCCGATTTAATTATCTTAAATGTGTTTAAATTATTTTAATTAAGAATGGAGGCTAGGACTCGAGTTATGAGCGGCATTTGCAAAATTTTATTTGGCAAAATTATGGGTTTACCAGCTTAATTAATTGGATTAATTAAGTTGGATGCGAAATTTAGTGGGAGATTCATTGCTTATCACATTTAATCACATAATTGATTAACAACTTTGACTAATTTTAATTAGGCGCGTTTATGGATTAACCACCTAAATTAGTTACTAATTTACGCGTAATGTTGCATTGTTGCTTGTTTTCGTTGTAAAATGCATGGGCCATTCACAAATAGTGAATGCATGAATGAAATGTATATTCCATCACAGATTTTATGAAAATGACAACTATTAGGGCTCGATTAGGATAGAAATATGGACTGCGATCCGTTATATATTTTTGTAAATCTAAATACGGTCTGCGAACCATTGCTTATTTTTTTACCTTAATATTTAGATTAATCCTAGTCGTAGTTACTAGTAGTTGCAGAAATGATGGTGATGTCTTGAACATGACGTTTCTTTGAAGACGAAGCCTTAAAGTTGTAATGAAGACCCTTGAATACTCAAGGGGTCATGCTAGTTGCCAAATGCATCTTTTACTTATGTCTTCCATATATATTTATGTTTAAATTATATATGAATGATATGTGAGATGCATGTTTAGGATTTCGAATGTTGCGATGATTAATAAAGTTCACATAAATCAACGAACATAAAAACACTTGGTCCTTAAAACTTTAAGTCAACTTTGCCATTCCAAAATAAAACTTACCGAACTAATGAGAATTGTGATGGGCTACGCCAAAGCAAGGCATCACTATTTTCCTAGGGACGTAAGGTATACCAGGTATACATGTTGATTTTTGTTAAACTCAACAATATCAGTAAGGAGTCCTTAGATGTCGTGGAAATGGAGATAAATGTCATAAAGCATTAGATGCGACGTATTATCGAACCAAAAATAAGTGTTAAAACAAACCAAAGCATGCTTAATCACTCATTGATGCTTCGGATCTTGAAATCATTTTATTCTCGCCAAATGGGAACAAATTTAATGTGTGGATAAAATGCTTAATAAGCTTGAAAATTGCATGAATGCTTTATAATTCAAACTTCTTGTTTCATGAATAGTTTTTCATTTCAAATTCTTTCAATAGTAGAACCATGTCTTCAACTAATACCGACAACGACTACATGTGCCCGAAACACCCGGAGAAATTGACATTTTGTCTAAATTGTACCAATCTCAAGGAATGGGAAGAAGAACTCCGGAAAACACTTCAGAATTATTCCATGGAGTACATTGAAACCGCACTTGTCCAGAAGGAAAAGTGGGAGATTGATAGGAATGATGTCCTTCGAACAAGTGTATTATTCCGATAGAGGGTTCGAGATTAATTGGAAAGCTAATTATTTAGTGAGGTCAAGTGATCGGAATTCCGAGCTAGAGGCCACTTTTGATTAGTGATATTAATGTATAATTAATATTACAGCTTCATCTTGACTAAACCCTACGAGTCACACCCAATCAAGTAACCGATTCGTGACTATGAATTAATCAGAAAGGAGTTAATGAGACATTAGAGTATTATGACCATAGACGTCAGATATCGAGCTAGAAGTGTCACAATCGAGCGCCATAAGTCGAGTCAAATTAAGGAATCTACGAGACGATAAATAAAGCAATCAACAAGTCTAGCCAACCATGCCTTGTGTGCATCGCAAAGCGGGCTGACCAAGCATGTTAGGCAACCCGCAGCCTTAGCCGCACCATCGCAAGGCCTACAGCATACATGTGCGTGCTGGGCCTTGATCATGGCTACGTGGCTATGCAGGCTTGCTAGCAATGATTGCAGTGTCAGCCACACACAAGCGCACCAACAGCCTGTATTATGTGTGTGGCTTGTTGTGCGCATGTGCGGGCTGGTTCATGGCCAACAAGCTGTGGTGCACATGTGCCTGCACAGTAGTGCCCAACAGCTTGCATCATTGCGTGTCTTGATAGGTTAGGATGCCAAGGCTTGCGGCCACCAGCCCGCAAGCATGCACAACATGTTAGGCCTATAACGCTTCCAGCCTACAAGCCCAGCAAAGGGGCCAGGCGCTAGCGTGGCAGCCTTGGCACCCAAGGCTTGCTGTGGCCAGCTGGCGTGCCATGATTGGCGCTTAGTGTGAGGGGCGATTTTGTGAGGATCCTTGGGGAGGAAGGAAATGGTGCCCTCCCTTTGATGGTTCTCACCTACTGCCTTTTCATTTTAATTTAAATTAAAATAGAAAAAGGGATTTTACCAACTCTCTCACAATGATGGGAGAGAGGAATGTTCATGGGATTTTCTCTATAAATACTAAGCTTTGGTATTTAAGAAAATCCACTTTGAGTTGTGAGCATGAAAGGATCACAAAAAGCGTGAAAACTTTCCCTTGTAATACTCTAAGTTCTTTTGGTCAAGCCCCGGCTAAGCTCAGGGGTAGGGACCGTTTGAGTCAAGCTTGAGGGTGTTAACCATAGGAGGCTCTTGCATTTACGAAGCTAGGCTTACTTTCAAGTAAGAGCTCATTCGGAGCGAAGCACGCATCGAGGGTAATTTCGTCTTTCCCTTTTTCTTGTTTAATAATTATGTTATTAATTATGTCGTTAATTAATATGCTTGTTTAGTTGCATTTATTTATGTGCGGGTCTTGGGGTCGGGTTTTGTTTCCCCGTGGTGTTGGACATCACGAAACCCGACAGACCATGAGATATTTAGCTCGGCTCGAGCTCAAAGCTCGTTGATCCTAAGGTGTTGAGCTTGGCTCGAGCTCGAAACATATACACATAGGCTCGGCTCGGCTCGAGCTCTACTTGTGGCTCAATTGTAGCTCTAACTTAACATAAGGCTCTCCTCGGGGATCGAGTATTCAATGATGTAGTTTTCTTAATTTTATCAATTTTCACCAAATTTTCCATATTTTGGTTTTATCAAATAAATACTCCCGTCGTATTTTTATTACTTGCCTTACTTTCTTTTTACGGCCGTATTTTTATTTTCTCCATTTCTTTTTTCGGAAACCTTTCGCAATATTAAACTAATTTTTTCTCTTCTAGTGGACCCTCCAACTTTCATATTTTAATATTTTCCTGTTATCGATCTCCTTCCAATTATCATACTTTATTATTCCACAAACCCCACTTTCTTCATAAATTATTACTTTCTACTATTTTTCCTAAAACTCCGCGCATAGAGAAATAGAGCAAGTAATAAAATACGAAGGGAGTAACTTTTAAGAAATTTAAATGCCATATTTGAGCATAAAACGATAAAATTTTTCAAATTAATTTCGTGAAACAAATTAAATAAAAAAAAACACTTTCAATTTTATTTAGAGGATAAAGAAAAGGAAAGACCGAGACAAACATAATGGATTGGAGTTTGGTCGGAGTAGTGCTTGACTAGGTGGGAGGACAAACAAATTAAAGGAGTGAGTTAAACAATGGAGGGAAGGATTAAGGATCAATGAGGTAAAAAACAACTAGGGTTAAGGCTATAAAATAAGATGTGCATAATAAAGAGGAGGATGCAAACAAAATGCATAGAAAACATTAGGCTTTGTAAATGTCTAAATAAGAAAAGAGCCTGATAGGAGAATTGGTTCAAATATCGAGTCGAACTCAAAATTGAGTTAAGCCCACTCGATTTGAGCTTTAAATGAGCCGAGTAGGGCTGTCAAACGTATCGTGTCGTATCGAATTTGTGTTCATATCAATATTAAACGGGTTGATAAACCCTCAACCCAAACCTAACCTGATTTGGGGATTTTTACCCCACCACATGGACAAAAAGGAGCGTGACATGTGTCGCATGAGAAGGAGTCCAAATGCACTACTCTGGACTTGACACGCGGCATGCAGATATTCATTATGACGGCTTTCAGGGCTCAATTCTCGAGAAAGGCACAAAACAACATAGCTCACAAAATCTGGGTTAGAATGACTTAAGAAAGGGCACATTTCGTAATGACCCTATCAATAGGGAGATTTACCCTATTTTGGGGGCACGTTAATTTATTACATACAATCTGCTCTTTCTTGGAAACTTAGAAAACACCTGATCTCGGAATCCAAGAAGATCCACTTTTACTTCCGCACTTTTTACCTTACTCTGTACGCTTTCTAACTTGATCGTCGGATGCGGACCCAATTTTGGGGGCATGTTCATTTATTACATACAATCAGCTCCCTCTCAACAACAAGGAACGGGACGATAATCAGGCAATTTTGAGTAAGTCATTCGGCCAGCCTTAAGCGGGAGATGAGACTACCCAAAAAACACGAGACGATTTCATAAAATTCATGACAAATTTCAAGGGAGAGATGAATGACCTGATCACAAAGTGGACGGCTGATCCCAACAAAGGTCAGTCGGTCAAGAAGCCTTCTCGTTCTGAGAAGAATAAGTCGGTCAAGGTCAAGGAGCCCACTTTGGATCCTAAAACAAAGGAGGGGACTCAATCTTCGATTGATTTGTCCAAGTTCCGCTTTCCCGAGCTGGGGAAGAGGAAGGCCTTTCGGCATACTCAGTCGGATGGCAGCAAGAAGACTTTCTCCGATGCTCGATTTTTCATTGAGTAAAAGAAGAACCAGCAACTGTCTAACTCGGCATCTACGTCGAGTTTCCCAAACAGCTTTGAGAATACCTCGATGAGGTATTCACAATCTGTGCATGAGAACCATTCAAGCGGCCTGTCCGTCCACACTAGTCTTAATGTGATCTACTCGGTCTCGTATGTGCCCAATAGCCATACAGGTCGTTTGCTCTGCCTTTCCAACAACCTGCCTTCTTCGGAGTGCAGGCAGCATACAATGTCCAACCATTGGATTGGTAGCTCCGTCTACTACATCTTAGAGAATAACCTTTTGCATTCTCCAAGGAGATCACCTAGGTGGGACAGCCAACCAAGGTTAAGAATGTGTGGGTTGGTGCCTACGATGGTACCACCAACCTAGAAGACCACCTCATGGCTTACACTAACCTCATGTACTTGCAAGGGCTGGAAGATTCTGCATGCTTTAGATTCTTCCTAGCCACATTAAAGAGCATCCCTACAATGGTTCGGTAACCTGCCAGCTAGGTGCATAAACAATTTCAAGACACTTGCATTCTTGTTTTCGTCAAACTTCTCAATGAACATACCCGCCAAAAAGACAAGCCTTCGCTTGGGCGCGGTACAACAGGAAGATAGGGAGGGGCTCCGTTCATATGTTTAGCGGTTCAATCTGGTGAGAATCCATATCCAAGTACTATTTGATGATGTTTCTTACACAGACATCTTCAAGAGTCCGAAAGACGGGTCAAGTTTTAAGTTTGACCTCACCCGAAAGAGAATCTCCACTCTTCAAGAAGCGTTGATGGAGGCAAAAGCCTATATACAAGCGACCGAGCACTACTCCACAGCAAGTAGTCGGACTCAAAGAAGTCTGACAAATAAACAAAAAGGGAGTCGGCAAGAACAGCCGGCTTAGAAAGTTGAAGAGAGCAAAAGAAGAAAAGAAATTTGGGGAATGAGGATTCTGATCAGCCGTCCTACAAGAAAAAGAAAGAGTTTAAACAGTACGCTCCAAGGTACGAGTTCAACAAAGACTGTTTGTAATACCCATATATTTTGTGATTATAAAGTATAAAATACAAATCAGAATTTTTGTATAATTTAAATTGTATCTCCTTATTTGATAAAATTATATAAAAATATACATATTTTTTTATTATCTAATTTTTTTTTATCAATTATAAATATCTTTGAACCCTAATATATATTAAGTATAGCCGTGTGTTTTGTTGCTTTCATGGGTGTTATTTGTTTTTCACTTTGGTTGTGCAAATATATCAAGACTTCCACCTCTTAAATCCTTTCCTATCAATGGTTTATTATGTTATCACATTATATACGGTGATCAAATTTTGATCTTTGCCAAATAATACGGAGATAATGCATGAATATCCACAGCACACAAGTTCGACGACCGTTTGCTTTTCTTTCATCCGTATGGTAATCACACGAACCTTATATTGGACTTGTTTGTATTATATTTCGTTTAATTATGTGTGAATTGCATGATTTATTATTTGTAATCTTGTACGTATATATGATTAATTATAATGATATTGAATGGTTTGATAGGATTTGAATATCGTATTATTTCGTTGTATATAATTGATTGTATAGTAATTTATAGAGTTGCAATAATGTTGTTGCTATAGGGAGTATTGTTCTTGCAGTTTCAGAGTTACTAATATAATTTTGGGTTAGAAATAAATAATTTTTGGGTGTTAGTATTATTGCCTTAATAGTTGCGATATTTATGAATTGAATTGTTATATTATTTGGGAACATGTGCCATTGTTGAGATATAAATTATTAGATTTGAATGATTATTTGATCGATGTATGAGATTAAAAGAATGAGAATTATTATTTTATTCTTGGTTTGAGGCTTGGTGTTATACACCTTAGTCCTTGGCATGTTGGTAAGGCGACGATAATCATGAGTTAAGAATGAGGTACAATATTTATTATTTATTTTTCTATGATCCCCTACAGAGGGAATTGACCCATATGTGGTCTAGTTTAAGGTGTTTTTTTGGTTACTGAGAGTATTCAAGTTTTTATACTTGTTGGTTTATTTATTCGAATTACCCATGTCTAAGGCTAGGTATAGAACAAAGAGCATGGCACACTTATGGGATAAATGAGTTAATTGAGTGAAGGTTCGTATTATTATTCGAGGTTGAGTTAGACAAAGGTTATTTGAGGCCGAGTATAACCTTTGTCTAACTCAACCTCGAATAATGAGGTCGAGTATGAAGCCATGCTAGGATGTATACACCCGTGTAAGGCGGCAAGGGAAAGAAAAATTGACGCCTGCTCTGATTCACAATTGGTCGTTAGCTAATACCATGGTTACTACGAGGCCACCCATCCAGTTATGATCAAATATTTGCAGGCGGTCAGAGATGAAGCTGGGACACTTGAAGAATTCCATTTAAGCCAAATGCCCAGGTTGAAGATTAATCAGGCAGATGCTTTGTCAAAGCTAGCATCATCCGCCTCCTGTGATACACCTTAGTCTATCTTTTAGGAAGTGATGGAAAAGCGAAGTATTGAAGAAGATCCCATTGAAGTACTTAACTGAAGTTCAACCTGGATGGACGATATCCGGGCCTATCTGTTAAACAGCACTATGCAAGATACATATCTAGAAATGGCTACAATTAAAAAGCGTGCAGCCATCTTTGAGATCCATAGAGGAGAACATTTCAAGAACGGCTTTCTACATCCTCTTATCACCCCAAAGAAGGGGGAGGAAATTATGGTAGATCTAAATTAGGCTATTGTGCCTCGCACATAGGCGACAAAGCTCTAACATAAAGGGCCAGGCGGCAAGGATATTTCTGTCCGACTCTGGAAGTGGACGCCATGAAAAAGGTGAAGAATTGTGATAAGTGTTAAAGATTTGGTAAGCTCATCCCTGTGCATCCACTAATCTAACGGCCATGCATAGCCCATTACCATTTGCCAAATGGGGCATGGACTTTTTAGGTCCGTATACACCTGCACCAGGAGGACGGCGGTATATTCTAGTTGTTTTTAACTACTTCATTAAATGGTTAGAGGCGGAGGTGGTAAAAGGTATTAAGACAAAGGATCTCATCTCGTTCATCTGAAAGAACATCATCACCCTGTTTGGGGTACCTATGTCTAAGATCTTTGACAATGGCCCTCAATTTTAGATTCCTACCCTTAAGAATTGGTTGGGAGACCAAGGGATCACTCACTATTTTGCATTAGTCGGCCGACCCCAAGCTAATCTCAAATGGCATCAAGAAGAACTAGAAAGAGCTGGCGCTCTATGGGCCGAAGAGTTAACTCATGTGGTGTGGGCCATCAGTACAATATGGAAAAGGGCAACCGGCTGGAGAGACCCCATTTCTGATGGTGCACGGTGCTGAAGCCATCTTTGCCTATTGAGCACTATGAGCTGAAACTTTAAGTTATGTTATATGATGAAGAAGTAAACTCAGAGGCAATGCGGCTAGCATAAGACTCACTTCCTGAACGCAGGGGCAATGCCTCCTTGTGTCATGATATATATCGTTTAAGAATGACAAGAGCCTATAACAGGAGAGTACACAAACAATCCTTAAAGGTAGGGGATATGGCCAATGAGCAAGGAAATTTTATGCCCAATGGAAAAGGCCCCTATCGAATCTATGAAGAAGTAAGAGGCGGCACCTACCGCTTAGAAACTCCAGATGGTAGGAAGCTAGTAAGAACTTGATATGTAGACAACTTAAAGAAGTACTACTTTTAAGACTTGTAAATTTTTGTAAAATGCAAACCTTATCACTGAAAAATTTCTTTTTATTTTAAAATTTGATTATTTATGCTTTATTAGATATGTCTGTCAATGGGAACACCGTCTGTACAATGTACAAGCGGCGAAATCTAACTCAATCGACAGCTTCAACAAGAGTATGACATCCAGCGACGCCCATCCTGGTGAATTCGTCGCAGAGATCATCTGCTATTTGGGTTGTACATTGCTTTATAAACAAAAACATAAACTAATTGACTAAATAAGGTCTAGCTCCTAGCCGTCTGACCTGAATAATCTAAATGGAACCCGTACGGAGTAAATAACCGCGTGTCCTTTGCAACTATAAGTGGTGTCCTACCATTATTCTACCTTAGATTAAAAACGTTTTAGCTGTTTTCTATTGCTCGGGGGCAATACATATGGTAAAAAGCAGGCTCCCCTACTGGACAGTCCGCCTGCCCAATTGAGGTAGTGCTGATGTAAATAGGAATTGAACGATAAGTTCAAAACTTAGCATCTAAAAATCATTCAGAAATTTCGATTGGATACGGTCAATGACCGCCTGGATAAACTATCCGGCTGCTCGATGGACGAATGTCCGCTTGGTTTGGGGCAATCACCATAGTGATTGATTGAGTTGGAAATTAGTCATACTCCTTCAAGTATTAAAAATTTCTAAGTCAATAAACCCATTTTTGAAACCAATAACACATTAGTCTAGGGGCAAGAACATCTGGTATACCGCATGCATAAATAAAAAAGGCTACATACTTAGCAAATTTATGCATATTAAAAATGAAAGAACAAAATGATTTTTGCAGGAACACTAACCTAATTGATGGCTGATTCATATTAAAATTCGACTCCATCGTTGGCCAAAAGAAAGTGTTAACCGATTTTATAATCGGTGCAGAAAAAGAAATTGTTCATCAAGATTATTCTTCAAACACTATGTGATGCTTGGCTTCCTAACCTAAGCAACATACATTACCATGCTTAGCTCCATGACTTAAGTGCATTTATTGATTGTGTCACATGATGTAATTTTCCTTAGCCTCCTTGCCTACGATCATTCATCATGCATACAATATTTTCAAGACGAGCAATTCAATTTGGCAAGAAAAAAATCCAGGCGATTCACCTCACTTTGCTCAATGAGGAAGCTAGAAAATTCTTCCCCTTTTCATGTCTTTTCTTTTTGGAAAATTAAAAAAACTATTTCAAATTTTTCTCAGCGTGAAAGTACAAAACATCATCTATTTTTCATCTTTTTTCTTTAGGGTAAGTTCAAAAACTTTTTCAAAAATTTTATCGAGGGAAGTTCGAAAACTCTTACTTCATTTTTCACGTCTTTCTTTTTTCAGGAGAAAGTCAGTACCCTCCACTCATGACAACATACGACGGAAATTTTTGCATTTTCAGTTTTTTGTGTCTGCACAACACACTCAAAATATACACACATTCACAAGTTATACACATGGAATGTCGTGTCAAGTCAAGTCCGGTCAAGTCAGTTGGTCAAGTCTATCAAAATATATATGAGTCCTTCGAAAATTCCATTTTGCAGGTCTCAGGTATAACCCATGTTCAGGGACAATCGAACTATTATCATACAGCCCATGTTTGGGGACAATTGAACCCTTATCATCTACAACCCACATTCGGGAATAATCGAACCATTATCATTTATAGCCCACGTTCGGGGACAATCGAACCATTATCATCTACAGCCCACGTTCGGGAACAATCGAACCATTATCATTTACAGCCAACATTCGGGGATAATCGAACCATTATCATCTACAACCCACGTTCGGGGACAATTGAACCATTATCCTTTTTACAAACACCGGTGATTATCTCCCTAAGGCAAGGACGATTAACCTTACAAGATTCTCGAGACATAGAGACTTGTAATATCTCATTATTAGACAAGTTTTTCCCGAGGCGTGGATATTTGTCGGTCGTTGCCACTTCTCAAGGCGTAGGAGTCAACGATTACATCATCTAACAACATTCCCGAGGCGGGAAAATATCATCTAATAGCATTCCCGAGGCGGGGTAAAATATCATCTAACAACATTCCTGAGGCGGGAAAAATATTATGACAGTCCTCATCCGGTGGACTTCTCGAGGAGTAGAAAACTACCAAAATGTACTAGTGTTAGATACGCATTCTATCCCTTTACTATTTTATCTGTAGAACTAACATTTTTCTGCAGGTATCGGCGTATACAAAGTGATTTAGGATTGCAGAACATCTTAAATCATTATTTGTCGTCCCTATCGACTACTTTGACTATCGTTTTTGAAACATTGACTATCGTTTTTGAAACATTGACTATAGTTTTCGAAACTGACATTTCTACAAACATAGTCAAAGTGGGGGCTTCTGTGGACACCTAAAAATTTCTCCCTAAAACCAAAACCAATGATGAACAACCTTTCACCGCTATTATTGGTCTGGTTGAGTATTTAATCTTTGGAGTGATTAGATCCATATTCAATCCCAATACATCTCATAAATCAACCCAATTCTCAACCCATTTCCCCAAACCATGACTTATTTTCCTCTTTTAGTGTCCACATCTCAAAACCGAGCTAAATTGATTTTGTAGCCCTATAATTTTGAACTAAATATTTTTTAGTTATATAGGCCTTTCAATAGATTTCCAACAATATATCATAAGCCCAATTCCGATTTAAAACGGAGAAGATATAAGCAAAACACTAAACTCAGCCTAAAACCGACACCCTTGCACTACAATGGACATATATTAAAATATACATAAGATTTTGAACTTATTTTAATTTTGTTGGAAAGTATATTTTATAAGATTTCCAACGATATGTTTTTTGCCTTATTCTAAGTTACGGAAAGTTATCGTAGTTTATAAAACGCGTAAAAACTGTAATTTATCGCGTCACGGCAATCAGTTTCGTGTCACGTTATTTTGCATCATGACACGGAATTTTTCTAGGGTTTTGTTTTCGCGACGCTTCAATTCTAGGGTTCAATGCTTCACCCCTCACATTTTCTCTATAAATACGAACCTGATTTCTCCAGTTTCGAGGCACCAAATATTTCTCTCTTCCTCTCTTATACACCGAACTCATTCTCTCTTTCTCTCTTCTGCTTTAGTCTAATTTTAGCCTTCCCTATTCTCTCATCATACATCCCTTAAGCACTCTAAGGAGTCCATACAACACCCAAAGTTTTATACTTAAACCAAGGCGTGAAAGGTAGAACCGACTGAGGGTTTCGCCCTAAATCAACTCTACTTTTATTTAATTGTTTCAATTTGATTTATATTTTTATTGAAGTTACTAATAATTTATTCATGATGTAGCGATTTAAAAAAACACGGAACGTGAGTAATTTATTCACCTAATTACTCTTATTTTTATTCTTTATTGCTAGTGTCATGATTAGGGTTATTATTATGATTTGATTTGACTAACGATATTGTTGTTAAATTGCTTTCAATGTTGACGTTTATTCTATTGTTTATCGTTGATCACTATATTGCATGTTTAAAGGGAATATGTAACTGAATATGACGCCTAATAAGAAAATTCGAACGACCGATTTAAGATTCTTTTCAATCTTGTTATTTAATCGAAGTGATCACAATACTTTAGAATTATATGTTGCATTAATATTCAACCAATATAGCTTACTATTAGTTTGGAGCAAATTGAATCTTTGTTTGTGTGCCTTTGAGATCGTAGGAATGTTATTCACAATAAGAATCGAGTAGAGACCAATACGGGAGAATATGATTCCATGACTCACTTCGTACCATCATCCCCGATCCTCCTTTTCGTGGTTCCGAACCATATGGACTTATTAATCTCATGGATTATGAATGGGGTGTAACAATCTGTTCGGTTTCGGTAAGTCAAACTTACCGCAGAACAAAACCCCACCCCAAGACCTACTCAAAATTAATATAACTAAATGACATAAATAACAAGAAAGAGAAAAGACTATCTTACCCTTGTCACGTGCTTTGCTCACTCCCCTAAAGCTCTTACTTGAAAATACAAGTCTTGCAAGTGCAGAGACCTCCTACGGTATCCACCCGCAACTCGACCTGATCGGTCTCTTACTCGGAGTTTAGCCGAGTCGGACCAAAACACTACTCGAGTATTATATGAACTTCAAGGTTTTCTCTCAAGTGGAGATACCTTTTTGAGTTCCCACTATAGTTACTTTCTCAAATTCCCAAGGTGGATATTTATAGAGAATGTCATGTGAGAATTGCACACTCCCATCAATGTGGGAGAGTTGGTAAAATCAATTTTCTCATTTTATTTTTAAATCAAAAATTGAAAGAAATCCTAAACAAATAATTAATCAACAAGTGGCATGCATAGAAGGAGAGAGTAGGTAAGGACGACAAGGGGAAGGGACCATTTCCTTCCTCCCCAAGATTCTCCAACCGCCACTCACCCTTGCTCGGCCCCTTCTCACAAAATGCCACGTGGCGCCCGGCCTTGGCATCAAGGTGCGCCCAGCTGGCAGCCCTTGTGCCTGGCTGGGCTGCTCGTGCATTGGTGCGGAAGGCCTACTACCTCGGCCCAGCAAGCCACGCATTCTTGTGGGCTGCTGGCCGAGGCATGCGCGCGTTAGGCCGGCAGTGCTAGCATGCTGGCATATCGCTAGCTTGCTAGCGCTGCTGGCTGCTAGAACTTGTGCGCGCGCCAACCTTGCGTGTTAGCATGCTAGCTAGCATTGCTAGCTCATGCGCGCAATAGTGATGCTAGCTGATGCGCGTGCTAGCATGCTTACTAGCATTGCTACCCTTAGCATGCTAACACCATTTTCCCCTAACACTTGGTTTTCTCGGGGCATTCCGATGCTATGGGTTATTGTTGATTAATTAATTTGATTTTACCGTCTCGTCTTTTATTAATTCGACTCGACTTGTGTTGCTCGGTCTCGACGCTCCTAGTTCGATTTCCGAAATCTAAATATATAATACTCGAGCGACTCATTAATTCCTTCCGGATTAATTCGTTGTATTAGATAGTTTGGGAGTGACTCGAAGGGTTCAGTAACAATTAAGCTGTAATATTAATTATTGATTAATATTACTGATCGAAAGCGGCCTCAAACTAGGCATTCCGATCACTTGACCTCACTGAATAATTAGCTTTTTAATAATTTCGAGCCCTCTATCGGAATAATACACTTGTTCGAAAGACACCATTCCTATCAATATCCCACTCGTCCTTTCGGATAAGTGCGGTTTTTATGTATAGTCTATTTCCTATGTCGCTTAATGTCTCTTCAAAAACTATAAGGTAAGATTATTCGTCATCCTTATTACGTTCAGAAGTGTTTCTTGAATCCCGAGTTCGACTGTCAATAAGAAGATGATTTATAAAAAAAAAATCCATCTAAGCACGGCCATGCATTTTATAGTCTCGGTCTTCGAGAGGCCTTGTAAACAACAAAGACATGTTCCCTATTGTTAGTAGGGGGACATTCCCAGTCTTATACTGTCAGCTTCTCTTACTAAGAGGACCTAGCCGCCCGAGTGTTGCCGTTATAATCTCCATTTACGGAAGACGTTTGACTAACATCAAAATGGACTAGTACTCAAATAAGAGAACTCACAATACTCATAGACGAGGAAAGAAGTTCCGATAGCCATAATGTGAGGTATACTTATGACGATTTTTAAATCTCTTAAAGTATTCTAATAGGTCGATCCAGTACGGTTCTAAATCAATACATGTGCAAATGATTTATGACATTCATGTCCTTGTAGCACAAGAAACGGTGCTATAAATCAAACTAAACACTAATCTCAAGTGGTCATAAATCGTCCATCATTTAAATGACCTTGATTAGGGATAATTTTCGATTATAATATATAATGTTCACTTAATAGGTGTTTCTTTATCCAAGACTGGTCTTGATACCCTATTTTGAATATTCTCAAAATCGAATGGACTCAATATTTAATTCTAAACCACAATTAAATAGAAACGGAGTGATAAAATTGCATAAAATTAAACTACTCTAAACTTGAATGGTTCATCATAGTGTCTAATATTAAAATGTTCAAAAATTAATTACAACACTAAATAGGGAAATCAAAGCCAATCACCAACTTGCCTGATTCCTATTGCCTCAACGTGCTTGTTGTGCTTCACTTGAGGTAGAGGTTTAGTAAGTGGATCGGCTACATTGTTGTCCGTTCCGACTTTACATTCCCTTATCATGTGAAATTGCCTTCTGACTTCCATTCCCTTATCATGTGAAATTGCCACTTGACATGTTTGACCTTCTGATGTTCCCTTGTGTAGGGAATAATTCAAGCATCCCACACTTGAGCCCCACTGTGATCATACACTTAAGCATGGCGGCGTCCAAAGGGAAGGAAGCTAGAGCAAAAGAGTCGCCAACAAGTTTTAGGAACACGTAAACCATTCACATGGTGAAGGTTACACCCCTTCACGATCTATGAGATTGCTAACTCCATAGTGGTCTGAAACCATGACTGGATATTCGGGGATGAAGGTACAAATCCAACCTAAAAGAGATTGAACCTGCCCTAAATAGGCCTCTATTATATTCTTCTCAAATTCATGTGCGCTTTTTGACTAACATACAATCAATATATTAACCCTAAACCTGTGTTAATCTATGTTGGTTGAATATTAATGCACAAACAAATCTATTATTGGCGATCCCATAAATTAAAATCACATTAGCCTAAATAAAATTATTAATTATCTAATTAAGCGTGATTTCAAGTACAAATTCCCTTTAAACTTGCAAGAGAAGGCATGATCAAGCAATAACAATAATATCAAGCGACATGATAATATTGACACAACAAATCATCATCACCATAAAAAATCTCAATAAAGCATAATAATACTAGCAAGATCCTAGGTAGGATACTAACAAGATTAATAACAAATCCTAGCATGTCACTAAACAATATCTATCAATGAATGTTTCCCTCCACTTATTGAAGAAAGAGGTGAACCCTTCGTTTTCCTTTTGCTTTAGCTTCTCAAATTCCCTATGGTCAGTTTCAACTTGAATGTTGCACTTATATCTATCAATGAAAGCGTTTGTTATAGAATCCAAAGAAGAGATTTTCTCTTTGTCAAGGGATAACAACCATTGTTGTTCAACTGTTTTTAGAGATAGTGAAAACAACGAGTGGAAAGATTTCCTATCAATTCCCTTAATATTCATTATAGTTTCAAAAGCTCTTAAATGAAAATAAGGGTTGTCATTTAGCTTGAATCTAGGGATGTCGTTGGCATTGAACTTCTGCAGAAGAAGTTCCTTGTCCACCGAGACCCCTTGTGAGCTAATCCCCTGAAATTTATAGTCATTGGAAATTTTTCTCAAGCTTTCTTCCATTCGCTCAAGCTGTTGTTGCTAGAGTAAATCACCCCCTTTTACTCTTTTTAAACCGATCTCTTCTCATGATTTGACATCACCCAGAACACCTTTACTTGTAAAAGCGTTCTACAAAAGCAAAGGATCAATCTAGATTCTTTAGCGAGTTAAGACTAGAAATAACTTTTTCTATCCTTAATAGCTACTTATTTCATACACTTAGCGAATCAACGATTGTTTTTACATCCTTAGCATTTCTGAAAGATTCTCTACTCTTTGAGAACTTCGCAAAATGAGTCTCGGATTTATTTCCTTGACTACTTTGATCATCATCTATTCTAGACTCGATCAAAGTGGGGGCTAACTGTAGACACCTAATTTTGGCCTCCTGTCCCGACAGGAAGTGCAAGGACGATAAATAAAACCATCTTCGTGTTGGATCGAAGTGAAGAATGCTTATGGATAACTGGCTAAACCACAAAACACAAAAGACTAGCCCAAACAAAGAAACAAAGCCAAATAAAATTCCAATTAATTAAATCCGATCATAATTAGGCTTGATCCCGTACTTAAAACACAAATAATGACGGATTTAGGAGCGCCTAGGTCAAAATAAGCGCTTCCGCTGAAAATAACTCGCGTATCTCAAGGAGTCGCGCTGGGTTGGCGCGCGCAACTAATTTAGTTGCGTGTGACACTCAGCGCAACTTCTAGAGTTGCGCTCGTGAAAGATTCAAAATTTGAGAAAATTGGAAAATCGAATCTTGCCATAAAGCCGCGCGCAAGACAATTAGTTGCGCTGCCTATAGCAGCGCAGCTCAACCACTTGCACTGGGTGGTCGTGCGCAACCAATCCAGTTGCACGTTACACCTGCTGCGGCAGAATGTTCATAACCCTAAACCTACTCATTCCCTATAAATAGAGGCTTAATCTGAGGCTTAAACGGATAGAAATTAACCCTAAACTCTGGCGAAAAACTTGTGAACTTGTGCTACTTAACCCCTCTTGTCCTAAACACTCACCCCTTTGATATTTTGTTACTACGGTGGAGGTTCCTCAACAAGAAGGAGTCCATAAGTGTTCTAAACGGAGATCTAGCAAAGAGAAGTGGTAAATTCCCGAGCACTTAGATAAATCATTTTTATTTTCTTGTTTAAAAGAACTTTAATTAATTAATTAGTATTGCTTGATCACTTTAAAAGGTTTAATTAATCAATTCCACGTAGTATACTGCGTTAAATAAGATTAGAATTGAATAATTAATTGTTGGTTGATCACTTAAGCCAAGGAAAATATTATTTATTTCTTATCATATTAACGAATTTGATTAAATAAAGAATAACGACGTTGCAATGTAATTCCTACATGAATTAATATGTGTAAATAAAATCAACTAACTTAGTTTTAGGTATCGCGTTGCATATATTGTTTGGTGATGAAATAGTAAAAAAGAAAGAGCTAGTAGAGGCCGTACTAGGGCTAGAATAGCGATTCCCCTCTAAAGGGAACGTTATTTTAGTACCCTCGCTCCCGAACTCATTTCTGGTTTATGTAGACCAATTTGGGCATGGGTAAACTTAGGATTCGTGCTAATTATTCCATGAACTCCACATGGAAGAAAGGCATGAACAAGGTTTATGAGTTTTCCCAAAACTCATTGGCGACTCCTACTTGTTTCTTATAAAAAAAGCGTAATGATAGAATCAATTCTAATTCAAGGTCCCCCAAACAGTCTGGAATTCAAATCCTACTATACCTTAACAAGTGTAAAGTCCTAGGCTTTTAAATGGCCATGGGCATCTAAGGAAGGACCCCCTTATGATGGGATCACACTCCTTACAGAATCTAAACGGCCTCCTTAGCCGCTTCAAAAGCTACCATGTATTTGGCTTTAGTTGTAGAATCTGTAGTTGTGCCCTTCTTGGCACTCTTCTAGTTAAACGCTCCTCCATTTAGACAAAACACGTATCCAGACTTTGATTTGAAATTATCTCTTTCGGTTTTAAAGCTTTCGTCGGTATAACCTTCAACAACTAATTCATGTGAGCCACCATATACCAGGAATTTATCCTTGTTCCTTATCAAGTACTTTAGGATATTCTTGGCCGCAGTCCAATGCGCCTCTCCTAAGTCTGATTGGAATCAACTTGTAGCACTCAAGGCATACGATACATCTGGCTTAGTACATATCATGGCATACATGATCAATCCAATAAGCGAAGCATACGGAATCTGATTCATCCTTTCCCGCTTATCAGGTGTCTTTGGACATTGCTTCTTTCTTAAGGTTATGCCATGTGACATGGGTAGGTGACCTCTCTTGGTCTCCTGCATGTTGATTCAAGCAAGTACCTTATCAATGTAAGTACTTTGGCTCAATCCAATCATCCTCTTAGATCTATCCCTGTAGATCTTGATCCCCAATATGTACTGAGCCTCTCCCAAGTCTTTCATTGAAAAATTTTTTCTAAGCCAAGCCTTTACAGACTCTAGCATCGGAATATTATTTCCAATGATCAATATGACATAGACATAAAAGACTAGGAAGGCGATGTCACTCCCACTAACCTTCTTACACAAGACTCATCTGTTACTGATGGCTTCATCAAATTACAGATTCCAACTTCTGCTAGCTTGCTTTAGTCCATAAATGGACTTTTTAAGCTTGCACACTTTCCCAGCATTATTTTGCTCGACAAAACCTTCAAGCTGTGTCATATATACAATTTCTTCCAAAATTCCATTCAGGAAGGAGGTTTTGATGTCCATCTGCCATATTTCATAATTGTAATATGCAGCAATTACTAGGATGATCTGAACGGATTTAAACATTGTTACCGGAGAAAAGGTTTCATCATAATCAATACCATGAATTTTCCTGTAACCTTTTGCTACCAGTCTAGCTTTGTAAATGAATACATTTCCATCTTAGTCGGTTTTCAATTTGAAAATCCACTTACATCCGATAGATGTGTAACCTTCGGGTAAGTCAACCAAGTCCCATATTTGATTTTCAAACATGGAATCCATTTCAAATTTCATGGCCGCTTGCCGTTTAGCAAAGTTGGTGCTCACCATCACTTGCTTGTAGGTTGTCGGTTCGACTCCATCCACCACTAGGATGTCCAGAGTCTCGGTTAATACAACACCAGGATACCTATCTTGTTGTGACCTTGCCCTCTGCGACCTACGTAGGGTAACAGAGTTAGCATTTGCATTATCAGTTGCCTTTGCACATTTTGACAAGCGTTTGTAGACATCTATTTTTAGCCTCCTATCCCGACAGGAAGTGCTATGACGATAAATAAAACCATCTTTATGTTGGATCAACGTGAAGAACGCTTATGGACAACTAATTGAGCCACAAAAATGCAAAACATCTAGCCTAACCCAAAATAGAATGCAAAACATCTAGTCCAAATTAACTAAACCGGAACATAATTAGGCATAAGTCCGAGGCTAAAACCTAATTTTGACAGATTTAGAGGCACCTAGGTAAAAAATTAAAGCTTCCGTAGAAAAATCCGCAGCGCAACTCAATGAGTCGCGCTGTTCTGGCACGCGCAACTTACAAGGTTGCGCGTGACACCAAGTGCAACCTCTAGTTATGCACTTGCGGAAGATTCAAAATTTCATAAAATTATAAAATCGAATCTTACTATAATACCGCGTGTAAGACACCCAGTTGCACTGCCCTTAGCAGCGCATCTAAATCAATTGCGATGGGCTGTCGCGCGCAACCCATTCTGATGCGCGTGACACCTGCTGCGGCAGAACACTCGAAACCCTAAATGCATCCATTCCCTATAAATAGAGGCTTAATACGAGGCTTAAACGAATGGAAATTAACCCGAAACTCTGGAAGAAACTTTGTAAACTTGTGTACTCTTAGCCCTCTTGTCCTAAACACTCACCCCTTTATTACTTGTTGCTATGGTGGAGGTTCTCGAAAGAGATAAGTGTTCTAAACGAAGATCTAGCAAGGAGAAGTGGTAAATTCCCGAGCACTTAGATCAATCATCTTTTCCTTTTGTTTAAACAAACCTTTAATTATTAATTAGTGTTGTTTCACCACTTCAATCAAACTTTTAATTAATTAATTTCACATAGTACCTTGCGTTAAATAAAGAATAGAATTGAATCATTAATTGTTGTTTGGTCACTTAAGATAAGGCGAATATTGTTTATTTCTTGTTCTTTTTCACGAATATTGATTAAATAAGAATAACGACTTTTGCAATGTAATTCCTATGTGATTAATGCTTGTAAAAAAAATCAACTAAATTAGTTTTTAGGTATCACATTGCATATATTGTTTGGTGATTAAATTGTGAAAAAGGAAGAGCTAGTAGAGGCCGCACTAGGGCTAGGATAGCGATTTCCCCCTAACGGGAACGTTATCTTAGTACCCTCGCTCCCGAACTCATTTCTGGTACACGTAGACCAATTTTGGTATGGGTAAACTTACGATTCACGCTAAATATCCCTAGAACTCTACTTGGGAGAAAGGCATGAACGAGGTTTATGAGTTTTCCTAAAACTCATTGGCGCCTCCTTACTCGTTTCTTACAAAAAAGCACAATGATAAGATCAACTCTAATTTAAGGTCCCCCAAACAGTCAGGAATTCAAATCCTAATACACCCTAACAAGCGTAAAGTCCTAGGATTTTAAAGGGCCATGGGCATATAAGAAGAAGGATCCTCTACGATGGCTACACCCTCCTTACAGTTGCGACTACACTGGGGACTTAGAGGTTACAAGATTATTTTTTAGTTATGGTTCAAGGTTTCCAACACTAGGTTGCCAATGGGTTGTAATGGGAATTAACTTAGATAATCTCTAGTTAGAGAGCGAGACTTGAACGCATAATATTTTCCTTTTTCATAAAAGTAAAAACCAAACATGCAACATTACATTATGCATAATCATAGCGCAATATAACCTTTGGGGATTGGCTCATTGACTAGGGGTTGCCAATACTAGGCTTCTCTCCCGAAATCAATATCAATCATCCCATCCATATCACCAACAAAATGTTGGGAGAGCTATGTCATGAGTCAACACGTTAAGTGATTGATTTGTACATTGTTCCTTAAGATATGGTACCTTTGGACATCCAAGCTTTCAACCTTAGGAAGGCATTATGTCAATCTTGGCCTATAGTATGCTTATGTGATTATATGACTATGTGCGACGTGTTTAGGATAACTTTTTTAGTTTGGTTAGGTTCCTAATTACGAAGTTGTCCCTTTGTAATTTTGAGTCGCATTCGAAGGGTATCATTAAAAAAATAAGACACAAACATAAAAAAAAATAAAAAAAAACTGCTCGAAAAAAAAAAATCGCACGAGCAGGTGGTGGACGCAACTCACGTAGTTGCGCGACCACGGCCAGCGCAAGAGCTAGGGATACACGCGCCTTCCGTGCACAAACTGGTTACTTGCGCGCGCCTACTATTACAAGATCTTTTTGATTCCTCGAGAACAATTGACTCGTACAAACAATATCATTATAAATGAATTGTTTAAAGGCGATGTTATCCATTCGAATGCATCTTGCGGCTTTTCCCTTTTTTCTTTTTCTTCTTTTTTTCTTCTAAACAAGCGTATCGATTTCCTTAACCTTTCGCACTTCCTTTAGGGCTGGTTTACAAGCTTGGGAACGAAGACTCCCGAGCGCTCACATTCTACGTTTACCATCAAACAATTCACCCCTTTTAAACCACCTTCCCTCAACAACTTACTCTATTCCAACAACGATGTCAGCCATAGAGCAACTCCAAGAAGAGATTGTTCGTTTGAGAGAGGAAATGGCTCAAGTGGCCGAAGAGAGAAGAATTAAGAAACTTGAAAAGGCTGAAAAGAAAAATGTCGAAGCTTTGGCTTTGCAACAAAACATGGATGAACTATCCATAAAAGAGAAGTCGTTGGAGAAGCTTGTTTGTTCCACAATGAGATGAAGTACTTCTATGCAAAAAAGTTTTCTATTCCTACAAGACTCACTTTACAAGAAAAGTTCATAGCTACAGACTTGCCGATATTCAAGGTGACCAATAATCAAACAAATCATTTAATAAGTTTTACTGGCACCATGGCTTTAAAGGGAGTTGATCCTAAGCTCTATGCTTTGACTTTTCCATTATCTCTAGACCTAGCCACGAGATAGTGGTACTATAGGCTAGATGCTAAGTTCAAGACATCATAGGAAGATGTAGTTTCGACTTTCATCACCTAATATGGGAGTAACGTAGAGTTCAAATCCACTTTGCATGAACTTGAAATGCCTAAGCAAGGCGACGACGAAGGTTTCCTTGCTTTGTATGGTAGATGGAGAGAAAAGGCGGCCCACCTTCCCCAAAGGCCACTTGAACTCGAGCTAGTACAAAAGTTCATTGACAATTGTCATGAAAAGTACAACAAACATCTACGCTACCTTGGTTTAGAAACTTTTCAAGAGGTCTATTCTGTGGCTACTAGGATTGAAGATGATCTTGCTAACGAAAACCTAACAAGCCTCATCATCATCAACCTAAGAACAACTACAAAAAGGGGAATTATAAGACTTTATCCTCTGTTGATGTATTTGCGACTTCCGCGCAATATAATAGCACAATGCGATATAATGACCCTCGGAAAACGTGGATAAGAGAAAGAAGGTTTACACAATCTCCCGTGAGCTATAAGAATTGCTAGAAAAACTAAACGAAAATGTATTGCACGCACCAATAGGGCCAATGCCACCCATTCCTCCAGAAAAAAGAAGCTCTTAATGGGATTGCAATGCCTATTGTGCTTATCATAGTGGTGTTGGACTTGATACCGAACGTTGCTTTGTCCTAAAGCATAAAATTCAAGACCTAGTAAACGATGGGAAAATTCCCACGCCTAAACCCAACAACAATATATCCCCATTGGGAACATTTCACATTGATGAGCATCATATGGGAAGCGATACATTCAATCCTTTAAATTATATCACTCCTATAGGGAAGCCTCTAACCACAACACTCATAGGGGCAACTAATGAAGTGTGTGGGCTATAGGACGATGACTTCCAAGACTTATATGTCTCAAAGTAGGCCGCCATCCCTCCTCCACCTTGTCTCCAAAACGGAACAAGTGGAGTGCTTAATTGGGATCATTTCTTGGGGAAATCACAAGATTTATCAAATATCTCCTTGGATGAACAATGGCATCAAGCACAACTCATGGAGCATCTTGAAATGCAGGCACATTCAAATCCTCTAAAAGAAAGTTGGTTCACGAGTTTTACAAATAACCCAAACGAGATAGATCATTTAACTCGTTCTGGGCGAGTTTATCAAACGCAACCAAATAGATCTTTAACCACTCAAAATTAAGTACAAATTCCAGTACCATCTCCACCTGAGGTTGAAGATCCATTGGTTAAACAACTTCGCCAATCTAAGGCGAATGTTAGCATTTAGGAAATCCTAAGTACTTCTAAAGAACAAAGGAATTCTCTTATGAATGCTCTAACTGCTTTTTTTGTAAGTACGGACACAACTCCACAAGATCTCGTTAGCTTGCTTACTAGCGAAAAATCCGACAAATCAATCACCTTTACTATTGATGATTTGCCTTCAAAAGACACTACCCACAACAATGCATTATATCTAACTGTGGGGTGCAAGGGATACAACATCCCTCTTACCTTAGTTGACATTGGGTCTGCCGTAAATGTATGCCCATTACGAACTGCGAAATATTTAGGCCTTAATATAGAAAAAGACTTTTAATCAACAACATAAAGCATTAGGGCCTATGACATTTCAAGGAGATCGGTGTGTGGGATTGTTAAGCTACCAATTACCACAGGCCCAATACAAAAGATGGTTGAATTCCATGTTATGGACATTAAACCTACATTCAACCTTCCTCTTGGACGTCCTTGGATACATGAGCTTGAAGTAATACCATCTTCGCTCCACCAAATGATTAGGTTGAACTATCAAGGTCTTCCTTTGACTATACATGCTTCTCCTCTTAAAATAGCAATAAATGATCTATCACTTCTAGAAATAAACCATGATAATGATGAAGAGGACATGTGGAGATTCACTGTGGAGGCAATTTGCACAATAGAAATGGAGGAAAGCCTTGAAGAACCATTATAGCTTGATCCATATTCCACCCCAATAGTAAACAACATCTTATTCAAGAGTAGTTACTTTCCTAGGATGCCTTTGGGAATAGGAATAAAGGAATCTCTTTTACATCCTATCCCAAAGAAAAGATTTTCTTTTGGATTGGGATATAAGCCAAACTCAAGTCTCACGATGCTAAGATAAAAGCACGTAGAGACAATAACAAGAAAGGGATAATCTCTTTACTCCCATCCTACAATCAAACTCTCAACGGACAATTCGTTAGGGAGGGAGAAGATTACCCATGCTATGACTTTCCAGAACCACTAATTCTAGAAGGCATCAAGAAGCCTGGATTCAAAATATTCCACGATTGTTACTTCTTGAATGGCGACTTCGAAATCGTTCAGTCAAAACACCCAAATCCAAGGTGCTACGATAGGCAAGCATTTAACTTGCTATTTGGACTAGAGCAAAACCATGTTGCTATGATGACTAATCAAAATGCCATCCAAGATGAAGCTTTTGACCCAACCTGGTTGATCCTCCTTTCAACAAAACCTTCAAGCATGGGTGGAGAAAGACTTTCAAGTGGACTAACCATAAAGGTGACAAGCTAGAGATCACCACAGGCGAAGGGGAGATATTCGAAGAATCTGACGATAAGTCTAGTCTAGATTTTAAGGAAGCTTAAATTTAGGCCTTGTAGCCATTACTGAGTCTTCATTTTCTAGTTCTAAGGATGAGGATCCCAAAAAAGATTCTCCTCTCGATGTACTTTCTTTTGATTTTAATAATATGAGCTCTATTTCCGAGTATATGCCTTCTCCTGAATGTTTTGAATGCTTTAATAATCAATCTAGTGAAGATGATAACATTAACAAACTAGTGGAATTAATGAATGAACGAGAACAAAAGAATCATGTAATTGAAGAAACTGAAACAATCAATATAGGAACTAATGAAAATAAAAAGGAAGTCAAAATTGGCTTAACCTTAAATCCGGAAGACCGATCAATCCTCATATCGATGCTCAAAGAATTCAAAGCCGTTTTCGCTTGGTCATATAAGGACATGCCTGGAATAGATAGGGAAATCACGGAACATACCATTCCCTTGAACCCTACTTCTAAACCAGTGAAACAAAAACTTCGAAGAATGAAACCTAACGTCGCTTTAAAAGTAAAAGAAGAAGTACAAAAGCAATTAGACGCAAGCTTCATTCGCGTATGTAATTACCTAAAATGGGTAGCAAACATTGTCCCAGTCCTTAAAAAGGATGGACGAGTTCGCATGTGTGTCGATTTTAGGGACCTCAACAAGGCTAGCCCTAAAGACGATTTTTCTCTACCTCATATTGACATATTGGTAGATAACACGGCTAAACTTGTGATGTTATCCTTCATGGATGGATACGCAGGTTACAACCAAATTCTAATTGCAAAAGAAGACGAAGAAAAGACATGTTTATTACCCCTTGTGGTACGTATATACAGTCATGCCATTTGGTCTAAAAAATGCAGGAGCTACGTACCAAAGAACGGCTATGACTCTCTTGCATGATATGATGCATAAAGAAATAGAAGTGTATGTGGATGACATGATCGTGAAGTCCAAAGATAGAATGCGACACATAAAAGCTTTACGCAAATTCTTCACTCGCATAAAAGAATATAAAATGCGATTGAATCCACAAAAATGCGCCTTCGGAGTGACTTCCGGCAAGTTACTCGGATACGTAGTAAGAACACGTGGTATTGAGATCGATCCCTCTAAAGTAAAGGCAATTGTTGATATGCCTCCCCCTCAAACAGAATAAGAAATAAGGGGGTTCCTTGGCAAACTGCAGTATATTAGTCGATTTACCAATAAGTTCACAATGACTTGTGAGCCAATATTTAAAAAGTTGAAAAAAGAAGAAAAACATGAATGGGACGATTAATGCCAAGAGGCCTTTGAGAAAATAAATGATTATCTTAAAAGTCAACCAGTTTTCGCACCACAAGTACCCAAACTACCTCTTAGGCTATACATCACCGTCATAGATACAACCATAGGAGCCATGTTAGCACAAGAGGTAGAAAAACTAGAGCGTGCAATATGTTATATAAGTAAAAAAAATCATCCAATATGAAACAAAATATAGCACCTTGGAAAAAACAAGTTTAGCATTGTTGTAGCCAACCAAGAAACTACGACATTATATGCTACCCCACACCACTTATGTGATTTCACAACAAAATCCGATAAAGTATTTATTTAAACAACCACCCATACAAGGAAGAATATTCAAATGGTTGGTAATGTTAGCCGAATTTGAAATAAAATATATTCCTGAAAAATCAATAAAAGGAAAAGTGATATCCGATTTTCTGGCTCAACATCGTATTCAAACAAGCCATGCAGAAACTACTCATCTTCCAGATGAAGAGATTCTCATGACACAAGACGAAAAGTGGGTAATGTACTTCGACGGTGCATCCAATTAAAACAGATGTGGTGTAGGAGTGTTACTCATAAGTCCAGAGGGAACACATACTCCAATCTCCGTCAAACTAGACTTTGAGGCTACTAATAATGCCGCAGAATGCGAAGCGTGCATTATTGGATTAGAAGCAGCAGCTAACATAGGCGTGAAAAAATTAGAGGTATATGGAGATTCAAGTTTGATAATAAATCATATACTAAAAAATGGAAAATTAAAAACTCCATAATGATATTATACCAAGCACACCTAGAGTAACTCATCCAGCATTTTGATTGTATTGACTTTAAATGTCTCCTAAGGGATGAGAATCAATTTGCTGCGCTAGCAAAATTAGCCTCAATGATCAACATTCCAGATCACTTAAATATGATGCCATTATACGTTGATAGAAGAAGTGAACCAGCTTATTGCACGTCATAGAGGAAATAAATGACATTGAAGGAGAAAGTCCTTGTTATGATCATATCCTCCAATACATTACTCATGGGACATATCCTGCAAATACTTCATCAAAAGAACAACGAGCTTTGAGAACACTCTCAGCCCAATATGGTTTATTAAATGGTCAATTATGCAAAAAAGGACCCAATGATAAAAGCTTATTGTGTAAAGACCACCCTGAATTCACGCGCCTTATGGAGAATACTCACAAAGGTGTTTGTGGACCTCACATGATTGGAAAAATGCTTGCTAAAATAATCTCACGACAAGGGTACCTTTGGTCCACCATGGAACATGATTGCATACTATATGTCTAGAAATGTCCAGAGTGCCAAATGTTCACTAATTTACAACACCTCCCACCATCCGAACTATATAATCTCACTTCCCCTTGGCCCTTTTTGACTTGGGAAATTGACATAATTGGTAAAGTTTCTCCAACAGGAGTAAGAGGACACGGGTACATGCTAGTAGCCATCGATTACTTTACTAAGTGGATCAAGGCCGCTTCTTACGTTAATATCACTTCTAAACATGTCACAAAGTTTCTCGAACGAAACATATTTTGTAGATATGGAGTTCCACGTGAACTAATTAGTGACCAGAGACCCTCTTAACTCGTTATAGAGTAAAACATAACCATTCGTCTCCATATAGACCCCAAATGAACGGAGCAGTAGAATCGACGAATAAAAACATAACAGTCATCATTAAGAAAAAGGCAGAAAACTATAAGGACTGGCCGAACAAACTACACTTCGCCCTATGGGTGTATAGAACATCCATACGAACATTAATAGAAGTAACTCCATACTCCTTAGTTTTCGGCATGGACTCAGTTCAACCAGTTGAACTAGAAATACCATCCCTACGCATCGCACTCGAAAGTAAGCTACCGGAAGCTGAATGGGTACGAGCAAGGCATGAAGAGCATTTATTCCTCAATGAACGACGATCAAAAGCTATGCATCATGTACAAGTGTACCAACGACGCATCGCGCAACACTTTAACAAAAGGGTACGACCCCGTAAAGTTAAAGAAGGTGACTTTGTACTTAAAGAGATTAGAGGTCCACCAGCCGATCCAAGAGGGAAATTCAAACCTTATTGGATAGGGCCATACCGCGTAACTGAAATTCTATTAGGAGGAGCAGTTCGATTAATGGATATTGGTGGCGATGAAATCCTTCAGTTAATAAACATTGATCGACTTCAAAAGTATTACATATAAATATCTGGATAAACTCATTCATTCATAATTAACAATCATGACTCTTAACATTCAAATAAAGATTCTAAGTGTTATGCACTTTACCGAATCATACGGTAAAGCTCATAAAACTTGGGGGGGGGGGTAATAAAAAAACATATACCGTTCAAAGTGTTTAGATTTTTTTGAACATCACGAAAAAACTCTTCACACTTGGGGGGTAATAATGATATTAAAAAAAAGAATTTAAACACTCGTAGCACATGTGTCGCGCGCAACTAATTTAGTTGCGCGCGGATGTCACGCGCAACAAAATCAGTTGCGCGAACAGGAACGCGCAAACTTGGACTTTGTGCGCGCTACCTAATGACGAACTACGAACCAAGAATTTTACTCTTGAATAAAATTTTGATTGTTTTGCGATAAAATAAGGGTGTTTTAAAATATTATGTATACTCGGAATACAACAAAATTAAAATTTTATTTAAGTTATTAAACAAAGTTTGATTAATTTTTCATTTAATTTGTACAAGTAGGATTAAAGAAATTTTTTTAAAAAAATCTCTTTTTGTAAAGAACTACGCAAAGACCTGATTTCGTAATACGAATACGTAGGTGTAGGCGTCGTTCGAAGTGCGCCTACATTAACCATGTTTTGAGTATGCCTGGCACTCATAAGAAGTGGGAATTGACATAATACAATTAGGGACAAGGAATGTAGGGAGCCGCCAACAAGTTTTTAAGGAACTTGTAAACCGTTCACGGATCATAAAAGGCAACCACCATAAGGGACAACGAAAGGCAACAACGATTGACCTGTGAAGGTTACACCCCATTCATAATCCATGAGATTACTAACTCCATATGGTTCGTAACCACGAAAGGAGGATCGGGGATGATGGTACGAAGTGAGTCATGGAGTCACATTCGTCCGTATTGGCCTCTACTCGAATCTTATAGTGAAAAGTGATTCCTGCGATTTCAAAGGCATGCAAACAAAATATTCAGTTCGCTCCAAACTATTATTATGCTAAATTGGTTGAATATTAATGCAACACATAATTCTAAAATATTTGTGATCAATTGATTAAATAACAATATTAAAAAGGAACCTAAACCGATCGTTCAAATTATCTTATTAGGCGTGATTTTCAATTACGTATTCCCTTTAAACATGCAATATGGTGATCAATAATAATATAATAGAATACACATTAATATTGGAAGCAATTCAACAATAAATTGTTAGTCAAATAAAATATAAATTAACCTAATCATGATACTAGCAATATAAAAATAAAATAAGTAATTAAAATAATTAATTACTCACATTACGCGCGTTCCTTAAAATTGCTACATCATGAATAAATTATTAGTAACTTCAATAAAATATAATTCAAATGGAAATTAAATTAAATTAAAATAAATTAAAAATAGAGTAAATTTGATCCAAACCCTCAGTCAATTATATCTTTCACGCCTTGGTTTATGGACAGAACCTCGGGTTAAGTATGAACTCCTTGGAGTGCTTAGGGAAGGAATGATGTAAATAGGAATATAGGTTTAAAGTTTAGAATATGAGAGAGAGAAGAGAATGATTTTTGGTGTAGAAGAGAGGAAGATAGAATGATTTTGTGCCACGAACTGCAGAAAGGAGGGGGGTATTTATAGAAAAAATGAGCTGAGGGAACGCACAAAACCCTAAAAAGATAAAAACCCTAAAACAGGTTGCCGCGACACGGCAAAAAAATGCGTGACATGGGGGAATTTAGTGTGACGCGAGAAATATTTGACCTACAGTGCATAAAGCGCGTAAAGTCTAACACACGGGAAAACACTGGAATTTCCCGTGTCACGGCATGAGCACCGTGACACGGTATAATATGCCGTGAAGCGGCAAGATTTTTCGTGGCGCGACACCTGCTACCGTGACACGGTGGAATTTATTTCCATTTTTACGTCAAGATTTATTAGCGCGTGTAAAAACGCGGAAGAAACACAGAAAAAGCACCGTGACACTTTGAAAATTACCGTATCATGGCATCAAGCACCGTGCCACATCAGATTTTTTTACGCGTTTTTAAAATCATGATAACTTTTGATCCGTAACTCGGAATAAGACATATAATATATCATTGGAAATATTATCAAGTCTACTTTCCAACACAATTAAAATCAGGTAAAAATAGTTTTTACATTTTAATATATGGCCGTTTTAGTAAAGGGTGTAGGTTTTAGGTCGAGTTTAGTATTTTGCTCATATCTTTTTCGTTTTAAATCAGAATTGGGCTTATGATATATTTTTGGAAAGCTTATTTCAAGGCATATCCAACCAAATAATAATTGGATCAAAATTATAGGGTCACAAAATCAGTTTCTCTCGGTTTTGTGATGTGGACACAAAAAGGGGAAAGCAAGTTACGGTTTACGGAAATGAGATAGGAATTGAGTTGGTTTATGAAATGTATTGAATGGAAACATATATTTAAGCACTCCAAAGATTAAATACTCAACCCAACCAATAATGGCGATGAAAGGTTGTTCAACATCGTGTTTGGTTTTGGGGAGACATTTTTAGGTGTCTACAGAAGCCCCCACTTTGACAGAGTTTGTAGAAACGTCAGTTTCAAAAACAATAGTCAACTTAGTTGAAAGGGACTATACCTGCAGAAAAATGTTAGTTCCACAGAAAAAAGAGTAAAGGGATAGAATGCTTATCTGACACCAGTGTATCGGTGGCAAATATGTTCGATAGTATCTGACACCAGTGTATCGGTGACAAATGAGTTTGGTAGCTTTCTATGCTTGAATAAATCTACCGGATGATATTTGTTGAGATACTTTCCGTGATTGAGGAAAGTCGACTGATGATTTTAGCAGGTTTCTATGCTTGATGAAATCCACCGAATGACACTTTCCATGCTTGCGGAAAGTCGACAGATGATTTTGACAGGTTTCTATGCTTGAAGAAATCCCCCGGATAATACTTTCCATTCTTGAGGAAAGTCGACAGATGATTTTGGCAGGTTTCTATGCTTGAAGAAATCCCCCGGATAATACTTTCCATGCTTGAGGGAAGTCGACATATAATTTTGGCAGGTTTCTATTCTTGAAGAAATCCATCGAATAATACTTTCAATGCTTGAGGAAAGTTGACAGATAATATAATCGTTGACTTCTTCGCCTTGAGAGGTGGCAACGACCGACAATTTTCCATGCTTGAGGAAAAACTTGTCTAATGATGAGATTGCAAGTCTCTATGTATCGAGAACCTTGCACCGTGAATCGTCTTTTCTTGGGAGATGATCACTAAAATGATAATGGTTCGCTTGTCCCCGAACGTGCACTGTAAATGGTTCGCTTATCCCCGAACGTGGGCTGTAGATGGTTCGCTTGTCCCCGAACGTGGGCTGTAGATGGTTCACTTGTCCCCAAACGTGGGTTGTAGATGGTTTGCTTGTCCCCAAACGTGGGCTGTAGATGAGACCTGCAAAATGAAATTTGCCAAGGGAGACGCATATACTGTGATTGACTTGACCAACTAACTTGACCAAGCATGACTTGACACGACATGACATGTGTATGACTTGTGATTGTGTGTGTATAAGTATGATTTGAGTGTATGAGCAGACACAAGCAATCGACAATGCAAAAAGCAAATATTTTCCGTCATTTTTGTCATGAGTGGAGGGTACCGAATTTCTCCAGAAAAAGAAAGACGTGAAAAAAAAGTTTTGATTTTGACTTTCCCTCGATGAAAAAATTTTGAAAAAGTTTTTGAACTTCCTCAAAAGAAAATACATGAAAAAGGGAAAAAGTTTTGAACTTCCTCGTTGAGCAAGACGAAATGAATCGTATGGATTGAATTTCTTGTCTAGAAAATAATGTATGCATGATGCATGTCCTTAGGCAAGGAGTCTATGGACAATTACATCATGTGACATGATAGATGAATGAACTTAGGTCATGGAGCTAAGCATCATATATGGTGTAAAGAAACGATCTTGAACGACACTTAGATCTGGAAGCTAAGCATGTATATAGATGATGTGATTATTACATACTGAACGTTGCTTTGGTCAAGGAGCTAAGCACGATATGCTTTGTATAATTACAAATCATTGATGTATAAATGGTACTAAGCACATTATGCGATGCGTGAAACAATGAACATTGCTCAGGTCAGGAAGCTAAGCAAGTATACAACGTTTCTTCTAATGAATGTTGTCTTGAAAGATGATGAAGCGTGCGCGGTAGGGAAACAAGATTTCATGATAAAGGGTTCCTAAGAGAAAGATGATATGGCTATGTATGTGTGAGTGATGTGTGTGAGAGTGTTACTAAGGTAAGGCTGCAAAGGCTATGGTGATGGAAAGAGATGTGAGAAGAGTCGAAATGGTGACCCTTTAGACTAGGTAGGCTAAATGATGTGGGTTCAAGCCCCCAAGTCTATATCTAGATGGATAAGGTCATAGGGATAAGCATTGGATATTCTTTGACTCGATCATGCATATGTATGTGGCCGCACCTCAATGTGAGGTTGCCTACGTATCCGTTAAGAATCAGGTCGTACGTAGCTCTAACCGAACTTTGCACAAGTGTATGTAAACCTCAAAGAGGTCTTTCAAGGGTTGTAATGTGGTTAAGTTGAAGGTTAAAGGAAGAAAGGGGTAAAAGGCTCAGGACCCGAGTAAACCCACAAGATATACAATTGTGTATTTGAAAATTTGGACTTTTCAAGTTTTATTTTTCATATAGTTTTCTTATTTGAAATTCTTTTCTTTTCTTTTTTTTTTCATTCTTTTGAATCAATGTAGGCAATCTCAGATCATGCGGTCCATCACTCACTTAGCATTCATGTTTCTCAGGCACGATACCATGCACTCGATGAGAGACGCAATTTGAGACGTGTTCATATCGAAGACATTGGAACATTTGCGTTAAGACATTGTTTTTTTTTTTTTATATTTGAACTTTCTCTCTGACTGTTACACAAATTTCACACTTTCCCATCCTAGGATTAAGTGAATGTGGGTTGAATAAATAAGGTTAATCATTGGACGAGGCTCAAAGTGGTTGACGAATAAATGGATATGTGATTGAATGCTTAATAGGGAATGACAAGGTTGCAAAGGTGCCGCAAATCATTGGTGTACCTTGTGTTCGGTTCGAAAATTGATTTTTTTTTTTTGGTGTTAATGAACGAGATGTAAATAATACTCAATTTATTGATGAAAATGGTGAATAAGCTAACAAAATTATCAAATTATAGAAAGGGAATCTATGCTAGACTTTAATTGGGGAAAGGGAAACTAATAAAAAGAAGAAATCATGAAATATCGTGCGAAGGGTTCGTAGTGCGCCTTATCTTCATTGCTGGTTGTCACTTCTTACCACCTGGAGGGACGGGAAGTTTCTAAGCATCTACTAAGTCTTGAATGACGTCCTTCGAATTCCAGCATTGTTCGGTAGAGTGACCCCTTCGTTGATGGTACTTGCAATGGGAATTGGGATTCCATTTGGCGGTCCTTTCTTCAGGTTTTGGCTCTAGAAATGGCCCAATAAGTGCGATCAAGACTTGACCGTAGAGGCGATCAAAGGCCGCATCATAAGTCATTCCTAAAGGAGTGTAAGTTCTCCTTTTCTTGGGCAATGGAGCATCAAGAGCTAACACTTTATTGAGATCAACTTGGCTTATATTGTTGGTAGTATTTTCGTGCTTAGAAGACGAAGAAGAAGGAAGGACGTTCTTCTTGTTTTTCCAAGTGTTATTATTGTTACTACCAGCAGTCTTCATTAGTTCATCCTTGATATTGATGCCGATGTCGTATACAGCTTCGAATGTGTTCAGTGGAAGAAATTTGAGATGTTCCCTATACTTGTGAGTTAGATTTTGGATAAAGAGGCGAACCATCTCTCTTTCTTTGGGAGGATCTACCAAGAGTGAAGCCGTTTCCCTCCACCTGTTCAGATAGGCGGTGAAGCCTTCATTCTCTATCATTTGAGAATAGAGAGTTCACGTTCAGAAGTTTTGGATTGAATGTTACACTTGTAATGATTCATGAAATTGTCGGTGACATCTTGCCAAGTCGCAGTACGCTTGGCATCTAGGGAATAAAAACCATTGTTGGCAAGCATGCTCTAAGGAGAGAGGGAACACCGTAAGGAAGAGTGTTACGTCCAATCCCTTGAGAGCCATGGTTGTAGATAACGCCTTCAAATGGAATATTGGATTGTCAGTAAGCTTGAATTTTGGAATATCAGCAGTGGATAACATTTCAGGGAGTTTGTCCTTCATATTCAAAGGAGTGGGAGGCTGTTCTACATAAGTGAAATCCTCAGAAATCTTACTCATCTATTCTTTCAATTTGTCAAGGGTAGAAATAGTGATCTTGTTTGTTCCATGTTAGGGACCTAGGGGTAAGGGTTTTCATCATGGCAAACAGTGTCTCGATGGATTTGTTGATGTTCTCAATATCTTCCTTAGTGGCCATTGGAACGAATTGAAAGTAGTTTGAAGGTGAACGCCTCTTAGATCTAAGAGATTGTTGCGGTGATGACTCAAACCGTATTAATCTACCCATGCTCCTTGACCAAGTACTGAAATAAAATAATTCACTTAATTGTTTAACTCATTGCTCAAGATAGGAGAAGAAGGAAAAAAACATAGACATATGAAAATATGTGAGGAAAAAAAAAACTCCATTCGTTTTTTTTTTATTATTATTATGACGAAAAAAGGGTGCATGAACCTAGTATACTATCGTAAATGACATGGTGCATGACTCGAGTCGGAAAATAAAGAAAGTGTGTGGACTATACTTGACTCGTGAGTGATTAAGTGATATTATAACACTCGTGGTATGATCGTATGGCTAGACATATGAACAGTAACCAAAGTGACTGACGCGACGACCAAATTAGCACAGAAGACTAAAAAAAAAGTTGATTGTACTTATTCCCTGGGCACCGTGACGTTGCGAACTGTACCGTGTCGCGGTACAAGCTGCCGTGACACGGCACTAATTCTCGTGACGCGGCATTTCTGTCGTGGCGCGGTGATCAGTTCCAGGTGTTTTTGTGTGTTTTTTCTAGTTTTTTATTTTTATTTTGGTGTTTGCGCTAATTATTAAGTGAGTACGGTCCATTGGCATTAGTTAGTCATAAAATAAACCACCACAGATAACGAAAACTCGTTAAGGTTAAGATCAAAACGATCACACATAGGGCACGTAGGCACAATGATGCAAAAAAGAGTTCGCAACCTATGGTCAAGTTTTATGTTACACTATGGTCAAGTTTATTTGGTGCCAAAAGGGTACCATGGTTAAGGGTTTGGATGCGTTTGCAAGGCAGCCTCCCTTGAGGGTGTATGCCAACGGGCGACTCCGCAAGTTCGTGATTAAATCGAACTCAACTCCATGGTTTAAGTGAATTTAATAACTTAGATGAAACATTATTGCCATGAGAATTTTTAGGTTAAGAGCTTAAATCCCCCGGAGCTAAGACGTATGTGAAACACACACGTTTTTCCAGAAAAATCGAAGGAAGCTGACTGTGAGAACAGAAATAAAGCCACTGGAAAGATTTCAGGACTGCCGCGACACGGCAGGAAGCACGGTGTCACCAAATAACCAAGAATCCTCCCCATTGGAGTCGCCAAATTATAGGCGTCGTTTGAAGTGCGCCTACATAAGCATGTTGTGAATATGCTTGGCAGTCATAAGAAGTTGGAATTGACGTATACGATTAGGGACAAATAAAGTAGGGAGCCGCCAACAAGTTTTTAAGGAACTTATAAACCGTTCACGGATCATAAAAGGCAACCACGAATAAAGGGACAACGAAAGGCAACAACGATTGACCCGTGAAGGTTACACCCCATTCATAATCCATGAGATTACTAACTCCATATGGTTCGGAAACACGAAAGGAGGATCGGGGATGATGGTACGAAGTGAGTCATGGAGTCACATTCGCCCGTATTGACCTCTACTCGATTCTTATGGTGAAAAGTATTCCCTGCGATCTCAAAGGCATACAAACTAAATATTCAATTCGCTCCAAACTATAATTATGCTAAATTGGTTGAATATTAATGCAACATATAATTCTAAAATATTTCTGATCACTTTAATTAAATATCAAAATTATAAAGGAACCTAAACCGGTCGTCCAATTTATCTTATTAGTTGTGATTTTCAATTACATATTCCCTTTAAACATGCAATATGGTGATCAATAGAACTAACATTAATATTGGAAGCAATTTAACAATAATCAGACAAGCATAATAACAATTGTTAGAAAAATAACAGAAATAAAAGGAACATGATTCCTTACTTTGATTTTGTTAGCTTGCAACTACAAAATAATAAACGTGTTAGTAACTTCAAGGAAATAAATAAAACAATAATTAAAATTGAATTAACTAGAGTTGATTTGGGGCCAAACCCTCAAACAGTTCTACCTTTCACGCCTTGGTTTAAGGATGGAACCTCGGGTAAATTACGGACTCCTTGGAGTGCTTAGGGGAAGTATTGTGAAAGAATAAGGTAGGCTAGTGTTTAGGCTAGAGCATAGAAGAGAGAATAGAGATTATTTGATGTAAGGAGAGAGAGAATGATTTTTGGTGCCAAGGTTGATAGGAACATAATGCATGCATGCGAAGCATAGAGAACTAGAGACTTCATCCTCCCCCCTAGTCCCCTCCAAGACGGTCCTCGTTCTCCCCATAGGTTTCAAATTACCCCTTAGCTAGCGCCTCGTGATTCCTGGAAGGAACCGGAAAAAGATTCATTTTGAGGAATTATAGGGTTATCCCGACATCTCGACCATGCACTCTCTCTCCATAGCATTGAAAACTATCTCCCTTCACCGAGTAAATGACCTAACATCTCTAAGGTCCATGGGTCTTTTATTATGGTTGTAATGACATGGTTCAGGGTAAAGGCGGGAGAAATGTGAAAATTTGGTGGCAAATCCTAAGTGAAGCAGAAGAGCGGCCAACTCTCAATAACACACTCAAGAAATCACCAAATGACAAACAAAAATACCGATTAATGCCATATCCCCCAAGCTTATTCAACACTATTACACAATATATACAAGAACGATGTAACGTTCCCCCCCAAGCTTGAACAAAGCATTGTCCTCAATGCGTAGAATAGGGAAGGAAACGAAACCAACTAGAAACATTTTGAGATGTTTGATTTTTCACTTTTTTCTCTTTTTTTTATCATTGTTCAATACTTTCAATTTTTCATTGAATAATGCACAAAATTGCACTTATTTCATGTCCTTGCCTTTTTTAACTATGGACGGACTTTCTTTTAATCATCTTCATTTCTTTTTTATCATGAAACAACACTTGATTTCCTTAGAACACAACTTGCATTTGAAACTTTATTGTAAATGCAATACATCCAAACTTTCAAAGTCTCAAAGAAAACCATCATTCAAATTGCTCATGTTCATATACAATCAAAACAAAACTTAAACCTCACAAGCCAATGCTTCACTAACTAAGAGGGTCGGTAAACATAGGTCATAAGGCTTGTAATGTGGTATAAACAAGAGCGGGAAATAGGAAGCTCAACATGGTTAGCAAGAAGGTATATGGAAAATAGAAAATCAAATATGTAACTAAATTAAAAGAAAACAAAGAAAAATGAGAATAGGTGCCCATATCCTTCCCTAAAGATGCTTAGTCATGGTCTAAGGAGCTAAAAGACAACGCAAGGATTAAGACATGCATAGTGGAGGATCCAAATAGCCACACAACAAGAATGATGAAGGCTAGAACAAAGTAAACCTCACAAGGGATGATTGAAAATAGCAAAAATCAACTAAAGGGCTTGAAATCCACCCATAAGGAGCAATTCCATCTTACCACTTTCCAGTGGACTAAGGGTTCAAACGTCTTCTAAAGTTCTTAACCTGGCCACCTTAGCATGCGCTATGTTAGGATCAACCGAGGATACTCTCAAATCGTGCGAACAATTGCCATTTAGGAAGGATAATATCTAAAGATGCAAGTCCAAAAGGCACAAAGTCCAAAGCAAAGGCAAAAACAAGAAGAAACAATTGCCGTTTTTTTTTGTTTATTGTTTGGTTTTTTTTTATGTTCAAAAATAACAATTGTCAAAAAAAAAAAACGCAAATATAAAGAGAAAAAGAAAAGGGAAAAGAAAAACAATAGGCAAAACAAAAGGAAAATAGAAGATATAGAAAAAGAAAAGAAAAAGAAAAAGAAAGAAAAGAAAGAAAATGAAGAAGGAAAAGAAAAACACAAGGAAGCAAGCCAAACCCATAATATCCTAATCGATAAACAAATGGTCATTCGGCTACAGCGCCAATGACCCCAAACACACTAAGGTGTTAAAAGCAAGCACCCTCGAACCGTTCAACTCTTCCTAATCTAAGCCTAAACTATGCACACAAAAGGAAAAGTAAAAGAGGGAAAATAGAAAGGTCTCACCCAATGATCTTGATAAGAAAGGACATTCACGATAACAAGAAATTCGTTACCAAATTCCATGCGTCGAATGCTCCAATTAAGAACCTATAAAGGGAGAAATAAAGAAAAAGAAGGAGAAATTTCTACACAAAAGAATGTTAGTAACTTCATGAGACAATAAAAGAAATAAATAAAAGAGAGATAGCTAAACTAAATCAGAAAAATCGGATACAAGGGATTCGGGAATGCGGGATAGTAGCAAGATCATCAAGATGCAGAAAGCATAGTACACAACAACCAAGCGAACAACTATCAATATCAGGAAGCAAACTAGATAATCAAACATCAAGAAACTAACATCAACCAAGCAGAACAACAGAGAATCATGAGACAAGAACCATCAACACTAGCATGGAGAAGAGACCAAGAGTGAACCACAAAAGAAAAGGAGAAAAACTGAAGCACAACAATAACAACATATAATACCCCCAAGCTTGAAATGAACTACCCCCCAAACTCAAAACCTAATAGAAAATAGACATAAAGATTATCATAGAAAGCAAACAAGTAAGGAGGGTAGACAAGATGGAATCACTCGGCACTATGGTAAGGGGTAAAATGGGTACTCCCCTCGCCGGTCTCCAAAAAAACTTGACTAGAGTTAGCGTAATCACCCACCTCTATGGGAGCCTTGCCCCTCAACCTACCCTCTCTCCTAGCTCTATCCACCTTGAAAAAGTGAGACCAATCATCGAAGATTGGCTCCCCCGACAAGCCCCACCTACCAAATATCTCGGGGTTTGGGAAAGGCAAAGGGTTCGAAGGGTCATAAGTAAAATCGCATCCACTGAGCCGCTTATAATCGTAAGTGGCCGGGGTGGTGCCAACAATAGCACTAGAGGGGACATTAGGACCTTCCCAATAAGGGTAACAAAGACAAGGTCCTCGGGAGGGGTCATACGGCTCCCATTGAGAGATAGGTCCTTGTTGGACTGGGAGGTACGAGTAGTTCAAGTACGGTTCGATCTCCCCCCTCTTAACATGAAAATCATACACTTGACGAGCATGAAAATCCTAACCAAGAACAAAATCGTGTCCCAAAGGCATAGAATACAAAACATTAGCAATAGAATCAATCTTGGCATGCAAAGTAGACAACTCAAGTGAAGAAGAAGAAGGAATAGGTGTACCTCCCCGCTAAACCGGGGGCAAAGCTTGAAAATTCGCCAAAGGTGCATCATCGGAATTGGCTCGCGAGTGATTTGTCTACCGCTGAAGAGAAGGATCAATCTTGCACTCCGGGGGTCTCCAAGTAAGAGTGTTCTTCTTTGTCCTTCGATCGGTGGCTTCCTTGCTTGGAATCACAAACCAATCCTTAACACGAGAGACTTTCCAAATGAAAAGATCTTGCCTCTTTGTACGCTCAAGAAACTTTTGATTGACAACTGCATAGATATTGAGGTAGTGCGAAGGAGTCTTCTTACAAGGATAAAAAATGGGCCAAAGTTCACAAAGCAAGTCTTGTAGGAGTCATCTAGGCAAAGAGCGAGAATAGGGATCATGCCCCCGAGTTGAATGCTCCCCGAAAGCGAAACACCGTCTCTAATATCAAGAAAGCGATTGATCAAGTGTTGAGTGAAATCGACTATCTAAAGTTCTCCTTGATCATGGTCGGCCATCCATAGCCAACACAACTCCTCCCGAGACATAACACCCAAAGAATCTTTCGAACAAAGAGCATAGGTGAGAATGCGATTGAAATATCGCATGGCCGGATGAGTAATGGATGCGGCTTTTGAGGTTTGTGGCTCATATTTTCCTTCATTGGAGATGCGTCGCCACCATCTCAGCTCATTATATTCATGATCATCACTCATCTTTCCATTAGCCGGGTACACAAGGTGATCTTCATCCACGGTGGTAGGAAATCGAAAATAAGCACCAAGTTGAGATTCCGAGATTCGATGATCATTGTTGAATAGTTGGAACGTCAATGTCCTTGAAGAATCACCACTATTTTCTCTTATCACCTCAAGAGACGAAAGAAATTGAAATGTCAACCGAGCATAGGTGGGTGCATTTAGATCCAAGAAATCTAAAAGCCCCAAATTCTTAGCAAGAAGTCGAACATCTTTATTAATCCCTATCATTGTCGTTGTTGCTTGATCATAAAAACGAGTGGACTTTAGCTTCCTCTTTGTCAATTGAATGAATCTATCCTAATGGAGTTCCTTTGAAAATTCAATGTCATATGATTGAACCACCTCGGGAAAAGGAGGGACAACATGCCGGGATTTAGTTGTGCTTGTTCGAGCCCTTTTCTTGCGACGAATAGGAGCCATCTACAAGAAGAAAGGCCAGTCATAAGCAATTCATCATGAATTTGGTTTAAACACACAAGTGTACAAGAAATAATATCATCACCAAATTATCATAGAGAATTGCTCAAGAAATTTTAAGCACAAAGATAACCCAAAATGAATGAATCAAGGATTTGTCACAAAGAACCAATGCCATGATTATAGTTGCAACATAGAAATATTCAATAAGAATTAAGAAGCAACTAATCATCAATTTAATAGCAAAAGTTTATCATGAAAGCACAAATTCATGAATCATCATAAGCAAAATTAACCAAAACATTGAATAAGCAAAGAAACAAAGCTACCATGAACAATACCCATGATAGAGAAAGATGGCCAACAATGGTGATGTCAAGAATTCAAGCAAGGTAAACAATTTCATCATGAAAAAGCTTCAAAGTATCATCAAATAACATCACACAACACAAAATACAAGAAAAACGAACTAACAATGGAGTTCTACCATTAAAGCCCTATCAAGGGTTTCAAGCTTTAAAGTGAGGAAGAAGATGACTAGAAATGGAGAAATCATACTTCAATGATGCTTTAAAACACTTGAAAATGGAAGAAATGAAGGAAATAAGCCAATTAGAACACCAAATTGCAAGCTCCAATTCCAAAATTAAAAACCAAAAATTCGAAAATTAGGACACAAAAATTCGAAAATTTGTTTTTGAAAATCAGAATTTTCGTGGCTTTAGATAGGAAATTTGTTGTTTAAATTTGTTGTAAGATGTTAGAAGATGAATAAAAGAGAAGTAATTTGAAGAATTAAAGTGAAAAGAGAAGAAGGAAGAGAAAGGGAATGAAATCGGGGAGAGAGAAGGGGAAATGAGGAGGGGGGCTTCCATGGCTGTGCGCACGCGCAAACCCCCTCGTGCGCGCACACAGCCATGCTTAAGGGGGAGGGGGGAGTGCGCGCAAAGTGTGTGATGGTGTGTGCGCTTGAGTGGGGTGTGTGCAAGGGTGAGCGTCAAGCTCGAGTGATGCCCACGAGAAGGACAGACCAAAAATTAAAAAATTTATCAAAAAGCACTTGTTCATGATTAAAGTCCACGAGAGCGCATCCATGAGAGCGCCCCTGTACATCAATCTCATCTTCACTTTTAACGCAATTCCAACCTCTTGGAACCTTCAAATGACACCAAAATTGTCGGAAATCTAAATCCAATAAATCCTAAGGTACCTAAAATCAAGAAAACAAAGAAAAATAAGAAAGTTTCCCAAAAATATAAAAGAAATAAAAGAACGAAAAATTAAAAGAAAGGGTTAGAAAACCGGGTTGCTTCCCGGGAAGTGCTTGTTTAACGTCATAGCTTGACGTTCTCCACCTATCACGGTGGTTTGTGAAGAATAATTTTAGGAACTAGGCCAACGAAAGCACCATCGAAGTACTTCTTGAGACGATGGCCATTGACCCTGAAAGAAGATGATGAATCCAACGTAGAACCGTCAACTACACCATTTGGAAAGACGCCTTGAACCAAAAAAGGACCACTCCACCTTGACATGAGCTTTCCGGGGAACAACTTCATCTTAGAATTATAAAGAAGAACTTTGTCACCTACACAAAACTCTTTATTCTCGATAAGCTTGTCATGAGCATCCTTAGATCGAGCTTTGTAGGTGCTTGCACAATCATAAGCATCAAGCCTAAGTTCATCTATTTCATGAAGATCCAACCACCTTTGCTCTCCTGCACTTGCAAAATCGAATTTGATTTTCTTAATTGCCCAAAGAGCGCGGTGTTCAAGCTCCACCGGAAGATGGCATGATTTTCCATAGACAAGACGGTATGGAGTGGTACCTATGGGAGTCTTAAAAGCTGTTCGATATGCCCATAAAGCATCATCAAGCTTGTCCACCCAATCTTTCCTATTCCTAGCAACCGTCTTCTCAAGGATCAACTTTATTTGACGATTGGACACCTCAACTTGTCCACTAGTTTGAGGATGGTAGGGAAGACCAAAACGTTGATGAACGCCATGCTTTTTCAACATCTTTTGGAAAGCATTGTGCATAACAAGCGATCCATTGTCACTTATCACCGCCTTGGGCACACCGAATCTCGGGAAGATGATTTTTTTGAATAGCTTCATCACCACCTTGTGGTCATTTGTAGGGGAGGCAATGGCCTCAACCCATTTAGAAACATAATCAATTGCCACAAAAATGTATTGGTTTCCAAAAGAAGAAGAGAATGGTCCCATGAAATCAATGCCCCATACATCGAAAACTTCCAACTCGAGGATGGGTTGTTGAGGCATCTCATTCCTCTTTGAAATGTTTCTGGTCCTTTGGCACCGATCACAAGACTTGATGAAACCCTAAGTATCCTTAAAAAGATGCGGCCACCATAAACCAGTTTGGAGAATCTTTGAAGCGGTTTTGGAAACTCCCATGTGACCACAACTAGGATCCGAGTGGCACATCTTCAAGACATTTGGGATGTAATGACGAAGCAAGCCGTCAACTCCTCGCTTATACAAAATTGGATCATCCCACAAATAGTGTCGAGCATCTCTCTTGAGCTTCTTCCTTTGATTCTTAGAAAATAAAGGTGGAAACTCCCCACATGCTAGAAAATTAACCAAATTGGCAAACCAAGGGAGTTCCTTTACATCGATGGCATATAAAAAATCATCAAGCATTCTATCTTCGATAGGGGAACCATCATCTTGGACTCGGAATTCCTCTAGGCGAGAAAGGTGATCCGTCACAACATTCTCCGTTCCTTTCTTGTCTCTAACCTCAATATCAAAGGTTTGAATTTCAAGCACCCACCGAAGCAATCTAGGCTTTGATTCCTTCTTAGTAAAGAGATATTTGAGAGCCGCATGATCCGTGAATACAATGGTCTTAGAACTTAACAAATAGCAACGAAATTTCTGGAAAGCATGCATAATTGCTAAAAACTCCTTTTCCGTTGGCGTTTCGTTGAGCTCCATTGAGGGTTTTTGACATATAATATATGACATGGATCTTCTTATCAACCCTTTGACCCAATACACCTCCAATAGTCGTGTCACTAGCATCACACATTAACTCAAAAGGTAAATCCCATCTCGGGGCTAGGACTACGGGGGTGGAAGTCAAAGCTTTTTTCAATTTGTTGAATGCTTCCAAGCATCTATCATCTAACACAAACTCAACATCTTTTTGAAGAAGATCATTGAGGGGCTTAGCAATTAGAGAGAAATCTTTGATGAATTCCCTATAAAACTCGGCATGTCCCAAGAGAGATCTCACACCTTTCACATTGACCGGAGGTGGTAGCTTCTCAATGACTTCAATCTTCGCTTAATCCACCTCTATTCTTTTGTGGGAGATCTTATGATCGAGGACAATGCCTTCTTTAACCATAAAGTGACATTTCTCCCAATTCAATACTAGATTCACTTTCTCACACCGAGCCAAACCCTTTTCAAGGTTCTCAAGGCAAGCTTCAAATGAAACACCTTCCATCGAAAAATCATCATGAACACTTTCATTTCTTCTTCCAACATATCTCCAAATATTCTCATCATATACTGTTGGAAGGTGGCGGGGGCGTTGCAAAGCCCAAATGACATTCTCCTATAAGCAAAGGTTCCATATGGGCAAGTAAAAGTTGTTTTCTCTTGGTCATCCGGGTGAATAGGAATTTGAAAGAAACCGGAATAACCATCAAGAAAACAATAATACTTATGCCTTGTTAGTCTTTCAAGCATTTGATCAATGAAGGGAAGGGGGAAATGATCCTTTTTGGTGGATGTTTTTAGACGTCGATAATGTATACACATCCTCCATCCCGTGACTGTCCTTGTAGGAATGAGCTCACCTTTCTCATTCTCCACAACGGTCATGCCTCCTTTCTTTGGGACAACGTGGACCGGGGAAACCCACCTTGAGCTAGAGATGGGGAATATGATTCCCGCATCCAATAGCTTAGTGATTTCCTTCTTGTCTATTTCCCCCATTTGAGGGTGAAGTTTTCGTTGTCTTTCAATGCTAGGTGAGGCGTTATCATCAAGAGTGATGTGGTGCATGCATAAAGCGGGACTTATACCCTTGGGGTCATCAATGGTATAGCCCAAAGCACCTTGGTGCTTTCTCAACACACTACACAACTCTTGAGCTTGGCTCTCCCTTAAGGAGGAACTAACAATCACGGGAAAAGTTGAGTTGGGGCCTAAGAATTCATACCTAAGGTGTGATAGAAGAGGTTTGAGCTCAATCATGGAAACACCTTTACCTTCTTTTGTTGTAGCCACTTGCAATATTTCTTAGCTAGTGATGTTCATGCACATTTGCTTATCAACGTCTTCAATGCTCCCATTTAGCAAATCTTCATACAAAGCCACTTTGCTAGGAACACCTATCTTTTCCTTGTTCAACAAGACATTCTCAAGAACATCATTAGAGTTGAGCAATTGCTCATGCATAGAAGACACAAAATGATTAAAAGATTTAATCATCATACAATTCTCCAAGGAAGAACTTGGATAATTCATGCTTTCATTCAAGTCAAATTCAATTACCTCATCTCCTACCTTAAGTGAAATTTTAGCACTCTTGACATCAATCATGGCACCCGAGGTAGCAAGAAAAGGTCTACCGAGTATAATAGGAATGCTAGCATCTTCATCCATTTTAAGAACCACAAAGTCAACCGGAATAACAAATTTTCCCACCCTCAAAGGAACATCTTCTACCTTACCCTTTGGAAACTTGATGGATCTATCGGCCAATTGCAAGGTAATGTTGGTAGGCAAAAGTTCCCCTAGTTCAAGTCTTTTATAAACCAAATATGGCATAAGGCTAACACTAGCTCCTAGGTCACATAAGGCATAATCGATTTGCATCTTATAGATAGCACAAGGGATGGAAAAGTTTATGGGGTCTTTTAGCTTGGGTGGCATCTTGTTCATAATGATTGCACTACAATTCTCGGTCATGTTCACCGTCTCCACAAAATCACAAGTCTTCCTACCACTCAAAGTGTCTTTAAAGAATTTTGCATAATTCGGCGTTTGGGTGATAACTTCGGTAAATAGTAGATAAAGATGAAGTTGTTTGAGCATGTTAATAAATCTTCCAAATTGTTCATCCAACTTGTGTCTCATGAATCTTTGTGGATATGGAAGCCTGGGTTTCACAACTTCTCTCTCTTCTTTCACCTCCTTAGGTGGATCTACCACTACTTCACTCAAAGTTGCACCATCTCCCTCATCCTCAACTAAAACCACTTTGGCACCCTCCTTACCTTTACTCTTGCTAGGAAAACTCTCCTCAAGCACCTTACCACTCCTTGTAACTATGGCATTAACGGGTCTCTTAGGATCTAGGCCTTGAGAGGGTAAAGAAGAAGAGATTGCTTAGTCTTTGAAAGTATTGGCAAGTTGAGAAATTTGGTTTTCAAGCATCTTATTATGAGTCATCATTTCATTAAACTTCTTATCACTCACTGCCATGTAAGTGCTCAACAACTTGGTTTGGTTTTCAATGATTTCCTTCAAGTTAGTCCTAGAAGAAGAAGAAGTTTGAGCATAGAAATTATCACTTTGGGTCGTTAGAGCAAAACCGGGTGGGGGACCCCTTTAAGCATTGTTTTGAAAATTTCCCCTATTTTGATTGTTCCAATTACACCTATTTTGATTTTGACCATAACCTTGATTATGGTTACCATAATTTTGGTTATGATTACCATAATTTTGGTTTTGATTTTTACCACTATAACCTTGGTTGTTATAGTTACCTCGGGAGTTTTAGTTCCCTTGGTTCCTATAACCACCACCTTGGTTATATTTGTCAAAATTACCATGGTTGTTATAATTCCTATTCCATTGACCTCTTTGATTTTCAAACCTTGAATCATCATTATTTGACACATAGTTCCCATGTTCATTTACATTCCCATCTTGATCATCACAAACATCCATACATGCATGAGGGAAACTAGAAGCATCATGATCATACGAACCACAAACATCACAAAACAAGCAACCACTAGGCATGTTACTAGAAGAGGGAGGAGGTTGAGATTTAGAAAACACAACTCTCCCCTTAGATTAGGAGGGAAGATTCGAAACTTGGGAGGTAGCACTTTCCAACTTTTCCTTGATAGCGGACCTTTCCTTCCCCAAGTCTGTCATTTGTGAGGACAAGTTGTTTATGGCATTAAGATGATCAACCGAGTACACCGAAGAGTTACTCTTCCTAGTTGGTTCCCTTTCACCATCTTGCCAATCTCTATAGTACTTCACTACGTCTTCAATGATGTCTACTACTTCCTCCTCCGTTCTATTCATAATGGGACCTCCGGCTCCTCCATCAAGACACGATTTCCCTTGAGGACTTAGGCCACCATAGAAGATTTGAATAATTTGGTAGGTAGGAATCCCGTGGTGAGGACACTCTCTTTGATACTCCTTGTATCTCTCCCATGCTTCATAGAGGCTTTCACTAGGCTTTTGCTTGAAACCTTGAATCAAAGCTCTAGCCTCCGCCGTTTTCTTCTGTGGATAAAAACGGGATAGAAATTCCTTGGTCACTTAGTCCCATGTCCTTAGAGAATTTGGTTTGACTTCCTTGTCTAACCATTCCAAGGCACGCCCTATGAGAGAAAAGGGAAAAAGCTTGAGGCGGATGAACTCTTGGGAAATTCCATTCACTTTGATAGTGTTGCAATATTTTTCGAACTCTTTGAGATGGTTTAGTGGGCTTTCATGTTTAGCCCCACTATATTGTCGCCTCTCTATCAAAGTGATCATTGCCGGCCTTATTTTGAATTTATTTGCCGGTGTTGTAGGTGGAGCAATCCTACTTTCAAACCTATATGCATCCGGAATCCCTAATTCCTTCAACGCCACTCTTGGATTTTCTCCCATCCTTGCTTGTTCTTCTTGTTGTGGTTCTTCTTTACTTGGAGGGCTAGAACTCAAAGAACGTCTAGCAACTCTTATCCTTGTAATTGTCCTATCAATTTCTGGATCAAGTGGCACTAGAGAACGACCACGTGCTCTGCGCATACAATCTCAAAAGAAACAATTAGTAGCATTGCTACAAATATAGCCAAAAAGAGAAAAATCTTTTTCTTTTTTTTTTCAAATAAAATGAAGTAGACTCAACAACTATAGCAAAGCACCAATTTCATTCCCCGGCAACGGCGCCATTTTGATGTGTGGTAATCTAGGTCATTGAAATCTAAAGCACCACCAATCAAACAATTAATAAAATCAAACTTATTCCTAGTATAGGACAAGTCCGAGTCGAACCACGATCAACCTACTTCGAAGATTGAGAGGTAAATTGAGATGCAACTAAGGTTTCAATCAACTAAACAATCAAGAAATTCAATATGATAAACACTAGGGATTAAGGTTCCACATGCAAGCTCAATGATCATGCCAATCAATGAAGAACTCAATTGATTCAAATGTTACAAAGGACAAACAATTGTTGCAATTAATAGAATTCAAGAGCTAAGCCAAGCTAGGGTTCACTATGAATGACTAACAAGGAAATTCACAATCAAATTCAACCAATTAAAGCTATTTTTACTTTAAGGGTTCATGTCATTGAAATTTGCTATGCAATCTAGGTTAATTATCTAGGTTGATCACTCCTAACCAAATTAATCACATGCACAACTGTGTCAACAAATTTAATTGCAACAATTCAATCAACCAAGAATCATCAACTAGCAAAGATCATCAATCAAGTATGCTTCCCCTTCTCCCTAGCTACTAATCTACTCACAAAACATAATGAAATTGAAAAACAAAGCAAATTGAATCACAAATATCATCATTTTAAGCTTAATCAAAAAGAAAATAAAATCAAACAAATTCTCAAAACAAATATCAACAATCAATTCAAACATTCAAGAATTAAAGGAAAGATCAAGCAAAAAGTAAATTCATGGGAAGAAATTCTCACTAATTTTCATTGATTGATGATGAAATCCAAGCTTAATGATGTAATTTGAAGGACAAATCAAGTAATCTAGAGTTTCTCTCTCTACTAAATCTGGAAATATGTCTCAAGTACAAGCAAAAACGTCATCCCCCCAAAAAAGGAAAAGTCAAGGGGTAAAAATAGTAAAACGAACATAAGGGGACGGAGCACGCAAAACAGCCTCGTGCGTGCGCACACAGGAGTCTGCAAGCACGCACAGGGGGACCTGCGCGCGCGCACCCCTGCGGCGCGCGCGGCTCCTTTTGCTAGCTCGTAGCCCCTTGCGTAAAGTCTCGCTTCTAGTGCTCTCATGCATCCCTATCGACGACGCTCTCGTGATGATGCCTGTAAGGAGGGCAGCCCTTGATCTTCACATAATTGCGTGTTCATGACCTAAAATCAATGAGAGCTCAATAGTGAGAGCGCGACAACTTAAACTTTGAAACATCACCTACAAAAATTCAAGTAAAAATAAGGGAGAAAACAAAATGAAATGAAACTAAACTAAAATCACAAATTAAGAACTAAAATCATGAAAAACTCATAAAAGTAATCGAAAAACCAAAAAGGAGTTATTAAGACGGAAAATCAAAGAAAGCTAGGAAAATTAATTAAAAATGAAGCAAGAAAATATAGAAAAGGGAACTAAAAACTATTCTATTGTGCGCGATAAATGATGTTCATCACTCTTAATAAGATAATTACTAATTTTATTTAAGCTATTGAGATTTTAATTCAAGTGATAGCCAATAATAGATTTATTTGTGCATTAATAATTAACCAACATAGATTAAATAGGTTTAGGATTAATATATTGATTGTATGTCAATTGGAAAGCACACATGAATATGAGAAGAACAAAGTAGAGGCCTATTTAAGACAGGTTCAATTTCTTTTAGGTTGGATTTGTACCTTCATCCCCGAATATCCAGTCATGGTTCAGGACCTCTATGGAGTTAGCGATCTCCGTGATCGTGAATGGTTTACAAGTTCCTAAAACTTGTTGGCGACTCTTTTGCTCTAGCTTCCTTCCCTTTGGATGCCACCATGCTTAAGTGTATGATCACAGTGGGGCTCAAGTTTAGGATGCTTGAAATATTCCCTATAGTTTTTGGCGACTCCATTGGGGAGGATTTCTATTTTAATTCCTAAAATTTATTTTGGCAATAGTTTAGAATGAGTGGATGAGACTTAAAACGTTCTAAAAATTCATGTGCGTAATTTTGATTGACATTAATTGCATAAGCATAAAAAGGTCTGCATTGGAAAGACCATCCGTAATGCGTCAAAAACATAGGATTTTACACGTAGGAAATTTGGGAAATATCTTTCACAACTAGAATCGGAAAAACGCTACGAAAAATCGAAAATCCCGAGAACACAGAAAGCTGTCGAGACATGTAGGAACTGTCGCCGAGATAGCAGTGTCCATCGCTGTGCGATGGCTTTATCGCAACGCGATGGTTTCATCGCGACGTGATAGAGTCATCGCTGCGTGATGGACTCTGTTTTCTCACGTCGAGTTCTTCCAATACCGAGCCAGAAGTCTACCTTATTGTTTTGCCGATTCGAGTACTGTTTGATCGATTTTACTTCCTGATTAAATTTTTTCCTTCTTTTTTGAAAAGCATATGTGTTCTACATGTGGCTTTAGCCTTTGGGAATTCACGCTCCATCTACCCAATCGAACACTGTGTACAACAAAAGGTACATCCGAGATAATGAATTCACCAAACCATGGAAGCAAGTTTAACTTGCGGGGTCCCATCCATATGCGCCAACCCTTCCAAAGGTAAGGCTTCCGGGCAATGCATCTGGACTCATAACCATGGACCCTATTTTGACTACCATAATCCTTGAAGTTTAGGGAACTAGAGCCATAGTTAGGTTGCAAACTCATTGCATCATATTCTCACTATTTGACTACTTGTGCATCTTTTGCTTGTGGATAGCCTATGTGTGATTAAGCTAATCGTTTGTTTAACTTGTGTTTAATAATAAGTTTAAATAAACTGATTAATGACTAAAGGACTTTGCTTAATTAATTAATTAATTTGGATTATTAAAGTCTACTAATATTTAACTTAACTTGACTTAGCACGACTTTAGGTTCACCCTTTTCGAGCAGAACATTAGAAACAGGTTCAAACCGACATTTCATTTATGACGCAAAGGTTTGGCTTGTGGCGCAAAACGTCAGAGTCCATCGTGACGCGATAGTAATATTGCACCGTGATGGCTCTGTTGCGACGTGACAGTCCCATCAGTCACGCGATGGTCCAGTTTCTTGCTCAAGTCTTCGCGTTGATTCTAATTGGTTAATTAATTAAATAACCGAGTCATAATTTTGTCTTTAATCGAGTCTAAGCACATAGTCCCATGGTCTTACACAAGCGTTAAGCAAGTCATTTTCACTTACTAATCAATAGCACACACTTTGTATATGAGTTTCACCATGACCATGTCTAAGAGTCTTATGTGTGCGTTTTCCGTCATTTTTTTAGGGGGGGTAAGTCGGATATTATATCCTCCCAACATAACTATATTGTTCTAAACCATAACTTGATTTGTAACTTAATTCCCAAAATATGCACCCATTTTTTGCCTTTTTGTCTTTTAAACCAATATGAGTCAAGTCATTAAGTCAATGGTTTAATAATACAGCACTTGGTCAAGAAGAGAAGGGCGCTTAATCAAGGATAACACGTATATTCAAGTTCTACTCTTCGATAATCCAATCCGGCACAGAAGAAAGTTCGTGATCATGGCCACTCAAGAAGAAGTTGATGAGTTGAGACAAAATATGGATAACCTTACTGAGATGATGAAGACTCTTGCTCTTCAAGTCAATGACCCTACCAAGAAACTTGAGCTTGAGCGCATGGAAGAGAGCCTTAACAAAATTTCCAATGACTACAAGTTTCAAGGAATTAGCTCACAAGGGGTCTTAGTGGACAAGAAACTTCTTCCGCAGAAGTTTAATGCCAATGACATCCCTAAATTCAAGCCAGCTGATAATCCCTACTTTCACTTAAGGGATTTCGAAACCATAATGAGCATCAAAGCAATTGACAAGAAGATCTTTCCTTCACTTTTCTCACTATCACTTGAAATTATTTGTCAACAATGGTTTTTCTCTTTAGACAAGGAGAAGACTTATTCTTGGGAATCCATTACAAATGCTTTCATAGATAGGTACAAGTGCAACAAGTCGAGACTGACCATAGGGAGCTCGAGATGCTGAAACAGAAGAAAAACAAGGGGTTCACTTCCTACTTCAATAACTGGAGGGAAACTTCCGCTAAAATGGTTGAGGTCCCTACCGAAAAGGAATTTGTAAGGATGTTCATCAAGAACCTCCAAGAAATGTATTCAAAGCACCTGAAATACCAAAGTAACTTGAATACTTTCAAAGCCGTCTACAACATAGGTATCGATATTGAGGACGACCTTGCAAAATAAAAAGCTGCTAACAATAACAACAACAGTGGCTGGAAAGGAAAGAAGAACGACAATCCTTCTTCTTCCAAAACCACCCACTCAAACAATGTTAGCACCTTTGACCGGAATGAGGTCCTTGCCATGAATAACTAAGGGTAAAAGAAGCCATTTAGGAGAAACTTCACACCTTTTGGCATGAGCTATGATACGACACTCGATCGCCTTCATTCTAAAGGACTCATAACTCCTATTGGACCTATGGGCGATCCACCAGTTGAAATGAGGATGGCCAATAGGAGCCCCAACAAGCACTGTAAGTATCACCAAGGTAGGGCCACCCTACTAAAAATTGTTGGAATTTGAAAGAAGCTATTTAAGATTTGATTGATAGTAACAAGCTTCCATTTCCTCTTGCTAGCAAGAAGCCAAGTATCAATACTGCTCCACTATAAGACTCCTTGGCCATTTCTGATGAGGAAGAACATGTTGACCCATTACTCCTTATCAAACCGATTGAAGAAACTCATGCCATTGAAGAAGAGGAGGAAACTTTCTTTGATACCATGAGCGACTCTCCCAAACCGAGGAACTCGCCTCTAAAGAAGAAGTATTTATCCTCATTCATATGGTAGGAGATTTAATGAAGCTACTCCACAATACCATTAGGCAAATGAAATTAGCTGAAATTAGGTGCATTGTTGAAGAGATGATGCCCACCAGAACCACTGAAAGGAAGCTATTCACTTTCAATTTGGTCACACCTTCCAAAAGGAATGATAAGGTTGTTGGGTTTCGAACACTCCGATTTCCCGTGGAATACAAAATCCGACCCCAAGACCTGCTCACAACTAATATAGCTAATGCATAATTAACAACATAAATAACAAGGATATAGAAAGACTATTTTACCCTTGTAGCGTGCTTCGCTCCTTAGTGAGCTCTTACTTCGAAAGCTACTTTGAGTCACGCAAGTGCGACGACCTCTAACGGAGTCCACCCGCAAATACGACTCATCCAGTATTTACTCGGAGCTTAGTCGGGCTTGGCCAAAATAAGACTACTCGAGTATGTGAGCAAAAGTGTTCAACCTTATGGATGATCCTTTCAAGCTCAACTCAAGTGGGTTTCTCAAATCCCAATGATTTGGTATTTATAGAGAAATCCCATGAACATTCCTCTCTCCCATCAATGTGGGGGGGTTGGTAAAATTCCGTTTTCCATTTTATTTTTAAATCAAAAATCAAAAGAAAAAGCAATACAATCAATAATCATCAAGTATCAAGCAAGGAGGGAGAGAGTAGGTGAGGACCACAAGCCCTCCTTATTCCCCAAGCTTCCCTTATGGAAACCAGCGCCAACCACGTGCTGCCACGCGACACCTAGTCTTCGGCACCAAGGCACGCCATGGTGACGGCATGGTGCTTGGCTAGACCTACTAGCGTGTGCGTGTGCGGGAACGGCCCAACAGCCACGCGCCAGCCCGCATAGCACGCAGCTCGCACTCATTGCGTGCTTGCGGTGCTGCTGCTGTGTTCGTGCTAGGCTTGGCCCAGCACCCCGCATCTATGCGCGCAAGGCCCAGCACGCAATGCTGCTGGCCTTGCCTGCAATGATGTGGGCTGGTTGTTAGCTACGCCTAGCATGTGCGCTTGGCTGTGGTAGCCCAGCCTTACACGCAAGGCTAGCTCGGCTAGCTAGCTCGGTCATGCTAGGCATGCTGAGCTTGTAGCCGAGCCTTGCCTTGCGGCAATGACTTTGGCTTTCCATGCCTGTCACCCTAGGCATTGATTAGCTATGCCAGTATGATGCTAGGGTTTTCCCGACCACTGACTTATTGATTACTTGATTTTACCGACTCGTGACGCTCAGTCTTGACGCTCCTAGCTCAATATCTCACGTCTATGCTCATAATACTCGAGTGACTCATTAATTCCTTTCGGATTAATTGGTCATTACGGATCGTTTATTTGCTTGGATGTGACCCAAAGGGTTCAGTCAAGATTAAGCTATAATATTAATTATACATTAATATTACTGATCGGAAGAGGCCTCCAGCTAGGCGTTCCGATCACTTGACCTTACGGAATAATTAGTTATCTAATAATTCCAAACCCTCTATCGGAATAATACACTTGTTCGAAGGACACCGTTCCTATCAATCTCCCACTTGTCCTTCCGGACAAGTGCGCTTTTAGTGTATAGCCTATTTCCTATGTCACTTAATGTCTGTTCATGAACTATAAGGTAAGATTATTCGTCATCCTTATTACGTCCAGAAGTGTTTCTCGAAATCCGAGCTTGACTGTCAATAGGCAGATGATTTCTAAAAATCTATCTGAGCACGACCATGAATTTTCACAGTCTCGCTCTTCGAGAGGCCTTGTAAACAACAAAGACATGTTCCCTATTTAATAGTTGGACATAGCCAATCTTGTAATGTGAGCTTCCCTTGCTAAGAGGACATAGCCGCCCGAGTGTTGCCGTTATAATCCCCATGTGCGGTAGAGGTTTGACGAACATTAAAACGGACTAGTACTCAAACAAGAGAAGTGTACTTATGAAGATTTTTAAATCTCTTAAAGTACTTTCATAGGTTAATCCGATTTAGTTCCAAACTAATACCTGTGCAAATGATTTTATGACAATCATGTCCTTTTAGCACAAGAAACGGTGCTATAAACTATACTACACACTAATTTTAAGAGGTCATTAATCGTCTATTATTTAAATGACCTTGATTAAGGATTTTTTTTTATTCTAATATTCAATGTTCACTTAATATGTGTTTCTTTATCCAAGACATTGTCTTGATACCTTATTTTTAATATTTTCAAAATCAAATGGACTCAATATTTAATCTAAAACCACAATTAAATAGAAATGGTGTGATAAAATTGCATAAAAATTAAATTACTCTAAAATCCAAATGGTTCATCATAATGTTTTATATTAAAAATATCCATAAATTAATTAAAACACATAACAAGGAAATCAAAGCCAATCACCAACGTGCTTGATTCCCATTGCCTCAACGTGCTTGTTGTGTTTCACTTGAGGCAAAGGTTTAGTAAGTGGATCGGCTACATTGTCATCCGTTCCAACTTTATAAATTTTTATTTTATGTTCGGACTTCCATTCCCTTATCATGTGAAATCGCCTTTTGACATGTTTGACCTTCTGATGTTCCTTTGGCTCTCTGGCCTGAACAATAGCTCCAATGTTGTCACAATAGAGGTCTATTAGACCCTTGATGGAGGGTACAACATTAAGTTCACCAATGAACTTACGAATCAAAACTGCCTCCTTTGTTGCTTCAACAGCTGCCAAGTATTCGGCTTCAGTTGTAGAATCTGCAGTTGTGCTTTGCTAAGTACTCTTTCAACTAAACGTTCCTCCATTTAGACAGAATACGTATCCTAACTACGACTTGAAGTCGTCTATGTCTGTTTGGAAGCTTGCGTCGGTATAACCTTCAACTACCAATTCATTTGAGCCACCATATACCAGGAATTTATCCTTGTTCCTTTTTAGGTAATTTAGGATATTCTTGGCTGCAATCCAATGCTCCTCTCTTGGGTATGATTAGTATCAGCTCGTACCACTCAAAGCATACGATATATCTGGCCTAGTACATATCATGGTATACATGATCGATCCAATAAGCAAAGCATATGGAATCTGATTCATCCTTTCTCGCTCATCAGGTGTCTTTGGATAGTGCTTCTTGCTTAGGGTTATGCCAGCGCGACATGGGTAGGTGGCCTCTCTTGGCCTCCTTCATGTTGAATTTTTCCAGTACCTTATCGATGTAAGTACTTTGGCTCAATCCAATCATCCTCTTAGATCTATCCCTGTAGATCTTGATGCCCAATATGTACTGTGCCCTTCCAAGTCTTTAATTGAAAAACATTTTCTAAGCCAGGCCTTCATAGACTCTAGCATCGGAATACTGTTACCAATGAGCAATATGTCATCGACATATAAGACTAGGAAAGTGATGTCACTCCTACTGACCTTCTTGCAAACACAAGACTCATCTAAATTCTTGATAAAACTAAACTTACTGATGGCTTCATCGAATCGCATATTCCAACTTTTGCTTGCTTGCTTCAATCCATAAATGGACTTTTTAAGCTTGCATACCTTCCCAGCATTGTTTTGGTCGAACAAACCTTCAGGCTGCGTCATGTACACAGTTTCTGCCAAAATTCCATTTAAGAAGGCGGTTTTGACGTCCATCTGCCATATTTCGTAATCGTAATATGCAGTAATTGCTAGGATAATCCGGAAGGACTTAAACATTGCGAATAGAGAAAAGGTTTCATCATAATCAATGCCGTGAATTTGCCTGTAACCTTTTGCTACCAGTCTAGCTTTGTAAATGAATACATATCTGTTTATGCTAAATTTCGTCAAGTAGGATTTGATGTGGGATACGGGCTACGGATCAACTAAACTAAAATAAGGAGCATGGAATGCGGAATGTAAATGAAGTAAAAATAAAGAGAAAGGGAGGAGACATGATATGGTGACGCGGAAAACCCCAATGAAGCTGGGTAAAAACCGCGGGTGGCAATGAGGCCACCAATCCACTATAATACGGGCATAAAGCCAATAATTACAAGTACAAGGCGTATTTGATGTGTACAAAGTACGATAAAGATAAATATACATATACGAAACACATGGCTTTAATTGTATGGCAAGAGGGTAACTGACATAGCATTTGTAGAAGCTAGCTTGTATTGTAGTCGTGCTTTGAGGATTAAAATATAGTAGCTTTGTTATACTTATGGTGGTGGAAGGTTTAGGTGGCATACTTGCTGTGAGGAAAACAATGGGTGGTTACGTGGAGGCTTAGGCTTAAGTTTAAGAGGAGTTGTATCATTACTATTATGGGTGGTGATTATACGTAGAGTAGTCCTGGACTTTTTGGTGGAGAGTAATTCTATTTATATGGCATTACGCAGGTATGGTTGGAGAAGACTGAGGGGTTGTTGCATAGTGGAAGTATTATACGTGGGAATGGCCTGGTATTTATGAGAGGAAGTGTTTCTATTTATAGAGCTTCAAGCAGGCGGTTGGAGGAAGATATGATCATGACTCCTTGAATTTAGGGAGTGGTAGTTAACTCTTTTACTTAGTACTTTGACGAACTCGCTGGACTGCTTTAGGGAGTATGTACATCTAACAACCTCTAATTGACTTATTCTTGTTTATAAGATAATCCTTCCTTGATCATAGGAACGCTTGCAACAACCTTGACTTGTTCTTGTATATCTTCGTCTTGACTGTCAACGTCGGTCAATGGTCGTACAAAATGATCCATAACAATATCCATCTTTATCGGTTTTTAATTTGAAAATCCATTTACATCCGATAGGTGTGTTACCTTCGGGTAAATCTACGAAGTCCCATACTTGATTTTCAAACATGGAGTCCATCTCAGATCTCATGGCTTCTTGCCATTTAGCAAAGTCGGGGCTCGCCATAGCTTGCTTGTAGGTTGTCGGTTTGTCCCCATCCACTACTCGGATGTCCTGATTCTCGATTAATACGACACCAAGATATATATCAGGTTGAGACTTCGGCCTCTATGACCTACGTAGGGTAATGGACTGAGCATTTGCATTGTCGGTTTGACTTTGCACATTTTGACCAACGTCAACAGATGATGTACGGGCACTTTGAATGTCAATTTGACTTTGTTTCTCGTCCTCTCGAACTTCATCGAGTTCCATTTTCCTCCCATTTGTCATTTTGGAAAGATGTTCCTTCTCCAAAAAGACACCATCGCGAGCAACAAACACTTTGTTCTCGGATTTGTTGTAGAAGTAATACCCCTTGGTTTCTTTTGGATATCCCACAAAGAAACACTTGCCAGATTTAGGGTGAAGTTTGTCAGAAATCAACCTTTTGACATATGCTTCCCAATCCCAAATCTTGAGAAAAGACATCCTAGACGGTTTCTTCATCCATAATTCATATGGAGTCTTTTCTAAAGCTTTTGATAGAGCACGGTTCATTATGAGTGCCGCAGTTAGAAGTGCATGTCCCCAGAAAGAGAAAGGAATATCACTAAGACCCATTGTTGATCGTACCATGTCTAACAAGGTTCGATTTCTCCTTTCGGATACTCCGTTCCATTATGGAGTTCCCGGAGGTGTCAATTCGGAAAGTATACTGTGTTCTTCAGATAGTCATCGAATTCATGGCTCAAGTATTCACCACCTCGATCCGATCGAAGGGCTTTGATTTTCTTGCTAAGCTGATTTTCAACTTCACTCTGAAATTCTTTGAGTTTTTCAAATGATTCAGATTTGTTCGACATAAGGTAGACATATCCATATCTACTATAGTTGTCCGTGAAGGTGATAAAATATCAATAACCGTTCGTTGCGGTTGTGCTCATCGGACCACATCCATCAGTGTGTATTAGGCCCAATAAGTCACCTGCCCTTTCTCCCAACTTGGAGAATGGCTGCTTTATCATTTTGCCTAATAGACATCCTTCGCAATTTTCAAACGATTGTAAGTCGAATAAGTCAAGAATACCTTCTTGTAGAAGTTTCTTGATGCGTTTAATGTTAATGTGGCCAAGATGGCAATGCCACAAGTATGTCTGATTTGACTCAACGGTCTTAGGTTTCTTTAGTGGTATCATTAACATTATAAACATGTTTGTCTAAAGAAAGCACATTTGGCTAAACGTGTCATGCCATAAAACATATAAACAAGACTTTTCAAACAATCATTTTTATAGTCTTGTGATCTAACAACCCGACATCCAACGCTAAAAGATAAAAATATGTTCAACAATTAAACTAAAATAAGTTCTATTTTAAGACAAATTATGTGATTACAAGCTTGCATGGACATATTGTCTTCTTCTTCTTCCGCTTGCAAATGCACATCCACTTGTGAAGCTCTTCTCACTTAGTTCTTGAAATAGGAGCATATAGTGAGTCATTTATGGTATCTAATACCTTTATGAATTGCTTATATTAAAGTTATGGTTTATAAAGAAGATACCTAAGGTGAGAGCTACTGTTCCCTTTGCCTCATCTTCTAAGTACTCGTTGCATTCCCTTTTGTAGTGTGCTTGCTTACTACAATAGAAGAACCACATCTTTGCCTTGTCTTTGAACTCCCTCTTCTTAGGTCTTAGAGAGAACCTAGTACTCTTACAAGAATCGGCTCTATGAAGCTCTTGAACATCCTCCATCAATGATAGTTTATCACGATTGGTCGTCAAATGCATTTTCAATGCAACATAGCCTGAGTGGAGTGAGTTTAGTAGCATATTTTTTTAATTTTTTCTGTTAGGGGAGAAAGTCGGATACCTTCCATTAGTAATAAAAATGACAGAAATTTTTGCGCAAAAATTTGTCAAAAATTTTTCACACACTCATATGCACATAAAACAAAAAAAATAAAACGCAAGAAATAAAAAAGACATAATAAAAGTATTAATATACAATATGTCTACACATAAGTGTCAATAATACAAAGCAAAAAGCAAAGTCCTATATAGTCAAACAATAAATAAACACGGGTACATCTATGACCTCGGAGGACGAATCCCGAAGGTATCGTAAAATGGTAAAGTCCGGGTAGTCACCTCCTGCCCAACATCAGTCTATCCAGTCGGAGGAAAAGAAAGAGTAGGGCCAGTCCATCCGGGCTCACCATGTAGGGGCTCCTAACGAGGCGGTTGCTACGACGACAAGCCAACCTCGTACGTCCCACCGGCCGTGGAAGGAATCGAAACCGAAGTACCTGGACCAGGGGGCTGCCTTACCTCCTCCTCAGTAGAGGAACCAGATCCCTGTATGACAATAGTTTGCTCCGACCCCCCTCGTCCGGCCTAACTCTTAACCGAGGTGCGACGACGTCTTGATCTAGATCTAGACCTTTCCCTCCTACCCTCAGGTCTCGTGCGAGTACGCGTCGGAGGGACAGGCTGAAATATAAAAGTAAGCCAAGTCAAATACACAGAAAAGCTAAAATAACCAAATGAAAGTAAAGAGACATACCTCGGCCACATCGTCATCGTCACGAAACGATGCCCGTTGGCTCAACCTCACGAGCTGGTAACGAAAGGCGTCCATAGCTCTCGCCATCCTCGTCATCACCTTGCGAGAAAACTACAAAAGTAAAAGAGGTTAGAAATAATATAAAAGATACATACAAAAGGATCAGAGATAACTTGTCGATGTTTGACGGTGAGGAATCGATCCCTCTCCACCGTATGCCACTCCTCGGGGGCTGGAGGAATCATCTGCTCTATGAGCCCAAAGATCCGTGATATCTGATAGACATAGGTGGAGGTACAAACTTCGCAACAACAGCACCCCCTGCAAAGATAAAATCTAACAGGTCAAAATCATTGGAGGCTACCCACAAGGTAAACGAATCAAAAGAGATGAAAACACTCCTCTAATATACAAGGCGATGGAGCCAATCGCGGCAAGAGTTTCCTTGCATAGTACTGGGTCGGATGACTATGCCTTTGTCAACCCTCGCTAGCCGCTGACCTCTCCGTATGAGTCCAAAGAGCCTCCTAATCCATCATATGTGGTGGAGGACGTCGCGAAACCACAAAAAACTATGTAGAGCGATGCGACGTAACTCTCTCGCCCAAATACACCACAACATCGTACGTCCCCTGAACATAACGACGCTGAGATGTATAAGCGATGGCTCGCGCAGGAACGTCGAACTTAGCCCATGAACGGAAAAGAGGCTCAGGCTCCTGTAACAGAGATATCCATGAGTCAAAATCCTATTGGACAAGACAAATAGAAATGACAACAACAATGCATACCGAGAGAAGCACCTCTCGAACAAGTGCGGTAGTGTCCAAGCCAAGATAACAGCTTCCCTAACTAATAGCAACCGGGAGTCCTCGTGGAGAAGGCCTAGCTAGCGCCAAAGATGGAAGGTACTCGTAGAACCATATCTGTAACAACGGGGAAGGGTCGGAAAAAGCTAACGTGCGTCAAAAGTAAGCTTATGTAAGTAGAATATACCTCTACGATCCTCTATAAGCTAGAGAGTGTGACGTCCTCCCTGTAGCTACGATGGTGACAAACGAGTCGCAATCCAAGCAGGAAGTCCGCATAGGCCAAGCCGGCCCAATCAAAATTCCCATCCCACTTAGGGAACTCCCCAAGGCAAGTGGAAGTCCCCACGCCTGCTTCAACAGGATCGTCCTCCCGGTGAGCCCTGTGAGAACGAGAGCCAGAACCTCGACGTGGAGCCTTGTTAATTATGTTCAGAACATGAAAAAACAGTAAATAAATGGTTCTATAGTATCTAAGGTTTGCCTAGCCGCGTGATACTATGTTCATCAAAGACAGAGTATGTAGTACTAAAACAAAATATGTTTTTTATTCAACAACAACAAGCATTTCTGAGCAATCAAATATTTTTTTCAATATTATGGAAAATATTGTGACAAATTAAGCACAAAAAGCAAGCAAAAACGTGAAGAACTACCCACATTTTATTCACGAACTCAAGGTGTTCAACTATGGTAATTTATTCCTTTCTTCGCCAACTTGAGACAAACTAGTTTCAAAATATTCCCAAGGCAATATACAAACGTAAATAAGTGGTTTCATGCCAAGAAATTCAGCAAACGAAGTAAAACTAGCGAAATTGTTCTCGAAACTTTCGAAAAACCCGTGAGCAAAAATGCACCAAATTCGCCAAAATGAAGTGAGTTTGTGAAAAAATTACATAGATCGGAAAACTACAAATGACAAGCTTCAATTTGCAAAAAACTTGAGGGAATTTCGTTGAGAAACGAGCAAGAACGAGCAAAATGAAAATTTCGAGCGAAAGATGAAAAAATGAAACAAGCAGCGGCGAAATGAGGAAGAAGGGGTTTAAATCCGAAAAACCCGACTCCATTGCTACGAGATAACATTATCGCGCCGCAATGAGGCTATCGCGACGCGATAAGCCTAGCGCGTCGCGATGGAATGTGGTAGCAAGCGGCAGCCTTCTTTCCTTAGGGATGCAATTCCTTAGGCCTCATATGTAGAAAAATTAGGTTCCTTGGTACGCTAGTTAGCCCCTATAACCAAAATTACATGGTTAGTAGTCGGTCGATTACAATCGCGGTAAGTGATCGACTGGATGATGATCGTCTCACTTGGCTTAAGTGCCTAACATTGGCTCATCGCAAGCACCAAGATATTGGTTTATAGCAAAATCACAGCAAAGCAACAACATAGTAGACATTTAAGCCAAGCATAGGCAAACTGAGGATTGTTACAAGCACAATGATCTTCGACGACGTTCCCTAATATGTGGAGGGTGGTCACAAACAACTGAAGATGACTACAAGCAGAGTCACCTTTTGCAATGTTCCCTAGCTTGTGAAGAATTGTTACGAAAACAGGAGATGGCTACAAGTAGAGTTATCTCTGACTAATTATCATTATTATTCCTAAAGTTATAAGCATTGACTTTAATCTTATAAAATAATCTAGAGGGTTATTTTAAGTTCTAATGGAATTAGGATTAATAATTATACTTTTATTTTAATTAGAAAAGATAACGAATTTGATTTGCGATAAAAAACAAATATTATGATGATAAACTGATCTTAAATTAATGATAAACACGGAGTCCAATCGTCTAATTATATTATGGAAAGGACTCCGTAAAGCTGTTTTGTCGTAGCCACACAATCGCACTGCGAGGAGCCTATCACGGCGCGATAAGCTTATCACATCGCGATAGGAGCAGTTTTACTCCGAGTCGAATTCTGACTCTTTTCTAGACGTTCCGATTGTTTTCTCTATAAATAGGGGCGTTATTTCCCCGTTTTTAATCACCAACAATCATCTAATTCTATTCTCTCTCTCTTGATTTCTAAGCCCAGCCTTTTTAAACATAGTACCGCTTTCACGAGTCTTAGACGCATCTAACCACGATCGAAGTTGCCTTCGCCCTAGATGTGAAAGGTTGATAATTTCTGAGGGTTTGGTCCCAAATCTTATTTCAATTCTTTGATTAGATTTACTGTTTAATATTTTCGTTGAAGTTACTAACATGTGTACTGTTATGATAGAAAGAGATATGAGGGAACAAAGTAAGTAGTTTCATTGCTCTATATCTTTATAAAACATGCTTATGTTATTTTTATTCCTAAGTATCATGTTAGGATGTCTTTCTTGCTTTCTAGTATCATGTTTAGGTTGCTTCCTTTTTTCTTCTATCATGTTGGTATCATGTTAGGGCTAAAGCTTTGATCTTTAATGTTTAGCGACATGCTAGGATTTGTTATTAATCTTGTTAGTATCATGCCTAGGATCTTACTAATATTATTTTGTTTTGATGGGATTGAGAATATTATTATGATGATGATTTGTCGTATCAAAATTATTATGATCCTTGATATTATTACTATTGCTTGGTTATACCCTCTCTTGCAAATTTAAAGGGAATTTGTACTTGAAATCACGCTTAATAAGATAATTAATAATTTTTATTTAGGTTAATATGATTTTAATTCATGTGATTTCCAATAATAGGTTTGTTTGTGCATAAATATTCAACCAACATAGATTAAACAAGTTTAGGATTAATATATTGATTGTAAGTTAGTCAAAATAAAGGCGCACATGAATTTGAGAAGAATAGAGTAGAGGCCTATTTTTAGGGCAGGTTTAATCTCTTTTAGGTTGGATTTGTACCTTCTTCCCTGAATATCCACTAATGGTTCAGGACCACTATGGAGTTAGCGATCTCATGGATCGTAAAGGGTGTAAACTTGATCCTGTAAATGGATTACAGGTTCCTAAAACTTGTTGGCGACTCTTTTGCTCTAGCTTCCTTCCCTTTAGACGCCACCATGCTTAAGTGTATGATCACAGTGGGGCTCAAGTGTGGGATGCTTTAAATATTCCCTGCAGTTTTTTGGCGACTCCACTGGGGAGATTTCTATTTTAATTTCTAAAATTTGTCTTGGAAATAATTTATAATGAGTGGATGAGACTCTAAACGTTCTAAGTATTCATGTGCGTAATTTTGATTGACATTATTGGCATAAGCATAAAAAGGTCCGCATTGGATAGACCATCCTTTATGCGTAAAAAAACATAGGCTTTTTACACGTAGGAAATTTGAGAAATATCTTTCACAACTAGAATTGAAAAAACATGAAAATTCTAAGAACACAGAAAGCTGTTGAGGCATGTAGGAACTGGCGCTGAGAAAACAGTGCCCTTCATAGTGCGTTGGCTCTGTCGCGATGTGATAGCAATATCGCAGTGCAACAGGGCTATCGTCTCGTGATGGTCCCTGTTGTCTCGCGCCAAGTTGTTCTAGTACCGAGCCAAAAATTTGCCTTCTTGCTTTAACCGGTTCTAGTACTATTTGCTCGATATTTATTCCTAATTGAGTTTTTCCTTCTTTTCTAAACCCATATGTGTTCTACATATGGACATAACCCTTTGGGAATTAACGCTCCATCTACCTAATCGAACGCTCATTGCAACGAATGGTACATCCGAGTTTGTAAATTCACCAAACCATGGAAACAAATTTAACTTGTAGGGTCCCATACATACGCGCCAACACTTCCAAAGGTAAGGCTTCCCCGCGATGCATTCGGACTCATAACCATGGACCCTCTTTTTACTACCCTTATCGTTGAGCTTTAGATAACTAGAGCCATTGTTAGGTTGCACACTCATTGCATCATATTGTGATTACTTGACTACTTGTGCATCTCTTGGTTGTGCATGGCCTATATGTAATTGAACTAACCTTTATTTGACTTGTGCATAAGTCTAAATAAATTAATTAACGACTATATAGGGCTTTGCTTAATAAAGCCTAATAAATTGACTAAACCTGACTTAATACGACAATAGGCTTGTCCTATAAAGGTAGAACACTGGAAAAAGGCCCAGATTGACGTTTCAGTAATGACGCAAAGGTTTGACCTGTGGCGCAACACAAAAGTGACCATCGCGATGGTTCTGTTGCTTCTGCGATGGTTTAGTTATCTGCTTGAGTCCTCACGCTGAGTCTAATTAATCAGTTTGTTAACAACTAAATTTTTATTTAGTCCATAACTATGTCTAGGCACATAGTCCCATGGTCTTACACAAGTGTCAAAGCATGCCACTTTCACTCACTTTATAAGCACACACTTTGTATATGTGTTTCACCATGACCTTGTCGAGAGAGTCTTGAGTGCGCGTGTTTTCCGTCATTTTTTAGGGAGGTAAGTCAGATATTAATCCTCCCAACATAACCAAATTGTTTAATTAGTCCTCCCATACTTGATTCCCAAAAATATGCACCCTATTTTTGATTTTGCTTTTAAACCCAATAAAGTCAAAGTCAATTTGAGTCAAGTCATTAAGTAAAAAATGGTTGAATATTTATAGCGCTTGGTCAGGAAAGGAAGGGAAACTAATCAAAGACAACACTTTTGTCCAAGTCTTAAATTTTGATAAACCATTTCGACAAAGAAGAAAAGCTAAGAAGAAAATGGCAACCCATGAAGAACATAATGAACTAAGGCATAACATAGCTAGCTTGACCAAGATGCTCAAAACTCTCGCTCCTCAAGTCAATGACCCTGCAATAAAACAACAGTTTGAGCGAATGGAAATGAGCTTGAACAAAATCTCCAATGACTACAAGTTTCAAAGGATTAGCTCACAAGGGGTCTCCGTGGACAAGAAACTTCTTCAGCAGAAGTTCAATGCCAACGACATCCCTAAGTTCAAGCCTACTGATAACCCTTACTTTCAATTAATAGCTTTTGAAACAATAATGAACATTAAGGGAATTGATAGGAAAGCTTTCCATTCATTGTTCTCATTATCTTTAGAAACCGTTTGTCAACAATGGTTCTTCTCCCTTGATAAAGAGAAGATCTCCTCTTAGGACTTTTCAACAAACATTTTCATTAATAGATACAAGTGCAACATTTAAGTTAAAACTGACCATCGGGAGCAAAACGAAGAATTCACTTCCTTCTTCAACAAGTGGAGGGAAACTTCCGCTGAAATGGTTGATGTTCCTACTAAAAAAGAATCTGTGAGTTGTTCATCAAGAACCTCCAAGAAAGTACTCGAAACATCTCAAAAATTAAAGCAATTTAAGTACTTTCAAGGCCGTCTATGACATAGGAATTGATACCGAAGATGACCTTGCAAAACAAAAAGCTTCTAGCAACTCTAAAAGTGGTTGGAATGGAAAAAAGAACGACAATCCTTCTTCTTCCAAAACCACACACTCAAACATGTTAGCACCTTTAATCTAAACGAAGTCCTAGCCATGAACAATCAAGGACAAAAGAAGCCATTGAGGAGAAACTTCACACCTATTGGCATAAGTTATGACACAACATTCGATCGCCTTCATGCTAAAGGTCTCATAACTCATATTGGACCATTTGGAGATCCACCAGTCGAAAAAAGGACGCCTAGTTGGAACCCCAATGCAAATTGCAAGTACCATCAAGTCAGGGGCCATCTCACTGAGAAGTGTTGGAAGTTAAAAGAATCTATTCAAGATCTAATTGATAGCAATAAACTCCCATTGCCTCCTGCAAGCAAGAATCCAAGTATCAATAGTGTCCCACTTTTAGACTCTTTTGCAATTTTTGACGAGGAAGGTCACGCTGACCCATCATTCCTCATTAAACCAATCGAAGAAACTCATGCTATCGAAGATGAGGAGGAAATCTTTTTTGATGCCATGAGTGATTTCCCCACAGGAGAACAACGTGCCACTAAAGAGGAGGTATGGCTCCTCATAAACACGATAAGAGAAGCAATAGCCCTATATCGCGAGGCCCTCGACCTTGAAAAATTAGTACAAAGAAAACGTGTCACTAAAGAAGTGATTCCCACAAAGACTACTAAAAGAAAGCCATTCTCTTTCAATGTAGTCGAACCACCTCGAAAGAATGATAAGGCATACACACCCATTAGGAATTCTTATGCGAACTTGTTTCAAATGCTCTTCCAGAATAGGAAGATCAAACCTCTCGAGCCAAGAGCATTTGAATCGTTGAAAAGGACAGATAGGTTATACTGTCAATACCATAGAGCACTGTTTTAAATTCAAGGACATAGTCCAAGGATTAATTGAGAGTAAAATGATGGTTCAAATTCGACCAGAAAAAGATGTTAGCATCAATGGAGTGTGGGAAAGTGATGATGCGGATTTTTATCTCAAAATATAGAAGAAACTCCACTCTGCTCAATTTATCCAGTCGATGTTTTTATTAAGAAGATTCCTCTATCGATGTCCTCACAAGATCAGGGAGATTGAAACCTCTCATCACAACACAACCTGTTCCTACCACTTAACAAGTTCCCATACCAATCATAGAAAACAACGATGTTGTCAAACAATAAAAAAAGACTAAGGTCCAGATGAACGTATGGAAACTCCTAGCTACATCCCACGAACATAGGCTCATGGTAATGGATGCCTTAGCTAAGGTAGGGATGGATTCAGAAACCTCACCTGAAGGTTTAGCCAACTTCCTAACCAGTGATCTTCCGAGTCCAATTAATCTAATCACCTTTTTCTGAAAAGGATTTTCCTCCTAATGGTGATAAACATAATAAAGCCTTGAACCTCACAGTGATTTGCAAACGGATGAACGTTCCAATGACCCTTGTGGATAATGGATCAGTAATTATTGTTTGCCTACTTAGAACCGCGAGGATGCTGGGACTAAGGGATGAAGACTTGTCCCCATCAGCACAAGGCATAAGAGCTTATGAGAACACTCGTCGTCAAGCTCTTGGGAATATTACTAGGAATGTCACGACGGGAGTTATCGAGCATCCTATCACTTTTCAAGTTGTAGATATTAAAGCCTCCTTCAACCTACTATTGGGACACCCTTAGCTTCAGACCTTAAGGCTAACCCTTCATCCCTTCATCAATAAGTCATAGCAATAGTTGGAGGACTTCTTATCACGATCGATGATTCTCCTATGAGGATCAAAGCAATTGATAAACCACTCATAAATGTGGAGCATGACGAGAATGATGAAGACTTATGGGGTTTCAATGCTGAAGAGGTCTCCTTCATCGAGGAAGATGAGAAGACCCTCTTTGTTGAGACCTCTATTGGAACATGACAGTTAATAGCATACTAAGAAAACAACAACACATTCCTGGAATGACTCAAAGAAAGAAGAAGGGAGTAGCAACACAAATGGGATTTCTTGGCCTACCTAAATTAGATATTTTCGGACTTGGTTTCGAACTGACTCCGAAAGATTATAAGGAAGCCAGGGGAAAAGTTTAATGCACGGAGAAACACTCTTACCCAAAAGAAAGCAATCTCAATGGATCATTACCCTCTAACTTTAAATGGACAAGTCATAAAAGAGGGAGAAGATTATACATGCTACGAATTTTCTGAACCCTTTGTCAAGGATGGGGTAAGATCTCAACTCCCATTCACAAGGATAAAGCACCCCCATGCTTTGCCTTCAATGTCATGGGACTCCTCTTTCGCTACGAGAAGAATGAGCCTAAGCGTATCTGACGTGGGGAAAACTAGGTTGTTAACCTAATCATCCCTACGGTCAAATAAATTTATAATCACTCAACTACCTAAATACAAGTATAGAGGTAAGTCAAGGGTCGAACCACTAGGAACGGTTATGTTCAAGTATTTCTAATTTACGCCTAAGCTAGGTCGAAGTCTAAGGTGAGAGGTAGTGCTATTCTACTTCCTAAACCAAGAAAACAAATGAAACACTAGGGAATGGGGATCAACATGCATTTCATGATAATCAAGCTAATTAGGGAGTCAAGCAATCCAAGCAATGCAAAGACAAATAGTAGGAGCAATTAGGAGCATTCAACTAATCATCTTCATACTTTCTAACATAGATTTCTCTAGTGCTAAACAATAGGAAAAACATAATCAAATACTAAACCAATTATGATCAAATAATATCAAGTGGCCATGTCTATCAATTCAATCATGCAATCAATGCTAGCAATCACGGTTAGCTATTCCAATCAACTAAGCAACATGCAAACCTCTATGAATCAATTTAATCACAACACAAGAACTACTCAAATTCCTAAATCAACCTCAATTCATCAATCACACATGTTTACCCAAACCCTAGCAAGTAAACTACTCAAGAAACATCATCATCAAATCTACTATCAACTATAGAGAACAAGAATCAACAAAATATCAAGAACGATTACTCTAATCAAACATCAAATATCAAAATCAAACCAAACAAACATCAAATTAAACAAAGCAATTGAATGAGATAGATTTTATAAATGCTCATTGATAATTAAGAAGATCTCCAACACAATTGTCACACTTGCATCTTCAATCTCTCAATCACAATTGAAATTCTTCACTTTCTCTCTCTAAAACTACTCCTAAACTAGCCTAATCTAGAGAGAGAAGCTCTGAACCTAAGAGAGAGAAAACTATTCTAAAACTAAAGAATTACATGAATGAAGAATAAAGGAAACCAAAAACTATATAAACAAAAGGAGAAAAGAAGCTTAAAAATCGTAAAAGACCCGGAAACTCGCGCCCGCGGAGAAATCGGCCGCGCCCGCGGAGGGGAACGGACACCCCGATAGCCGCGCCCGCGGCCCAAGCCCGCGCCCTCGGGGAGCCTTCGGGACAACCGCGGGTGCTTACTGCCCAAATACGGCAGTTTTGGAGCAGCAGCAACCCCGCGCCCGCGGGTACTGTAGCCCGCGCCCGCGGCAGTTTTCCTACGCCAACTTCAGAAGGCTGTAACCTTTGATCTAAGAATCGTATGAAGGCGTGCGACCTATCATTGGAAAGCTCTTCAAGTCTAGTTTCCAACCCAACTTGAATCACCCTAATCCAATCTTTAGAACTTGAGATATGACTAAAACAATGCACAAAGGTCCTATTTGATACTTTGCAATCCTTCGTTTTCCTTTGTTTCAAACTCAAATTCAATTCCGAAAAGTGCATATTGATCCTAGTGGGTGCTATTTTCAATTCCCATGCATATAGCCCGCGACGTACCTACAAAACAAGACAAAGAAACGGAGAAGCAAGAGAAATAGCCGAGAATTGAATAAAATGATAAGAAAACCATTAAAAGCATGCATTTCTCTAAACTAACACAAAAACACACGAATCGAGCATTATTCTCTAAAAACACGACATAAACGACTACAAAGGAGCATAGAAATATAAAGAAAACATAGCCTAAAGGTGCAAAGAAAATCCTCGAGCAAAACAAAATCCAACCCAAGGGAAAAATGATGACATTATTCAAGCAAAGAAAGAAACGAGAAAACTGGAGAAGATGGGAATTTACACTAACTCACTTTCGTAGGAATCACGGTCAATTTTAGCAACTATAGACAAGCCATTTAAACCCCTAGATCGCCCTAGAGGACGAGTGATTCTCTTGTAAGGGTATCCTAAGTGTTTACCCATAACTCTCATAATAATACAAACAAGGCAAAGCATGAAAAAGAAAACAAAATACAAGAAAAGCAAACAAATGTTCATGAAAGGACTTCTGCAAATGTACAAGCACAAGTGGATGCAAATCTTTCTAAACAAGTAAGGGAGTGCACGCTATAAGATACCTAAGGTTGATTGAAACATAAATATGCTAAGCATAGGAACTAGTTATCACACTCCACTTTCATCCCAAACGGTCTTACCGCGTTCCCCCTACTAATCTCATATCTCCCCTTAGTGAGCATCTCATAGATTCCGCAAAGGAACCGGAAAAAAAAATCAAATTTTTGGCTACTCGACATCTTGACTTCGCATCCCCTTTCCTTAGGCAATGACCCATGATTCCCCCCCCGAATAATGACTCAACTTTCTAGGTCGAAAGGTCTTTCCCCAAGGTTGTAACGTAAGGCATAAAGGGTGAAGGTAGGCTATAATTTTTAAAATTTGGCGGTTTTCCTAAAAAGTGAAGCAAAAGGGTGATCAATCCTTAACAACACAATCAAGAAATAACGAAACAAAAGCAACATCCTCAAGCTTATTTGAAGCTATACTCACAAGAAATATATACAAAAAGCGTAAACGCTTCTCTCCCAAGCTTAAATGAAGCATTGTCCTCAATGCTTAGAAGGAGAAAAGAATACATCAAAATATTTTTGAATTTTCACTTTTTCAATCAATTTTTTTTTTCTTTTTTTTTTTTTACTTAAACTTGCAATGTCCTCGCCTTTTGCTAAATTCGGACGGCTTTTTCTATAATGCAATTTATTAGTCCATGCCTTTTATGATTAAGGACGGCTTTGACTCAAAAACTTGCCATTATTCACAAAGAAAACTTAACACAATCTTGCACTCATAAAAACCAAACATCCAACTTATCCAACACAAACTCCATCATACATGATCAATTTGCTTCACTAAAAAAACAAGAATAGAAAGAAAATGAAACAAAAGGCCAAAGAACTAAAGATGTGGCTTGAAAAGAAGGAAATAGGTTCAAATGGTTGCAAGAAGGCAAATGGAAACCCAAAAACAAATATGAATCAAACTAACCTAAAAATGAAAAATACCACCCCGAAAAAGGTGCCTTTGTCCTCCCTAGATAGCTCGGTCTCGGGTTTAAGAATCATACATCAAGCTTTATAGATTAGGCTTGCAAAGTCATGGACCCCATGCCGCTCATCCAAGAATATGATGAAAGCTTGAACAATTATAAATCTCACATGGTTGTAGCAAAAACTCACTAAGGTTGTCAAATCGAAGATAGGGAGCAACTAGCAAACATGCCACAAACAAGTATAATCCGGCTTCATGATCCCCCTAGTTCTAGACAACTACCTTAGCATGCTTTATCCTAGAATCAACCAAACGTAATCTCAAACCGTGCACACAACTATCATTTAGGAAGAAAAGCATTCAATTATGCAAGTCCAAATGTTATTATGTCCAAAGCAAGAACAAAACAAAACACATTGCAAATTTGCCTTGATAGAAACAAAAATCTTTTTGGAGTTTTTCAAAATATAAGAACATGGAAAAGCATATACAAAGGTGCATAGCATATATAAATCAACATCCCACCAAACATGATAGAATACCCTCCCCCAAGATTGAATGAGACATTACACTCAAACATAAATCAAACAAACCAAGGGAGGGGAAAACAAGGAGATCAATCCAAACAAACCAACATATGTCGAACAAGTTATCATCCACTAGAGAAAGAGCAAGGAAGGATATTACGGGATATTAGGTGGGTGTAAATACCCGCAAATGACCCAATTTTACCCTTTCAAGGCTAACAACCAATAATATTGAATTTGCCTTCCTTATGCTAGCAAAAATAGGAGTCAACCTTCCTTGATTCTTGATCCATATTGAAGCACCAAAGTATATCAAGTCATGTACCTAGCAAAAGGCACACAAACATTTCCATGAGATAAAATCTATTCTAAAAAGGAAATAAAATGAAAGCAATAAAACACGGGTTACTTCCCGAGAAAGGCTTGCTTAAGGTCCAAGCTTGACCGCTCTAGAAAATAATAATTCAACGCACGCAAGAGCTTGTCAAATGCACTACTAAACATTTCATATGATAGAAGGTAGGCAAATGACGGGATAAGGACGTGCAACAAGATCGTTGCACGCAAGTGAGAAGGGAGATGCCAAAAGAAAGAAGAATAGGGATCAAAAGGAAAAACAAGAAAATAAGAAGAATAAGGGGGAATAAAAGAATGGAAAGAAAAAGAAAAAGGCAAATCCTCCTCACTAAAATATTTTTGGGTGACAATATCACCCCTTTTCTTAATCGGGGACAAATGAGCCACATAAAAACCATCATAGGTAAGAGGGTCCCCAATAGGCTCATTAACAAAGGAAGGGAGGGACATAGGAATGTAGGGGATATGGTTGAAATTCCTTGAAAAAGGGACATGAGAGGAGGGAATAGGGGTTACGGTCTCACAAATGAACTCTTTCTCACCACCATACCTCAAATCACCAATAAGAGCATGGAAATCAATCATAGAATCCTCAAAAGAAGAACACTCATGATCACCATCCCCCTCAAACATCCAACTCTCAAGAGGAACCACATAATCTCCCCCACTACATTCATGGACAACAACTCCCTCAACTTCCTTAAAGCCCAAAGTCTCAAAACAATGCATGAATGGATGCAAATTAATTTCAAAATTGTCTCTCTCCCATGAAGCATTCTCAATGAACTCACTTAGAAGGCTATGGGTTTTCATTTGACACTCAATAAACAAATTGGACATAACCTCAAATGAATCCAAATACTCATGGATAGAAGTGTCACATTCATGCACATGAGACTCATCAAGATGGGAAAGAGGGTTGGGATTAACAAATTCAACACTCTCTTCATTCTCAACTCCTTCACCATCTCTCAAATGCTCATCAAAGGGATCCTTACACTCTCTTGGTTGCTCAAAATCATCATCATCATCCTCAACACACACACTAAATTGGGATTTTTCACAAATAAGCATCAAGGATGACAATTGGCCTTCTAACTCTTCTTTTCTTCTCTTTCCCTCCTCAAGACGCTCCTCATTCTTTTTCATTATCTCTAATTGACCTCTCATAGAATTAAGAATCATCTCCTTACAAGGCCCAAACTCATTATCAAGCTCAATGTGCCTAATTTGATATTCAAATATATCAACAAGAGATTCAAAAGATGTAGAAGGTTGAGGCTCAATAAGAGGAGAAGAAATACAACCAAGATTGGAAGAATCAACATTAAGATCATGAGCATATACATCACATTAGGGAGTGGGGGCAAAATCAAGAACATGAGATTCATCATTAAGGGAGTGAAGCACATCACAAGAAGGCATAGTAAATAATGAAGAATATTGAAACACACCATTAGCATCAACTTGAGCATGTACTTCATCATCATGAATAAAAGGGGAAATAGAGTAGAAATCATGTATTCTAGGTTCACCAATAGGATCATGTGACAAATCATGGGAATTCATGCTAATATTAGAAGAATCAACACATTGCATATCAATATTAGGATCATGATTACCCCTACTATAGACATTCCTAGCAAACCAAACATAAAAATCCCAAGCATCATCAATAGACAGTGCTCTAAATTCACCATTATGCATGCATTCAACTTCATCCCTAGTTTGCTCATTCAAACCAAAATAACAAATCTCACAAGCCTCCCAAAGAATACAACAATTATAATAAAGAAATCCCTCTAGTCTATTAAAATATTCACAAAAAGGCTCATTGTCAAATTGAGGAAATGAGAGACATGCCATTTTATATAAAGCAAACAAAAGAAATAAAAGAAAAGTATACACAAAGACCTAGACTCAAGCAATCAAAAACACTCAAACATAGACACCGTTCCCCGGTAACGGCGCCGTTTTGACGTGGGGAAAACTAGGTCGTTAAACTAATGATCCCTACGGTCAAACAAATTTATAATCACTCAACTACCTAAATACAAGTATAGAGGTAAGTGAAGGGTCGAACCACTAGGAACGGTTATGTTCAAGTATTTCTAATTTACGCCTAAGCTAGGTCGAAGTCTAAGGTGAAAGGTAGTGCTATTCTACTTCCTAAACCAAGCAAACAAATGATACACTAGGGAGTGGGGATCAACATGCATTCATGATAATCAAGCTAATTAGGGAGTCAAGCAATCCAAGCAATGCAAAGACAAATAGTAGGAGCAATTAGGAGCATTCAACTAATCATCTTCATACTTTCTAACATAGATTTCTCTAGTGTTAAACCATAGGAAGAAACATAATCAAATACTCAACCAATTATGATCAAATCAATATGAAGTGGCCATGTCAATCAATTCAATCATGCAATCAATGCTAGAAATCATGGTTAGCTATTCCAATCAACTAAGCAACAAGCAAACCTCTATGAATCAATTTAATCACAACACAAGAACTACTCAAATTCCCAAATCAACCTCAATTCATCAATCACACATGTTTACCCAAACCCTAGCAAGTAAACTACTCAAGAAACATCATCATCAAATCTACTATCAACTATATCGAACAAGAATCAACAAAATATCAAGAACAATTACTCTAATCAAACATCAAATATCAAAATCAAACCAAACAAACATCAAATTAAACAAAGCAAATGAATGAGATAGAGTTTAGAAATGCTCATTGATAATTAAGAAGATCTCCAACACAATTGTCACACTTGCATCTTCAATCTCTCAATCACCATTGAAATTCTTCACTTTCTCTCTCTAAAACTACTCCTAAACTAGCCTAATCTAGAGAGAGAAGCTCGCAACCTAAGAGAGAGAAAACTATTCTAAAACTAAAGAATTACAAGAATGAAGAATAAAGGAAACCAAAAACTATATAAGCAAAAGGAGAAAAGAAGCTTAAAAATCGTAAAAGACCCGGAAACCCGCGCCCGTAGAGGGGAACGGACACCCCGATAGCCGCGCCCGCGGCCCAAGCCCGCGCCCTCGGGGAGCCCTCGGGACAACCGAGGGTGCTTACTGCCCAAATACGGCAATTTTGGAGCAGCAGCAACCCCGCGCCCGCGGGTACTATAGCCCGCGCCCGCGGCGGTTTTCCTGGGCCAACTTCAGAAGGCTGTAACTTCCGATCTAAGAATCGTATGAAGGAGTGCGACCTATCATTGGAAAGCTCTTCAAGTCTAGTTTCCAACCCACCCTAATCCGATCTGTAGATTTGAGATATGACTAAAACAATGCACAAAGGTCCTATTTGATACTTTGCAATCCTTCGTTTTCCTTTGTTTCAAACTCAAATTCAATTCTGTAAAGTGCATATTGATCCTAGTGGGTGCTATTTTCAATTCCCATGCATATAGCCCACGACGTACCTACAAAACAAGACAAAGAAACGGAGAAGCAAGAGAAATAGCCGAGAAATTAATAAAATGATAAGAAAACCATTAAAAGCATGCATTTCTCTAAACTAACACAAAAACACGGGAATCGAGCATTATTCTCTAAAAACACGACATAAACGACTACAAAGGAGCATAGAAATATAAAGAAAACATAGCCTAAAGGTGCAATAAATGGCACGGATCAGTATCGACGATGATTCTGCACTTATCCAAATAATCTTGCAAAGTGAAAACTTTGATCCCACGAAGCTTATTAGAACCGTAGAAGGATTAGTCCAAGGATGGAGAAAGAATGTGAAGGTGTTTACACCAAGTGGAAGAAAGATCTCCATAACAACAAGACAAGGTCTAATGTTCGATGAGTCTGAATCTATTGAGTCAGAGTCTTAGTCTGAGTCTGAATTCAAGTCTTCTGTAGTCGAGTCTTCTAAGCCTTCTATTTTTGCATCTCCTTCTATTCCTTCTAGTTCAAAACCTACTCCTTAGTTAGTTAGTAGTCAAGTCCCAATGGACGTCTCTTTATTTGATGTAATGATTTCCGAGTTCAATAATATGTCTTCATTTGCTTACTCCTCGTGTCATTCTCTCACATAAGATGACGAACATTGCTTAAATAACAATGAAAGTGATAAAGAAATAATTAAAGCAATGGAAATACTTGAAAACAGAACACTGGTAATTAAAGACACCAAAACAATTGATATCTCCAAAGATCCCACCATTAAAAGAGAGGTTAAAATTGTTTTAACTCTTGACAAGGAAGAAAGAAATGACTTAATTAATCTACTAAAACAATTCATTGATGAGTTTTCTTGGTAATACGAAAATATACCAGAATAAATAGAGAAATAGCTTAACACACAATACCACTAATTCCAAGAATGAAACCTGTAAAACAGAAGTTACGTCGAATGAAACCTGACTTAGCTCTTAAGATAAAAGGAGAAGTTTGAAAACAAATAGTTGCACGTTTTATCAGGGTATCCAAATATCCCAAATGGGTCGCCAATGTGGTACCAATTCCTAAGAAAGATGGAAGGGTAAGAATGTGTGTTGACTACAGAGATTTTAATAAGGCAAGTCCAAAGGACAACATCCCTTTACCACACATTGACATTTTAATGGATAACACAGCAAATCGCGCACTGCTCTCGTTCGGGGATGGGTACGTAGGGTATAACCAGATTTTCATTGCTGAAGAGGATATGGAAAACATCACATTCATAACACCTCTGGGCACTTTCTATTACACGGTGATGCCATTCGGGTTAAAAAACGTGTGTGCCACTTACCAAAGAGCAGCGACTGCCTTGCTGCACGACATGATGCATAAAGAGATTGAAGTGTATATTGACGATATGATTGTAAAATCAAAAAACCATCCGGGACATCAAATAGCCATAACAAAATTCTTCGAAAGGCTAAGGAAATACAACATGAGGTTAAATCCAGCCTAGTGTGCTTTTGGAGTCACCTCAGGAAAACTCTTAGGCTATGTAAATAGCTCTGGAGGAATAGAGATAGATCCAACCAAGATCAAAGGAATCATGACAATGCCACCGCCTATGACCGAGAAACAGATTCGAGGATTTATTGGCCAGTTACAATACATAAGTAGGTTCATATCTAAGCTAACTACAACATGTGAACCAATATTTTAGAAACTCAAGAAGAATGTGCCAGTGATATGGGACGATGAGTGTTAAAAAGCCTTTGATAAGATCAAAGCCTATCTCGCTAATCCTCCTGTATTAGCACCAGTGCTTCCAAGAATTCCTCTTCGATTGTACTTAACAATGACTAAAGAAACAATGGGAGCCATGCTCGCACAAGAAGTATAGAAAACGCCATCTACTATTTAAGTAAAAAGATGCTTGAGTATGAAGTACGATACACACCGCTTGAGAAATTATGCCTCGCATTATTGTGGGCCATAACCAAGCTAAGACAATACATGCTCGCCCATACGGTCTATGTAGTATCTCGAATGGACCTACTTAAGTATCTATTCGAGAAATCTACAGTCAACGGGCGAATATCTAGATGGATAGTTAACTTAGCCAAATTCGATGTAAGGTTTATGCCTCAAAAGGCTATTAAAGGATCAGTGGTCTCAGACTTCTTAGCGAATTTTTTAATAGAAGATTTGACACCAATACATGAGAACGAGTTTCCAGATGAAGATTTGATGGTTACAGAGGATGATACTTGGACATTATACTTCGACGGAGCCTCAAACAAAAAAGGATGTGGTGTAGGAGTAATATTGGTATCACCCAAAGAAGAACACGTCCAAATCTCAATAAAGTTAGACTTCAACGTTACCAACAACGCTTCTGAATATGAAGCATGCGTGGTAGGCCTCGAAACAGCCTTGGCATTGGGACAAAAGAAACTTCGGATATTCGGGGATTCTTCCTTAATCATCAACTAGATTTCCAAAAGATGGAAAGTAAGGAATGAAAGCTTGGCTCCATACCAAACATATCTGGAAACTCTTACCGATCAACTTCAAAAGGTAGAATACACGTATCTACCAAGAGAAGAGAATCAATTTGCTTATGCCTTGGAAAGACTAGCCTCGATGGTTAGAATCCCTATGGAAATTCACCAAATGCCTCTAATAATAGAAAAAAGGCATAAATCAGCTTACATCCAAGCCATAGAAGATGATGAGATGATTCAAGAAGAAGAAGAGGAGGAAGATCCTTGGTAAACTGACATCCTCAACTATGTCACCAAAGGAGAATATCCACTCCACGCTGATGTCCTCGTACGTCCCACCAGCCATGGAAGGAATCGACACCGAAGTACCCGGACTAGGTGGCTGCCTCATCTCCTCCTTAGTAAAGGAACCAGAGACCTCTATGATAATAGTGTGCTTCGACGCCCCTCGTCCGCCCTGACTCTCAACCGAGGTGTGGCGATATATTGATCTAGATCCAGATCTCTCCCTCCTACCCTCAGGTCTCTTGCGAGAATGCGTCGGAGGGACAGGTTGAAATAGAAAAGTAAGCTATGTCAAATACAAAGAAAGCTAAAATTGCCGAATGAAAGTAAAGTGGCATACCTCTGCCACATCGTAATCGCGACGACACGGTGACCAGTGGCTCAACCTCTCAAGCTGGTAGCAGAAGTCATTAATAGCTCTCGCCATTCTCCATATCACCTGACGGAAAACTGGAAAAGTAAAAGAGGTTAGAAATAATAAAAAAGATACATATAGAAAGACAAGAGATAACTTACCGAAGTCTAACGCCGAGGAATCGATCTCTCCACTATACGCCACTCCTCGGGGGTTGGAGGAATCATCTCCTCTATGGGCCCAAAATATCCTTAATATGTAATGGACATAGGTGGAGGTACAAACTCCGCTGCAGCCGCACCTAGTAAAGATAAATTCTAAGAGGTTAAAATCATTGGAGGCTACAGCAAGGTAAACAAATCAAAAGAGATGAAAACACACCTACCCCTCCTCTAATATACAACGCGGTAGAGCCAATCGCGGCAAGAGTTTCCTAGCATAGTACTAGGTCAGATGACTATGCCTCTGCCAACCATCGCCATTCGCTAACCTCTCTCTATGAATTTGAAGAGCCTCCTAATACATCATCTATGGTGAAGGACGTCGAAGAACCACAAAAAACTCTATAGAGCGCTGAATCGCAATTCTCTCGCCCAAATACACTACAGCATCGTACGTCCCCTGAAAATAACGACGCATTGATGTATATGCACGGCTCGCGCGGGAACCTTTAACTCATCCCATGGAAGGAAAAGAGGGTTAGGCTCCTATAAAAGAGATATCCATGAGTCTGATTCCTGTAAAACAGGACAAATATGAATGACGACAACAATGTGTACTAAGAGAAGCACCTCTCGAACAAGTGCGATAGTGTCCAAACTAGGATAATTTCCTCCCCAACTATCAACAATCGGGAGTCCTCATGGCGAAGGCCTGGCTGGCGCCAAAGATGGAAGGTACTTGTTGAACCACACCCGTAACAACGGGGAAGGGTTAGCAAAAGCTAACGTGTGTCAAAAGTAAGCTTGTGTAAGTAGAATATACCACTACGATCCTCTAGAAGCTAGAGAGTTTAACTTTCTCCCCGTAGCTACGATGACGACAGGCGAGTCACAATCCCAGCAGGATGTCAGCATAGGCCAAGCTGGTCCAATCAAAAGTCCCTACCTCTCATAGGTTGGAAGAGCAGGCAAATAGTAGAGTAGTGCTCAGCTACCCTTGTTAGGAGAAAAGGTCCTTGACAGGAAAATCAGAACAAAGATGCGCATCCGCTGCTAGGGGTGGTCACATCATCTCGAAAGGCCACTGCAAGCAATGCCAAACGAATGGACCGACCGCTCATCTACACTACTCTTGACTCAGCACGGGCTTGGACAACAATAGGACTTAGCAACTCGTCCACCTCTGGTGACGTAAGGGTAATATCCCTACATAGAGGAACCATAGACGACTGGAACTCTAGTCCAATGATCACAGAGAAGTCAAGGGGAGTGATTGTCATCTCACCCTATGGAAAATTGAACATGTTAGTGGTGTCTCAAAAGAACTCCATCAAACCTCGTACGATGAAGCGCCTCGACCGCAAAGAATAAAGAGCCCTAATGGCCTGCAGCAAAGGAGTCAAGCCAGATGACTCCCACAGCGTGCGCAGCTCCGCGTTATTGACGAAGTAGGTGTCGTACAAATGACCAATGGTGTCATTGCCCGAACAATGAAAATGAAGCCGCTAATTAGACATACCGCAATGTGAAACCTGGACGCAAAATACAGAGCGCACCCATCCCACTTAAGGAACTCCCCAAGGCTAGTGGAAGTCCCCTCGCCTATGTCAACAGGATCGTACTCCCGGTGAGCCCCGCGAGAACGAGTACAAGAACCTCGACGTCGAGCCATGCTAATTATGTTCAGAAATGAAAAACAGTAAATCAATGGTTCTATAGTATATAAGGTTCACCTAGCCGCATGATACTATGTTCATCAAAGATAGAGTACGTAGTACTAAAAGATAGTATGTTTCTTATTCAACAATAACAAGTATTTCTGAGCAATCAAACAATTTCTTGCAATATTATGGCAAGTATTGTGACAAATGAAGCACAAAAAGCAAGCAAAAACGTGATGAACAACCCACATTGTATTCACGAACTCAAGGTGTTCAACACTGGCGATTTGCTCGTTTCTTCGCCAAATGGAGCCAAACTAGTTTCAAAATATTCATGGGAAGAAATTCAGCAAATGAAGCAAATGAAGCAAAACTAGCAAAATTGTTCTCGAATTTTCAGAAACTCGTGAGCAAAAACGTACCATATTCGCCAAAAATGATGTGAGTTTGAGAAAAACTTACATAGATCGGCAAACTAGAAATGACAAGCTTCGATTTGCAAAAAACTGGAGCGAATTTTGTTGAGAAACGAGCAAGAACGAGCAAAATGAAAATTTCGAGCGAAAGACGAAAAAATGAAACAAGTAGTGGCGAAATGAGAAAGAAGGGGTTTAAATCTGAAAAACCCGACTCCATCGCGCCGTGATGAGGCTATCGCGACGCGATAAGCCTAGCGGTCGTGATAGCACGTGGTTGCAAGCGGCAACCTTCTTTCCTAAGCGATGCAATTCCTAAGGCCTCATATTGGTTTATGTGGACCTTATGTAGAAAAATTGGGTTCCATGGTACGCTAGTTAGCCCCTATTAGCAAATTGACATGGTTAGTAGTCGCCTCGATTACAATCGCGGTAAGTGATCGACCTTGATGATGATCGTCTCACTTAGCTTAAGCGCCTAACATTGGCTCATTGCTAGCACCAAGAGATTGGTTCATAGAAAAATCACAGCAAAGCAATAGAACAGTAGACATTCAAGCCAAGCATAGAAAAACTAAGGATCATTACAAGCAGAATGATCTTCGACGACGTTCCTTAAGATGTGGTGGGTTGTCACAAATGAAGAGTCACCTTCGACAATGTTCCTTATATTTTGGAGAATTGTCACGAGAAAAGGAGATGGCTACAAGCAGAGTTATCTCCAACTGTGTTCCATACCTTGCGAAAGATGGTCACAAAATAGCAGAAGATCGCTACAAGTGCAGCAATCTTCGATGGTGTTCCCTAGCTTGCGGAGGACTGTCATAGCAAAAATGAAGGTAGCTACAAGCGCAGTGGTCTTCAGCGATATGCCCTAGCTTGAGGAAGGTCGTCCCAAAATGCAGTAGTAAAATCGGTTACTCTAGAGACGTGTACTTGATGGTGTAAGATACCCATTTCTTAACGCTTTTTTCTATTTTAACTAATGCTAGTTTTCACGTATTGGCGATACAAGGATGATTTAGGATCGCAGAACGTTCTGAATCATTCTCCGTCCCTATCGCTACTTTGACGTTTCTCCAAACTCAGTTAAAGTGGGGGCTTCTGTAGACACCTGATTATGTCTCCCCAAGAACCAAAGCGAGTGATGAATATCTTTCTCGTCATTGATTATTGAATGAGGTGAAATGTGAAAGAGTCTCGTGATCCACTTGTTTAGTAAAAATTCTTCTTTCTGTTTTCAAAATATTTCTTTTCGTACCTTATTTATTGAAAATGTGCAGTGCAATTTGGTTTGGTCCATGATATGGGTCCAATAATAGTGTAGTTGAATGGGGCTCGAAAAGAGCTTTTCAACGATATATTATAAGCCCAATTCCGATGAATAATGAGGAAGTTATGACCAAAATACTAAACTGGGCCCAAAATAATTTCACATATGGCCGAATGATCAAGTGGAGGGTCCATTAATTATTATTCCTAATGTTATTATGATTGACTTTAATCTTCTAGAATAATCTAGAGGGTTATTTTAAGTTCTAATGGAATTAGGATTAATAATTATACTTTTATTTTATTTAAAAGAGATAAAGAATTTAGTTTGGGATAAAAAAAATATTTTGATGATAAACTGATCTTAAATTAATGATAAACACGGAGTCTAATCGTCTTATTATATTAGTGAAAGGACTCCGTACTGGTGTTTTGTCATAGTCGCACCATCGCGCTGCAAGGAGTCTATCGCGGTGCGATAGGAGCAATTTTACCCCGAGTCGAATTCTGACTCTTTTCTAAACGTTCCGGATGTTTTCTCTATAAATAGGGGTGTTATTTCCCCATTTTCAATCATCAACAATCATCTAATTCTATTCTCTCTCTCTTGATTTCAAAGCCTAGCCATTTTAAACACAATACCGCATTCACGACTCTTAGACGCACCTAACCAAGCTCGAAGTTCCATTCTCCGTAGACGTGAAAGGTTGATAATTTCTGAGGGTTTGGTCCCAAATCTTATTTCAATTCTTTGATTAGATTTACTATTTTAATATTTTCGTTGAAGTTACTAACGTGTGTATTGTTTTGATAGAAAGAAATACGAGGCAACAAAGTAAGTAGTTTCATTGCTCTATATCTTTAGAAAGCATGCTTATGTTATTTTGAATCCTAGAATCATGCTAGGATGTCTTTATTTTTTCCTAGTATCATGTTCAGGTTGCTTCCTTTTTTCTTCTATCATGTTGGTATCATGTTAGAGCTAAAGTTTTGATCTTTAATGTTTAGCGACATGCTAGGATTTGTTATTAATTTTTTAGTATCATGCCTAGGATCTTACTAATATGATTATGCTTTGATGGGATTGAGAATATTATTATGATGATGATTTATCTTATCAAAATTATTATGATAATGACTTGAAATCACGTTTAATAAGATAATTAATAATTTTATTTAGGTTAATATGATTTAAATTCAAGTGATCGCCAATAATAGGTTTGTTTGTGCATTAATATTCAACCAATATAGAATAAATAGGTTTAGGATTAATATATTGATTGTATGTTAGTCAGAAAACGCACATGAATATGAGAAGAATAAAGTAAAGGCTTATTCTTAGGGCAGGTTCAATCTCTTTTAGGTTGGATTTGTATCTTCATCCTCGAATATCCAGTCATGGTTCAGGACCACTATGAAGTTAACAATATCATGGATCATGAAGTGGTGAAATCTTCAACCTGTGAATGGCTTACAAGTTCCTTAAACTTGTTAGCGACTCTTTTGCTCTAGCTTCCTTCTCTTTGGACACCACCATGCTTAAGTGTATGATCACAGTGGGGCTCAAGTGTGGGATGCTTGAAATATTCCCTACAATTTGTTGGCGACTCCACTGGGGAGGATTTCTATTTTAATTCCTAAAATTTATTTTGGCAATAATATAGAATGGGTGGATGAGACTCGAAACGATTTAAGCATGCATAAGCGTAACTTTCATTGACATTATTGGCGTAAGTGTAAAAAGGTCCGCATTGGATAGACCATCCATAATGCGTAAAAAACATAGGCTTTTTACACGTAGGAAATTTGGGAAATATCTTTCACAACTAGAATCGAAAAAACGTTGCGAATACTGGAAAATTCTAAAAACACAGAAAGCTACTGAGGCATGTAAGAACTGGGGATGAGAAAATAGTGCGTATCGTTGTGCAATGGCTTTGTCGCGATGAGATAGCAATATCGCGGTGCAACAGGGCTATCGTCTCGCGATGGTCCTTGTTGTCTCGCGCCAAGTTTTTCCAATACCGAGCAAGAAATCTGCCTTCTTGATTTGACCGATTCTAGTACTGGTTGCTCTATATTACTTCCTGATTGAATTTTTCCCTCTTTTCTGAACCCGTATGTGTTCAACATATGGGCATAACCCTCTGGGAATTCACGCTCTAACTACCCGATTGAACGCTCATTGCAACAAAGGGTACATCCGAGTTTGTGAATTCACCAAACCATGGAAACATGTTTAATTTACCTTATAGGGTCCCATCAATACGTGCCAACCCTTCTAAAGGTAAGGTTTCCACGCGATGCATCCAGATTCATAACCATGGACCCTCTTTTGACTACCCTTGTCCTTGAACTTTAGAGAACTAGAGCCATGGTTAGGTTGCAAAGTCATTGCATCATGTTGTGCTTATTTGACTATTTGTTCATTGTTACTTTCACTCACTTTTTAAGAACACACTTTTTATATGTGTTTCACCATGACCATGTCTAGAGAGTCATGAGTGCGCGTGTTTTCCATCATTTTTTTAGGGGGGTAAGTCGGATATTAATCCTCCCAACATAACCATGTTGTTTGATTAGTCCTCCTATAATTGATTCCCAAAAATATGCAGCCTATTTTTTCTTTTGCATTTAAACCCAAAAAAGTCAAAGTCAATTTGAGTCAAGTTATTAAGTCAAAAATGGTTTATTATTTACAGCGCTAGGTCAAGAAATGAAGGGAGACTAATCAAAGAGAACACTTTCGTCCAAGTCTTACTTTTTGATAAACCGTTCAAACAAAGAAGAAAAGCTAAGAAGAAAATGGCAACCCAAGAAGAAGATAATGAACTAAGGCAGAACATGGCTAGCTTGACCGAGATGCTCAAAACTCTCGCTCTTCAAGTCAATGACCTGACAAGATAACAATAGTTTGAGAGAATGGAAGAGAGCTTGAGCAAAATCTCTAATGACTACAAGTTTCAAGGGATTAGCTCACAAGGGGTCTTTGTGGATAAGGAACTATTTCCGCAAAAGTTCAATGCCAACGAAATCCCTAAGTTCAAGCCAACTGATAACCCTTACTTTCATTTAAGAGCTTTTGAAATAATAATGAACATTAAGGGAATTGATAAGAAAGCTTTCCATTTGTTATTCTCATTATCTTTAGAAACCGTTTGTCAACAATGGTTCTTCTCCCTTGATAAGGAGAAGATCTCCTCTTGGGACTCTTTAACAACCTCTTTCATTAGTAGATACAAGTGCAACATTCAAGTTGAAACTGACAATAGGGATCTTGTGAGGTTGAAACAAAACAAAACACGGGATTCACTTCCTTCTTCATTAAGTGGAGGAAAACATCCGCTAAAATGGTTGAGGTTTGTATTGAAAAAGAATCTGTGAGGTTGTTCATCAAGAACCTCTAAGAAAAGTACTCAAAACATCTCAAATATCAAAGCAATTTGAGTACTTTCAAGGCCGTCTATAACATAGGAATTGATATCGAAGACGACCTTGCAAAACAAAAAACTGCTAGCAACTCTAATAGTGTCTGGAAAGGAAAGAAGAACGACAATCCTTCTTCTTCCAAAACCACCCACTCAAACAATGTTAGCACCTTTAATCTGAAACTGACCATAGGGAACTTGAGATGTTGAAACAAAAACAAAACAAAGGATTCACTTCCTTCTTCAATAGGTGGAGGGAAACTTCCGCTAAAATGGTCGAGGTTTGTATTGAAAAAGAATCTGTGAGGTTCTTCATCAAGAACCTCCAATAAAAGTACTCAAAACATCTCAAAAATCAAAGCCATTTGAGTATTTTCAAGGCCGTTTATGACATAAGAATTGATATCAATGACGACCTTGCAAAACAAAAAGCTTCTAGCAACTCTAATAGTAGCTAGAAAGGAAAGAAGAACAACAATCATTCTTCTTCCAAAACCACCCACTCAAACAATGTTAGCACCTTTAATCTGAACGAGGTCCTAGCCATGAATAATCAAGGACAAAAGAAGCCATTTGGGAGAAACTTCACACCTATTGGCATGAGTTATGACACAACATTTGATCGCCTTCATGCTAAAGGTCTCATAACTCCTATTGGACCATTTGGAGATCCACCAGTCGAAAAGAGGACGGCTAGTTAGAACCCCAACGCAAATTACAAGTACCATCAAGGCAGAAGCCATCTCACTGAGAACTGTTGGAAGTTGAAAGAAGCTATGCAAGATCTAATTGATAGCAATAAACTCCCATTGCCTCCTGCAAGCAAGAAGCCAAGTACCAATAGTGCCCCACTTTCAGACTCCTTGACAATTTCTCACGAGGAAAGTCACGCTAACCCATCACTCCTCATTAAACTAATCGAAGAAACTCATGATATTGAAGAAGAGAACGAAACCTTTTTCAATGCCATGAGCGATTTTCCCACAGGAGAAAAATCTACCACTAAAGAGGAGGTATGGCTCCTATTAAACACGATGAGAGAAGCAATAGCCCTATATCGCGAGGCCCTTGACCGCGAAAAATTAGTACAAAGAAAACGTGTCACTAAAGAAGTGAAGCCCACAAAGATTACTAAAAGAAAGCCATTCTCTTTCAATGTAGTCGAACAACCTCTTAAGAATAATAAGGCATACACACCCATTGGGACTTCTTATGCGAACATGTTTCAAATGCTCTTTGAGAATGGGAAGATCAAAGTTCTCGAGCCAAGACCATTTGAATCGTTAAAAAGGATAGATAGGTTCTACTGTCCATACCATCAATAAGGAGGGCATACCATAGAGCACTATTTTAAATTCAAGGACTTAGTCAAAGGATTAATTAACAATAAGAAGTTTGTTTAAATTTGACTAGAAAAAGATGTTAGCATCAATGGAGTGTGGGAAAGTGATGATGAGGATTTTTATCTCAAATATATAGAAGAAACTCCACTCTCCTCATTTTATCTAGTCGATGTTTTTATTGAGAAGATTCCTCTATCGATATCCTCACAAGATTAGGGAGAATGCAACCTCTCATCACAACACAACCTATTCCTACCACTCAACAAGTTCCCATACCAATCATTGAAGACAATGATGTTGTCAAATAATTAAAAAAGACTAAGGTCGAGATGAACGTATAGAAACTCCATGCTACGAATTTCCAGAACCCTTTGTCAAGGATGGGGCAAGACAACCAGGGTTTGAAATCTCTTAGGATTGCAATTTTCTAGATGAGATCCAAATTCCCATTCACAAGGAGAAAGAACCCCCATGCTTTGACTTTAATGTCATGGGACTCCTCTTTGGCTACAAGAAGAATGAGCCTAACCGTATCGACGACGATTCTGCACTTATCCAAACAATCTTGCAAAGTGAAAACATTGACCCCATGAAGCTTATTAGACCCGCAGAAGGATTAGTCTGAGGATGGCAAAAGACTGTGTAGGTGACTACACCAAGTGGAAGAAAGATCTCCATAACAACAAGACAAGAACCAATGTTCTATGAGTCTGAATCTATTGAGCTAGAGTCTTAGTCTGAGTCTGAATTCAAGTCTTCTGTTGTCGAGTCTTCTAAACCTTCTATAGTTGCATCTCCTTCTATTCCTTCTAGTTCAAACCCTACACCTAGGTTAGTTAGTAGTCAAGTCCCAACGGACGTCTCTTTATTTGATGTAATGATTTCCGAGTTCAATATTATGTCTTCATTTGCTTACTCCTCGTGTCATTCTCTCACTCAAGATGACGAGCGGTGCTTAACTAACGATGAAAGTGATAAAGAAATAATTAAAGCAATGGAAACACTTGAAAACTAAACACAAGTAGATGATGACACCAAAATAGTTGATATTTTAAAAGATCCCACCATTAAAAGAGAGGTTAAAATTGGTTTAACTCCTGAAGACACCGAATGCATTGATATGTTTTTTTGGTCATACGAAGTTATGCAATGAATAAATAGAGAAATAGCTCAACACACAATACCACTAATTCCAAGAATGAAACCTGTAAAAAAGAAGTTACGTCGAATGAAACCCGAAGTAGCTCTTAAGATAAAAGAAGAAGTTCGAAAACAAATAATTGCAGGTTTTATCAGGGTATCCAAATATCCCGAATGGGTCGTAAATGGGGTACAAATTCCTAAGAAAGATGGAAGGGTAAGAATGTGTGTCGACTATAGAGATTTAAATAAGGCAAGTCCAAAGGACCACTTCCCTTTACCACACATCGACAATTTAGTAGGTAACACAGCAAATCACGCACTCCTCTCGTTCGTGGATGGGTACGCGGGGTATAACCAGATTCTCATGGATGATGAGGATGGAAAAGACCACATACATAACACCTTGGGGCACTTACTATTACACGGTGATGCCATTCGGGTTGAAAAACATGGGTCCCACTTACCAAAGAGCAGCGACTGCCTTGCTGCACGACATGATGCATAAAGAGGTTGAAGTGTATGTGGACGATATGGTTATAAAATCAAAAGACCGTCCAGGACATCAAATAGCCTTAAGAAAATTTTTCAAAGGCTAAGGAAATACAACATAAGGTTAAATCCAGCCAAGTGTGCTTTTGGAGTCATCGCAGGAAAACTCTTAGGCCATGTCATTAGCTCTAGAGGAATAAAGATAGATCCAACCAAGATCAAAGCAATCATGACAATGCCACGGCCTATGACCGAGAAACAGATTCGAGGATTTATTGGCCAGTTGCAATACATAAGTAGATTCATATCTAAGCTAACTACAATATCTGAACATATATTTAAGAAACTTAAGAAGAATGTGCCAGTGATATGTGACGATTAGTGTTAAAAAGCCTTTGATAAGATCAAAGCCTATCTCGCTAATCCTCATGTATTAGCGCCAGCGCTTCTATGAATCCCTCTTCGATTGTACTTAACTGTCACTAAAGAAATAATGGGAGCTATGCTCGCACAAGAAGTAGAAAGTAAAGAAAACTCCATCTACTACTTAAGTAAAAAGATGATTGAGTATGAAGTACGCTACACACCGCTTGAGAAATTATGCCTCGCATTAGTATGGGCCACAACCAAGCTAAGACACTACAAGCTCGTCCATACGGTCTATGTAGTATCTCAAATGGACCCACTTAAGTATCTATTCGAGAAATCTACACTCAACGGGCGAATATCTAGATGGATAGTCAACTTAACCCAATTCAATGTAAGGTTTATTCCTCAAAAGACCATTAAAAGATCAGTGGTCTCAGACTTCTTAGCGAATTTTCCAATAGAAGATTTGACACCAATACATGAGAATGAGTTTCCAGACGAAGATTTGATTGTTACAGAGGATGATACTTGGACATTATAATTCGATGGAGCCTCTAACCAAAAAGGATATGGTGTAGGAGTATTATTGGTATCACCCAAAGAAGAACACGTCCCAATCTAAATAAAGTTAGACTTCAACGTTACCAACAACGCTGCTGAATATGAAGCATGTGTGGTAGGCCTCGAAACAGCCTTGGCACTGGGACTAAAGAAACTTCGGATATTCGAGGATTTTTCCTGAATCATCAACTAGATTTCCAAAAGATGGAAAGTAAGGAGTGAAAGCTTAGCTCCTTACTAAACATATCTAAACATATCTGGAAACTCTTACCGATCAACTCGAAAAGGTAGAATACACGTATCTACCAAGGGAAGAGAATCAATTTGCTGATGCCTTGGCAAGATTAGCCTCGATTGTTAGAATATCTAAGGAAATTGAGCACATGCCTCTAACAATAGAAAAAAGACATAAACCAGCTTACATCTAAGCCATAGAAGATGATGAGATAATTTAAGAAGAAGAAGAGGAGGAAGATCCTTGGTACACTGACATCCTCACCTATGTCACCAAAGGAGAATATCCACTCCACGCTGACATCCTCGTACCTTCCACCAGCCGTGGAAGTAGTCGGCCCTAAAGTACCCGGACTAGGGGGCTTCCTCACCTCCTCAGTAGAGGAACAAAAGCCCTCTATGACAATACTGTGCTTCGACTCCCTCGTCCGCGTGACTCTCAATTGAGGTGCGGCGACATCTTGATCCAGATCCAGATCTCTTCACCCTACCCTCAAGTCTCTTGCGAGTACGCGTTGGAGGGACATGCTGAAACAGAAAAGTAAGCCAAGTCAAATACAAAGAAAGCTAAAATTACCAAATGAAAATAACGAGACATACCTTTGCCACATCGTCACGCGACAACAAGATGCTCGGCGGCTCAACCTTACGAGCTGGTATCGAAAGGCGTCAATAGCTCTCGCCATCCTCATCATCACGTCGCAAGAAAATTGCAAAATTAAAAGAGGTTAGAAATAATAAAAAAGATACAAACAGAAGGATCATAGATAACTTACCAAAATCTGTTGGCGAGGAATCGATATCTCCACCATAGGCCACTCCTTAGGGACTAGAGGAATCATTTCCTCCATGAGTAGAAAAGATCCCTGATATGTGATGGACATTGATGGAGGTACAAACTCCGGAGCAGCCGCACCCGGCAAAGATAAAATCTAACAGGTCAAAATCATTGGAGGCTACCACAAGGAAAATAAATCAAAAAAGATGAAAACACACCTCCTCCTCCTCTAATATACAAGAGAGTGGAGTCAATCGCGGCAAGAGTTTCCTATAATAGTACTCGGTCGGATGACTATGCCTCTGCCAACCCTCGCCAGCCGCTGCCCTCTCCATATGAGTCCGAATAGCCTCTTGATCCATCATATGTGGTGGAGGACGTCGCGGAACCACAAAAAACTCTACAGAGTACTGAATCGCAATTCTCTCGCTCAAATACACCACAGCATCGTACGTCCCCTAAAAATAACGGCGCTAAAATGTATACGCTTCGGCTCATGCAGGAACGTCCAACTCAGCCCATGGACAGAAAAGAGGCTCAAGCTCCTGTAAATGAGATATCCAAGAGTCAGAATCCTGTTGAACAAGACAAATAAAAATGATAACAGCAATGCATACCGAGAGAAGGGCCTCTCGAACAAGTGTGGTAGTTTCTAAACCAGGATAACAACCTCCCCAACTCACAGCAACCGGGAGTCCTCGTGGCAAAAGCCTGGCTTGCGCCAAAGATGGAAGGTACTCGTAGAACCATACCAATAACAACGGGGAAGGGTCAGCAAAAGCTAATGTGCGTCAAAAGTAAGCTTATTTAAGTAGAATATACCTCTACGATCCTCCAGAAGCTAGAGAGTGTGACTTCCTCCCCGTAGCTACGATGGTGATAGGCGAGTCGCAATCCAAGTAGGTAGTTAGCATAGGCCAAGCTGGCCCAATCAAAAGTCCCTACCTCTCGCAGGTTGGAAGAGTAGGAAAATAGTAGAGTAGCGCTCAGCTACCCTTGTTAGGAGAAAAGGTCCCTGACAACAAAATCTGAACAAAGATGCGCACTTACTGAAAGGAATGGTGTCCTTTGAACAAGTGTAATATTCTGATAGCAGGTTCAAAATTATTAGAAAGCTAATATATTCAGTAAGGTCAAGTGATCGGAATGCCTGGGTGGAGGCCGCTTCCGATCAGTAATATTAATATAATTAATATTACAGCTTAATCTTGACTGAACCCTTCGGATCACACCCAAGCAAATATATGCGAACCAACTCGACGAATTAATTCGGAAGAAATTAATTCGTCGCCTGAGTGTTAAATATTTAGACGTCGGTAATTTGAGGTTAGAGCGTCAAAACCGATCGTCGGAAGTCGAGTCTAAAATGATAAAAGACGAGACGCGCAAAATAATAATAAATCGACCATATTCCCGAAAATACCCCTAACATCGGTGTGCCCCGAGCATCCGAATGCTAGGGGCAAGACGAGCTAGCACACCGTGCTAGCAGCCCCGGCTAGGCACAGCAGCAGCCGCAGCCGCAGCCGCACCAAACCGCAGCAGCTGGTGCAGGCTGGGCTCGGGTCAGGTGCGGGCAGGGCTCGGGCTGGCTGAGGGCCACGTACGGGCTGGTGCGGGCGGGCTCGGGCCGGGCTCGGGCTTGGCTCGGGCCATAGGGCTATGAATAAAGGGGAAGCTTGGAATATGGGAGTAAGTGGGAGAGGACATGTGGCACAAGGAGAGTATTGAGTGGGGAGCAAGTATGGTCCCCTACTCTCCAAGTGGTCCTCACCAACCCATCTCACATGGTAATGCCACTTGTAGATTTATTATTAGTTTGCAATTTTAATTTAATTTAGCTTTAAATTAATTTATGGAATTTTATGATCCCACATTGATGGGATAGGAATTCCCACTCATACTTTCCTCTATAAATACCAAGCTTTGGGTTTTGGAGAAAAGTGCTTGAGTGGGAGTTAAAAAGAGCATTCCATAATTTTTGGGAAAACTCTTAAACTCACATAACACTCGGGTTTAGGTCGGACCTTGCTAACCCCAAGGTAGTAGACCTTAAAGTTGTGTTCGCCCATTTGTGGGTGGATACCGTCGGAGGCGCGGCGCTTGACGTGCTAGTAGCTTTCAAGTAAGAGCCCCGGGTTTTGGGCGAAGCTCGCTTCGAGGGTAAGATTTGTTATATTTTCTTTGTGAATATTTATTTATGCTTTGTGATTTTAATTATTGCGAGTGGTTCCTTGGGAGGGGTTGTTTCCGCGGTGAGTCGGACTCACCAAACCCCAACACTTACTTCAGGGGTGGTCACATCATCTCAAAAGGCCTTTGCAAGCAGAGCCTGACGAATGGACCGGCCGCTCATCTGCACTGATCTCGACTAAGCACGGGCCCGGACAACAATAGGACACATCAGCTTGTCCACCTCTGGTGACGTAAGGGTAATATTTCTACCTAGAGGAACCATAGTTGACTGAAACTCCAGTCCAGTGATCACAGAGAAGTCGAGGGGAGTGATGGTCATCTCACACCATAGAAACTGGATTGTGTTGGTGGTGTCCCAAAAGAACTCCACCAAACCTCATACGATGAAGCAGCTCGACCGTAAAGAGTTCAGAGCCCTAGTGGCTTGCAGAAAAGGAGTCAAACCACATAACTCCCACAGCGCACGCAGCTTCACGTTGTTGACGAAGTAGGTGTCATACAAATGACCAATGGTGTCGTTGCCCGAACCATGGCAACGAACCCGCTGGTCGCACTGACGTGGGGAAAACTATGTCGTTGAACTAATCCTCCCTACGGTCAAACAAATTTATAATCACTCAACTACCTAAATACAAGTATAGAGGTAAGTGAAGGGTCGAACCACTAGGAACGGTTATGTTCAAGTATTTCTAATTAACGCCTAAGCTAGGTCGAAGTCTAAGGTGAAAGGTAGCGCTATTCTACTTCCTAAATCAAGAATCAAACAAATGAAACACTAGGGAATGGGGATCAACATGCATTCATGATAACCAAGCTAATTAGGGAGTCAAGCAATCCAAGCAATGCAAAGACAAATAGTAGGAGCAATTAGGGGCATTCAACTAATCATCCTCACACTCTCTAACATAGATTTCTCTAGTGCTAAACAATATGAAGAAACATAATCAAATACTCAACTAATTATGATCAAATCGATATCAAGTGGTCATGTCAATCAATATAATCATGCAATCAATGCTAGCAATCATGGTTAGCTACTCCAATCAAACTTATGCAACATGCAAACCTCTATGAATCAATTTAATCACAACACAAGAACTACTCAAATTCCCAAATCAATCTCAATCCATCAATCACACATGTTTACCCAAACCCTAGCAAGTAAACTACTTAAGAAACATCATCATCAAATCTACTATCAACTATAGAAAACAAGAATCAACAAAATATCAAGAACAATTACTCTAATCCAACATCAAATATCAAAATCAAACCAAACAAACATCAAATTAAACAAAACAATTGAATGAGATAGAGTTTAGAAATGCTCATTGATAATTTGGAAGATCTCCAACACAATTTTCACACTTGCATCTTCAATCTCTCAATCACCATTGAAATTCCTCACTTTCTCTCTCTAAAACTACTCCTAAGCTAGCCTAATCTAGAGAGAGAAGCTCTCAACCTAAGAGAGATAAAACTATCCTCAAACTAAAGAATTACATGAATGAAGAATAAAGGAAACCAAAAACTATATAAACAAAAGGAGAAAAGAGGCTTAAAATCGTAAAAGACCTAGAAATCCCCGCCCGCGGAGAAATCGGTCGCGCCCGCGGAGAAGAACGGACACCCCGATAGCCGCGCCCGCGGCCCAAGCCCGCGCCCTCGGGGATCCCTCGGGACAACCGCGGGTGCTTACTGCCCAAAAACGACAGTTTTGGAGCTGCAGCAACCCCGCGCCCGCGGTTACTGTAGCCCGCGCCCGCTGCAGAATTTCAGGGCTAACTTCGGAAGGCTGTAACTCTCAATTTATGAATCGTATGAGGGCGTGCGACCTATCATTGGAAAGCTCTTGAAGTCTAGTTTACTCTAATCCAACTTTAATCACATCAATCAGATCTGTAGAACTTGAGATATGGCTGAAACAATGCACAAAGGTCCTATTTGATACTTTGCAATCCTTCGTTTTCCTTTGTTTCAAACTCAAATTCAATTCTGAAAAGTGCATATTAATGCTAGTGGGTGCTATTTTCAAATTCCATGCATATAGCCTGCGACGTACCTACAAAACAACACAAAGAAACATAGAAGCAAGAGAAATAGCCGAGAAATGAATAAAATGATAAGAAAACCATTAATAGCATGCATTTCTCTAAACTAACACAAAAACACGCGAATCGAGCATTATTCTCTAAAAACACGACATAAACGACTACAAAGGAGCATAGAAATATAAAGAAAACATAGCCTAAAGGTGCCATAAATGGCACGGATCAAATTCCCCCAAGCTAAACTTTTGCTCGTCCTCGAGCAAAACAAAATCCAACCCAAGGGAAAAATGATGACATTATTCAAGCAAAGAAAGAAACGAGAAAACTAGAGAAGATGGGAATATACACTAACTCACTTTCGTAGGAATCACGGTCAATTTTAGCAACTAAAGACAAGCCATTTAAACCCCTAGATCGCCCTAGAGGACGAGTGATGCTCTCGTAAGGGTATCCTAAGACTTTACCCATAACTCTCATAAGAATACAAACAAGGCAAAGAATGAAAAAGAAAACAAAATACAAGAAAAGCAAACAAATATTCATGAGAGGAGTTTTGAAAATGTACAAGCACAAGTGAATGCAAATTTTTCTAAACAAGTAAGGGAGTGCACGCCATAAGATACCTAAGGTTGATTGAAACATAAATATGCTAAGCATAGGAACTAGTTATCACAATCCACTTTCATCCCAAACGGTCTTACCGCGTTCCCCCTACTAATCTCATATCTCCCCTTAGTGAGCATCTCATAGATTCCGCGAAGGAACCGGAAAAAGATCAAAATTTTAGGCTACTCGACATCTTGACTTCGCATCCCCTTTCCTTAGGCAATGACCCATGATTCTGTCCCCCGAATAGTGACTCAACTTCCTAGGTCGAAAGGTCTTTCCCAAAGGTTGTAACGTAAGGCATAAAGGGGTAAAGGTAGGCTAAAATTTAAAATTTGGTGGTTTTCCTAAAAAGAGTGAAGCAAAAGGGTGATCAATCCTTAACAACACGATCAAGAAATCACCAAACAAATGAAAAGCAACACCCCCAAGCTTATTTAAAGCTATGCTCACAAGAAATATATACAAAAAGCGTAAACGCTTCTCCCCCAAGCTTAAATGAAGCGTTGTCCTCAATGCTTAGAAGGAGAAAAGAATACATCAAAATATTTTTGAATTTTCACTTTTTCAATTTTTTTTCTTTTTTTTTTTACTTAAACTTGCAATGTCCTCGCCTTTTGCTAAATTCGGACGGCTTTTTCTATAATGCAATTTATTAGTCCATGCCTTTTATGATTAAGGACGGCTTTTACTCAAACACTTGCCATCATTCACAAAGAAAACTTAACACAATCTTGCACTCATAAAAACCAAACATCCAACTTCACCACCACAAACTCCATCAAATAGATCAATTTGCTTCACAAAAACAAGAAAAGAAAGAAAATGAAACAAAAGGCCAAAGATCTAAAGATATGGCTTGAAAAGAAGGAAATAGGCTCAAATGGTTGCAAGAAGGCAAATGGAACCCAAAAACAAAAATGAATCAAACTAACCTAAAAATAAAAAAATACCACCCCGAAAAAGGTGCCTTTGTCCTTCCTAGATAATTCGGTCTCGGGTTTGAGAATCATACATTAAGCTTTATTAGATTACGTTTGCATAGTCAAGGATCCACGCCGCTCATACAAGAAATGTTGAAGCCATGAAAAACAAGTAACCTCACAAGGATGTGGCAAAAAAACTCGCTAATGGTGTCAAATTGACTATAGGGAGCAACTACCAAACATGCCACAAACAAGTAGAATCCGGCTTCATGATCCCCTTAGTTCTAGACAACTACCTTAGCATGCTTTATCCTACAATCAACCAAACGTAATCTCAAACCGTGCACACCACTACCAATTAGGAAGAAAAGCATTCAATTATACAAGTCCAAATGTTATTATGTCCAAAGCAAGAACAAAACAAAACACATTGCAAATTTTCCTTGATAGAAACAAAAATCTTTTTGGAGTTCTTCAAAATAAAAGAACATGGAAAAGCATATACAAAGGTGCATAGCATACATGAATCAACATCCCATCAAACATGATATGATACCCTCCCCCAAGCTTGAATGAGACATTACACTCAAACATAAATCATATAATCCATGGGAGGGGAAAACAAGGAGATCATTCCAACAAACCAACATATGTCCAACAAGTCATCATCCACTAGAAAAAGAGCAAGGAAGGATATTACCGGATATTAGGTGGGCGTAAATACCTGCAAATGACCAAATTTAACCTTTCAAAGATAATTTCTCAAGAATTGAACCTTGTCTCCATATGCTCGCAAAAATAAGAGTCATCCTTCCTTGATTCTTGATCCAAATCGAAGCACCGAAGTATATCAAGTCATGTACATAGAAAAAGGCACACAAAAATTTCCATGAGAGAAAATCTATTCTAAAAAGAAAAGGAAAATCTAATCTAAAACACGGGTTACTTCCCGAGAAAGGCTTGCTTAAGGTCCAAGCTTGACCGCTCTAGTAAAATAATATTGCAACGATCGCAAGAGCTTGTCAAATGCACTATTACACATTTCATATGATAGAAGGTAGGCAAATGACGGAAGAAAAACGTGCAACGAGATCATTGCACGCAAGTGAGAAGGGAGGTGCCAAAAGAAAGAAGAAGAAGGATCAAAAGGAAAAAGAAGAAAATAAGAAGAACAAGAAGAAGAAGGGGGAAAAAAAGAATGGAAAGAAAAAGAAAAAGGCAAATTCTCCTCACTAAAATATTTTTGGGTGGCAACATCACCCTTTTCCTCAACAATAGACGAATGAGGGAAATTAAGATCATCATAGACAAGGGAGTCCCCAATAGGCTTATCAACAAAGGAAGGGAGAAAAATAGGGCAATAGGGGATGTGGTCAAACCTTTGAGAAAAAGGGGTATGAGAATTAGGCAAAGGGTTCGCGACTCCCTCAACACAAGGTCTCACATCGCCAATGAGGGCATGAAAATCAATCATAGAGTCCTCAAATGAAGTCCTCTCACAATCGACATCTCCCTCAAGCTCAAAAACTCCAAAGGACTCAACCTCATCCTTCTTTGCACCACAATAAACAACCTTTCCTTCCACAAACTCAAAACCTAAGTCCTCAAAACCATGCATGAATGGATGCAAATATAGCTCAAAATCATCTCTCTCTCATGATGCATCATCAATGAACTCACTTAGAAGGCTATGGGTTTTCATTTGACTCTCAATAAACACATTGGACATAACCTCAAACAAGTCCAAACACTCATGTACAGAAGAGTCACATTCATACACTTGAGACTCATCATAATCAACCAAGGAAGAGGAGTTTAGACTCACAAAATCATCATAATCATCATCACTCTCAACTCCCTTTCCTTCACTCCTATGCTCAACAATAGGATCCTCACACACTCTTGGTTGTTCAAAATGATCATCATCATCATCCTCAACACACACATCAAATTGAGATTTTTCACAAACAAGCATCAAGGATGACAATTGGCTTTCTAACTCATCTTTTCTTCTCTTTCCCTCCTCAAGACGCTCCTCATTCTTTTTCATTATCTCTAATTGAGCTCTCATAAATTGAAGAATCATCTCCTTACTAGTCCCAAGATCATCATCAAGCTCAATGTGCCTAATTTGAGACTCAAATATATCAACAAGAGATTCAAAAGATGTAGAAGTTTGAGGCTCAACAAGAGGAGAAGAAATACAACCAAGATTGGAAGAATCAACATTAAGATCATGAGCATATACATCACATTGGGGAGTGGGGGCAAAATCAAGAACATGAGATTCATCATTAAGGGAATGAAGCACATCACAAGAAGGCATAGTAAATAATGAAGAATATTGAAACACACCATTAGCATCAACTTGAGCATGTACTTCATCATTATGAACAAAAGGGGAAATAGAGTTGAAATCATGTGTTCTAGGTTCACTAATGGGATCATGTGACAAATCATGGGAAATCATGCTAATATTAGAATAATCAACACATTGCATATCAATATTAGGATCATGATTATCCCTATTATAAACATCCCTGGCAAACAAAACATAGAAATCCCAAGCATCATCAATTGACAATGCTCTAAATTCACCATTATACATGCATTCAACTTCTTCCCTAGTTTGCTCATTCGAACCAAAATAACAAATCTCACAAGACTCCCAAATATTACAACAGTTACAATCAAGAAATCCCTCTAGTCTAATAAAATATTCACAAAAAGGCTCATTGTCAAACTAAGGAAATGAGAGACATACCATTTTTTTACAATGCAAACAAAAAGAAATAAAAGAAAAGTATACACAAAGACCTAGACTCAAGCAATCAAAAGCACTCAAACATAGACACCGTTCCCCGGCAACGGCGCCATTTTGACGTGGGGAAAACTATGTCGTTGAACTAATCCTCCCTACGGTCAAACAAATTTATAATCACTCAACTACCTAAATACAAGTATAGAGGTAAGTCAAGGGTCGAACCACTAGGAACGGTTATGTTCAAGTATTTCTAATTAACGCCTATGCTAGGTCGAAGTCTAAGGTGAAAGGTAGCGCTATTCTACTTCCTAAATCAAGAATCAAACAAATGAAACACTAGGGAATGGGGATCAACATGCATTCATGATAACCAAGCTAATTAGGGAGTCAAGCAATCCAAGCAATGCAAAGACAAATAGTAGGAGTAATTAGGGGCATTCAACTAATCATCCTCACACTCTCTAACATAGATTTCTCTAGTGCTAAACAATATGAAGAAACATAATCAAATACTCAACTAATTATGATCAAATCGATATCAAGTGGTCATGTCAATCAATTCAATCATGCAATCAATGCTAGAAATCATGGTTAGCTACTCCAATCAAACTTATGCAACATGCAAACCTCTATGAATCAATTTAATCACAACACAAGAACTACTCAAATTCCCAAATCAATCTCAATCCATCAATCACACATGTTTACCCAAACCCTAGCAAGTAAACTACTTAAGAAACATCATCATCAAATCTACTATCAACTATAGAAAACAAGAATCAACAAAATATCAAGAACAATTACTCTAATCCAACATCAAATATCAAAATCAAACCAAACAAACATCAAATTAAACAAAATAGTTGAATGAGATAGAGTTTAGAAATGCTCATTGATAATTTGGAAGATCTCCAACACAATTGTCACACTTGCATCTTCAATCTCTCAATCGCCATTGAAATTCCTCACTTTCTCTCTCTAAAACTACTCCTAAGCTAGCCTAATCTAGAGAGAGAAGCTCTAAACCTAAGAGAGAGAAAACTATCCTCAAACTAAAGAATTACATGAATGAAGAATAAAGGAAACCAAAAACTATATAAAAAAAAGGAGAAAAGAGGCTTAAAATCGTAAAACACCCAGAAACCCGCGCCCGCGGAGAAATCAGCCGTGCCGGCGGAGAAGAACAGACACCCCGATAGCCGCGCCCGCGACCCAAGCCCTCGCCCGCGGGGCCAAGGCCTGCGCCTGCGGAGAAGAACGGACACCCCGATAGCCGCGCCCGCGACCCAAGCCCGCGCCCTAGGGGAGCCCTCGGGACAACCGGGGGTGCTTACTGCCCAAAAACGGCAGTTTTAGAGCTGCAGCAACCCCGCACCCGCTGGTACTGTAGCCCGCGCCCGCGGCAGAATTTCAGGGCTAACTTTGGAAGGCTGTAACTCTCAATCTATGAATCGTATGAGGGCGTGCGACCTATCATTGGAAATCTCTTTAAGTCTAGTTTCCAACCCAACTTGAATTACATCAATCCGATTTGTAGAACTTGAGAAATGGTTGAAACAATGCACAAAGGTCCTATTTGATACTTTGCAATCCTTCGTTTTCCTTTGTTTCAAACTCAAATTCAATTCCGAAAAGTGCATATTGATGCTTGTGGGTGCTATTTTCAAATTCCATGCATATAGCCCGCGACGTACCTACAAAACAACACAAAGAAACATAGAAGCAAGAGAAATAGCCGAGAAATGAATAAAATGATAAGAAAACCATTAAAAGCATGCATTTCTCTAAACTAACACAAAAACACGCGAATCGAGCATTATTCTCTAAAAACACGACATAAACGACTACAAAGGAGCATAGAAATATAAAGAAAACATAGCCTAAAGGTGCCATAAATGGCACGGATCAAATTCCCCCAAGCTAAACTTTTGCTCGTCCTCAAGCAAAACAAAATCCAACCCAAGGGAAAAATGATGACATTATTCAAGCAAAGAAAGAAACGAGAAAACTAGAGAAGATGGGAATATACACTAACTCACTTTCGTAGGAATCACGGCCATTTAAACCCCTAGATCGCCCTAGAGGACGAGTGATGCTCTCGTAAGGGTATCCTAAGAGTTTACCCATAACTCTCATAATAATACAAACAAGGCAAAGCATGAAAAAGAAAACAAAATACAAGAAAAACAAACAAATGTTCATGAAAGGACTTTTGCAAATGTACAAGCACAAGTGGATGCAAATCTTTCTAAACAAGTAAGGGAGTGCACGCTATAAGATACCTAAGGTTAATTGAAACATAAATATGCTAAGCATAGGAACTAGTTATCACACTCCACTTTCATCCCAAACGGTCTTACCGCGTTCCCCCTACTAATCTCATATCTCCCCTTAGTGAGCATCTCATAGATTCCGCGAAGGAACCGGAAAAAGATCAAAATTTTAGGCTACTCGACATCTTGACTTCGCATCCCCTTTCCTTAGGCAATGACCCATGATTCTGTCCCCCGAATAGTGACTCAACTTCCTAGGTCGAAAGGTCTTTCCCAAAGGTTGTAACGTAAGGCATAAAGGGGTAAAGGTAGGCTAAAATTTAAAATTTGGTGGTTTTCCTAAAAAGAGTGAAGCAAAAGGGTGATCAATCCTTAACAACACGATCAAGAAATCACCAAACAAATGAAAAGCAACACCCCCAAGCTTATTTAAAGCTATGCTCACAAGAAATATATACAAAAAGCGTAAACGCTTCTCCCCCAAGCTTAAATGAAGCATTGTCCTCAATGCTTAGAAGGAGAAAAGAATACATCAAAATATTTTTGAATTTTCACTTTTTCAATTTTTTTTCTTTTTTTTTTTACTTAAACTTGCAATGTCCTCGCCTTTTGCTAAATTCGGACGGCTTTTTCTATAATGCAATTTATTAGTCCATGCCTTTTATGATTAAGGACGGCTTTTACTCAAACACTTGCCATTATTCACAAAGAAAACTTAACACAATCTTGCACTCATAAAAACCAAACATCCAACTTCACCACCACAAACTCCATCAAATAGATCAATTTGCTTCACAAAAACAAGAAAAGAAAGAAAATGAAACAAAAGGCCAAAGATCTAAAGATATGGCTTGAAAAGAAGGAAATAGGCTCAAATGGTTGCAAGAAGGCAAATGGAACCCAAAAACAAAAATGAATCAAACTAACCTAAAAATAAAAAAATACCACCCCGAAAAAGGTGCCTTTGTCCTTCCTAGATAATTCGGTCTCGGGTTTGAGAATCATACATTAAGCTTTATTAGATTACGTTTGCATAGTCAAGGATCCACGCCGCTCATACAAGAAATGTTGAAGCCATGAAAAACAAGTAACCTCACAAGGATGTGGCAAAAAAACTCGCTAATGGTGTCAAATTGACTATAGGGAGCAACTACCAAACATGCCACAAACAAGTAGAATCCGGCTTCATGATCCCCCTAGTTCTAGACAACTACCTTAGCATGCTTTATCCTACAATCAACCAAACGTAATCTCAAACCGTGCACACCACTACCAATTAGGAAGAAAAGCATTCAATTATACAAGTCCAAATGTTATTATGTCCAAAGCAAGAACAAAACAAAACATATTGCAAATTTTCCTTGATAGAAACAACAATCTTTTTGGAGTTCTTCAAAATAAAAGAACATGGAAAAGCATATACAAAGGTGCGTAGCATACATGAATCAACATCCCATCAAACATGATAGGATACCCTCCCCCAAGCTTGAATGAGACATTACACTCAAACATAAATCATATAATCCATGGGAGGGGAAAACAAGGAGATCAATCCAACAAACCAACATATGCCCAACAAGTCATCATCCACTAGAGAAAGAGCAAGGAAGGATATTACCGGATATTAGGTGGGCGTAAATACCCGCAAATGACCAAATTTAACCTTTCAAAGCTAATTCTCAAGAAATGAACCTTGTCTCCATATGCTCGCAAAAATAAGAGTCATCCTTCCTTGATTCTTGATCCAAATCGAAGCACTGAAGTATATCAAGTCACGTACCTAGCAAAAGGCACACAAAAATTTCCATGAGAGAAAATCTATTCTAAAAACAAAAGAAAATCTATTCTAAAACACGGGTTACTTCCCGAGAAAGGCTTGCTTAAGGTCCAAGCTTGACCGCTCTAGTAAAATAATATTGCAACGATCACAAGAGCTTGTCAAATGCACTACTACACATTTCATATGATAGAAGGTAGGCAAATGACGGAAGAAAAACGTGCAACGAGATCATTGCACGCAAGTGAGAAGGGAGGTGCCAAAAGAAAGAAGAAGAAGGATCAAAAGGAAAAACAAGAAAATAAGAAAAACAAGAAGAAGAAGGGGGAAAAAAGAATGGAAAGAAAAAGAAAAAGGCAAATCCTCCTCACTAAAATATTTTTGGGTGGCAACATCACCCTTTTCCTCAACAATAGACGAATGAGGGAAATTAAGATCATCATAGACAAGGGAGTCCCCAATAGGCTTATCAACAAAGGAAGGGAGAAAAATAGGGCAATAGGGGATGTGGTTAAACCTTTGAGAAAAAGGGGTATGAGAATTAGGCAAAGGGTTCGCGACACCCTCAACACAAGGTCTCACATCGCCAATGAGGGCATGAAAATCAATCATAGAGTCCTCAAATGAAGTCCTCTCACAATCGACATCTCCCTCAAGCTCAAAAACTCCAAAGGACTCAACCTCATCCTTCTTTGCACCACAATAAACAACCTTTCCTTCCACAAACTCAAAACCTAAGTCCTCAAAACCATGCATGAATGGATGCAAATATAACTCAAAATCATCTCTCTCCCATGAAGCATCATCAATGAACTCACTTAGAAGGCTATGGGTTTTCATTTGACTCTCAATAAACACATTGGACATAACCTCAAACAAGTCCAAACACTCATGTATAGAAGAGTCACATTCATACACTTGAGACTCATCATAATCAACCAAGGAAGAGGAGTTTAGACTCACAAAATCATCATAATCATCATCACTCTCAACTCCCTTTCCTTCACTCCTATGCTCAACAATAGGATCCTCACACACTCTTGGTTGTTCAAAATGATCATCATCATCATCCTCAACACACACATCAAATTGAGATTTTTCACAAACAAGAATCAAGGATGACAATTGGCTTTCTAACTCATCTTTTCTTCTCTTTCCCTCCTCAAGGATGACAAGTCCCGTCGCCTGCGTCAACAAGATCGTCTTCCCGGTGAGCCCCGCGAGAACGAGAGCCAGAACCTCGACGTCGAGCCATGCTAATTATGTTCAGATACTATTTTCATCAATGATAGAGTACGTAGTACTAAAACAGAATACGTTTTTGATTCAACAATAACAAGAATTTCTGAGCAATCAAAGAATTTCTTGTAATAATATGGCATATATTGTGACAAATTAAGCATAAAAAGCAAGCAAAAACGTAAGGAACAAGCCACATTGTATTCACGAACTTAAGGTGTTCAACAATGGCAATTTGCTTGTTTTTTCGCCAAATTGAGCCAAACAAGTTTCAAAATACTCCCAAGGAAATATACAAACTTAAACAAGTGGTTTCATGGCAAGAAATTCAACAAACGAAGCAAAACAAGCAAAATTGTTCTCAAAATTTGCAAAAACCTACTAGCAAAAACGTACCAAATTCTCCAAAAATGAAGTGATTTTGAGAAAAACATACATAGATCGGCAAACTAGAAATGAAAAGATTCAATTTGCAAAAAAATTGAGCGAATTTCGTTAATAAATGAGCAAGAACAAGCAAAATGAAAATTTTGGACAGAAGACGAATAAATGAAACAAGCAGCGGCGATATGAGGAAGAAGGGGTTTAAATCCGAGAACCCGACTCCATCGCGACGAGATAATAATATCGCCCCGCGATAAGCCTGGCGCGTCGCGATGGCACGTGGTAGCAAGTGGCAGCCCTCTTTCCTTAGCGATGCAATTCCTTAGGCCCCATATTGATTTATGTGGATCTTATGTAGAAAAATTGGGTTCCTTGGTATGCCAGTTAGCCCCTATAAGCAAATTAACATGGTAGTAGTCGGCTCGATTACAATCGCGATAAGTTATCGACTTGATGATGATCGTCTTTCTTAGCTAAAGCGCCTAACATTGGCTCATCGCAAGCACTAAGACAGGTAGACATTCAAGCAAAGCATAGGTAAACTGAGGATCGTTACAAGAAAAATGATCTTCGACGACGTTCCCTAAGATGTGGAGGGTTGTCACAAACAACTCAAGATGATTACAAGCAGAGTCACTTTCGATAATGTTCCCTAGCTTGTGGAGAATTGTCACTAAAACAGGAGATGGCTACAAGCAGAGTTATCTCCGACTATGTTCCCTAACTTGCGGAAGATGGTCACAAAACAGAAGAAGATCGCTACAAGTGAAGCAATCTTCGATGGTGTTCCCTAGCTTGTGGAGGACTGTCACAGCAAAAATGAAGGTAGCTACAAGAGGAACCCAGTGACACCTGATTATGTCACCCCAAAAACCAACCCAATGATGAATATCTTTCACATCATTGATTATCAAACTAGGTGAAATGTGAAAGAGTCTCGTGATGCACTTGTTTTGTAAAAATACTTCTTTCTATTTTCAAAATACTTCTTTTCGTACCTTATTTATGGAAAATGTCCTGTCCAATTTGGTTTATATGAATAATGAGGAAGTTATGGCCAAAATACTAACATGGGCGAAAAATTTTTTTATATATGGCCTATTGATCAAGTAGATGGCCCATTAATTATTATTCCTAAAGTTATTAGGATTGACTTTAATCTTCTAAAATAATCTAGAGGGTTATTTTATATTATAATGGAATTAGGATTAATAATTATACTTTTATTGTATTAAGAAAAGATAAAGAAATTAATTTGGGATAAAACAAATATTTTAATGATAAACTGATCTTAAATTAATGATAAACATGGAGTCTAATATTCTAATTATATTAGGGAAAGGACTCCGTACAGCTGTTTTGTCGCAGCCGCACCCTCGTATCGCGATAGGAGCAGTTTTACTCCGAGTCGAATTCTGACTCTTTTCTAAACGTTCTGGATGTTTTCTCTATAAATAGGGGCGTTATTTCCCTGTTTTCAATCATTTACAATCATGTAATTCTATTCACTCTCTCTTGATTTCTAATCCTAGCCTTTTTAAACACAATACCGCATTCACGAGTCTTAGACCCACCTAACTAAACTCAAAGTTGCTTTCGCCCTAGACGTGAAAGGTTGATAATTTCTGAGGGTTTGGTCCTAAATCATATTTCAATTCTTTGATTAGATTTTTTGTTTAATATTTTCATTGGTATCATATTAGGGCTAAATCTTTAATCTTTAATGTTTAGCGACATGCTAGGATTTGTTATTAATCTTGTTTGTATCATTCCTAGGATTTTACTAATATTATTATTCATTGATGGGATTGAGAAAATTATTATGATGATGATTTTTCGTATCGAAATAATTATATTGCTTGATATTATTGTTATTGCTTGGTCACGCTCTCTCTTGAAAGTTTAAAGGGAATTTGTACTTGAAATCACGCTTAATAAGATAATTAATAATTTTTTTTAGGTTAATATGATTTTAATTCAAGTAAGTGATCGCCAATAATAGGTATGTTTGTTCATTAATATTCAACCAACATAGATTAAACAGGTTTTGGATTAATATATTGATTGCATGTTAGTCCGAAAGCGCACATGAATATGAGAAGAATAAAGTAGAGGCTTATTTTTAGGGCAGGTTTAATCACTTTTAGGTTGGATTTGTACCTTCATCCCCGAATATCATGTCATGGTTCAGGATCACTATGGAGTTAACGATCTCATGGATCGTGAAGGGGTGTAACCTTCACCCTATGAACGGTTTATAGGTTCCTAAAACTTGTTGGCGACTCTTTTGCTCTAGCTTCCTTCCCTTTGGACCCCACCATGCTTAAGTGTATGATCATAGTGGGGCTCGAGTGTGGGATGCTTGAAATATTCCCTACAATCTCCTTTCTCCTTTCGGATACTCCGTTGGTTTATAGGTTCCTAAACCTTCACCCAACGTTGATCATATCATGTCTAACAAGGTTCAATTTCTCCTTTCGGATACTCCGTTCCATTGTGGAGTTCCTAAATGTTTTAGTTCTGAAAGTATACCATGTTCTTTCAAATGATCATCGAATTCATGGCTCATATATTCACCACCTCGATCCCATCAAAGGGCTTTGATTTTCTTGCCAAGATGATTTTCAACTTCGCTCTGAAATTCTTTGAATTTATCAAACGATTCGTATTTGTGCAACATTAGGTAGACATATCCATATGTACTATAGTCTTTAGTGAAGGTGATAAAGAATCGATAACCATTCCTTGCGGGGGTACTCTTTGGTCTGCATACATCGGTATGTATTAGGCCTAATAGGTCAGTTGGCCTTTCTCCCAACTAAGAGAATGGCTGCTTTATCATCTTGCCTAATAAACATCCTTCGCAATTCTCAAAAGATTCTAAATCAAATGAGTCAAGAATGCCTTCATGAAGAAGTTTCTTGATGCGTTTGATGTTAATGTGGCCAAGACGACAATGCCACAAGTATGTCTGATTTGACTCAATGGTCTTAGCTTTCTTAGCGGTGTTATTAACATTATAAACTTGTTTGTCTAATGAAAGCACATAAAGACCATTTTCAGTATGTTTTGTACTATATAAAACATTATCGAGATAAAACGAACATGTATTCTCTTTTACTCGAAATTCAAACCCTTTGGCGTCCAACACCGAAATTGAAATGATAATTTTGGTGACATTAGGAACATGATAATAGTTTTCAAGCTCTAAAACTAACCTAGAGAGCAAAGACAAACTAAGAGTTTCCACGGATACCGCCGCAATTCTGGCTCCATTGTCAACCCGGAGTTCAACCTCTCCCTTCTCTAGCCTTCTAGTTTTTCTTAGTCCCTGAGAATTAGAACAATGGTGTGAGCCACATCCGGTATCTAATACCCATGATGTTGGGGTAGTGAATTTTAAGTCTATAACAAAAATACCTGATCTAGAAGCAACGACTCCGTTCTTCTTATCTTCCTTAAATTTGAGGCAATCTCTCTTCCAATGTCCATTATTCTTGCAATAGAAGTATTCAGAATCATATTTAGAAGAGGCTACCTTATTATCCTTGTTGTCCTTGGTAGCTTTTAACTTAGGCGGAAAGGTCTTCTTACCTTTTCCCTTAAAGCCTTTCTTCTTCTTGCCCGTGCGCTTAAACAACTTGCCCTTTTTAACCATGAGTATATCATGCTTCCCCTCATCCTTGAGCGTTTGCTTGGCTTGCTTCAACATACCATGAAGCTCGGTAAGGGTTTTCTCCATGCTGTGCATATTATAGTTTATCTTGAACTGATCACAGCCTTTGTGAAGCGAATGGAGAATGATGTCAATGGGCATTTCGGTTGAATACCCCGCATCAAGCATTTCCATGTTCTCAAGTAATCCTATCATTTTGAGCACATGTGGGCTGACTGGCTCTCCTTTCTTGAGCTTGCTCTCAAGGATCTGCTTATGGGTTTCAAACCTTTCAGTTTGTGTCTGCTCTTGGAACATATTCTGAAGCTGAAATATGACCTCATAGGTCGTCTCCTTTTCGAAGAAAGTCTTCTAAAGGTCAGGAAACATAGTGGCCAGCATTATGCACTTGACATCCCGATTGGCCGTTTGTCATCGGTTATGGGCAGCCTGAGTAACTTCTTCATTAGGAGCCTCGGGCATTTCCTCATCAAGGACGTACTCTTTCTGTTCTTACATGAGAACAATGTGCAAATGTCTTTGCCAATCAAGAAAATTTTTCCCACTCAATTTCTCCTTGTCGAGAATTGAGCGTAATGAAAACTTGTTGTATGAGTTGTTTGAAGACATGATTTCACAATTGAAAGAATTTAAAATTAAAAAACCATTCATAATACTAAATAAGATTGAATTTTAAAGCATTCATGCAATTTTCAAACTTACTTAAACGCCTTATTCACATAATTAAAATTGTCCATACACTAGTAGAAAAAACAAAATTGGCACCAGTTAAAAACCCCTCAATGCCACCGATTTTGAACCGGTGCCAATTTAGGGGATGTCAATAATCGCATTAAAAGCCACCGGTTTGAACCGGTGGAAAAACTTAAAATTGGCACCGGTTAACCGGTGCCAAAAATACCCAAAAAAAATATAATCCCTCCTTTAGCAAAAAAAATACCCAAAAATGTGCAAAAAAATAATTTTTTTTTTTTCACTTAAAAATTAGCAGAAAACTAATACAACACCAAATATAATAGAAATTCATAATCAGTAATTACACACCAAATGCTAAACCAAATATAATTGAAATTCATAATCACCAAAATGTTATATATATACATAATACATTAATACATAATATAATTGAAATTCATAATAAGTAGTTTTACGCTTGCAAAAAAAAAAAAAAAAAATAAACAAATGGATTCGACGAGAAGCAGAACAACATGAGCTCAGTAGCTGAATTGCAGAAGTAGTATCGGCCATCAATTTTCTCCTCCAACCCCGAATTCAACGAAGATGACTCACGAACTGAAAATTGAAAAAAAACAAAAACCGATTAAATTCAGATAATTATACCCAGAAAACGCAAAATTATAAAAAAAAAATTGAAAAAAAAAACAAAATCCTCGAAAAAAAATAAAAAAAAAAACCCAGAAAACTCTAAATAAAAAAAATACCCAAAAAACACATGCATGTACCCATTAAAATTGATTAATCAACCCAAAATTAAACCCAGAAAAAACGAGAAAAATCGAATTAAATACAAAACCCATTAAATTCGGATAATTATACCCACAAAAATGAAATTAAAATCCAAAAATCAATTATATAAACCCAGAAAAATAGATTAAAATCCAAAATCGATTACTTAAACCCTAAATTAAATCCAACAAAATCGATTAAAATCGAATTAAACCAATAAATTAAACCCTAACCTCGTATAAATTATACCCAGAAATTGTTGTTGATGTTGATGTCGGTGGGCTTTGCGGCGGTGGTCGAACTTTGTGGTGGTGATGATTTGGTGGTAGTGGCGGCTGTTGTTGCGGAGATAAAAGAAGATCTAAGGGGAGAGGAGATCGAAGGGAGATGAGAGAAGAACAAAGAGAAGAGAGAGAGGGGAGATCGAAGGGAGATGAAAGAAGAACGAAGGGAGAGAGAGGAGATCGAAGGGAAAGGAGAGAGAGGGAGATCAGAGGAAATGGGGATTGAAGGAGGCGGAGAGAGAAGCAAATTATTAGGGATTTAGGGTTATAAAGCTGAGATAGATGAACCAGTTTTTTTTGTTTACTTTTGCCACCGGTTCAAAAACGGTGGGATTAACATTTTCCCCACCGGTTCGGTTTGAACCGGTGGCAATACTCTTCTATTAAAAACCCGCCCATTTTCCCCCTTTTTTTTCCCACCGGTTCTTAAGAACCGGTGGCCAAAAGTCGGTGCCAATTACCATTTTTCTACTAGTGATATTTCGTGAAAATGGCGATTCCAAAATCCAAGAAATCAATAAGTAGTTAAGCGTGCTTTGGCTTATCTTAACACTTATTATTCCAAGGTAAACAACACTTTGCTAATGGCTCTAAGCCACTCTTGGTTTGATAAATTATCCCAACTAATGCACTCATGATGATTTATGTCTTTTGCCACGATATGTAAGGACTCCTTACTCGTATCGATGAGTTCAACAAAAACCAACATGCATAACTAGTATGCCTTACGTTCCGAGGAAAGTGGTGATGTGTCGCTTTGGCATAGCCCATCACTATTCTCATTAAGTCGGTAAGTGTTGTTTTTAAAAGCCAAGTTTTACTCAATATTCTTAAAGACCTAGGGTTTCTATGTTGGTTGATTTAAGTGAACTTAATTAATCATCACAACATATTGAAATCCTAAACATGCATTTAACATATCATTCACATATATAAGCATAATCATAAATATATATTAAAAGCATAAGTAAATGATGCATTTGGCAACTAGCATGACCCCTTGAGTCTTTAAGTCTTCAAGGGTCTTCACTTGCAACTTCATAGCTTCGTCTTCCAAAATCATGCAATTACTTGTATCTATGATTGGGAATAATCTAACTATTAAGGTACAAAAACACGCAACGGTTCGTATACTGTATTTAGATTTACAAAATTACATCACGGAACGTAATCCGTATTTTCTATCCGAATCGGGCTCCACTAGTTGCCATTTCATAAAACCTGTGAGACAATATACATTTCATTCATCCATTCACTATATGTGAATGTCCCATGAATTTTACAACGAAAACAAGCAACAATGCAACATTACGCGTAAACTAGTAACTAATTTAGGTGGTTAATCCATTAACGTACCTAATTAAAACTAGTCAAAGTTGTTAATCAACTATGTGATTAAACACGATAAACAATGAATCTCCCACTAAATTTCTCATCCAGCTTAATTAATCTGATTAATCAAGCTGATAAATTAATAATTTTGCCAAATTAAATTTTTAAAATGCCGCTCATAACCCGAGGCCTAGCATCAACACGCGTAAACTAATAACTAACTTAGGTGGTTAATCCGATTAATGCGCATAATTAAAACAAGTAAAAGTTGTTAATCGATTATGTGATTAAGCACAATTAAAATAGCTTAAATAAATAATGAATCTCCCACTAACTTTCGTATCTAATTTAATAAATCTGATTAATTAAGCCGATAAACCCAAAATTTTGCCAAAATAAAATTTTGCAAGTACCGCTCAAAACCGAGGCCTAGCCTCCCAAAATTAATTAAAATAAATAAACATAATTAAAATAATAAAAACCAGCAAAATCACAAAACACGAAGCCAATCGCATGCAAGTGGCTCGTGCAACTAGACTAGCAAGGTGCGCGCCACTGCTAGCCATGGCTGCCTAGCAGCCCGCACAATGTGGCTTGGTGCGTGCGCCCAAACCACACCAACACAACACTGCTAGGCGCCAAGCCTAGCAGCCTTTACTGCGGGTTGCAAGGTGCGAGGGAGCACGCACTTGGCTGCCTGCCCTCTTGCACCGCAGCAAGGCTGCGCACAAGCCATTTGCTCGCACACTGCCTGCACGCATAGCACCCACCTGTTGTTGCGCCCTGCTGCTGCCTTGACGCACCTAATGCACGCACAATCACTCGAGGCGCCTAGCAGCCTCGGCAGCCCAATGTGGGTTAGAATAGCAACCCGGCTAGCCGAGAGCAGGCTTGCGGCTCTTAGGCCTCGATTTGTGTGTTCGTGTGTATGGAATATTTCAAGCATCCCATACTTGAGCCCCACTGTGATCATACACTTAATCTTGGTGGCGTCCAAAGGTAAGGAAGCTAGAGCAAAACAGTCACCAACAAGTATTTGGAACTTGTAAACCATTCACAGGGTTAATGTTACACCCCTTCACGATTCATATGATCGCTAACTCCACAATGGTCTGGAACCATGACTTGATATTCGGGGATGAAGGTACAAATCCAACCAAAAAGAGATTGAACCTGCCCTAAATAGGCCCCTACTTTATTCTTGTCATACTCATGTGCGCTTTCTGACTAACATACAATCAATATATTAATCATAAACATGTTAAGTCTATGTTGGTTGAATATTAATGCATAAACAAATCTATTATTGCCGATCACTTGAATTAAAATCATATTGGCCTAAATAAAATTATTAATTATCTTATTAAACATGATTTCAAGTATAAATTCCCTATAAACCTGCAAGAGAAGGCGTGATCAAGCAATAACAATAATGTATATCAAGCAACATAATAATATATTGACATAACAAATCATCTTCACCATAACAATATCAATAAAGAATAATAATATTAGCAAGACCCTAGGCATGATTAAGAATATATCCTAGCATGTCACGAAACAACAAAGCTCAAAGCTTTAACCCTAGCATGATACTAACATGATAGAAGAAATAGGAAGCAACATAAGCATGGTACTAGGAAGCAATAAATAACATCCTAACATGATACTAGGAATCAAAATAATCTAAGCATGCATTCTAAAGATATATAGAAATAAAACAACTTACTTTGTTGCCTCGTATCTCATTCTATCAAAACAATTCACATGTTAGTAACTTTAATGAAAAATATTTAATCAAACAATTAATTTAATTAATTGAAATAGAGATTTGGAACCAAACCCTCAGAAATTATCAACCTTTCACGTCTAAGGCGAAGGCAACTTCGAGCTTTGTTGGGGTGTCTAAGTCTCGTGAATGCGGTATTGTATTTTGCAAATGGAAGGCTTAGAAAGAGGGAGAAATAATAAACTTCTAGCTTTCAGAGAGAAGAGAATAGAATTAGATGATTGTTGATGATTGTTGGTGATTGTTGGTGATTGTTGGTGATTTAAATGGGGAAATACGACCCTATTTATAGAGAAAAACATCCGGAAATGATTAGAAAAGAGTTAGAATTTGAATCGAAATAAAATTCCTTTTGACGCGGCAAGATAAGGACTATCGCGGCGCAATAGAATTATCGCGTCGCGATTCAAACATTTTTTGCGGATATTGTTTTTATCATAACTTTTGATCTAGAATTTGAAATAAGTCACATAATATGTTGTTCGAAAGACCTGGAAGGTCTACTTTTTAAACCAATTCGAATCAAATTAAAATCTTTTGTATATAAATATATATGGCCAAAATAGTTGAAGGGTGTCAGTTTTGGATAGAGTTTCGTATTTCTTTCATATATTTTTCTTTATATCTCAGAATTAATATTATAAACTATCATTAGAAAGATAATTTCAAGATCTATCCACTTATATTCCATTTGACACATAACATGGACTCTCAAAAAGAGGAGTTTTATTCAATTTCAAAATCTTTAATCTTATCTTTTCAAAAAAGGATAATTAAAATCTCTTAGAAACTTATAAAAGCTTCTAATTAATCCAAATTGGTTTAGGAATGGGATTAAACTTTTGGACCCTCCACATAATCCGGTTTGGGCCCAGTTTATTGTTTTTGCCATAACTTCCTGATTATTTATCGGAATTGGGATTATAATATATCGTTGAAAAGGTCTTTTCAAGACCCATCCAATTACACTATTATCAGACCCATATTATCGACCAAACTAAACTGGACTTGACGTTTTTCATAAAAAGGGTACGAAAAGAAAGAATTTCAAAAACAGAAAGAAGTATTTTTATTAAAAACAGAGAGATTTAAAAGACTCTTTCACATTTCACCTCGTTCAACAATCAATGACGTGAAAGGTATTCATCACTGGGTTTGGTTTTTGGGGAGACACAATCATGTGTCTACAAGAGGCCCCCACTTTGATTGAGTTTGGAGAAACATATGTTTCGAAAACAAAAGTCAAAGTAGCGATAGGGACGGAGAATGATTCAGAACGTTCTGCGATCATAAATCATTCTTGTACTTCCGATACCTGCAAACTAGTGTTAGTTAAGCAGATACAAGAGTCAAGAAACGCATATATTGCACCATTGAGTACACGTCTCTAGGGTAATCAATTTTTAGTGCTGCATTTGTAACGACCTTCCTCAAGCCAAGGGACTATCTCTGAAGACCGCTCCGCTTGTAGCTGTCTTCAATTTTTGCTGTGATAGTCCTCCAAAAGCTAGGGAACGCCATCTTCCGCAAGCTAGGGAACATAGGCGAAGATAACTCCGCTTGTAGCCTTCTCCCGTTTCCTTTACCATTCTCCACAAGCTAAGGAACATTATCGAAGGCAACCCTGCTTGTAGTCATCTTCAATTGTTTTTGACGACCCTCCACATCTTAGGGACTGTCGTCAAAGATCATTCGGCTTATAACGACCCTTAGTTTTATTGTTGTGACAATCTTCCACATCTTAGGGAACATTGTCGAAGATCTGTTGCTACATCACGACCTATTTTCTTGAATCATGGTGATAACCTTCACAGTCATAGCGAACGCCATCAAAGACCGCCTCATCACGAACTGTTCTTCTCAAATCTGGGTGACAACTTCCACAATCATAGCGAACGTCGTCGAAGACTGCTCAATTCGTGCCAACTTCTCTATTCTGGGTGATAACTTCCACAATCTTAGTGAAAGCCGTCAAAGATTGCCCATCTCGTGTTATCTTCTTAAATCAAAAGATAACCTCCTCAATCACGGGGAAAGCTATCTATACACACCCAAATGTGTCTCCCCAAGAACAAAACCTAGTGATGAGTACCTTTCACGTCACTTGATTATCGAATAAGGTGAAAGTGTGAAAAGTCTTGTGATGCGGTTGTTTTTAATAAAATCTTTCTTTCTATTTTCCAAAATCTTCTCTATTTATGAAAATAGCTAGTCCAATTTAGCTTGATCCATGACGGGGGTCTGATAGTAGTGTAGTTGGATCGGGCTCACAAAGAGCTTTCCAATGATATATTATAAGCCCAATTCCGGTGAATAATGAGGAAGTTATGGCTAAAGTACTAAATTGGGTCTGAAATGGTTTTTTGGCCTAATGATCTAGTGGAGGGCCCATTAGATAATATTCCTAAAACTATTAGGATTGATTCTAATTTTCTAGAATAGTCTAGAAGGTTATTTTGAGTTCTAATGGCATCAGGATTAGTAATTATATCTTTTGAAAAATAATAAATTTGGTTTTAAATAAAACAAGTGTTTTATTTTGATAAAATCTGATTTAAAATTGATAAACACGGAGTTTAATTGCTTAATTATATTAAGGAAAGGATTCCGTACAAAATTTCGTTTTATCTTTTACTTGGCACCAAACGACAAAGCCTGTCGCCATCCGTAATGCTTGTCGTTTCGCGCTGGGCTCTGATGCTGGCTATTTTCTGATTCAAATTCAGATTCTTTTCTATCGTTTCCGAGCTATTTTCTTTACAAATAGGGTCGTATTTCCCCGTTTTTCATTCATTCAGAATCATCATCAATTATCCAAGATTTTCTCAAGCAATAGCTTATTCTTCTCTCTTTTTCTAAACCTTCCTTAATAAAAAATTCCTCATTCACAAGTTCGAAACACACCTAACCAAGTTCGAAGTTGCCTTCGCCCTAGCCGTGAAAGGTTGATAATTTCTGAGGGTTTGGACTCAAATCTTTGTTTCAATTATTTGATTTAATTGTTTGAGTTAATGTTTTCCTTGAAGTTACTAACGTGTGTATTGTTTTGATAGAAAGAGATACGAGGCGTCGAAGTAAGAAGTTTAATTGCTCTTTTGATATAGAAAGGCATGCTTATATTATTTTAATTCCTAATATCATGCTAGGATGCTTTTATTGCTTTCTAGTATCATATTAGGAAGCTTTTATTACTTTCTACTATCATGTTTAGGTTGCTTCCTGTTTCTTTTGTCATGTTAGTATCATGTTAGGGATAAAGATATGATCTTTATTGTTTAGTGACATGCTAGGATTTGTTATTAATCTTGTTAGTATCATGCCTAGGATCTTGCTAATATTATTATTGCTTTATTGAGATTATTATTATGATGATGATGATTGTTATTATGCTGCTTGATATATATTGTTGTTATTGCTTGATTACGCCCTCTCTTGCAGGTTTAAAGGGAATTTGTACTTGTAATCACGCTTAATAAGATAATTAATAATCTTGTTTAGGCTAATGTGATTATAATTCAAGTGATCGCCAATAATAGGTTTGTTTGTGCATTAATACTCAACCAACGTAGATAAACAAGTTTAGGATTAATATATTGATTGTATGTTAGTCAAAAGGCACATGATTATGAAAAGAATAAAGTAGAGGCCTATTTTTAGGGCAGGTTCAATCTCTTTTAGGGCACATGATTATGGAGTTAGAGATCACATGGATCGTAAAGGGGTGTAACCTTCATCTTGTGAATGGTTTACAAGTTCCTAAAACTTGTTGGTGACTCTTTTGCTCTAGCTTCCTTCCCTTTGAACGCCTCCATTCTTGAGTGTATGATCACTGTGGGGCTCAACTGTGGGATGCTTGAAATATTTCCTACACTATCGAAGACTGCTTCATCACTAACCCCCTTCTCAAATTGAAGCGAGAGACTCTTTAATCTTAGAGCCTCCTGTCGAAGGCTTCTTTAATTGAGCCTTCAAATCTTCTTGTCTTTACCCCTTGGAGTAATTGACCTTTCCATAAAAGATTCTTAAAGACTTCAAATTGATTTGTAGAAATCTTTCATCCTAGGAATTCTTTGTGATTATAATCAATCACTACCCAAATGTTCTTAATCTTTTTTCAAAATCTGCTTCATTTGATCGTCATAAGGCCGATCATCAATCAAGTTGTAATCAAGCTGACCACTAATCAAAATTATAATTTTTCAAAGGTGTTCATTTAATCAAAATATGATCGTCATCAGCCTGATCATCAATTAAGACTACAAGTAGGTCGATTACCAATCGAACAACTATTAATTGCTCAAAGGCTCATCAAGAGGTTTAAATGGATTAGTCATGGACCGACCAATCTAAATTGGAGACCATCAAAGGTTGACGCGGGTGAATCAGAGTCATCGCGCAGCGACAGGTATACCGCGCAGCGTCAAAAAGCTTCGTGCTGCGTTGGAGTGCATCGTGCCATGTTGTTTATTTTGCAATGCGCTTGAATCCTAGTCAGAGCTTTTTCAGCTCGTTCAGCTTTGGAGTTAGTGTACCTGCATCTATATTTTTTACTGTAGCACTTTGCTCATGTTTTTCTTTGGGTTGACCTAAGGCTTGGTGCTATTCAACTCATTGTGTGAACTAGATTTAATGCATTTTGAAACATACGACTCAACATGACTCAAGGTGCAAGACTCCACTCGATGTGATATGACATGACATGACTTAATGTACATGACTCGTGTGTGCATTGTATTGTGATTGTGCTCGTGCGACTCGAAATGCAGAAAAGCACAAATTTTCCGTCATTTTTGTGGAGGGTACCGACTTTATCCCGAAAAAGAAAGACGCAAAAAGGAAGAAGTGAAGTGTTTGAGAGTGCATGTTGAATGAGTTTAGTCAAATGTATGTGCTGATGTTATATCTCATGGTGCAAGGATTATAACATCCTAGGCTATCTCAATTGTTGACTCGATAATGAAAGTATTTGGTAACTTAGGCACGGAGGCTAAGTACTTCATACTTTGTGATGCAATGATGATTATGATAATGAGTGATCTTGATATGACAAGGCGTGCTTTATCGTTCTGTTAAGATTTCATGACAAAGGGTTCCTAAAGGAAGGATTATTTGGTCATCTATCTGTGAATTATGTGAAAGTGACACTAAAGTTTGGCCGCAAAGGCTAAGTGTATGGAAAAATATTTTGAAAAGAGTCAAATAATGGTGACTCTTAGGGTGGGTAGGCTAATGATGTAAGGATCAAGCCCCCAAGTCTAGCTCTAAGTGGATAGGGATGAGCATTGGAGATTCCTTGATATTATTATGCGTGAATATGTATGTGAATGAATGCGTGATTATTATGGCCGCACCCTAATGTGAGGTTCCCTACGTATCCGTTAGGAATCAGACCGAACATAGCTCTAGCCGAACCTCGCACAAGTGTGTGTATACCTCAAAGAGGACTTTTGAAGAGTTTTAGCGGGGTTAAGCTAAAGGTTGAAGAAGAAAAGATAAAGGCTCAAGACCCTAGATAAGCCCCTAAGTTGTGCAACCTTGCTTTTGAATCTTTGTATTTGTATGCTTGAGGTTTCCTCACTTTTCAACTCTCTTTTGTTTATATTTTTGCTCTCTCTTTTTTGCTTTTACATTTTTTTTTATTTTGATAAGTGTGGGTGTAGGGAATATTTCAAGCATTACCCCAAACTTGAACCCCACTGTGATCAACAAGTTTTAGGAACTTACAAACCGTTCACAAGGTGAAGATTACACCTCTTAACGATCCAGGAGATCGTCAACTCCAAAAGGTCTGTTCGGGGATGAAGGTACAAATCCAACCTAAAAGAGATTAAACCTGCCCTAAAAATAGGCCTCTACTTTATTCTTCTCATATTCATGTGCGCTTTCTGACTAACATGCAAACAATAGGTTAACCCTAAACCTGTTTATCTATGTTGGTTGAATTTAATGCACAAGCAAAACTATTATTGGCGATCACATGAATTATAATCAAATTAACCCTAAACAAGATTATTAATTATCTTATTAAGCGTGATTACAAGTACAAATTCCCTTTAAACATGCATAAAAGGCGTGATTAAGCAATAACAATAAATAAACATCAATCAACATAATAATAACGATAATAATAATCATAATAATCATGTTAAAGCATAATAATAATAGAAAGATCCTAGGCATGATACTAACAAGATTAATAACAAACCCTAGCATGTCACTAAGCATTAAAGATCAAAGCTTTAGCCCTAACATGATACTAACATGATATTGATATGATATTAGAAAGCATAGGAAGCACCCTAAACATGATACTAGAAAGCAATAATAACATGCTAAGCTTGATGCTAGGAATTAATAAATAACAAACATGCTTTCTACAAGAATAAAGCAATAAGATTACATACTTTGATGCCTCGTACCTCTTTCTAATAACAAAATACACACGTTAGTAACTTCAAGGAAAATATAAAATCAAACAATCAAATTAAATAATTGGAATAGAGATTTGGGACCAAACACTCAGAAATTATAAACCTTTCACGTCTAGGGCGAAGGCACCTTCGAACTTGGCTAGGTGTGTCTAGTGCTAATGAATGTGGAATTGTGTTTGTGAAAAGGGTTGGTTTTGAAAGTGAGAGAGAATCAAGAAATTCTTGATGAGAGTTGATTGTAGATGATTGATGATTGAAAAAAGGGGAGATATGACCTCAATTTATAGGAAAAAAGAGAGTCGAAGAATAAGAAAAGAATCCAAATTCGAATTCGAATCGAAATAAAACTCGTCGGTCAGCAGTTTTTGCAAATTTTGTTTTTATCATAACATTTGATCTAGAAGTCTAAATAAGTCATATAATATTTCGTTGAAAAGATCTTGAAGTCTACTTTCTAACACAATTGGAGTTAAATTAAAATATTTTGTAGATAAAAGGATATGACCGAAATAGTAGAAGGGTGTCAGTTTTGGATAGAATTTCGTATTCATTTCATATCATTTTCGTTATAGCTCGGAATTAATATTATAATATATCATTGGAAAGATAATTTCAAGATCTATCCATCCATATAATATTATAATATGATATTTGGATAAATATCATTGGAAATTCGAATCTGACTGTCTTTGAACATCTTTAAATTCGAATAGTATTAGGACTTAAAAAAGGAAAGTTTTAAAAAAGGAAAGTTTTTATTCAATTTCAAATTCCTTAATTTTATCTTTTCAAAAAGGATAATTAAGATCTTTAGAAAATTATGAAAGCTTATAATAAACCCTAATTAGTTTAGGAATAGGATTAAACCTTTGGACCCTCCACATGATCATTGGGTCATAGGTAAAATCCGGTTTGAGCCCAGTTTAGTATTTTGGCCATAACTTCCTCATTATCATCGGAATTGGGCTTATAATATATCGTTGGAAAGGTCTTTTCAAGCCCCGTCCAACTACACTATTATTGGACCCATATCATGGACTAAACTTAACTGGACTACACGTTTTCATAAATAGAGTAAGAAAAGACATATTTTCTAAAACAGAAAGAAGAGATATTTTAATGAAAACATCCTCATCACTAGACTTTCCACACTTTCACCTCATTCGACAATCAAATGAGGTGGAAGGTATTCATCGTTGGGTTTGGAGAAACGCATGTTTCGAAAAGGAAAGTCAAAGTAGCGATAGGGACGGAGAATGATTCAGAACGTTCTGCGATCCTAAATCATTCTTGTAACGCCGATATCTGCAAACTAGCGTTAGTTAAACAGATTAAAGAGTTAATAAATGCGTATCTTGCACCGTTGAGCACACGTCTCTAAAGGTAACCGATTTGTTGTATTTTTTTTGACGACCTTCTACAAGCTAGAGAACGCCATCCCGCCTGAAGACTGCTACGCTTGTAACTGCCTCCAATTTCCGCTGTGATAATCTTCCGCAAGCCAGGGAACACAATCGAACATTGCTTCGCTTGAAATCACCTTCAGTCGTCGTGATAATATTCCGAAGAAAATTATCGAAGATCAACGCTTGTCGATCCTTAATGCTGCTTTAATTTTGCTGTTGATGCTTTGGGTGATGACAATCCTCTTTTCTTCAGGAACAGTTGTCAACACGACTCTTGTATCATGTATGACAATCCGATTTAGGGAAAGTTGTCAATGCCACGTAACAATCCATCCTTGGAAATATTGCTACGATGAAGCGACAATCCGTATCTCGGAAAATTTGGCAAAATCCAATTTTGGGAAAAGTTTCCAATGCTTCGTAACAATCTGTCATAAGAACTTTGCTACGATCGACAATCCACATCTTGGAATATAACTCTTAAAAGAAATCTACCTTGGAAATTTGCCAATATTATGCGACTATCCTTTTGGGAAAATATTGCCACAATTGACAATCCGCGTCTTGGAACATTTGCGAAAAAGAGTCGACCGACAATCCACTTTGGGAAAATTTGCCACTTACTGAAATGAATGACAATCCGCGTTTGAGGAACCTTTGCCGAAATTTATGATGAGTAGGGACCTACGACAATCCTTTGGGAAATTTTGCCATAGGGAACTATGTGTATGACAATCCAATCTTGAAAAACTTGCCAGAGATGACAATCCGAACTTGGAAAAAATTGCCAAACAGAGAAGGAGCACGACAATCCACGCTTGGAAAGTTTGCCAGAGATGACAATCCAATCTTGGAAAAAATTGTCGAAGATTTTATGAATGTATGACAATCTGAACTTGGAAAAACTTGCCAAATAAAGAAGGAGTACGAAAATCCATGCTTGGAAACATTGCCGAAGGGATGACAATCCAATCTTGAAAAAATTGTCGTATAAGAAGATGCGCGATAATCCATATTTGGAAATATTGTCAATTGGGGATGACAATCCAATCTTGGAAAAATTATCGTATAAGTGCTTGCTTTTGAACCGATGTCTTGGTGCTTGTAATGAGCCAATTCTTAGGCGCTTAAGCTAAGTGAGACGATCGTCGTCAGGTCAATCACTTACTGCGATTGTAATCGAGCCAACTACTAGTCATGTCAATTTGCTTATATGGGCTAACTAGCGTACCAAGGAACCCGAAATTGCTGTATGAGATCCGCATAATTTAACATGGGGTCATGCATTGCATCGCCACACTGGCGCCTGTTGGAAGACTCTGGCGCCGCGCTTTTCTTCTGTCGCCAGGCGTTAGCCTTGTCGTCTGACGTTGGAGTCAGGTTTTCATTTGCGGTTTTTCGAAAAAATCCGAGAATGTTCTTGCTCACTGAAATGTACCTGCATTTATATTTTGGACTATAGGACTTTGCTTATCTTTCTTTAGGGTTGACCTAAGACTTAGTACTGCTTGACTCGACGTGTAACTTGATGTACTCAAATCGACTCGTGTGCGTAGACTTAACTAGATGTGATAACACGACATGACTCAATGTGTACATGACTCGTGTGTGCATTGTTATGTGATCGTACGACTCGAAAATGCAAAAAAAAAGCAAAAATTTCCGTCATTTTTGTGGAGGGTACCCACTTTCTCCCGAAAAAGAAAGACGCGAAAAAAGAAAGAAGCGAAGTTTTTGAAGGTGCATGTTGAATGAGCTTATTCCGTTAACGTTTCCTCTCACAGTACAAGGATTGTAACATCTTAGACTATCCTAGTTGACTCGATAATGAAAGTATTTAGGTAACTTAGGCGCGGAGGCTAAGTACTTCATACTTTGTGATGCAATGATGAGTGATGAGTGATTTTGTTATGACAAAGTATGCTCCAACGTTGTGTTGTGATTTCATGACAAATGGTTCCTAAGGGAAAGACTATTTGGTCATGTATCTGTGTAGTGTGTGAAAGTGACACTAAAGTTACGCCGCAAGGGCTAAGTGTGTGGAAAAATATATTGAAAAGAGTCAAATGATGGTGTCTCTTAAGCTAGGTAAGCTAATGATGTGAGGATCAAGCCCCCAAGTCTAGATCTAAGTGGAAAAGGATGAGCATTGGAAATTCTTAGATATGATCAATTATGAACATAAATGTGAATACATTTTTATTACGGCCGCACCCCAATGTGAGGTTGCCTACGTATCCGTTTGGAATCAGGCCAAACGTAGCTCTAGCCGAACCTCGCACAAGTGTGTATACCTCAAAAAGGTCTTTTAAGGGTTTTAACGTGGTTAGGCTAAAGGTTTGAAGAAGTAGGGGATAAAGGCTCAACACCCTATGTAAGCCCCCAAGGTGTGCAACCTTGCTTTTGAATCTTTGTATTTTTATGCTTGAGTGTTTTAACTCTTTTTTCTTTTTTTGCTTTCGCATTTTTTTTTTATTTTTATAAGTGTGGGCAACCCCGATCATGCGGTCTATCACTCACTTGGCATTCATGTTTCTCAGGCACGGTACCGAGCAGTCGATAAGAAACGCAATCTGAGACGTGTTCATTCAAAGACATGTTCATGTCAAAGACATTGGAACACTTGCCCTTTTGTACACTTTTATTGCTATTTTATTCTTTTTGAAATTTTTGTAAAATCACTCAAGCTTTTTATTCTTTGAAAATTGCATAAATTGCACACCATCCCATCCCAAGGTTAAGTAGATGTGGGTTGAAAAAAGAAAGGCCTATCGTTAGGTGAGGCTCAAAGTGGTTTATCAAAAAAAGATTGTATATTTGAAAGGTGAAAGGTGATATGATGTGGATACAAGGGGGTGCCTCAAATCATTGATATACCTTGTGCTTAGTTTGACATGGATTTTTTTTTTTAATGCGATGTATTGAAATGATCATATGCAAGAAAATAAATGCTTATTTCATTATAGGGAAAAACAAAAAAACCTACAAAATAAATCTAAGAAAGGGGCCTATGCTAGACTTATTAGGGAAAGGAAAAAAGGAAAAAGAAATAGAAAAAGAGGTCATGAAATCTTGTCGTTGACGTTCGCCCTTTGTCTTGTGTCGTTTGCTTCAACATCACCCAGTCTTCTCGCTAGCTAGAGGCAATGGGATCTTGTTTGCTTCTATGAGATCTTGAATGAGATTTTGAAATCTGTAGCATTCATCGGTGGTATGACCATTTCCTTGATGGTACTTGCAATAGGAATCGGGATCCCATCTTGAAGATCGCTTTTCTGGCTTTGGATCCTCTGTAGGGCCAATGGGTTTGATTAATCCTCGATCGTAGAGACGATCGAAAGCAGCATCGTAGGTCATTCCAATAGGTGTGAACTATCTCCTGGGTTTTTTTTATATCCTAGATTATCCATAGCTAAGACACCGTTATTGTCAAAGGTGCTAACATTGTTACTAGAGTGGGCGTTTCTTGAAGAAGAAGGATTGTCGTTCTTCTTTCCTTTCCAGCCACTGTGGTTACTATTGTTAGTAGATTTTTGCTTTTCAAGGTCATCTTCGATTTCAATACCGATATCATAGACAGCCTTGAAAGTATTCAAATTATGTTGATACTTTAAATGTTTTGAATACTTCTCTTGGAGGTTCTTGATAAACATCCTCACGGATTCTTTTTCGGAGGGCACCTCAATCATCTTAGCGGAAGTTTCCCTCCACTTATTAAAGAAAGAAGTAAAGCCTTCATTCTCTTTTTGTCTTAGCATCTTGAGTTGTCTATAATCGGTTTCGACTTGAATGTTACATTTATATCTATCAATGAAAGCGTTTACAATAGCATCCCAAGTAGAAGTTTTCTCTTTATCAAGAGAAAAGTACCATTGCTGACAAACAGTTTCTAAAGATAGAGAAAAAACAGAATGAAAAGCTTTCTTATCTATTCCCTTAATATTCATTACAATTTCAAAGGCTCTTAAATGAAAATAAGGGTTATCCATTGCCTTGAATTTCGGGATGTCTTTGGCATTGAACTGCTGGGGAAGAAGATCCTTGTCCACAAAGACCCCTTGTGAGCTAATGCCCTGGAATCTATAGTCATTGGATAATCTGCTCAAACTTTCTTGCATGAGCTCCATTTGTTGTTGTCTCACAGGGTCATTGATTTGGAGATCTAGATTCTTCAACATTTCAGCCATGTTAGCCACTTGTCCCTTGAGTTCGTTGACTTCTTCCTGACTTGCCATTATCTTCTTAGCTTTCCTTTTTTGACCGATTGGCTTATCAAAAAGTTGAACTTGAATAAAGGTGTTGTCTTTGATTAATCGTCCTTCTCTCCTTGACCAAGTACTGTGGAAAGGGAAATTAAGGGATATTCGTTGTTAATTATTTGGCTCAACTCTATTCAACATGTAATAGATGGAAGAAGGAAGGATGAATGAATATTGTGACATGGGGAAAGCATGTAGAGAATGGAAAGATGATGTAGATGGAGAGATATTAAAAAAAAATTAGGAATAGAATGTACCCCCAACTCAAATGACGGAAAAAACCGACTCATGCATGAACCTAAGACATGGTCATGTTGACTATGTGAAGTGTGTGATACGACTAGTGAGTGTAGGTGACATGTTAAGACTCGTGTCATGACCATGTGGCTAGACTATGTGACTAGACTCAAGCAAAGACTAAGTTAAGACCTCACATATATGCATTAAACTGGACAGGTTGTGGTATTTTAGTCATAACTTTTTATCTGTGACTCTGAATTGGACGAAACCAATTCCAAATGAAAGATAAAACTCGGGGCTACAGATCCATAGGTTGTATTAAAATAAGTTGACATTTGTGCAGTATACGGGAATAAAAAATCCGGGTTGACTAAAAGGAACTATGACTCGATTTTAGACATATTTATTTGCTCAAATTAATTAATCAATTAATTAAGCAAAGTCTTTTAGTCATTGGTTACTTTTTTTAAGAATATTAATAATTACAAGTCAAACTAAATGGTTAGTTTAATCACATGTAAGTATGCACAAGCAAATAATGCACAAGTGGTCACAACATGATGCATTGAGTTTGCAACCTAACCATGGCTCTAGTTCTCTAAAGTTCAGAATATGGGTTAGTCAAAGAGGGTCCATGGTTATGAGTCAAGATGCACCGCGCGGAAGCCTTACCTTTGGAAGGGTTGGCGCAAGTGGATGGGACCCCGCGAGTTAAACTCGCTTCCATGGTTTGGTGGATTCACAAACTCGGATGTACCCGTCGTTGCAAGGAGCGTTCGATTGGGTAGATGGAGCGTGAATCCCCACAGGGTTATGTCCATATGTAGAACACATATGGGTTTCAGAAAAGAGAGAAAATCTCAATCAGGAAGTAGAATCGAGCTAACAGTGCTAGAAATGGTCAAAACAAGAAGGCAGAGTTCTGGCTCAATATTGGAAGAACTTGGCGCCAGATTACAGGGACTGTCGCCGCAAAAGTACCCCTGTCGCCAAGCGACAGAACTGTCGCCAGGCAACAACAGCACTTTACAGGCGACAAGCCTTGTTTTCAAGACGCTAGTTCCTACATGCCTCAGCAGGTATCTACGTTCTTAGAATTTTCCAGATTTCGCAGTATTATTTCAATTCTAGTTGTGAAAGATATTTCTCAAGTTTCCTACGTGTAAAAATCCTATGTTTTGGACTTATTTCTGATGGTCTATCCAATGAGGACCTTTTTTATGCATATGACAATAGTGCTAATCAAAATTACACACATGAAATACTTAGAACTTTTCGAGTCTCATCCACTCATATTAAATCATTGCCGAAATAAATTTCAGGAATTAAAATAGAAATCCTCCCCAGTGGAGTCGCCAAAAACTGTAGGGAATATTTCACGCATTACCCCAAACATGAACCCTACTGTGATCATACACTTAAGTATGGTGGCGTCCAAAGGGAAGGAAGCTAGAGCAAAAGAGTCGCCAACAAGTTTTAGGAACTTGTAAACCGTTCACAAGGTGAAGATTACACCCCTTAACGATCCAGGAGATCGTCAACTTCAAAAGGTCTTGAACCAAAAGGGTTCGGGGATGAAGGTACAAATCCAACCTAAAAAGAGATTGAACCTGCCCTAAAAATAGGCCTCTACTTTATTCTTCTCATATCCATGTGCGCTTTCTGACTAACATGCAAACAATAGGTTAACCCTAAACCTGTTTATCTATGTTGGTTGAATTTAATGCACAAGCAAAACTATTATTGGCGATCAATTGAATTATAATCAAATTAACCGTTAACAATTTTATTAATTATCTTATTAAGCGTGATTACAAGTACAAATTACCTTTAAACATGCATAAAAGGCGAGATCAAGCAATAACAATAAATAAACATCAAGCCACATAATAATAACGATAATAATAATCATAATCATAATAATCATGTTAAAGCATAATAATAATAGCAAGATCCTAGGTATGATACTAACAAGATTGATAACAAACCCTAGCATGTCACTAAGCATTAAAGATCAAAGCTTTAGCCCTAACATGATACTAACACGATATTAATATGATATTCGAAAGCATAGAAAGCACCCTAAACATGATACTAGAAAGAAATAATAACATCCTAAGCATGATGCTAGGGATTAATAAATAGTAAACATGCTTTCTACAAGAATTGAGCAATAAGATTACATACTTTGATGCCTCGTACCTCTTTCTAATAACAAAATACAAGCGTTAGTAACTTCAAGGAAAATATAAAATCAAACAATCAAATTAAATAATTGAAATAGATATTTGGGACCAAACCCTCAAAAATTATAAACCTTTCACGTCTAGGGCAAAGGCAACTTCGAACTTGGCTAGGTGTGTCTAGTGCTAATGAATGTGTAATTGTGTTTGTGAAAAGGGTTGGTTTAGAAAGAGAGAGAGAATCAAGAAATTCTTGATGAGAGTTGATTGTAGATGATGATTGAAAAAAGGGGAGATATGACCTCTATTTATAAGAAAAAAGAGAGTCAAAGAATGAGAATAGAATCCGGATTCGAATCGAAATAATACTCGTCGGTTAGCAGTTTTTGCGAATTTTGTTTTTATCATAAAATTTGATCCAGAAGTCTAAATAAGTTATATAATATGTCGTTGAAAAGCTCTTGAAGTATAATTTCCAACCCAATTATAATAAATTTAAAATATTTTTTAGATTAAAAGATATGGCCGAAATAGTGGAAGGGTGTCAGTTTTGGATAGAATTTCGTATTCCTTTCATATCTTTTTCGTTATAGCTCGGAATTAATATTATAATATATCATTGGAAAGATAATTTCAAGATCTATCCAACTATATAAGATTTGGATAAAGATTATGAGGCACAAAAATAATATCTGACTGTCCTTGAACATCTTTAAATTAGAATAGAATTAGGACTTAAAAAAGGAAAGTTTTAAAAAAGGAAAGTTTTTATTCAATTTCAAATTCCTTGATTTTATCTTTTCAAAAAGGATAATTAAGATCTTTTAGAAACTTATGGAAGCTTCTAATAAATCCTAATTAGTTTAGGAATAGGATTAAACCTTTGGACCCTCCACATGATCATTGGGTCGTAGGTAAAATCCGGTTTGAGCCCAGTTTAGTATTTTGGCCATAACTTCCTCATTATCATCGGAATTGGGCTTATAATATATCGTTGGAAAGGTCTTTTCAAGCCCCATCAAACTACACTATTATTGGACCCATATTATGGACAAAACTTAACTGGATTGCACATTTTCATAAGTAGAGTAAGAAAAGAAATATTTTCTAAAACAGAAAGAAGGGATATTTTAATGAAAACATCCTCATCACTAGACTTTCCACACTTTTACCTCGTTCGACAATCAAATGACGTGAAAGGTATTCATCACTTGGTTTGGTTTTGGGGAGACACATTTGGGTGTCTACAGTAATCTGGAATATGCGGTCTATCACTCACTTGGTATTCATGGTTCTCAGGCACGATACCAAGCACTCAATAAGAGATGCAATATGAGACGTGTTCTTATCAAAGATATTTTCATATCAAAGATGTTTCGGGGTTTTTTGTGAACTCCTCAGATACTGGTCGCGTTCTTCTGACAATGATACTTGGACACCTGCAAAACAACGAATATTCCGTTTATCGGAATATTCGCCTCCGACGACCAAGTTAGAGATCGGAAATCGGAAAAGCTAGAGAGAGAAAGTAGAGAGAAGTTGGAGCTTTTTAATGCTCTATATTTATGTTATGTCGTAATCCCCCCTCCTATCATAAATGATTGGGGTATTTATAGGGGTGGGAACATGTGCCCCTCTAGGGTTTATACCCTAGAATTTCGTGACGTGATTGGCTGCGCAATCAGGGGTCGCCACGTGTCATGGGGGGGCGCTGTTTTACGGCATTCAAGGATTTTCTCGGGATTTGGGCCTGATGTAATCAAAGCCTTTTTCTCTTTCTGATGTTGTATTGTGAATTTAAAGGTGGTTGACATGTGTCACCCTGTCAGGAGGACACGTGTCAACCTCTCATAATGCCACGTGTCGCCTTCTTATTGGGTCACGTGTCACAATGAGATTGGGCCACGTACTTGGGGTATTTTTACCCTAAACAAAAGACATTGGAAAACTTTCGCTTTTGCACACTATTTTTTGCTATTTTAAACTTTTGAAATTTTTATAACATCACCCAAACTTTTGTATTTGAAAATTGCATAGGTTGCACACTATTAAGGTTAGGTAGATGTGGGTTGATAAAGAAAGGTCAATCATTAGACGAGGCTTAAAGTGTTATATCAAGAAAGGATTGTATATTCGAAAGGGGTAAAGATGATATGATATGGCTACAAGGGGTGCCTCAAATCATTAGTATACCTTGTGTTTAGTCCAACATAGGCTGGAAAGGAAACAAGAACGACAATCCTTCTTCCTCCAAAACCACCCACTCAAACAACGTTAGTACCTTTAATATGAATGAAGTCCTTGCTATGAATAATCCTTCTTCCTCCTTTTAGCATGAGTTATGACACCGCATTTGATCGCCTTCATGCAAAAGGTTTTATAGCTCCCATTAGACCATTTGGAGATCCACCAGTCGAAAGGAGGACAGCTAGTTGGAACCCCAATGCACATTGTAAGTACCATCAAGGCAGGGGCCATCTTACTGAAAACTGCTGGAAGCTATCTGATTGATAGCAACAAACTTCCATTGCCCCCTGCAAGTAAGAAGCCAAGTATCAATAGTGCCTCACTATCAGATTCTTTGGCTATTTCTGATGAGGAAAATGATATTGACCCATCGTCCCTCATTAAACTAGTCAAAGAAACCCATGCTATCAAGGAAGAGGAGGAAACCTTTTTCGATGCCATGAGTGATCTTCCTACAGGTCAACAACTTGCTACAAAAGAAGAAGTATAGGTCCTCACACATCTGGTAAAGAAAGTAATAGTCATATGTCGCGAGGCCCTTGATCATGTAAAGATGGCTCGAAATAAACGTGACATTAAAGAGGCAACACCTACAGAGACTACTAAGAGAAAGACATTTTCTCTCCAAGTAGTCAAGCACCCAAAAGGAGTGACAAGTCTTACACCCCAATTGGGACTTCCTATGCAAACATGTTCAAAATGCTCTTCGAGAGTAGGAAGATCAAACCTCTCGAGCCAAGACCATTTGAATCTTTGAAAAGGACAGATAGGTTCTATTGTCCATACCATCAAGCAGGAGGACATACCATAGAACACTTTTTCAAATTCAAAGATCTAATCCAGGGGTTAATTAACAGTAAAAATTTGGTCCAAATCCCACCAAAAAGGGATGATAGCATCAACAGAGTATGGAAAAGTGATGATGAGGATATCTACCTCAAAGATGTTGAGGAAACCCACTTTCCACAACATGCCCAGTAGACGACGTTTGGGATGAAGAAGATTCACCCATATATGTTCTCACAAGATCAGGAAGAGTGCAGTCTCCCATCACTGCACAACCCATTCCCATTACCCAACAAGTTCCCATAACAATCATAGAAGACAATGACGTTGTCAAACAACTTAAAAAGACTATGGTCGAAATGAACGTATGGAAACTACTAGCCACATCCCGCGAACATAGAATTGTAGTAATGGATGCTTTGGCTAAAGTAGGGATATATTCAGAAATCACTCTTGAGGGATTAGCTAATTTTCTTACGAGTGATCTTCCAATTCCCATCAATTTAATCACTTTTTTCGTCAAGGACTTACCTCCAGAAGGTGACAAACACAATAAGGCCTTAAACCTCACAGTAATCTGCAAGAGAATGAATGTCCCAATGACTCTTGTAGACAATGGGTCAGCAATCAATGTTTTCCCACTACGAACTGCGAGGATGTTCGAAATAAGAAATGAAGACTTGTCTCCATCCACACATGGAATAAGAGCTTATGATAGCACTCGTCGCCAAGCTCGTGGGACTATTACTATAAATGTCACCCCAGGAGTTATAGAACATGGTACAACTTTCCAAGTGGTTGATATCAAGGCTTCTTTCAACTTATTTTTGGGATGCCCTTGGCTTCACGACCTTAAGGCCATCCCTTCATCACTTCATCATCAAGTGAAGGCTATAGTTGGAGGAATTCCTGTTACAATCGATGCCTCCTAAATAAGAATCAAGGCAATTGATAAGCTCTCTCATAAATGTGGAGCACGATGATAACGATAAAGACCTATGGGGCTTTAACGCAGAAGAGGTCTCCTTAATAGAGGAAGATGAAAGGACCCCTTTTTGCTACGACCTCCATTTAAATATGATAGTTAATGGTATACTCCGAAAAAAGGGAAACTTTCATGGAATGACTCTAGGAAAGAAGAAAGGAGTAGCAAAGAAAACGAAATCGCCCGGCTTTCCTAAATTAGATACTTTTTTACTTAGTTTTGAACCGACTCCAAAAGACTATAAGCAAGCCCAAGAAAAGGCTAATGCACGGAGAATTGCTCGTACTCAAAAGAAAGCAATCTCAATGGATCAATATCCCCTAACCCTAAATGGAAAATTCATAAGAGAGGGTGAAGATTATCCATGCTATGAATTTCCCGAGTCCTTAGTTAAAAATGGAATAAGACAACCTTGGTTCGAAATCTTCCTGGATTGTCACTTCTTATATGACATTCCAACTCCTATCTATAAGGAGAAAGCACCTCCATGCTTCGACTTTAATGTCATGGGACTTCTTTTTGGGCATGAGAAGAATGAGCCAAAATATGTTGAAGACAACTCCGCGCTCATTCAAACAGCATTATAAAGTGAGAGCTTTGAACCCTCAAAGCTTATCACTCTAGCAGAGGGATTAGTCCAGGGATGGCGAAAAACTTTTAAGGTGACTACACCAAGCGGACGGAAGATCTCTATAACAACAGGACAAGGACCTATGTTCGAAGAGTCGTCTGAGTCAGAGTCTTAATCTGAGTCTTCCCCTATCGAGTCTTCAAAATATTTAGCTAGAGTACCTCTCCCTAGTTCTTCTACTTTAGAATCTGCTCCTAGTATAGTTAGTGGTCAAGTCCCAACGGACATTTCTTTATTTAATGTAATGCTTTCTGAATTCAATAATATGTCATCATTTGCTTACTCCTCGGGTCATTCCTTAACCCAAGATGACAAGCATTGCTTAACTAACAATGAAAGTGACAAAGAAATAATTAAATCAATGGAAACACTTGAGAATAAAACACCAGTAATAGAAGACAATGAAACAATGGATATCTCAAAAGATCCAAACGTTAAAAGAGAAGTTAAAATCGGACTGACTCTTACTAAAGAAGAAAGAACCGGTTTAATTAATCTACTTAAGGAATTTATCGATGTATTTGCTTGGTCATATGAAGATATGCCAGGAATAAATAGAGAAATAGCTCAACACACAATACCACTAATTCCAGGAATGAAACCTGTAAAACAAAAGTTACGTCAAATGAAACCGACGTAGCTCTTAAAATTAAAGAAGAAGTTCAAGAACAAATTATTGCAGGTTTTATTAGAGTATCTAAATACCCTGAATGGGTTGCAAATGTGGTGCCAGTTCCAAGGAAAGATGGAAGGGTAAGAATGTGTGTCGACTATAGAGATCTAAATAAGCAGGTCCAAAAGACGACTTCCCTTTACCACACATCAATATCTTGGTAGATAACACAGCAAATCATGCACTTCTCTCATTTATGGATGGATACGCGGGATACAACCAAATTCTCATGGCCGAGGAAGATATGGAAAAGACTACATTCATAACACCATGGGGCACGTAATGTTACACAGTAATGTCATTCGGTCGCGGGTGCCAGTTACCAAAGAGCAACGACTACCTTATTACATGACATGATGCATAAAGACGTTGAAGTCTAAGTGGATGATATGATTGTAATTCAAAAGATCGCCCAGGACATCTAGTAGACTTAAGAAAATTCTTCGAAAGACTGAGGAAATACAATCTGAGGTTAAACACATCTAAGTGTGCCTTTGGAGTCACCTCAGGAAAACTCTCGGGATATGTCATTAGCTCTAGAGGAAAAGAGATAGACACGACCAAGATTAAAGCTATCATGTCAATGCCTCCACCCAAAACCGAGAAACAGATTCGAGGATTCATTGGCCGGTTGCTTAATGCTTAATGCTTAATGCTTACAGAATTTCTCAAGGCACAATTAGTATCACTTTATACTTGCAATAGTCCAAGTATAATTGTGCCTTTTGGTTCGACGAAGACTTAATGCTTACAGAAGATGATACTTTGACGTTATACTTCGATGGAGCATCAAACCAAAAGGGTTCTGGTGTAGGAGTATTATTAGTATCACCTAAATAGGAACATGTCCCAATCTCCATAATGCTAGATTTCGACGTGACCAACAATGCTGCGGAATATGAAGCATGTGTGGTAGGCCTCGAAACAACTTTGGCATTGGGAGTAAAGAAACATCTAATATTCGGAGATTCTTCTTTAATCATCAACCAAATTTCCAAAAGGTGGAAAATAATGAGTGAAAGCTTCGCTCCTTACCAAACATATCTAGAAACCCTCACTAATTAGTTAGAAAAGGTAGAATACACATATCTACCAAGAGAAGAAAATTAATTTGCTGATGCTTTGGCAAGGTTAGCCTCAATGGTTAGATTTCCCACAGAAATTGAGCAAATGCCTTTGACAATAGAAAAGAGGCATAAACTGGCTTACATTCAAGCTTTGAAAGACGATGAGATAGTCCAAGAAGAAGATGAAGAGGAAGAACCTTGGTATACAGACATCCTCAACTATGTCACCAAAGGAGAATATCCACTCCACGCTGACAAACGAGCTAAACGAGCCTTAAGACTTTTGGCTTCCCAATATGTACTCATAGACAATGAGCTACACAAAAGGGTACCTAAAGGTCGAGCTCTCTTGTGTGTAGGCAAAAAGAAAGCCTAAAGGACAATGAGGATAGTCCGCAAAGGAGTATGTGGAACTCATGTGAATGGCAAGATGTTAGTCCAAAAGATAATGCGTGAAGGATATTATTGGACTACCATGAATAGGGACTGATACCATTATGTAAAAAGATGCCCTAAATGCCAAATATACTCTAACTTGCAGCACATTCCTCCATCACTCCTTTACACCTACACTTCACCATGGCCATTCTCAACCTAGGGAATAGATATCATTAGAAGCATCACTCCATCACTCCTTTACACCTACACTACACTTCACGAATACATCTTATTAGTAATCGATTACTTCACAAAGTGGGTCGAAGCAGCATCATACGCAAAACTAACTGCAAAGCATGTGGCACTCTTTATTGAAAGAAACATCATATGTCGATATGGAGTACTAGATGAAATGATAAGTGACAATGGAACTCACTTTCAAGAAGAATGTGAGGAATTGCTACAAAAGTATGGTATCCAACATCACCATTCTTCCCTATATAGACCACAAGCAAATGGTGTAGTAGAGGCAGCCAATGAGAATTTAAAGACCATCATCAAAAATATGACAGAGAATACAAGGATTAGCCTAACAAGGTCTATTTTGCTCTTTGGGGTTACCGCACGTCAATTCGCTCATCAACAGGAAATACGCCATTCTCCTTAGTCTATGGAATGGATGTCGTACAACCTGTAGAGCTAGAAATACCTTCCCTACGCATTGCGTTGGAAAGTAAACTTGATGAAGTCGAATTGACTAGAGCGAGATATGAGGAGCTAATTCTACTTGATGAAAAACGACTAGAAGCTCTACATCACAATCAATGCTACCAAACTCGCATGGCTAGACACTTTAATAAGAAGGTCAAGACAAGAAACATCAAAGTAGGAGACTTGGTGTTAAAAGCATTAAGGAAAAATGTTCTAGACCCAAGAGGCAAACCTAGGCCTAATTAGTCTGGACCATACATCGTCAAAACTATCCTATCAGGAGGTGCCGCAAAACTAATTGATATGGATGGAAATGAATTCTCAAATATGACAAATCTTGACCAACTTAAAAAGTATTACCCATAATTACTTGAGTAGGATACTTAAGTAAGCTACGTTTGGCCTGATTCCTTAGGAAAGGATACGTAGGCAACCCTTTACAGTGTGCGGCTACTTTAATCTTCAAAGAAATCAATTCGTCAACAATAGAACAGCTGGCGCGCAAGAATTAAGTCCAGCGCGACACGCCGCAGCTATCGCACAGCGACAGGAAGCAGCGCATCGCGACAATCCCATCGTACGGCGACAAGCCCAAATTCACAGTGCCAGAAGTTATGCGTCAATCTGGGCAAATTTTGGTGTTTTTCGAAAATTTTCGACTTCCGTACTCGAATAATTCTCCAAAAATTCAAGGCGTTTTCATTGCTTTAATAAATTTTTAATGTAAAAGATAAAAATTGCATTAATAAAAAAAGTAAAAATTACATTATTGATGGAATTTTAAATAAAGCTTAAAAATTAAATTGACTTAAAATTAAATTTACCTAATAAATTGTAAGTAAAGCAATGCTCTAATCTATCGTCTCTTTTCTAGCTCTTTTCCAATTCTTGTCCGCTTCTTCTTCATTATCCATCACTTTTCCTAGTAGGCATCCTTTGGAAGATCTACATTCGATTTTGGTGTCGATAGTTTCTCCAATAGCCATTACACTGTGCTTCTTTTCTGTAGAGTTAGGTTTTCTTTTCTCTTTACCCTTAGTAGAACTTTTCTTATAAGGCATAACAGGAGTCTTGAATTCAAATTTTTCACCCAAACGCTCCTTAGGAGGATTTTTCCTATCCCCTAGGCGATCTTTCACATTGGCCTTACTCTGCTTCCAAGCTTTTTTCTTGTCCTTTTGAGATCTACCAAGTAACCATTGCTTCACATCCCCAGACAAGGAAGGTGGGACCTTTTGGGTAACAACTTCTCATAAAGGCCTAGCACACCAATAATCATCAAATCTCTCTACATCCTATGAAACAGGAAATTCATAGGGACGGTGGAGATCACCAGATGGAACAATTTAAGCAAGACCATATTGTCTTCTTACCCTGGAAGGATAATAAAAAGTCAATTTTGACAAGCTAGGAAGACGGCAAAAAGGTTGACTGTTAACACCAACCATCTTCTCCATTTTCCACCAAGGAACGACCCATTTGATGGAAAAGCGTTTCTTCCGTCTTACAAAGCAATTTGGTGTATATTTGTCAACATTGTCTGGAGGGCTAATTAATTAAATTCTCTCCATTAGCCACATCTACAAAAAAATTCAATGTAAAAAAAAAAATTATTATTATTACTATACAAAGTTAAATATTTTTTATTTCTGTAAATCAAAGTATTGATTTTTTACCTGTAATAATATTGGAGAACCTCGAAGAGATGCTTTTGGATTCATCTAATCCAAGCATGGTTTCTCCAACGATCAAAGGCATTGGATTTCTACCTGATTCAATTTGCTCCATGACATATGCTAAAATAGCTTAGCCCTCATGAATATTACCACTAGTGAGCAGATATTGGTTCAACGTGCAAAAAAGGAAGGCTCTCCTCCTATAAACATGAAAAGACTCGGAGCGTGGTCTGTCGAAATAGAAACGTGCAAATTCCTTCAAATTAACTACGTTCCCATGCACTATATCTTTCAAGTCCTTATCCTTAAGGTTGAGGAAACGCTCAAAATCTTTGTAATAATACTCGCTCACTTTAGGAATTACCGCAAGATTTAGGGAAGGGAAGCCTAGAATGGCACCAAATTCTTCCGGTAAAGGAAAAATTTCATCATAACCAAGTCTAAAACAATGAGTATCTGAATCCCAATACTCCAAGGCGGTATGAATAAAGTCTATGTCAAGATCTACCCACTTTATACCATATATACCCCCCAAGTAAAAAAAGTCAAGCTCTTTTCTCTCCTTAGCAGTCAGAGACCGGCACCACTCACGAGTGAAATCGCTAAAGCTCTTAGACACGATTGAGAAATAAAAGCTAGAACTATTTTTAATCTGTTTGATTATACAGAATCGACAAATTTGGGGGCTATTTATGCACAAAATTGGCTCAAATCGAATCGTGTTAGGTTTCAAAAAAATTGGTCCAGCGCCATATGACAGAAATCACGCATCGCGACAGCTAGGGGTATGTTACGCTAGCCTCACGCGCTACGCTAACACATCCTTTTTCGACTTTGACTCAGTTTTATACTACGATTTTACGGTTTTTATCCTTTTTCAAAACCTCATCCACTCAAATCCGACCTTATTCCATATTTGATTGTCTCGATTTTAAATTTAAGCTTATTAAAGACAAACCTCGACTTTTATTTTTCATTTTTTTTTGTGGGAGAAAATCGGATACCCTTCATTGACAATAAAAATGACAGAAAGTTTTTTGCGCAAAAATTAGTCACTTTTTCACACGCACACACAAAATGAAAAATGAAAATGCAAGGCTAAAATAGACATAATAATCATAGATATATACAAAGTGTCTAACACAAATGATGAGTCAAATGAGCAAAGTCCTACAAAGTCAAAATAAATACAAGTACAGGTACATCTATGATGGTGGAGGACGCAGATGAAGAGGGACTCTGAATGTAAAAAACTGTACAGTCCATGGAGTATGATTCTCGCTTGCAGCTTGATTAGTAGTAGCCGGGATCAGAAGATTAGGGACAGCCCATCCAAGCTCACCCTCCTACTGGGCTCCCGAATGTTGACGCTGCTGTGGCTGCTGCGACAACGAGCTAACCTCGTACGTCCCACCACCCGCTAAAGGAGCGGACGTTGTGCCTCGTTGGCCAGTCGGCCTCCCTGACACACCCTTTGACGAAGAGCAAGAACCCTCTAGTCCGGCAGTACGGTCTGACTCTGCTCAACCGCCCTGACTCCCAGCCAAGGTACGACAACGCCTCGAATAAGACCCCCGATCCTTCCCTCCTAGCCTCAGGTCTCTTATGAGTCCACGTCGGAGAAATAGGCTGAAATAGAAAAATCAAACTAAGTCAAGTACAGAAAGACAAATTTAAACATAAGAGGAGGTCAAGAGAAATACCTCCACGCCATCATCACCGCGACGACACATAGCTCGGTGGCTCAACCTCACGAGTTGATAACGGAAGGCGTCCATGGCTCTCGCGTTTCTCATCAGCACCTCACGTGAAAACTATCAAAGTCACAAAGTCAGAGATAATCAAAACATATGTGCAAATAAGGTAACAAATAGGGTAACTTACCGAAGTTTGGTGTCGAGGGATAGACTCCTCTATGTAGCGCCATGGCTCAGGAGCCAGGGGAATCATCTCCTAAACAGGATCAAAAGTGCCCTGGTAAACGATGGATACCGACGGAGGCACGAACTCTCAAGTCGAAGCCTGTCAAGTTAAACCTCAATAATTAGGAATGGCTCGGGGCTATCAAATGAACAAATGAAAAATACAAAAGATACCTCTATCGGCTCTGGCAAGTAAGGTGGTGGGGCCAAACACGACAAAAGCTTATCCCCATAACTCGGGTTCGAATGGGTATGACTCCGCCAATCCGTACCCACTGGTGTCCTAGTCGCCCGAGCTCTCAGCCTCGTCTGATCGAACATATGGCGTGGAGGGCGAGAAGGAATATCAAGGGACTCTGAAGAGTGCTGAATCGCTACTCTCTCACCCGGGTATACCACACCGTCATATGTCCCCTAAAAATATCGACGTTGAGCAGTGTACTAGACGGCCAGTGCAGGACAAATAAAATCATCCCATGGCCGAAACTGAACATCAGGCTCCTACAAAACGAACATCCATAAGCTCAAATCCTACTAAGGGTAATACCAATGAGAATTGTTAAGAAAACATACCGAGAGAATCGCTTTGATTCTTTTATCGGGGACCGCAGCTTGCCGAAATTCCAGTCCGGTGATGAGAGAGAAGTTGAGAGGAGAGATAGTCATCTCACCCAAAGGAAAGTGAAAAGTGTTAGTGGTGTCCCAAAAGAATTCCACCAAAGCTCGAACTAGAGAACGACTCGACACGAAATAGTACATGGCCCGAGTAGCTTGAAGTTGAGGAGTCAGACCACAAGACTCCCATAACTCGCGCAACTCATTGTTGTCGCGAAAGTAAAGGTTGTAAAGCTGACCAATCGCCTCGTTGCCTGAGCCGTGACAACGAACCCGATCACTGGGTCATCCCGAGCCGCACTTGCTCCGAGATGTGAAACTCGGGCGCAAACTAAAGAGTGCGCTCATCCCACTCAGGGAACTCCCCTAGGCTAGTGGAAGCTCCCTTATCAACGGGCTCGTCCTCCTGGTGAGCCTTGCGAGAACAAGGGCCAAAGCCACGACGTTGAGACATGCTAAATTATGCAAAACAACAGTAAATCGATGGTTCTATAGTATCCAAGGTCTATCTAGTCGCATGATACTATGTTTGAACAAAAAAATAAAGTACGTATTACTAAAATAGAGCATAATTATTTTTCGAGCAGAAATAGCATTTTCAAGCAATCAAATGATTTCTTACAATACTATGACAAACATTGTGACAAATTAAGCATAAATAGTTAGTAAGAACATCAAGAATGAGCCACATTGTTCGCACGAACTCAAAGGGCTCAACAATGGTAAAATGTTTGTTTCTCTGCCAAATCGAGTCAAGCAAGTCTCAAAAGACTCCCAAGATAGTATACAAACATAAACAAACAATTTCATGGCATAAGATTCAACAAACAAGGAAAATTAAGCAACATAAGTTTCGAATTTTTCGGAAATTTGTGAACAAAAGCACTCAAAATTCAGCAAAAACCGAGGTGAGTTTGAGTAAAAATTACATGGGTCGGGAAACTAGAGATCAAAAGCTTTGATTTGCAAAAAACATGAGCAAATTCGGTTGAGAAACGAGTGAGAATGAGCAATTCGATCTTTTGAGCGAAATAGAGCAAATGCAACCAGCCACGGCAAAATGGAGAAGAAAGGGGTTTTTATTAAGAAAACCCGACTCCAGCGCCAAGTAACAGCTCTTGTGCGCGGCGATAGCGTGTAGTAGCGCGCGCTGGCTCAGCGACAAAGCCTGTGGCCCCCATAATGGTTTATGCGGACCCAATGTAGCGGTTTTGGGTTCCTTGGTAGGCTAGTTAGCCCCAATAAGTAAATTGACATGATTAGTAGTCGACTCGATTACCATTAAATTAAGTGATCGACCTGGCAACGATCGTCTCACTTAGCTTAAGCGCCTAAGTACTGGCTCATCACAAGCACCAAGGTAATGGTTCACAAGCAAGCACAAGCGCCAAAGCACTGCCCGTTTACAAAACGCGCCGAGGCACTAGCATAGCAAGTAATCACATTTAGCAATTACGGCAACGCATCAACACAATAAGCATTCAATCAAAGCATTACCAGAAAGAGGATCACAAGGCAACGAGGTCTTCGACGACTTTCACTAGGATGAGAAGGTTGTCAATTAAATAATCGAGTGAAGGCACAGACGAGATTTTAAAGACAGCTACAAGCAGCTATCTTCGGCGATATTCCCTAGGATGAGGAAGATTGCCATTCCAAGACTGAAGACAACTACAAGCAGTGGTCTTCGTCGATATTCTCTAGGATGAGAAAATTGTCAAAATTGAAGGTGGCTACAAGCAGTCAACTTCGACGATATTCCCTAGGATGTGGAAGATTGTCACAAAAAAAGCTAAGGATGGCTACAAGCAGTCATCTTCGACGATGATCCCTAGGATGTGGAGAGTTGTCACAAACAATCGAGGATAGCTACAGGCAGCGATCTTCGACGATGGTGTTCACGAGGCATTGTGGGGGTTGTGACAACAAAATGCAGCAATATAATCAGTTACTTTAGAGGCGTGTGCTCGACGGTGCAAGATACACGTTTCTTAATTCTTTTATCTGTTTAACTAACGCTAGTTTGCAGGTATCGGCGTTACTAGAATGATTCAGGATCGTAGAACTTTCTGAATCATTCTCCGTCCCTATCGCTACTTTGACTTTCGTTTTTGAAACTTGCGTTTCTCAAAATTCAGTCAAAGTGGGGGCTTCTGTAGACACCCAATGTGTCTCCCCAAGAACCAAACCAAGTGATGAGTACCTTTCACGTCACTTGATTATCGAATAAGATGAAAGTGTGAAAAGTCTTGTGATGCAGTTGTTTTTAATAAAATCTTTCTTTCTACTGTCGAAAATCTTCTCTATTTATGAAAATAGCTAGTCAAATTAAGCTTGGTCCATGGCGAGGGTCCAATAGTAGTGTAGTTGGATCGGGCTCACAAAGAGCTTTCCAATGATATATTATAAGCAAAATTCCGATGAATAATGAGGAAATTAATATTTTTAAAATTATTAGGATTGATTAACCTAATTCCAATGATATACTATAAGCCCAATGAACTAGTGGAGGGCCCATTAGTTAATATTCTTAAAATTATTAGGATTGATTCTAATTTTCTAGAATAATCTAGAAGGTTATTTTGAGTTCTAATGGCGTTAAGATTAATAATTATATCTTTTGAAAAAAAATGAATTTGGTTTGAAATAAAACAAGTGTTATATTTTGATAAAATCTGATTTAAAATTGATAAACACGGAGTTTAATTGCTTAATTATATTAAGGGAAGGATTCCGTACAAAAGCACGTTTCATCTTTTAACTAGCGCCAAACGATAACGCCTGTCACCATGCGTGATGCTTGTCATTTCGTGCTGGGTTATGTCGCTGGCGATAGGGGTCAGTTTTATTCCGATTCAAATTCTTATTCTTTTTTATCGTTTTCGGTCTATTTTCTTTATATATGGGGTCGTATTTCCCTGTTTTTCATTCATTCAAATTCATTCAGAATCATCATCAATTATCCATAATTCTCTCAAGAAATAGCTTTTCCTTCTCTCTTTCTCTAAACCTTCCTTAATACAAAATTCCTCATTCACAAGTTCTAGACACACCTAGCCAAGTTCGAAGTTGCCTTCGCCCTAGGCGTGAAAATTTGATAATTTCTGAGGGTTTTGCCCCAAATCTCTATTTCAATTATTTGATTTAATTATTTAATTTAATGTTTTCCTTGAAGTTACTAACGTGTGTATTGTTTTGATAGAAAGAGATACGAGGCATCGAAATAAGTAGTTTATTTGCTCTTTTGATATAGAAAGGCATGCTTATATTATTTTAATTCCAAATATCATGTTAGGATGCTTTTATTGCTTTCTAATATCATGTTTAGGTTGCTTCCTATTTCTTTTGTCATGTTAGTATCATATTAGGGATAAAGATTTGATCTTTATTGTTTAGTGACATGCTAGGATTTGTTATTAATCTTGTTAGTATCATGCCTAGGATCTTGCTAATATTATAATTGCTTTATTGAGATTATTATTATGATGATGATGATTGTTATTATGTTGCTTGATACATATTGTTGTTATTGCTTGATCACGCCCTCTCTTGCAGGTTTAAAGGGAATATGTACTTGTAATCACGCTTAATAATATTATTAATAATCTTGTTTAGGCTAATGTGATTATAATTCAAGTGATCGCCAATAATAGGTTTATTTGTGCATTAATACTCAACCAACATAGATAAACAGGTTTAGGATTAATGTATTGATTGTATGTTAGTCAGAAAGCACACATGAATATGAGAAGAATAAAGTAGAGGCCTATTTTTTAGGGCAGGTTCAATCTTTTTTAGGTTGAATTTGTACCTTCATCCCCGAATATCTAGTCATGGTTCCAGACTATGGAGTTAGCGATCTCATGGATCGTGAAGGTGTGTAACCTTCACCTTGTGAACGGTTTACAAGTTCCTAAAACTTATTGGCGACTCTTTTACTCTAGCTTCCTTCCCTTTAGACGCCACCATGATTGAGTGTATGATCATAGTGGGGCTCAAGTGTGGGATGCTTGAAATATTCCCTACACTATCGAAGACCACTTCATCTCGAACCGCCTTTCTCAAACCGTAGCGAGAGCCTCCTGTTGAGGGCGTCTTTATTTTGAGCCTTCAAATCTTCTTGTCTTTACCCCTTGGAGTAATTGACCTTTTTGTCTTTGGGAAAATCATTTTAAGAACCATATCTAAGATTCTTAAAGTCTTCAAATTGATTTGTAGAAATCTTACATTATAGGAATTCTTTGTGATTATAATCAATCACTACCCAAATTTTCTTAATCTTTTTTCCAAATGTGCTGCATTTGATCGTCATCAGGTCGATCATCAATCAAATTGTAATCGAGCTGACTACTAATCAAAATTTTAATTTTTCAAAGGTGTTCATTTAATCAAAATATGATCGTCATCAGGCCGATCATCAATCAAGACTATAATCGGGCCGATTACCAATCAAACATCTATTGATTGCTCAAATGCTGATAAAAAGGCTCAAATGGATTAGTCACGAACCAACCAATCTAAATTGGAGACCAACGAATGATGCAGGCAAATCAGAGCCATTGCGCCGCGTTAGAAAGCTTCGTGCTGCGTTGGAGTGCATCGTGCCACGTTGTTTATTTTGCAATGTGCTTGAATCCTAGTCAGAGCTTTTTCAGCTCGTTTAGCTTTGGAGTTAGTGTACCTGCATCTATATTTTTTACTATAGCACTTTGCTCATGTCTTTCATAGGGTTGACATAAGGCTTGGTGCTATTTAACTCATTGTGTGAACTTGATTTAATGCGTTTTGAAACATATGACTCAACATGAATCAAGGTGGAAGACTCCACTCGATGTGATATGACATGACATGACTTAATGTACATGACTCATGTGTACATTGTATTGTGATTGTGCTCGAGCGACTCAAAATGCTGAAAAGCACAAATTTTCCGTCATTTTTGTGGAGGGTACCGACTTTATCCCGAAAAAGAAAGACGCGAAAAGGAAGAAGTGAAGTGTTTGAGAGTGCATGTTGAATGAGTTTAGTCAAATGTATGTGCTGATGTTATATCTCGTGGTGCAAGAATTATAACATCCTAGGCTATCTCAATTGTTGACTCGATGATGAAAGTATTTAGGTAACTTAGGCACGGAGGCCAAGTACTTCATACTTTGTGATGCAATGATGATTATGATAATGAGTGATCTTGATATGACAAGGTGTGCTTCGTCGTTCTGTTAAGATTTCATTACAAAGGGTTCCTAAAGGAAGGATTATTTGGCCATGTATCCGTGATGTGTATGAAAGTGACACTAAAGTTTGGCCGCAAAGGCTAAGTGTATGGAAAAATATTTTGAAAAGAGTCAAATAGTGGTGACTCTTAGGGTGGGTAGGCTAATGATGTAAGGATCAAGCCCCCAAGTAGAGCTCTAAGTGGATAGGGATGAGCATTGGAAATCCCTTGATATTATTATGTGTGAATATGTATGTGAATAAATGCATGATTGTTACAGCCGCACCCCAATGTGAGGTTGCCTACGTATCCGTTAGGAATAAGGCCGAACATAGCTCTAGCTGAACCTCGCACAAGTGTGTGTATACCTCAAAGAGGTCTTTTGAAGGGTTGTAACGGGGTTAGGCTAAAGGTTGAAGAAGAAAAGATAAAGGCTCAAGACCCTAGATAAGCCCCCAAGGTGTGTAACCTTGCTTTTGAATCTTTGTATTTGTATGCTTGAGGTTTCCTCACTTTTAAACTCTCTTTTGTTTATATTTTTGCTCTCTCTTTTTTGATTATGCATTTGCATTTTCTTTTATTTGGATAGGTGTGGGTAATCCCGATCATGCGTTCTATCACTCACTTGGCATTCATGTTTCTCAGGAACGATACCAAGCACTCAATAAGAGATGCAATTTGAGACGTGTTCTTATCAAAGATATATTCATATCAAAGACATTGGAAAACTTGCCCTTTTGCACACTATTTTTTGCTATTTTAATATTTTGAAATTTTTATAACATCACCCAAACTTTTTTATTTGAAAATTGCATAGGTTGCACACTATCAAGGTTAGATAGATGTGGGTTAAAAAAAGAAAGTTCAATCATTAGACGAGGCTTAAAGTGTTTTATCAAGAAAGGATTCTTTATTCGAAAGGGATAAAGATGATATGATATGGCTACAAGGGGTGCCTCAAATCATTAGTATACCTTGTGCTTAGTCCGACGTGGATTTTTTTTTTTTTTGTAATGCAATGCGATGATCATATGCAAGAAAAGAATTGCTCATTTTATTAAAAGGAGAAAAGAAAAAATCCTACAAAATAAATCTAAGGAAAATAAAAAAGGTGTCTATGCTAGACTTATTGGGGAAAGGAGGAAAAAAAAAAGAAGAGGAGGTCACGAAATCTTGTCGTTGAAGCCCGTCTTGTGTCTTGTGCTTTATCATCACTCATTCTTCTTGCCAGCTGGAGGTATGGGAAGCTTTTTATTATCAATCAAATATTGGATGGCCTCTTTTATCTTCCAACAACTCTTAGTAGTATGACCCCTACCTTGATGGTAATTGTAGTGTTGATTTGGGTTCCAACTAGGCAACCATTTTTCAGGTGCAGGATCTTGAATAGGTCCAATGGGAGTAATGAGTCCCTTGGCATGGAGTCGATCGAAGGTAGTATCATAGCTTATCCCAATATGGTGAACTCTTTCCTCAGTTGCATTTTAGGTCCTTGATTATCCATTGCTAAGATTTCATTGAGGTCAAAGGTACTAACATTATTACTAGAGTAGGTGAGTTCGGAAGAAGAAGGATTGTCGTTCTTCATTCCTTTCCAGACACCGTTGTTACTATTGTTAGCAGCTTTTTGTTTTGCAAGGTCATCTTCAATGTCAATGCCTATGTTATAGACGGCCTTGAAAGTATTCAAGTTTTGTTGGTATTTCAAATGCTTTCAATACTTCTCTTGGAGGTTCTTAATGAACATTCTTACGAACTCCTTTTCGTTAGGAACCTCAACCATCCTAGAAGAAGTTTCCCTCCACTTATTGAAGAAAGAGGTGAACCCTTCATTTTCCTTTTGCTTTTGCATCTCAAGTTCCCGATGGTCAGTTTCAACTTGAATGTTGCACTTATATCTATCAATGAAAGTGTTTGCTATAGAATCCCTAGAAGAGATTTTCTCTTTGTCAAGGGAGAAGAACCATTGTTCACAAACAATTTCTAGAGATAGTGAAAACAATAAGTGGAAAGCTTTCCTATCAATTCCCTTAATATTCATTATAGTTTCGAAAGCTCATAAATGAAAGTAAGGGTTGTCAGTTGGCTTGAATCTAGGGATGTTGTTGGCATTGAACTTCTACGGAAGACGTTCCTTGTCCACCAAGACCCCTTGTGAGCTAATCCCCTAAATTTTATAGTCATTGGAGATTTTTCTCAAGCCTTCTTCCATTCGCTCAAGCTGTTGTTGCTTAGCTGGGTCATTGACTTAGAGAGTGAGAGTTTTGAACATCTCGGTCAAGTTAGTCATGTTTTTCCTTAGTTCATTAACTTCTTCTTAGGATGCCATTTTCTTATCTTTCTTTTTATGTCGAATTAGTTTATCAAATAGTAGTACTTGAATGAAAGTATTGTCCTTGATTAACCGCCCTTATCTCCTTGACCAAGTGCTGTGGAAAAGGAAGTTATGGGTACTTATTGTTAATTATTTGACTCAAACTCAATTCAACATGCAATAGATGGGAAGAAATCATGGAAGAATGTGGAGAGTGATATGTATGGAGAAAGCATGTAGAGAGTGGAAAGATGATGTAGATGGAGAGATGTGGAAGAATTAGGAATAGAGTGGACCCCCAACTCAAATGACAGAAAGAGCAACTCATGCATGAACCTAAGACATGGTCATGATGTGAAAAGAGTATGTGCAAAGTGTGTGAATACTTGTGAGTGTAAGTGATATGTTCAAGACTCGTGTCATGACCATGTGACTAGACTATGGGACTAAACTCAAACAAAGAATAAGTTAAGACCTCACGTATGTGCACTAAACTGGACAGGCTACATTATTTTAGTCATAACTTTTGATCTGTCTTCTAATTAGATGAAACCAATGCCAGATGAAAAATAAACTCAGGGCCATAGATCCATACGTTGTATAACTCGTAATTCTTTTTAGAACTCCGGTTATGACCTAAACAAGTTGATGCTTGTGCAGTATACGAAAATAAAAATCCGGGACTCAAAGGATAACTATGACTCAATATTAGACATATTTATTAGCTCAAATTAATTAATAAATTAATTAAGCAAAGTACTTTAGTCATTGGTTTGTTTTTTTAGACTTATACACAATTCAAACAAACGATTAGTGTAAACACATATAGATTATGCACAAGCAAGAATGCACAAAGAGTCAAGTAAGCACAATATGATGCAATGAGTTTGCAACCTAACCAGGGCTCTAGTTATCTAAAGTTCAAGGATAAGGGTTAGTCAAAGAGGGTCCATGGTTATGAGTCCGAATGCATCGCGCGGAAGCCTTACCTTTGGAAGGGTTGGCTCGTATGGATAGGACCCCACAAGTTAAACTTTTTTCCATGGTTAATCCCATCGACCTTGTAAGCAACGATGTGATTAAGCAACTGCAAAAGACTAAGGTGGAAATGAATGTTTGGAAGCTTTTGGCTACCTCCCACGAGCATCAAAAGGCTGTAATGAATGCTCATGTGAAGATAGGGGTTGATAGTGACATGACTCCTGAAGGGCTAGTCAGCATTCTCACTACTGAATTGCTGAGTACCAACAATCCGATTTCATTTTCTGATAAGGATTTGCCTCCGGAAGGGGATAAACATAACAAGGCCTTACACCTTACTGTGGTGTGTCAGTAGATGAATGTTCCCATGAGCCTAGTTGATAATTACTCAGCAATCATTGTATGCCCGCTGCGCACTGCGAAGAAGCTGGGCATAAAAGATGAAGAATTAATTCCCTCTACTCAAGGGATTCGTGCTTATGATAATACCCACCGTTAAGCCGTGGGTACTATCACGTTGACTATCACTACTGGAGCCATTGAACGTCGCACAAAGTTTTAGGTGGTGGACATTCAGGCTTCTTTCAATCTGTTATTAGGTCGCCCTTGGCTTCATGAGCTAAAGGCAATCCCATCATCGCTGCACCAGATAGTCAAAGCCATAGTTAGAAGGGTTCCAATAACCATTGATGCCTCTCCTATGCGTATACAAGTTATTGACACTACCATTGTTCATGTCGAGCATGATGAGGAAGACGAGGATCTCTAGGGGTTCTCTCTAGAAGATGTTCTCATGATTGAAGAAGAGGAGAAGTGTCACATTGATTTTGATGCTTATTCAAATGTCAACATTAATGCAATCATGAAGAAGCAAGGGAATTTCCCTGGAATGACCCTCGGCATCAAGAAAAAGATGGCTAAAATTTGGGGCCACCCAGGTGTACCCAAGTAAAACTCCTTTGGCTTGGGATTCAAGCCAACTAAAGAAGATATGAAACAAGCTCTCTTGAAGATGAAAGCTCGCAACAATGCTCGAACCATGAAAACAGATATGACCATGGATCCTTATCCCCTCATTCTCAATGGCCAATACATCAAAGAAGGGGAAGACTTCCCATGCTATGAATTCCCCGAGCCTTTCATCCACAATGGCAAACGTGAGCCAGGGTTCGAGGTGTTCATGGATTGTGATTTCATCGACGAAGGCGATGTGTTCTCAGCAGCTGAGAAACCAACCAGTCCAAGCTTTGATAATATGAATATTAATCTTCTTTTCGGGCTGGAAAAGAATGAACCTAAGTACATCGACAATGATAATTATGAGCTCATTCAATCTGTCATGTCAAGCAAAGTTTTCGACCCCTCTGAGTTAATTATCCCAGCTGATGGTGTTTTAAAGAGATGGCGCAAGACGGTGATGATCACTACGCCGAGTGGAGAAAAGCTGGAAGTGACCACTGGCAAAGGCCTTATGTTTGATGAATCTAAATCGTCTGGGTCTGAGTCCGAGTTTGAGTCTGTTGATGAGTTGTAGGATCTAAGGCCGACCCCCTTTCAGCTATTAAGTCTTTTTCTGTGGTTCCTCCTAGTGTTGAGCCTATTGTCGAGTCTCCTCCCTCTATCCTAAATAATTTCGGTGAGGTCGCAGCTGACCTCGCCCTCTCTGCTGTAATGTTTAATGAATTCAATAAGATGCGTACCTTTGCTTACGATGCTAGTCATTCCCCCTAATCCTGATCAATATTGCTTTACTAATGATAAAAATGACAAAGAAATAATAAAAGCAATGAAGGAACAAGAAAATAAAACTGCAATTATTGAAGATACATAAATAGTTAATATTTCCAATGATACGAATATCAAAGAAGTTAAATTTGGAATAACACTAAGTCAAGACGAACGCAAAGAGCTAATTAACTTGCTTAGTGAATTTGTTGATGTATTTTCTTGGACATACCAAGATATGCAAGACATTGACAGGGATATAGCTAAGCATATGATACCACTCATTCCAGGTATGAAGCCAGTCAAACAAAAGCTACGTCGTACGAAACCGGATGTGGCTCTCAAAATCAAGGAAGAAATCAGAAAGCAGCTGGCTGCAGGTTTCATCAGAGTATCCAAGTATCCAGAGTGGATAGCTAATGTGGTTCCAGTTCCAAAGAAATATGGAAGGGTCAGAATCTGTGTTGCATACAGGGATCTCAACAAGGCAAGCCTAAAAGATGGGTTCCCTCTACCTCACATTGACATTATGGTCAACAATACAGCAAACCATGCACTCCTCTCCTTCATGGACGGCTACTCTGGATATATTCAAGTACTGATGGTCGAGGAAGACATGGAGAAAACCACATTCATTACACAATGGGGTACATATTGCTATACGGTAATGCCATTCGGGTTGAAAAACGCGGGTGCCACCTACCATAGAGCAGCTATAACATTGTTACATGATATGATGCTTAAAGAGGTGGAGGTCTATGTTGATGATATGATCATCAAGTCAAACGATCGGCAAGGCCACATCATTGCACTTTGCAAATTCTTTGAACGACTTCGCAAATACAATATGAGATTGAATCCAACAAAGTGTGCATTCGGAGTTACATCAGGCAAACTCCTTGGCTATGTGCTCAGTTCTCGAGGGATTGAAATAGATCCCACAAAAGTCAAGGCAATCATGGGCATGCCACCACCCAAGACTAAGAAAGAGATTCGAGGTTTTATCAGAAGATTACAATATATAAGTAGGTTCATATCAAAACTCACTGCGATATGTGAACTTATATTCAAGAAACTAAAGAAGAATATTCCAATTACATGGGACGATGACTGCCAAAAAGCTTTCGACAAGATCAAAGAGTACCTGGCAAATCCACCCATGCTAGCACCAGTAATACCTAACTTTCCTCTTTGACTCTACCTTACGATCACAAGAGAAACGATGGGAGCAATGCTAGCACAAGAGATCGAAAGCAAATAAAATGCAATCTATTATATGAGTAAGAAGCTTCAAGGTTATGAGACCAGGTACATGCCACTTGAAAAGTTGTGTCTCACACTCGTGTGGGTCGCACAGAAGTTAAGACATTACATGCTCACTCATACAGTGCATGTCGTATCAAAGATGGATCCTCTCAAGTACTTGTTCGAGAAGGCAATACTCAATGGCAGATTATCAAGGTGGATAGTGAACCTTGCTCAGTTTGATTTGAGATTTGTACCACAAAAGGGCATCAAAGGTTCTACAGTTTTTGATTTCTTGGCAGATTTCCCACTAGAAGAAGTTTAGAAAGAAGAAGAAGAGTATAATTTCCCTGACGAAGATTTACTCATGACCGAAGATGATAGCTGGACGCTCTATTTCGATGGAGCTACGAACCAAAAAGGTTGTGGTGTAGGAGTCTTGGTCGTATCACCCAACGAAGAACACATCCTAATTTCCATGAAGCTCGATTTGATGTCACCAACAACGCTGTAGAATATGAAGCGTGCATCTTGTGATTAGAAACAGCTATGACCTTGGGAATTAAAAAGCTCAAAATCTATGGCGACTCGTCACTGATCATCAGCCAGATCTCTAAGAGATGGAAAGTGAGAAGTGAAAGTCTCGCTACGTATGAAGCTCGTCTAGAAACTCTCACAGAGCAACTAGATGAAGTGGAATACACATACTTGCCTAGAGAAGAGAATCAGTTTGTCGACGCACTAGCTAGGTTGGCATCAATGGTGCGAATTCCAAGAGACATAGTTAGAATGCCATTGATTATAGAAAGAAGGTATGAGCCGGCTTATGTTCACGCGCTTGACGATGAACAAGAGTCACAAGAAGAAGATAAAGATCCATGATATACATATATCCTTAACTATGTGACAAAGGGAGAATATCCTCCTAACACTGATAAAAGGGAACGTTGTGCTTTGAGGCTTCTGGTCTCACAATATGTGCTCCTTAGGGGAAAACTCCACAAAAGGATCGCACAAGGGAGAAATCTGTTATGCATAGCCAAAAAAGAAGCATATAGAACCATGGAAAACCTTCATGCCGGAATATGTGGAACGCATATGAATGCTAAGATGTTAGTCAAAAAGATTCAACAACAAGGTTATTATTGGACAACAATGGAGAAAGATTGCCACGAATATGTCAAGAAATGTATGAAGTGTTAGGTCTACACATACACTTCTCCATGGCCTTTCTCTTCTTGAGGAATCGATATCATTGGGAAGATAACACCACAGGACAAGGGGGACACTAATTTATTCTTGTAGCAATTGACTACTTCACTAAATGGGTCAAAGCTGCTTCATATGCTAAACTTATTGCAAAACATGAAGCTCAATTCATCGTGAAGAACATCATATGCCACTACGGCGTACCGCACGAAATGATCAGTGATAATGGGACGCATTTCCAAGCCGAGTGTGCCGAACTATTACAGAGATATCTTATCAAGCACATATCATCACCCTGCAGACCACAAACTAATGGTGCGGTTGAATCAGCTAATTAGAATGTGAAAACTATCATCGAAAAAATGACTTAAAATTACAAAGATTGATCAAACAAGCTACATTTCGCTCTTTGGGGTTATCGAACTTCCGTTCGTACATCAACGGGGGCTAGCCCTTTTTCTTTAGTCTATGGAGTTGAAGTCGTACAATCAATCGAGTTAGAAATCCCTTCTCTACGGATTGCGTTAGAAAGCCAAAAAGATGAAGTCGACTAAATTAAAGCGAGATATGATGAACTAGTCTTACTTGACGAAAAACGCTTGGCATCTTTGCATCATGTCCGAATCTACCAACAACGTATGGCACGACACTTCAATAAAAAAGTCGAAAATAGGAATATCAAATAAGGTGATTTAGTGCTTAAGGCACTGCGTAAAAATGTGTTAGATCCAAAAGGAAAATTTAGAACAAATAGGTCAGGTCCATACATTGTCAAGTCCAATTTTTTGGGCGGAGCGGCACAACTAGTAGACGTGGATGGCAACGGCTTCCACAATTTAACAAACTTGGATCAACTCAAGAAATTTTATCCCTAGTTGCATAGGATCAAGACCCGATAGAGCTACGTTTGGCCTGATTCCTTTTTAAGGATACGTAGGAAACCTCGTAAGGGGGCCCGGCCACTTTAAAAATAAAAATCCCTCCTTCGTCGGCCAAATACCGCACACAAAGCAACAACATGCGAAAAAACCAAGAAAATCGCACACTGTGCCACGTCAGTACCCACCACATCACAGCAGAGTTATGGTAGAAGTTTTTGATTTCGCATATGGCACGATGCATTGCGCTGCGGCAAAAACCACCGCGTTGCGGCATACACCATCCGCACCACTGCAAAATACACCGCGACACGGCAAGATTTTGGCATAAAAATGCAGCACAAAAGCACTGTATCACGTTAAAATGTACCGTGTCGCGGCAAAAATCACCATGACGCGGCAAACAGCTTTTCCGGGATTTTGCACTTTTGTTAATTATTTTACGATTATTTCGTTCTTCCACTGCGTCCGACTTCTTCACTCGGATAAATTAAATAAAAAAATAAAATAATAAAAAGTCATTATAAGTTTTATTAAGGCAAAAATAAATATGCTATTATTAATGATGTAAATGTCACTACAACTATTGGCATTATACAGCTTATTTAAAATTAAAACTTAAATCATAAAAGCAAAGCAATATTGCTCTAGTCCTTCTTAGCCTTAGGAATTTCTTTCTTCTTTTCAACTAGGTCGACCTTCACCATTAGTGTGTCCTTTGTAGCTCGAACCGTCACACCTCTAGTAGAGCTTTCACCTCTCTCAGGTTTCTTAGATGTTTCTCTCTATACAACATCTTGTCCTTGCCCTTTCCTTTTACCCAAATCTTCTTCTTAGGCATGACAGGAGTCTTAAACGCAATTCCTTGCGTTCTCGGACCAAGACAATCTTAAGGAGGTGCCTTCTTACTTCCAAGTCGATCCTTCACATCACCGTCAAATCTACGTGATCTAACTCGCTATCTCCTACTTCGAGGGTTCAACCATGATTTGTATGCACTAGACAAGGGTGTAGGAGGTTGATTACTCGCAGAAAAGGTCCACAAGGGTCTTCTAATCCAATACGTCTCATACTGATGAACATTACTTTAATGCAATGATACTTCACGAGGGCTATCATTATAGCATGGAACTACTTGTTAATGTCCATATTGTCGCATCAATCCGGAAGGGCAATAAAAAGTCAATTTTGAGAGACTAGGAATACGACAATACAGGGTATCATTCGTCCTGACCATCCTAATAAGCCTCCACCAAGGCACCACCCATCGAATGGAAAATTCTTTCTTCGCAAAGAATAACTTCCAATCATCATATAACATGTTTTTAGAGTAGTTTTTCTTCCTACGCACTAGATCATTCGGACCATATTTTTCAATATCATCGGGGGCTTCAAAGAGTTCCAAACACTCCATCAACCAAATCTAAAAAAAAAATTGATGGAGCGCCGTGACACGACATATAGCATCGTGTCGCGGTAAACAGTACCGTGGCATAGTGCCAGCCACGTGTCACAGTTATCAAACAGAAGTTGTTTTTACCTGCAACAATACTAGAGAGCCCTACCTGACGGCTTTCCGGTCAGATTTTGCTTTGTCGAGACCACGTAGAGTTTCTCCAAGGTATGTAGGCATAGGGGATCTTCTAGATTCAACATGTTCAAGCACAGATGCTAAGGTAGAATGTGCTACTCTACCCTTTGCAAATAAAAGCTTTCTAAACATGCAAAAAATATAAGCTCTCCTACGGTATACATGGTATGTCTCAGAGACAAGACGATGGAAATATAAATTTGCAAGCTTTTCTAGATCTACCTCGTTACCAAACAAAATTTTATTTAAATCAGGATCTGTCAGATTTATATGACGCTCAAAATCCTGTAATAATATTTACGCAGAGTAGGCATTGCAATGAGAACTCAAGCAGGGAAGCCAAATATAGCACCAAATTCCTCCGGTAGAGGACATATTTCATCATAATCAAACTTGAAACAATGGGTTTCCGGACTCCAATAGTCTAAGGCCTCTCTCAGAAACTCATGTTCAATTACTAAATGCCTTAACGCCAATAAACCTCTAACGTGGAACAATTCTAGCTCTCTTTTCTCTGTATTGGTCAAAGAATATGACTAGTCACGCAACGTATTATCGTAATTCTGAGACATTATTATTGAAATATGAAATTTTAGTTATTTTATCTTTCGCAATTATGCATATCACGAATTAACTGGTCGTAATTTATAGCCAAAATAGTCTAGAAACGCAAAAAATTTATCCTGTCCCATGCTCAAACACACCGCTACACTGTTTGCGCGCCACGACATGGTAGAGTACACCGTGTCACGGGACAAATTGCCATGACGCGGCAACATCTACCGTGACACGGCACTGGCCACGTGTCACGGTGGTTACGCGTCATTAGTTTTTTATCCTTGACCTTTTTTTCCAGATTTTTCTTTTATTTTTCCTTAACTTTTTATCCTTCAAACTCTTTTTTTGAGAGTTTTATTTCTAATAAAATTCTCCTTTTATTTTATTTTTACATTTATTTTCATTTTTTTTATTTTTGGGGAAGTTGTAAAACTTGTCTCGTTTTTTTATTTATTTTTATTTTTGGGAAAGTTGTAAAACTTGTCCCTTTTTTTATTTTTATTTTCTTTTTATTTTTGCGTAAGTTGTAAAACTTGTCCCATTTTTTTTTCTTTTTATTGTTGGGGAAGTTGTAAAACTTGTCCTAATTTTTTTATTTCTTTTTATAATTTTTCCATTCCTTTTTTCATATTTTTTTTTCTTTTGGGAGAAAGTCGGTACCCTCCACTTACGAAAAAACTAATGGTTTTTTTGTTGTCTTATTAATAAACACAATCACACACAAACAGTCACAGGCACACACTAACATACATACTAACCGAATAAATAAAGTGTCAAATACAGAGAGTGTGAATAACATGTACAAGAGTGATTCATGGTACATAAGTAGTGTGAATGTACATAATAAAACCCTCGGTCAAAAATCTCCAGGTTTAGAAGAAATAGGATCAGTGTCATCACGAGACTGCGAGTGTAGACACCCAAATGTGTCTCCCAAAAAACCAAACCCAGTGATGAATATCCTTCACGTCGCTTGATTATCGAACAAGGTAAAATGTGAAAAGTCTAGTGATGTGGTTGTTTTTAATAAAAAATACTTCTTTTTGTTTTCGAAAATATTCCTTTTCGTACCCTATTTATGAAAAACGTCCAATCTAGTTTAGTTTGATCCATGATAAGGGTCCAATAATAGTGTAGTTGGATTGGGCTTGAAAAGAGCTTTCCAACGATATATTATAAGCCCAATTCCAATAAATAATGAGGAAGTTATGGCCAAAATACTAAACTGGGCCCAAATCGGATTTTACCTACGATCCAATGATCATGTGGAGGGTCCAAAGGTTTAATCCTATTCCTAAACTAATTAGGATTAATTATAAGATTCTATGAGTTTCTAAAAGATCTTAATTATCCTTTTTGAAAAGATAAAATCAAAGAATTTGAAATTGAATAAAACTTTCCTTTTTTAAGTCCTAATTCTATTCGAATTTAAAGATGTTCAAACACAGTCAGATATTATTGCCTCATAATCTTTATTCAAATATTATATGGTTGGATAGATCTTGATATTATCTTTCCAATGATATATTATAATATTAATTCCGCGCTATAACTGAAAAAGATATGATAAAAATAAAATCCGCAAAAAACTGTCCCACCGCCAAACGACAGGTCTGTCGGCTAGCGCTAATACCTGTCGCCTTGCGCTGCTCCTGTTGTCCGGTGCTAACTCCTGTCATTGACGAGAGGAGGTCTTTTATTCCGAATGGGACTTAAACTTTTTTCTGTCGTATCTCGAGCTATTTTTTCTATAAATAGGGGTCGTATCTCCCCATTTTTAATCATTCACAATAATCATCTCTCTCTAAGAAAGCTAAAAGCTTTCTTTCTCTCTCTATTCTTTTTCTAAACCTTCCCTTTTACAAAATTCCACATACATTAGTTCTAGACACACCTAGCCATGTTCGAGGTTGCCTTCGCCCTAGACGTGAAAGTTTGATAATTTCTGAGGGTTTGGTCCCAAATTTCTATTTCAATTATATAATTTAATTGTTTGATTTAATATTTTCCTTAAAGTTACTAAAGCGTGTATTTTGTTATTAGAAAGAGATACGAGACATCCAAGTAAGTAGTTTGATTGTTATTCTTTTGATATAGAAATCATGCTTTAATTATTTTAATTCCTAGTATTCATGTTAGGATGTCTTTATGATTCCTAGTATCATGTTTAGGGTAATAACTAAGATTTCTAATATCATTTATGGTTGCTTCCTATTCCTTCTATTATGTTAGTACCATGTTAGGGATAAAGCTTTGATCTTTAATGCTTAGTGACATGCTAGGATTTGTTATTAATCTTGTTAGTATCATGCCTAGGATCTTGCTATTGTTATTATGCTTTCAAGAGATTGAGAATATTATTATGATGATTGTGATTATTTTATGTTTCTTTATATTGTTTTTGTTATTGCTTGATCACGCCTTTTATGCATGTTTAAAGGGAATTTGTACTTGTAATCACGCTTAATAAGATAATTAATAATCTTGTTTAGGCTAATATGATTATAATTCAAGTGATCGCCAATAATAGTTTTGTTTGTGCATTAATATTGAACCAACATAGATGAAACAGGTTTAGGGTAAACCTATTAATTGTATATTAGTCAAAAAGCGCACATGAATACGAGAAGAATAAAGTAGAGGCCTATTTTTAGGGCAGGTTCAATCTCTTTAGGTTGAATTTGTACCTTCATCCCCGAATATCCAGTCATGGTTCCAGACCTATTGGAGTTAGCGATCTCATGGATCGTGAAGGGGTGTAACCTTCACCCTGTGAACGGTTTACATGTTCCTAAAACTTGTTGGCGACTCTTTTACTCTAGCTTCCTTCCCTTTGGACGCCACCAAACTTAAGTGTATGATCACAGTGGGGCTCAAGTGTTGGATGCTTGAAATATTCCCTACAGTTTTTTTGTGACTCCGCTGGAGATGGATTTCTATTTTAATTCCTGAAATTTATTTTGGCAATAATTTAAAATGAGTGGATGAGACTCGAAAATTTCTAAGTATTTTATGTGCGTAATTTTGATTAACATTGTGGCATATGCATAAAAAGGTTCGCATTGGCAAGACCATCCGTAATGCGTAAAAAACATAGGATTTTTACACGTAGGAAATTAGGGAAATATCTTTCACAATTAAAGTCGAAATAACACTGCGAAAACTGGAAAATTCAAGAACAGAATGCTGCTGAGAAATGTAGAAATTAGCGTTGAGAAAACAGCGTCATCGCCGAGCGATGGCTCTTTCGCCTGGCGACAGTACTTGTCGTCTGGCGACAGAGGCATCGTCTGGTGACAGATGCTATTTTCTCATGCTAAATTCTTCCAATATCGAGCGAAAAACCTACCTTCTTGTTTCGACTAGTTTCTAGTACTTTTTGCTCGGTTTTACTTTCTCATTGAGTTTTTCCCTTTTTTCTGAAACCCATATGTGTTCTACATATGGCCATAACCCTCTTGGAATTCACGCTCCATCTACCCAATCGAATGCTCCTGGAAACAAAGGGTACATTCGTGTTTGTTGAATTCACCAAACTATGGAAGCGAGTTTAACTCGCGGGGTCCCATCCACTCGCGCCAACCTTTCCAAAGGTAAGGCTTCCATGCATTTCATCCGGACTCATAACCATGGACCCTCTTCGACTAACCCATATCCTGAACTTTGGTGAACTAGAGCCATGGTTAGCTTGCAAACTCATTGCATCATATTGTGACTATTTGACTACTTGTGCATTATTTGTTTGTGCATAACCTATATGTGTTTCCACTAACCATTTGTTTGACTTGTGAATGAGTTTAAATAAACTAATTAATGACTAAAGGACTTTGCTAAATTAATTAATTAATTAATAAATGATTAAAATCTAAATTAATTGATACAACTTAACTTAGTACGACTTTAGGCTTGTCCTTTTGAAGTAAAAATACTGAAACAGTCTGGACTGTAGCGCCATGCGCTAGTCATTAGCGCCAGGCGGCAATGTTGTCATCTGGCGCTGGTACTTAGCGTTTGGCGACAGTCCAGTTTTCTGATCGAGTCTTCGCGACGAGTTTAATTAATCAGTTTGCTTATTTGGTTGAATCAGTTTATTAATGGCAATAGTCATGTTTAGTCCTTAATTAAGTCTAGTCACATAGTCTAGTCCCATGGTTATGACACGAGTCAAACATGTAACCTACACTCACTAGTCTTAGCACACACTTTATACATATGTCACCCTGACCATGTCTTAGGTTCATGCATGAGTCGTTCTTTCCGTCATTTTAGTTGGGGGTTCACTCTATTCCTAATTTTTCCATGTCTCTCTATCTACATCACCTTTCTATGCATATCTTACACTTTCCTTCTTAAACACTTTCTACATTCACATTCCTTCATCTTACATGCTTCCTCCATTCATCATTCACCTCATTACACTCTTTTCCCATCCGTGCATGTTGAATCGAGTTTGAGTCATGTGATTGACAAACAAAAAAAAGGGTAATGATGAAACAAATGCACAAAACAAGCTTCTCACCAAGATTTCATGCTTTCTTCTTCTTTTTTCCAAACCCTTACCCAACAAGTCTAGCATAGGTACCCTTCATCCTCCTTAGATTTTTTTTTAGAGTTTGATTTCTACCCTTTACTTTTTAAATAAAATGAGCATTTATTTCTTTGCATATGATCATTGCATTTCATTAAAAAAAAATCTATGTCGAACTAAGCACAAGGTATTTCTTCTTGCTTTTGTTTTGCTCGAGGACGAGCGAAACTCTAGCTTGTGGGAGTTTGATGAGTGTCATTTATGGCACTTTTTTGACCTCTTTTAGGATGGATTTTCATTGTTTTATATCACTTTTATCTCCTTTTCTTTATTCTTATTTGATATTTCTCTAGGTTGTGATTTCCTTTATTGTTTTCTCATTTTCTTGCATTTCTTAGTTTGTTTTGCTTTTTCTCTTTTATTTGTTTGCCATTCTTGAATTTCAGGGATTTGGTAACGTCTAAGGATCCAAATGACCCTCTCTCGAGATTTTCAAAGCCAAAGGTGCAATCTGGTTCCTCCTCTTGAAGCTCAAAAGTGAAGGAGTGCAAAAGCCAAGTCTTCAAGGCCGTGCTCTCATGCTGCATGGACATCAAAATCGGTGTTGAAGCCACCGTGAAGGCCTCTAGTGACTGCCTTCCTCAACATGTATCAAGTGGAGTGCACGAGGATCATCAACGACCGCACGAGAGGGAAGTGCCCTGCTCCAAGGTGTGGGTGCGCATAAGTGAGGAGCGGGCGGGCAGGCCCTGTGGGCGGCTGCGCAAGTGTAAGGTGCGGCCACGCACCTCCTCTTCCCCTGTTCCGTACCCATTTTTGAGTGGCCGTGCTTGTGAAGGAGAGGCCGCGCCATTTGGTGTTCCTTTTAGACGTTCAACTAACTCTTCCATTGTTAGTTTTACTACATATAGAATTTCTTCATTTCTAGAGAGAGAATGAGGAAGAATGAGTTTTGATTTAGCTTAGAATTAGATTTAAGAGAGAAAAGCTCAAATTGGGGAAACTTTTGTTCTTAGATTCTTGAGTGAGAAACTTGGGGAATTTGATGAATGCTACTTTCAACCTTCTTCCTCTTTGATTTTGATCAATGTTTTTTAAGAATTTTTTACTCTTTAATGCAATTTCATGTTTGATACTTGAATTTGATTGAATTACTTGTTGTTTGTTTGATTTGATTTTTGATAAGTTTGAGCATATTTTGAATACAATGTTGATGATGAAATTTGTGATTAGATTAGTTTTGTTATTCAAATTTGCAATATGTAGTGAGTGCATTACTTGTTAGGGATAGGGTGAAGCATGTCTGAGTGATAATTCATTGCTAATTTGGGGATTTTGATTAATCATCATTGTGATTAAATTGGTTGGTGAAATTTGTGCATGTGATTGATATCTTGAGGAGTGATCAACCTTAATTATTAAGGTAGATTGCATAATAGTTTGCATTGGTACGAAAAATTAATTTGGAAGCTATTATTATCGATTGATCTTGTTTTCCTTTGAATTTGTAGAGACATCTAGCTTGACCATAGGAAATAGCTCTTTGAGTGATTTTGATTGCATTTGTTGCTTTCCCTCACATTGTATGCTTGGTCGATTTCTTTCCTAATTAGTGTGATTGTCATGAGTGCACATGGATCCTAATTCCCTAGCATCCTTTATATCATTCTTGTGTTCATTTAATTACGTTGTTTAGTTTGCTAGACCAACCCTCACTTAGGATTCAGAATAGCTTAGCTTGAGACCTTAGTAAATACCACATTCCCTTAGGTTCGACTCGGACTTACCGTTATACCTAGGGTTGGGTTTGGTTTTACAAATTTGGTTTTGATCGGGGAATTTAGAAATCAACAACCTAGGTTTCACCCGCGTCAAACATACTGACTCAACTATCTCTGGTACAAACGGTATGTCCTCATCCTCCGCCGCCGGATGCGTCTCACGAATTAACGACCCAAAAGCGTCGGTATACGTCACCTCCGCCGTTGGAGGCACCCAACTACCTACCTCGACTCGCTAAAATATATACAATAAAAAGAGTCAAAGTTCCGAACAATAGATAAAGAAAGACAAAAAGAAAAGAAAAATGCTAACCGGGACAAAGCTGGGAAAGGAGTCAGCCTAGATGCAACAAATACTGGGTAAGACACATCTGGTAGCACCAACTGCTCCTGTAGGGAATATTTCAAGCATCCCACACTTGAGCCCCATTGTGATCATACACTTAAGCATGGTGCCGTCCAAAGGGAAGGAAGCTAGGGCAAAAGAGTCGCCAACAAGTTTTAGAAATTTGTAAACCGTTCACAGGGTAAAGGTTACACCCCTTCACGATCCATGAGATCGCTAACTCCATAGTGGTCCAGAATCATGACTGGATATTCGGCGATGAGGGTACAAATCCAACATAAAAGAGATTGAACCTACCCTAAAAATAGGCCTCTACTTTATTCTTCTCATATTCGTGTGCGAATTCTAACTAAAATACAATCATTAGATTAGCCCTAAACCTGTTTAATCTATGTTGGTTGAATATTAATGCACAAACAAATCTATTATTGACGATCACTTGAATTAAAATCACATTAACCTAAATAAAATTATAAATTATCTTATTAAGCGTGATTACAAGTACAAATTCCCTTTAAACCTGCAAGAAAGGGTGTGATCAAGCAATAACAACAGTATATCAAGCAACATAATAACAACAAATCATCATCATCATCTTAATAATCCCAATAAAGCATAATAATATTAGCAAGACCCTAGGCATGATACTAACAAGATTAATAACAAATCCTAGTATGTCACTAAACAATAAAGATTAAATATTTATCCCTAACATGATACTAGCATGATAGAAGAAAATAGGAAGCAATGCAACCTAAGCATGATACTATAAAGCAATAAACAACATCCTAACATGATGCTAGAAATTAAATTAATATAAGCATGATTTCTATAGAAATAAAGCAATAAAATTACTCAATTTGTTGCCTCGTATCTCTTTCTATCAAAACAATACACGCGTTTGCAATTTCAAGGAAAATAATAAATTGTAAATCTAATCAAAGAATAGAAATAAGATTTGGGACCAAACCCTAAGAAATTATCAACCTTTCACGTCTAGGGCGAAGGCAACTTCGAGCTTGGTTAGGTGTGTCTAGAACTCGTGAATGTTGTATTGTGTTTGTAAAAAGGCTAGGCTAGAAAGAGGGAGAAAGAACAAGCTATTGATAAAGAGAGAAGAGAATAGAATTAGATGATTTTTGATGATTGAGAACGGGGAATAAAGACCCTATTTATAGAGAAAATAGTTTCGAAATGATCAGAAAAAGCTCGAATTTGATTCGGAGTAAAACTACTTTCATCGCGGCACGATGGAGTTATCGTTTCACAAAGATGAACGCGTTAATGTAAAACTATACGGAGTCCTTAATCTAATTAAACTCGATCAATTAACATCCGTACTTATCTTTTAAGAACCAGATTTAATCTTTTAAAACACTTGTTTTATTCGAAATAAAATTCTTTATTTTCTATTATTAATCCTAATCCCACTAGAATTCAAAGAAACCTTCTAGATTATACTAGAAGATTAAAATCAATCCTAATGATTTTAGGAATAATAATTAATGGGCCCTCCACTTTATCATTGGGCCGTATATAAAACTCATGTCAGGCCCAATTTAGTATTTTGGTCATTACTTCCTCTTTATTCATCGGAATTGGGATTAGAATATATCGTTGGATAGCTCTTTTCGAGCCAAATCCAAATACACTATTATTGGACCCTTATCATGAACCAAATTCAACCGGACTGGACAATTTCCATAAATATAGTACGAAAACAAATATTTTCGAATACAGAAAGAAGCATTTTTATTAAAACGACTGCATTACAAGACTTGTCACATTTCACCTTGTTCGATAATCAATGACGTGAAAGATATTCATCAATGGGTTTGGTTTTTGGGGAGACACAATCAGATGTCTATAGAAGCCCCTACTTTTACTGAGTTTGGAGAAACCTAGGTTTCGAAAACAAAAGTCAAAGTAACAATAAGGACGGAGAATGATTCAAAACGTTCTGCGATCCTAAATCATTCTTATAACACCGATTCTGCAAACTAGCATTATTCAAACAGATAAAAGAGTTAAGAAACGCGTATCTTGCACCGTCGAGTACACGTCTCCGGGGTAACCGGTTTTTTTTTGCATGCTGTTGTGACGACCTCCATAGTATCTCGTGAATGCCATCTGAAGGCAACATTGCCTCGCTATCTTCATCTGTTTGTGACAATACTCCACAATACCTTGGGAACATCGTCAAATGTGATTGTACTTCATCATCTCAAGTGTTGTGGCAGTACCTCACCACGGTAGTACCTCGCCACTATAGAAAATCTCCTCTATACTTCGGGACATCGTCGAAAACCGCTGCTTGTAGCCCTCTTCAGTCTTGCTGTGGCAATCTTCCTAGGGAAGAATATTGAAAACCATCGCTTGTTGATCCTCAATTTTCTAGTGCTTCGCTGATATTTTGCTGTGATTGCTTGCTATGCCAGTACCTCGGTGCATTTTGTAATGAGCCGGTACTTTGGCGCTTGTGCTTGCTTTGAGAACCAATACCATGGTGCTTGTGATGAGCCAGTACTTAGGCGCTTAAGTAAAGTGAGATGACCATCGTTAGGCCGATCACTAATCATGTCATAGCGATTGTAATAAAGCAGACTACTAATCATGTCAATTTTCTTATATGGGCTAACTTGGCGTACCAAGGAACCTGATTTGCTGATTAAAGTCCACGTAAGCCATTTATTGGGCCAAGGATTGCATTGCAGAAGAATGAAGAGCCAGCGCATGCTGCCACGTGTCATCGCATCGCGACAGCTCTATCGCGGTGCGATGGTTCCATTGCGGCGCGATAGAGTCGCGTTTTCTGGAATAAAACCCCTTCTTCTTCCTCATTTCGTCGTTTGCTTCATTTCTTGCTCGGTTTCGCTCGAAACTTCAAATCGTTTGTTCTTGCTTGTTTTTCAACCAAATTTGCTCAAATTTCTTGAAAATTGAAGCTCTCGATCTCTAGTTTTTCGATCTATATAAGTTTTGCTCAAACTCCTCCTAGTTTGGATGAATTTCGTGCATGTTATTTTCGAAAAAACCGAGAATAATCTTGCTTGTTTTGCTTTGTTTATCAAATTTCTTCCCATGAAATTGCTTGTTTATGCTTTTATATCTCCTTAGGAGTGTTTTAAGACTAATTTGACTCAATTTGGTGAAGAAACGAACGTTTTGCCATTGGTGGGCACTTTGAGTTTGCGAGAACAATGTGACTCATTCTTCATGTTTTTGCTAGCTATTCATTCATAATTTGTCACAATATTTGTCATAGTATTGCAAGAAATTGTTTGATTGCTTAGAAAATGCTATTTTTGCTTGAATTAAAAACATGCTCTGTTTTAGTACTACGCACTTCGTTTTTGACGAACATAGCATCATGCGGCTAGGCGAACCTTAGATACTTTAGAACCTTTTTGTTTTGTTGTTTGCTTGCATAATTAGCATGTCTCGACGACACGGTTCTGGCTCACGCTCTTGTGGGGCTCACCGAGAGGACGAGCCCGTCGACGCTGGCGAGGGGTCTTCTTTAAGCCTCGGGGAGTTCCCTGAGTGGGATGGGCATACCTTGTATTTTGCGCCCCGGTTTCATATCTCAGAGCGTGTTCGGCTCAGGATGACTAACGAGCGACTTCGTTGCCATGGTTTGGGCAATGACACTATTGGGCAGCTATACAATTCTTACTTTTGCAACAACGAGGGGTTGCTTGTGCTGTGGGTTTGATTCCCTTGTTGCATGCCACTCGGGCTCTTTATTCTTTAAGGTCCAGCCGTTTCTTGGTTCAAGCTTTGGTGGAATTCTTTTGGGATACCACCAACATGTTCCATTTTCCATGGGGTGAGATAACTGTCACTCCCCTTGACTTCTCTATCATCATCGGATTGGAGTTTCAAGCTGTAGTTCCTTTCGGTAGCGATACTACCCTTTTCTCCCCTGAGGTAGAGGAGCTGCTAGGTCCCATCGTTATTCGGGCCCGCGGCGAGTCTCGACCATTATAGATAAGTAGCTGATCCATTTGTTGGACTTTGCTAGTAGAGGCTTTTCTAGATGATGCGACCACCTCGGAGCAGCGGGTGCGCATCTTCGTTTTGATTCTTCTGTCAGGGTCCTTCACTCCTTACAAGGGTTGCCGAGTGCTACTCTACTATTTGCCTCCTCTTCGCGACCTTCGAGCGGTCGGGACTTTTGACAGGGCAAGCTTGGCCTATGTTGACTTCCTACTGGGATAGTGACTCGCCTGTCATTATCGTAGCTTTGACGAAGAGGACTATCGAGCTTTTGGAGGATCATAGTGGTGTATTCTATTCTCCTCGACAAAAGTTTACTTTTGACGTTTAGCCTTTGCCGACGTTTAGCCTTTGCCGACGTTACAGGTGTGGTTCTACGAGTATATGCAATCCTTGGCGCCAGCTAGGCTTTCACCTCGAGGGCTCCCTGTTGCTGCTAGTTGGGGAGGCTGTTATACTGACCAGACTGCTACTGCCCTTATTCAAGAGCTACTTTTCTCGGTATACATTGCTCGTCATTTTTATTCATTCTTCTGAGTAGAGATTCCAACTCACGAGTGTTCGTTTTGCAGGGACCTAAGGTCCACTTCCGTCAATGGCTGATTTTAATGTTCCTGCGCGGGTTGTCTAGTACACAGCTCAGCGGCACTACTTTTAGGGGACGTATGATGTTGTGGTGTATCTGGGCGAGAGAGTTGCGATTCAGCACTCTTTGGAGTCTTTTGTTGTTCCTACCCGTCCTTCACGGCATATGATGGACCAAGCAGACTTGAGAGTTTATATGGGTAGGTCGCCAGCCGGTACGGAGTGGGAGCGTCATAGCCATTCGAACCGGAGTTATGGTGAGAAACTTTTGCCACGGTTCGCTCCACCACCTTGCTTGTCATAGGAGGTGGAGGTATATTTTGCATCATTTGATTTATTCTTTTGATATCCCCCAGCAAGTTCTAATCGCTTAGATTTTATTCTTGCAGGCTGTGGCGGCGGCTGCGGAGTTTGTACCTCCACCGGTGTCTATTACCTATTAGGAGTCTTTTGGCCCGATTGAGGAGATGATTCCTCTGGTGCTTCGTGGAGAAGTCGATAGCTCGTCACCGAACCCGGGTGAGCCATCTATCATTATTTTGTTTACATGCATGTTTTTTTTTATTGTTCCTAACTTTATTGCTTGGCAGTTTTCCCGCGAGGTGATGACGGTGATGGCGAGAGAAATGGACGCCTTTCGTTATCAGCTCGTGAGGTTGAGTCACCGAGCTACCTGTCGTCGCGGAAGTGATGGCATGGAGGTATTTCTCTTTGACTTTTACTTTATTTTTGCTTCACTTACTTTTCTTGTATTTGACTCGGCTTGTTTTTCTATTTTCACCTGTTCCTCCGTCACGTACTCATACGAGACTCGAGGATAGGAGGGAGAGATCCGGATTTGGCTCGAGGCGTTGTCATACTTCGGTAAGGAACAAGGGTGGTCGAGCGGAGTCGGATCAGACTATTGTAGTGAAGGGTTTCGGTTCTTCTTCTGAGGGTGTATCGGGAGGCCGATTGGCCAAGGAGGCGTGACATCAGCTCCTTTTGCGGGTGGTGGGACGTACGAGGTTGGCTCGTCGTCATAGCAGTCGAAGCAGCCCCAGGAGCCGGGACCTTAGTAGGGTGAGCCAGGATGGGCTGGCCCTGCTCTTTAGCTCCCGACTACTAGTGATCTTGAGGCTGGTGAGGGATTAAATTCGCAGACTGTGCAGTTTTTAGATACATTTGGGATTCCTCCTCATTTGCGTCCTCCGGTGTCGTAGTTGTACTTGTGCTTTTTTATTGGACGTTGTAGGAATTTGATTTGTATTTTTTGACACGTATGTTAGATATGTTGTATATACATCCTATGATTACTATGTCTATTTTATTTTTTGTATTTTTATTTTTCATTTTATGTGCATGTGAAAAAAATTGTGATTAATTTTTACGCAAAAATTCCGTCATTTTTATTATTAAATAGAGGGTATACGACTTCCTCCCCCAAAAAGAAAAAAATGAAAAATAGAATTGAGTTTGACTAAAAATAAGCTTAAAATTAATTAAACTTAAAATAACAAAAAAAGGGATAAGTGTTTGAAAGAAAATTGCCAAAAATAAGGATGGATAAGGCTTTGAAAAGAATCAAACCGTAAAGTCAAAGTACAAATCCGAGTCGAAATTGGATAAAACACGGTCAGCTTAGCATGTTATTCTAACGCGGTAAAAACCAAGCCATCGCGGCGTGACGCTCCTATCGCAGTGCGATGGTTTTATTTTTCCTGATTCTTTTAGGATTCGATTTACGTCAGTTTCTATTTATAAATAGCCTCCAAATTTGTCGATTACAGCATAATTCAAGCAAATTAAAAATATTCAGCTTATTAATTTTTACTCAAATAGCCATGTCTAAGACTTTTAGCGATTTTACTTGTGAGTAGTGTCGGTCTTTGTCTGCCAAAGAGAGGAAAAAGCTTGACTTTTTCCACTTGGGGGGTTTATATGGTACTAAGGGGGTAGATCTTGACATAGATTTTATTCATACTTCCTTAGAATATTGGGATTCAAATACCCATTGCTTTAAATTTGGTTATGATGAAATTTGCCCTTTATCGGAAGAATTTGATGCCATTGTTGGCTTCCCCTCTTTAGATCTTGTGGTAATTCCTAAGGTGAACGAATATTATTATAAGGATTTTGAGCGTTTCCTTAACCTTAGAGATAGAGACTTAAAAGACATAGTGCATGGGAATGTAATAAATTTGAAAGAACTTGCACGTTTTTATTTTGATAGACCACGCTCTGAGTCTTTTCATGTTTATAGGGGGAGGGCTTTCCTCTTTTGCATGTTTAGCCAATATCTCCTCGCTAGTGGAAAAATTCATGAGAGTTAAGCAATTTTAGCATCTGTCATGGAGCAAATTAAATCAGGAAGGAATCTAATGCCATTAATTGTTGGAGAAACTATGCTTAGTTTAGATGAACTAAAAAGAGATCCGAAAGAACCTCTTAGAGGTTCTCAAATTTTATTACAGGTAGAAAATCAATACTTTTAATTACAGAAATAAAAAATATTTAATTTTGTATGGTAATACTAATTATTTGCATTGAATTTTTTTGCAGATTTGGCTAATGGAAAGGCTTGATTAATAGCCCTCCTGATAATGTTGAAAAGTATACACCAAATTGCCTTGTAAGGAGGAAGAAGCGTTTCTCCATAAAGATGGGCCGCCGGGAGTGGAGTAGAATCTTTGAAACTCACGACTTTGCCATTAAAGGGGTTGTTCCTTGGTGGAAGATTGAGAAGATGGTTGGTGTCGATAAACAACCTTTTTTCCGTCTTCCAAGTTTGTCCAAGTTAACCTTTTACTACCCTTCTAGAGTTAAAATACAATATAGCCTTGCTCAAACTGTTCTTTCTGGGGATCTTCGTTGCCCTTACGAATTTCCTGTTTCACAAGATGTAGAATGATTTGATGACTATTGGTGTGCTAGACCTTTGTGGGAAGTAGTTATCCAAAAAGTTCCTCCTTCTTTGTTTAGAGATGTGAAGCAATGGTTACTTGGTAGATCTCAAAAGGACAAGAACAAAGTCCGAAACATGTGCAAGACCAATGTTAAAGATCGCCTAGGAGATAAGAAAATCCCTCCCAAAGATCGCGTAGGTGCAAGAGTTAAATTCAAGACTCCTATTGTGCCGAAGAAAAAGAGTGTTGTGAAAAGCAAAGAGAAAAGGAAAGCTGACTCCACAGAAAAGAAAGTATGGGTAGAAAAGAAACATGGTGCGATGGCTAAAGGAGAAACTATTGATACTAAGATTGTGTGTAGATCTTCTAAAGGATCCCTATTGGTGAAAGAGATGGATGATGAAGAAGAGGCAGATAAGAATTGGAAAAGGGCTAGAAAGGAGAAGACAGATTAGAGCATTGCTTTTACATTCAATTTATTAGTCTATTTTTATTTTCAAGTCAATTTAAACTTTAAGCTTTATTTTAATTCCATCAATATTGTAATTTTACTTTTATTAATGCAATTTCCATCTTTTTAAATTAAATCGAATTTTTTACATTGAATTATTTATTAAAGCAATGAAACAACTTGAATTGATTTAGAAAATTGTTCGAGCACGGAAGTCGAAAATTTCCCGAAATACACCAAAATTTGCCCAGATTGACGAAAACGAACTGGCGCTGGAAATTTGAATTCATCGCGGCGCGACAAACTCGTCGCGGCGCGATACCTCTGTCGTTGAGCGACAGATTTTGTCGTAGCGCTAGACTTGAATTATACGCGACGTTCGCTCTGTGTTGGCGTGCTGATGCAGAGGTGTGAGATTTGTAAAAATTAAAGTGGTCGCACCCAGTAAAGGGTTTCCTATGTATCCTTTCCTTAAGAATCAGGCCAAACGTAGCTCTTTTGAGTATGCTACTCAAGTTATCACCGGTAGAATTTCTTAAGTTGGACAAGATTTGTAATATTTGTGAATTCATTACCATCCATATCAGTTAGTTTTGCGGCACCTCCTAATAGGATAGGTTTCACGATATATGGTCCGGACGAATTAGGCCTAAATTTGGTTTCTTTGGTTAAGAACATTTTTCCTTAATGCTTTTAACACTAAGTCTCCTACTTTGATGTTTCTTATCTTGAACTTTTTATTGAAGTGTCTAGCCATGCGAGTTTGGTAGAATTGAGTATGATGTAGAGCTTCTAGTCGTTTTTAATCGAGTAGAATTCGTTCTTCATATCTTGCTCTAGTCCATTCGACCTCATCGAGTTTACTCTCCAACGTGATGTGTAAGGAAGGTATTTCTAATTCCACAGGTTGTACGTCATCCATTCCATAGACTAAGGAAAAAGACATATTTCCAGTGGATGAACGAATTGACATGCGATAACCCCAAAGAGCGAAATAGAGTTTGTCAGGCCAATCCTTGTAGTTTTCTGTCATTTTTTTTATGATAGTGTTTAAATTCTTATTGGCCGCCTCTACCGCGCCATTTGCTTGAGGCTTGTATGGGGAAGAGTGATGATGTTGAATACCATATTTTTGAAGCAATTCTTCACATTCCGCTTGAAAGTGAGTTCCATTGTCACTTATCATTTCATGTAGGATTCCATATCGACATATGATGTTTCTTTCGATAAAGAGTGCTACATGTTTTGCGTTGAGTTTTGCATATGATGCTGCTTTAGCCCATTTTGTGAAGTAATCAATTGCTACTAGGATGTACTCATGGCCTCCTGTCCAAGGAGGAGTGATTTTTCCAATAATGTCTATTCCCCATGTTTAGAATGGCCATGGTGATGTATTGGTGTAAAGAAGTGATGGAGGAACGTGTTGTAGGTTAGCGTATATTTGGCATTTAGGGCATCTTTTTACATATTGATGGCAAAACCTATTCTTGGTAGTCCAATAGTATCCTTGGTGCATTACTTTTTGGGCTAGCATTTTGCCATTCATGTGAGTTCCACATACTTTCGTGGATTATTCTCATTGCCCTTTGAGCTTCCTTTTTGCCTACACATAGGAAAGCTCTACCCTTAGGTACCCTTTTATGTAGCTCGTCATTTACGAGTACATATTGGGAAGCCAAAATTCTTAGTGCTCGCTTCGCTCTCTTGTCAGCGTGAAATGGATATTCTCCTTTGGTGACATACTTTAGGATGTTAGTATCCCAAGGTTCTTCTTCTTCTTCTCCTTCTCCTTGAACTACTTCATCATCTTCTATAGTTTGGATATAAGCTGGTTTATGCCTTTTCTATATTGTTAGAGGCATTTGCTCAATTTCCTTAGGAATTCTAACCATTGAGGCTAGTCTTGCCAAGGCGTTAGCAAATTGATTTTCCTCTCTTGGTAGATATGTGTATTCTACCTTTCTAGTTGATTGGTAAGAGTTTCCAGATATGTTTGGTAAGGAACCAAGCTTTCACTCCTTACTTTCCATCTTTTGTAAATCTGATTAATGATTAAGGAAGAATCTCCGAATATTCGAAATTTCTTTACTCCCAATGCTAGAGCTGTTTCGAGGCCTACCACACATACCTCATATTCCGCAGCACTGTTGGTAACATCGAAATCTAACGTTAGGGAGATTGGGACATGTTCTTATTTAGGTGATACTAATAATAGTCCTACGCCACATCCTTTGTTTTGAGGCTCTGTCGAAGTATAACGTCCAAGTATCATCTTCCGTCTCTTTAGTTACTGTTAGGTACAATCGAAGAGGGATTCCTAGAAGCGCTGGTGCTAATACAAGAGGATTAGCAAGATAGACTTTGATCTTTTCAAAGACTTTTTGACACTCTTCGTCCCATATTACTAGCACATTCTTATTAAGTTTCTTGAATATTGGTTCACATATTGTGGTTAGCTTGGATATGAACCTACTTATGTATTGCAACCGGCTAATAAATCCTCGAATTTGCTTCTCAGTCTTGGGCGGCGGCATTGACATAATTGCTTTGATCTTAGTTGGGTCTATCTCTATTCCTCTAGAGATAATGACATAGCCTAAGAGTTTTCCTAAGGTGACTCCAAAAGCACACTTGGCTGGGTTTAGCCTCATGTTGTATTTCCATAGTCTTTCGAAGAATTTTCTTAAGGCTACTTGGTGTCCTAGACGGTATTTTGATTTTACAATCATATCATCCACAGAGAGTTCAACTTCTTTATGCATCATATAATGGAGTAAGGTAGTCGTTGCTCTTTGTTAAGTGGCACCCGCGTTTTTCAACCAGAATGGCATTACCGTGTCACAGTAATTACCCTAAGGTGTTACAAATGTAGTTTTTTCTATGTCTTCTTTAGCCATGAGAATCTGGTTATAACCTGCGTACCTATCCATAAATGAGAGAAGTACGTGATTTGCTGTTTTATAAAATGTCGATGAAGTCGTCCTTCGGACTTGCCTTATTTAAATTTCTGTAGTCGACACACATTCTTACCTTTCCATCTTTCTTAGGAACTGGCACCACATTTGCGACCTATTCGGGGTAATTGGATACCCTGATAAAACCTGCAGTTATTTGTTTTTGAACTTCTTTTATTTTAAGAGCTACGTCGGGTTTCATTCGACGTAATTTTTGTTTTATAGGTTTCATTTTTGGAATTAGTGGTATTGTGTGTTGAGTTATTTCTCTATTTATTCCTAGCATATCTTCGTATGACCAAGCAAACACATCAATAAATTCTTTTAGTAGATTAATTAAATCGGTCCTTTCTTCTTTACTAAGGGTTAGACCAATTTTAACTTCTCTTTTAATGGTTGGATCTTTTGAGATATCAATCGTTTTGGTGTCTTCAATTATAGGTGTTTTGTTTTCAAGTGATTCATTCCCTTAATTATTTCTTTATCACTTTCATTGTTAGTCAAGCAATGCTTGTCATCTTGATTAAGAGAATGAGACAAGGAGTAAGTATATGAATACATGTTATTGAATTTAGAAACCATTACATCAAATAAAGAAATGACCGTTGGGACTTGACTACTAACTATCCTAGGAGTAGATTTTGAAGTAGAAGGGAGAGAAGGAGATGCTACTATAGAGGGCTTAGAGGACTCGACTACAGATTCGGACTCATCGAACATTGGTCCTTGTCTTGTTGTTATAGAGATCTTTCTTACACTTGGCGTAGTCACCTTCACAGTCTTTCGCCATCCTCAAACTAATCCTTCTGCCGGAGTAATAAGCTTTATGGGATCAAAGTCTTCGCTTTGCAAGGTCGTTTGGATAAGCGCATAATTATCGTCGTTGCGCTTAGCCTCATTTTTCTCGTAGCCAAAGATTAGTCCCATGACATTAAAATCAAAGCATGGGGGTGCTTTCTCTTTGTGAATAGGGGTTGGAATCTCATCTAGGAAGTTGCAATCAAAAAAGATTTCGAATCCTGGTTGTCTTACCCCATTTTTGACAAAGGGCTTAGGAAATTCATGGATAATCCTCACCCTCTTTTATGAATTGACCGTTTAGAGTGAGAGGATATTGGTCAATTGGGATTGCTTTCTTTTGAGTACGAGCAGTCCTCCGTGCATTAATCTTTTCCCGGGCTTGCTTATAGTCTTTCAGAATTGGTTCAAAGCCAAGTCTAAAAGTATCTAATTTAGGAAGGCCAAGCGATCCCATTTGTGTTGCTACTCCCTTATTCTTTCCTAGAGTCATTCCAGGAAAGTTTCCTTGCTTTCAGAGCATGCCATTGACTATCATGTTTGAATGAAGGTCATAGTGAAGAGGGGTCTTTTCATCTTCCTCGATGAAAGAGACCTCTTCAACACTGAAGCCCCATAAATCTTCGTCATTTTCATCATGCTCCACGTTTATGGTAGGTTTATCTATTGCCTTAATTCTAATTGGGGAAGCATCGATTGTGACGGGAATTCCTCTATCTAGGGCCTTCACTTGTTGATGAAGAGACGAAGGGACGACCTTAAGGTCATGAAGCCAAGGGCGTCCCAATAATAAGTTCAAAGAGGCTTTAATGTCTACCACTTGGAAGGTAGTAGCATGTTAAATAATTCCTGCCGTGACATTCATCATTATGGTTCCAAGAGCTTTGCGACAAGTGTTGTCATAAGCTTTTATGCCTTGCAGACGAAGATAAGTCTTCATCTCTTATTCCTAGCACCCTCGCAGTTCGAAGTGGGAAAACAATGATCGCTGACCCATTATCTACAAGAGTCATTGGGACATTCATTCTCTTGCAGATTACTGTGAGGTTTAAGGCTTTATTGAGCTTATCACCTTCTAGAGGTAAGTCCTTGTCAGAAAAGGTGATTAGATTGATGGAGCTAGGAAGATCACTCGTGAGGAAGTCAGCCAACCCTTTAGGAGTGGTTTCTGAGTCTATTCCTACCTTAGCCAAGGCATCCATTACCGCGACTTTATGCTCACAGATGTGGCTAGTAGTTTCCATACGTTCATCTCGACCTTAGTCTTCTTAAGTTGTTTGACAACATCATTGTCTTCTATGATTGGTATGGGAATTTGTTGAGTAGTAGGAATGGGTTGTGTTGTAATAGGAGGTTGCATTCTCCCTGATCTTGTGAGGACGTCGATAGGAGAATCCTCTTCATCCCAAATGTCATTGACTTGGTAAATTCATGAAAGTGAGCTTTCTTCCACATCTTTAAGGTAAACATCCTCATCATCACTATCCCATACTCCATTGATGCTAGAACCTTTATCTAGTTGCATTTGAACCAAATTTTTACTATCAATTAGTCCTTGGACTAGATCCTTGAATTTGAAACAGTGTTCTATGGTATGCCCTCCTGATTGATGTTACGGACAGTGGAATCTATCCGTCCTTTTTAGTGATTCAAATGGTCTTGGCTCGAGAGGTTTAATCTTCCCATTCTCGAAGAGTATTTGAAACATGTTCGCTTAAGAGGTCCCAATAGGTGTATATGGCTTGTTACTCCTTTTGGGTGTTTCGATTACTTTGAGAGAAAAGGGTTTTCTTTCGGAAGGCTTAATGGGTCTCATTTTTTCAGCCATGCGTCTTTTCTACATCTCCTTTGCTTCTTGGAGGGAATAGTGAAATTGGGTCATCGTTGCCCTCATTATGTTTATGAGCACCTATGTATCCTCCTTAGAAGCTGGTTTTTATTTGGAGGAAAATCACTCATGGCATCGAAAAAGATGTCCTCCTCTTCTTTACTGTCATGAGTTTCTTTAATTTGTTTGATGAGGAGTGATGGGTCAGCATGACCTTCCTCATCAGAAACGGCCAAGGAATTCAAAATTGGAGCATTATTCATACTTGGCTTCTTGCTTGCAGGAGGTAATGCAAGTTTATTGCTATTAATTAGATCCTGAATTGCTTCCTTTAACTTCCAGCAGTTTTTAATAGGATGACCCTTGCCTTGATGGTATTTGCATTGTGTATAGGATTCCAATTAGCCGTCCTCCTTTCGACTGGTGGATCTCTAAATGGTCCAATAGGAGTTGTGAGACATTTTGCATGAAGACGATCAAATGCTGTGTCATAACTTATGCCAATAGGTGTGAAGTTTCTCCTAAATGGCTTCTTTTGTCCTTGATTATTCATAGCTAGGACCTCATTCACATTAAAGGTGCTAACATTGTTTGAGTGGGTAGTTTTGGTAGAAGAAGGATTTTCGTTCTTTTTTCCTTTCCAGCCACTGTTGGAAGTGTTAGCAGCTTTTTGTTTTGCAAGGTCGTCTTCAATGTTGATTCCTATGTCATAGACGGCCTTGAAAGTACTCAAATTGCTTTGGTACTTGAGATGCTTGGAGTACTTTTCTTGGAGGTTCTTGATGAACATCCTTCAGATTCTTTTTCAGTAGGAACCTCAACCATTTTGGCAGAAGTTTCACTCCACATGTTAAAGAAGGAAGTGAATCCTTCATTCTCTTTTTGTTTCAACATCTCAAATTCTCTATGTTCAGTTTTAACTTGAATATTGCATTTGTATCTATCTATGAAAGCGTTTTTTATCGAATCTCAAGAAGAAATTTTTTTTTTATCAAGGAAAAAGAACCATTGTTGACAAACGATTCTAAAGATAGTGAAAACAACGAATGGAAAGCCTTCCTATCAAACCCTTTAATATTCATTATTGTTTCAAAAGCTCTAAAGTGGAAGTAGGGGTTGTCAGTTGGTTTGAATCTTGGGATGTCATTGGCATTGATTTCTGCGGAAGAAATTCCTTGTCCACCGAGACCCCTTGTGAGCTAATCCCCTGGAACTTATAGTCATTGGAGAGCTTGCTCAAGCTCTATTCCATTCGCTCCATATGTTGTTGTTTCGCAGGGTCATTGACTTAAAGAGCAATAGTCTTCATCATCTAAGTTAAACTACCAAGGTTTTGCCTAAGCTCATTGACTTCTTCCTAAGTTGCCATTTTCTTCTTAGCTTTTTTCTTTTGTCGAATCGGTTTTATCAAAGAGTAAAACTTGGACGAAAGCGTTGTCCTTGATTAGTCGCCCTTCCTTTCTTGACCAAGAGCTGTAAATTAAACCATATTTGACTTAATGACTTGACTCAAATTGACTTTGAATTTATTCGTTTTAAAGGCAAAGAAGCAAAAATAGGGTGTATATTTTTGGGAATCAAGTATGGGGTTTAAGAAACCTGGTTATGTTTGGAGAATTAATATCCGACTTACCCCCCTAAAAAAATGATGGAAAACACACGCACACAAGACTTTCTAAACATGGTCAGGGTGAAACACATATACATAGTGTGTGCTTAAGAGAGTGAGTGAAAGTGGCATGCTTTGACACTTGTGTAAGACCATGAGACTACGTGCTTAGACTCAAATAGGGACTAAATACAGCTTTTCCTGTTAATAATTTGGTTGATTAGAAGACTAAAGTAGAAAACTGAACTGTCGCCGAAGTAAAGGAACTGTAGCGAAACGTCAGGGGCCATCGCGGTACGATAATATTATCACGTCGCGATGGACACTTTCGTGTCGCGCCACAGGTTAAACCTTCGCGTCACTACTGAAGCGTCGGTCTAGGCCTATTTCCTGTGTTCTACTTTAAAAGGACAAGCCTAAAGTCATACTAAGTCAGTTTATTCAATTTATTAGTCTTTAATTAACCATATTAATTAATTAATTAATCAAGCAAAGTCCTATATAGTAATTAATTAGTTTATTTAAACTCTTAAGCAAGTCAAACAAACGGTTAGTGTAAATATGCACAAGCAAAGATGCACAAGTATTCAAGTAAGCACAATATGATGCAATGAGTTTGCAACCTAACCATGGCTCTAGTTCTCTAAAGTTCAAGGATAAAGGTTAGTCAGAGAGGGTCCATGGTTATGAGTCCAGATGCATCGCGCGGAAGCCTTACCTTTGGAGGGGTTGGCGTGTATGGAAGGGACCCCACAAGTTAAACTTGTTTCATGGTTTGGTGAATTCACAAACTGGGATGTACCCTTCGTTGCAATGAGCTTTCGATTGTAGATGGAGCATGAATTCGCAGAGGGTTATGGACATATGTATAACACATATGGGTTTAGAAAAGTGAGAAAAACTCAATCAGGAAGAAAAACCGAGCAAACAATACAAGAACCGGTCAAAGCAATAAGGTAGATTTCTGGCTCGGTATTAGAAGAACTTGGCGCAAGACAATAGGGACCATCACGAGACGATAGCCCTGTCGAGCCGCGATATTGCTATCGCGTCGGGATAGAGCTATCGCAATGCGACGGGCACTGTTTTCTCAGCACTTGTTCCTACATGCCTCAGCAGCTCTCTGTGTTCTTAAAATTTTCCAGTTTTCACAGCGTTATTTCGATTCTAGTTGTAAAAGATATTTCCCAAATTTCCTACGTGTAAAATTCCTATATTTTTTATGCATTACGGATGGTCTATCCAATGCGAATCTCTTTTATGCTATGCCAATAATGTCAATCAAAATTATGCACATGAATATTTAGAACTTTTTGAGTCTCATCCACTCATTCTAAATTATTGCCAAAATAAATTTGAAGAATTAAAATAGAAATCCTCTCCAGTGGAGTCGCTAAAATTTGTAAGGAATATTTCAAGCGTCCCACACTTGAGCCCCACTGTTATCATACACTTAAGCATGATGGCGTCCAAAGGGAAGGAATCTAGAGCAAAAGAGTCGCCAACAAGTTTTAGGAATGTAAACCGTTCACAGAGTGAAGGTTACACCCTTTCACGATCCATGAGATCGCTAACTCCATAGTGGTCCTGAACCATGACTGGATATATATTCGGGGATTAAGGTACAAATCCAACCTAAAAGAGATTGAACCTACCCTAAAAATAGGCCCATACTTTATTCTTCTCATATTCATGTGTGCTTTCTGACTAACATACAATCATTAGGTTAACCCTAAACCTATTTAATCTATGTTGGTTGAATATTAATGCACAAACAAATCTATTATTGGGGATCACTTGAATTAAAATCACATTATCCTATATAAAACTATTAATTATCTTATTAAGCGTAATTACAAGTACAAATTCCCTTTAAACCTGCAAGAGAGGGCGTGATCAAGTAATAACAACAATATATCAAGCAACATAATAATAACAAATCATCATCATCATCATCTTAATAATCTTAATAAAGCATAATAATATTAGCAAGACCCTAGGCATGATACTAACAAGATTAATAACAAATCCTAGCATGTCACTAAACAATAAAGATTAAAGCTTTAGCCCTAACATGATACTAGCATGATAGAAGAAAATAGGAAGCAACCTAAGCATGATACTAGAAAGCAATAAATAACATCCTAACATGATGTTAGAAATTAAATTAATATACGCATGATTTCTATAGAAATAAAGCAATAAAATTACTCAATTTGTTGCCTCGTATCTCTTTCTATCAAAACAATACATGCGTTAGTAACTTCAAGGAAAATATGAAATAGTAAGTCTAATAAAAAAAATTGAAATAAGATTTGCGACCAAAGCCTCAGAAATTATCAACCTTTCACGTCTAGGGCAAAGGCAACTTCGAGCTTGGTTAGGTGTGTATAGAACTCGCGAATACGGTATTGTGTTTGTAAAAAGGCTAGGCTAGAAAAAGGGAGAAAGAACAAGCTATTGCTTAAGAGAGAAGAGAATAGAATTAGATGATTGTTGATGATTGAAAACGGGGAATAAAGACCCTATTGACGGCAGGTGAACCTAGGTCATTGGAAGCTAGATTTCCTTATCAATACAAAATTTATGAATCTAAACCCAACCCAAGGTAAAGAGCAAGTCTAGGTCGAACCCAAGGGAAGGCGGTTTCACTAAAGTCAAGGCTAAGCTATACCGAAAACTCAAAGAAAATGGGTTGGTCTAAGCTATCTAGGTCAAATCAATCAAACAATTCAAATAGAAATCAATTATCAAAAACACTAGGGAATTTTGGATCCACATGCATCAATAATAAACTTGCTAATTCGAGGGAATTCAATCAACTAAGCAATGCGAGGGAAAACGAAATATGCAATCAAGATCATTCAAGAAGCTATTTCCTAGGGTCAAGCTAGATATCTCTACAAATGACTTCAAAGGAAAATTGTTAATCATGATCAATCGATAATAATAGCATCCAAATCAATTGTTCGTGTCATTAAAAGCTATTATGCAATCTAGCATGATCATCAAGGTTAGCTACTCCTCTTCAAACCAAGCACATGCACAAATTTCATCAACCAATTTAAACACATCAAGAAATCAATCAAAAACACCAAATTAGCTAATGATTATCACCAATACATGCTTCACCACATTCCCTAGTAAAGGAACTACTCACTAATCATGGTGAAATTAAAAGGCATAACAAAAGAAATCATAAATCTCATCATCAATATTGTAATCCAAACTTCAACAATCAATTTCAAGCTAACAATAGAAATTCAACAGTATATCAAAATCAAACATAAAATTGCATTGAAAAGTAAAGGATTCTTACAAAACTTTGTTCAATATCAAAGAGGAATGAGGATCTCAATAACACAATCATCAAACACCAAGTTTCTCTCTCTAAAATCTAAGAACAATATCACAAGATCAAGGGCTTCAATTCCTATTAATTGATTCTCCCTAAAAAAATGAAGGAAAATCTATATATAGTAAAACAAACTAAGGGGAAGTTAGTTAGACGTCCAAAAGATACCTCAAAAGGCGCGGCCTCTCACAACTATGCGCGGCCGCAGCAAAATGGGTACGAAAACTAGGAAGAGAGGGAGGTGCGGCCACTCTTGGCTCGCACGCGGCCGCGCAGTTGCTTGGCGTGACCGCTCCTCTCTCGCGCGCGCCTACGCCATCGGAGACGGACATGCTCTTCTTGTGCTGCCGAGACTGACCCCGTGAGCTCCAGATGAGCCATGATGATATAGGCAGTCTTTAGGAGCTCTCTTGGTGGGTTCGCCACCACCTTTTCATGCCCACACGGTATGAGGGCGCATCTTTGAAGACCTTGCTCTATGACTCCTTTGCTTTTGGGATTCAAAAGGAGAAACCGGGATATCTCTTTGGCTTGAAAATCCCGAGAGGAATACTATTGAGCCTCTCAAACATTGTCAACTTCCTAGAATCATAGAAAAACAAACAAGTAAAGAAGAAAATGCAAAATAAACTAGAAAAGCAAGAAAATAAGAAAACATCTAAAGAAAATGCAAAATAAAGAAAATGCTAGCAAAACTAGAGAAAAGGAAATAAAAGAGATACAAAAGTCATGTAAAATCATCCTAAAAGAGGCTAAATGAGTGCCATAAATGACACTCAACAACCTCCCCCAAGCTAAACTTTTGCTCGTCCTCGAGCAAAACAAAGCAAGAAGAAATAGGATGAAAGACTTATTCAAACAAAGAAAAAGAAAGAAAGAGATAAGAATATACACTAAGACTCACTTCGTAGGAATCATGGTTATTTTTAGCTGCAACAAGCCCTTTAAACCCCAAAGTCGCCAATGAGGACGAGTGAGGTCTCTTAAGGGTATCCTAAGAGTTTCACCCATAACTCTTAAAGGTAAAATGAGGCAAAATCATTAGAAGAAAGTAAGATAAAAAAATTCAAACAAGTAGCTAATGAAACGGACTTTTACAAGTGACCAAATGCAAGTGATTAAACAATTTTCTACACAATAATGGTATGCACATTTCAAGATATCTAAGGTTTATTGAAATATAGGATATGCTAAGCATAGAGAACTAATGAAACACAATTCACTTTCATCTTAAAACATTTTAACATATTCTCCCAATTAGCTTCAAATCCACTTTTAGCAAGCATCTCAATGATTCCTCGAAGGAACCGGAAAAAGAAAGAGATATAAGGCTACTCGACATCTTGACTAAGGTATACCGCTCTATAGGATTGACCCACATCTCCCTCCACTTACTTGTGACTTAACCACAAAGGTCAAAAGGTCTTGAGAAGGGTTGTAATGTAAGGGAGAGAAGGGTGAGGGTAGGCTAAAAATTTGAAATTTGGTGGTATACCTAAATTGTGAAGCAAAGGGTGATCAATCCTCAACACCATAATTAAGAAATCACCAAACAAAAACACCAACACCCCCAAGCATATTCAAATCCGAATTGACAATCATATATAAAAAAGCATAAGAACACTTCCCCCCAAGCTAAAATGAAGCATTGTCCTCAATGCTTAGGAAGAAAGCGGGTGAACCTAGGTCGTTGGAAACTAGATTTCCCGATCAAAACAAAATTTATGAATCTTAACCCAACACAAGGTATAGGGTAAGTCTTGGTCGAACCCAAGGGAAGGCGGTTTCACTAAAGTTAAGGCTAAGCTATTCTGAAAACTCAAAGAGAATGGGTTGGTCTAAGCTATCTAAGTCAAATCAATCAAACAATTCAAATAGAAATCAATTATCTAATATGGATCTAGGTCATCCAATGATGTAACCAACGAACCAAAACCCTAGAAGCAACGATTCTAAGGGTGAATTAAGGGCAACGACCTTAATTCCCTAGTCAAGCTAGTCTCAAACAACAATTATAAGCCAAGATAAACTTAAGCAAATCAAATTACTTCATAAACGTCCACCCTTCAATGAGGTGAGTCATATATATTTATAATACAACCTAAGGAAAACTAATTAGCTTAGGAAACCTAACTTAAGTTCCTAAGAAAGATGGTACTTGGAGAATGTGTGTGGATAGTAGAGCTGTGAACAACATTACTATTAAGTATAGATTTCCTATGCCTAGACTTGATGATATGCTTGATGAGTTGCATGGTGCTACTATATTTTCAAAAATTGATTTGAGAAGTGGCTATCACCAAATGAAAATTCGAGAATAGGATGAGTGGAAGACTGCTTTCAAAACCAAGCAAGGGTTGTGTGAGTTGATGGTTATGCCCTTTGGTTTATGTAATGCTCCTAGTTCATTCATGCGGTTGATGAATGAGGTATTGCACCCCATTCTTAATATCTTTGTGGTTGCTTACCTTGATGATATTCTCATTTATAGTAAGTCTAAAGAATAACACTTTGATAACTTGAGACATGTTTTTGAAGCACATAGAAAGCAACAATTGTATGGTAAAATGGAAAAGTGTTATTTTCTTGTGGCTAGTCTTCTGTTTTTTGGGATATATTGTTTCATGTGATGGTGTTAGGGTGGATCCAACTAAAGTTGCTGCTATATCTACTTGGCACGAGCCTAAGAATGCACATGATGTTCGAAGCTTTCAGGGCTTGGCTAGCTTCTATAGGCGGTTCATTAGAGACTTTAGTGCTCTTGCTGCACCTCTTACTGAGTTGACTAAGAAAGGTGAGTTTGTATGGTCTAAAGCTGCTAAGTTTGCATTTGAAGAGATCAAGAAAAGACTATGCAATGCGCTAGTTCTAGCACTTCGTGATTTTAGTAAGTTGTTAAAAGTTGAGACCGATGCAAGTGGTTTGGGTATTGGAGCTGTTTTATTGTAAGAAAAGAAACCTATTGCTTATTTCAGTGAGAAGTTAAGTAGTGCAAAACTTAACTATATCACTTATGACAAAGAAATCTATGCAATCATTCGAGCTTTGGAGCATTGGAGTCATTATCTTAGGCCTAAGCCTTTTGTATTGCATTCGGATCATGAGAGTTTAAAGCATATTCATGGGCGACAAAAGCTAAATGTGAGACATGCGAAGTAGGTGGAATTTCTTCAATCATTCACTTTCTGTTTGAAATACAAAGAAGGCAAAGAGAACGTAGTTGCGGATGCATTGTCTATAAGGAGTTACTTGCTTACTATGCTTGAAGCAAGAATACTTGGGTTCGAAATCCTCAAGGAACACTACGTCAATGATGTTGATTTCAAAGATTTGCTAGCTTCTCAAACTGGTATGTTCTCTGTTCACGATGGTTTTCTTTTTAAAGCTAACAAACTTTGCATTCCTAAGGGTAGTGTCCGTGAGCTTTTGGTGCATGAAGTTCATGGTGGAGGAATTGTAGTACACTTTGGTGCTCATAAGACTTATGAGTTGCTTTGTGAACATTTCTATTGGCCAAAGATTCTTGGTGATGTGCAACAAGTATTTGAAAAATGCGCTACATGTCAAAAGGCTAAGAGTTCTTTTCACAAAGGCTTGTATACTCCACTCCCAGTCCCTACTACTCCATGGGATAATGTATCAATGGAATTTATTGTTGGTTTTCCTAGAACCAAGAGAGGAAAGGATTCAATCATGGTTGTTGTTGATAAATTTTCAAAGATGCACGTTTTATTCCTTGTCACAAAACGGACGATGCTACTAATGTTGCTGATTTGTATTATAAAGAGGAAGTTCATTTGCAAGGTATTCCAAAGTCTATTGTTTCGGATCGAGACACTAAGTTCCTTAGCTACTTTTGGAAGTCACTTTGGAAATTAGTTGGTACAAAATTGTTGTTTAGTACTTCGCAACATCCACAAAATGATGGACAAACCGAAGTAACTAATAGGATTGTTAGAACACTCTTGCATGGGTTGGTTAGTAGGACAACTAAGGATTGGGACATCAAATTGGCACATGCTAAGTTTGCTTACCACCGTACATCTTCCTTTACTACAGGTTCTTCTCCTTTTGAAGTTCTTTATGGTATTAATCCTCATGTTCTTGTTGCTTTAATTGATTTGCCTAAGGAAGATCAAGCTCATTATGATGCTACTAAAAGGCAAGAAGTCTTTTACAAGACTTGTGAGGACATAAAGGTTTGAATTGAGAAGATGAATAAACGCTATAAAGAGATAGCAAATAAGAATAGAAAACAAGCTGTGTTTAATGAAGGTGACTTAGTTTGATTGAACTTGAGAAAAGAAAGGTTTCCAAAGAAACGCAAGAACAAGTTGATGCCTCGAGCAGATGGTCCTTTCAAAGTATTAAAGCGTTTTGGAAATAGTGCCTACAAGATTGAACTTCCTGATTCTTATGGTGGAGTTAGTGCAACTTTCAATGTTGGTGTTTATGAATTAATTTGATTTGCTTAAGTTTATCTTGGCTTATAATTGTTGTTTGAGACTAGCTTGACTAGGGAATTAAGGTCGTTGCCCTTAATTCACCCTTAGAATCGTTAGTTCTAGGGTTTTGCTTCGTTGGTTACATTGTAACACCCTACAAATTCCTTTCTTTTAAAATACCTGTTTTTCCCTGTTTAAAACTCAATGTAGGAAAATCTAAGACAATACCGCCAGCGTGAAAACGGCTAAGGCAACTATCAAAGACACACAGCGGAAGACTCTCCTTTAAAATATTTAAAACGACTCAACTTAAAAAGTCAACCAACGAAAGTAAAGTCAAACCAAAGTAAAATAAAGTCAAATCTACAACTTGGAACCATTGTAGGCCCTTAACAAAACCAAAGCAAACTCAAAACCTTTACGTTAGTCTTGCAAACAATAATAGCATAAAATAATTAAAGCAATAACACGTCATAAACTTATGGAAACTATCATGATTCGCTCTTCACTCATGCCCATCGTGAATATGCTTCATTACCTGAAAAGCTTCTCTATTCTTGTTTCCACTACTCTCCATTAAAAATGGGTCATCATAGGGCCAAGGTAAAGACAAGGCCAACAAACACACAAACACACAATCAGCAAAGCTGAGTACATAAGCGTACTTAAACACACTAACATGCTTTTACCTATCAATAAACAACTTACCTTGTTGCACCTGTTTACAAGAACACAACACAACAGAAGACTTCTAAACTAAGTAATTAAATAATTTATTTATTATTGATTACGCATCGAATGGGTTTTCCCCCCTAACCTGACCCAATAAAGGGGTACTAACACGGGAGTTAACCGTGCCAGTATAAAAGAACCACTCGTAAGTGGCGAAATTCCCGCGCATAATAATAAAAGGAAAATACAGCGTCGTGTACTCACAGTAGAAGTTATGGTCAATATAAAGTCGCATAACTCCCCCCATATGTTCATACAAAAGGTATATACATTCCAAGAGTTTTGGTGCGTAATCTCTTTCACTTTAGGTTATTTACATATTATTAAACTTGGTGATGACTCTCAAACCATAACAAAAATCAATCATTATGATTATTCAAACAATCAAATATACCAATTTAATTCTTGAATAATTAGTGACCACATAATATTTAATGTTGAACCTTTTTTAAATCTACCTCGGTGTCAAAGACGCCTTAAACGCATAGTGCGCCACAAATCCTATCCCTCGGTGTTAAAAACACCTTAAGTGTACTAAGGCACAAACATACAATTTATTTCTCGTGTACATAGACACTTACATAGCTCCTTCCTCATGCTTATAGCATCAATAAAAATTATATGAACCATAATAAAATTCCTTTTCAATATTCCAAACCAAATTAAACATTTAGTTTAATTAAACATGCTTTCTATCATGCCATAAATAAAAGTGTGGTTCATATTCAACATGCCAAACGATTTTTTTCAAATCAATAATCCATCACAAATAAATCATGCTTCGTAATCAATCACCAATATCAACAAAATCATAATTTTCAATCATAATCTAGCATGATACTACTTGGAATTAATTAATCACAACTACGTCAATGCTATTACATCATAAAAAATATGCTAAGTATGCGAGCGTACCTTAAATACGGTCTTAAAATCGCCACAACTAATAGAAATCATTCAATTCAAATTCTCCTACAAAGCAAAATCATAATATAGCATTAAAATCCACTCTACACAAATTTCCAGCAATATATACTCTTATTATACCACTCATAATTTAATAAAAACAAGCTGAAAATTTATTTAAAACCTCATACTTTAATCCCAAATAATGGGTAATTAAAATTCTTTCAAGAAACTTGATTTTGGCATACTACCAAAAATTTCAGCAATATATATTAATAAAAACTTGCTGTAATTATGCTTTAAAACCCTTAAATTAAAGGTTTAACCACCCTAAATCATAATCCTTCAATAATCTAGTGTTACAAATTAGGGCTTTTTAATTAGAATTAAAATCTGAAAATTAATTTGCACCATACTTAATGTCAATCATTAAAAAATTAACACAAAACCCATAGTTTATAATTAGATCTAGGATTTAAACAAAAGAAAAACAAAAAGATTAATTTTTTTATTTTTATTTTGCAAAAAGAAGGTGGCCGGACAGCAGGCCGGCACCACTGCCGGCTACTGCCAGCTTGCTGGTGGCACCGCCGCTGCTGCTGGCTGGTGTTGGTGGTGGCCGGCGGTGGTGAACTGATAAGGGGAAGGGGAAAATGAAAGTAAAAAAAGAAAGAAAAATAAAGGAGAAGGGAGAGAAAGTTTAGCTTGGGTATTCTCCACTCTGGGCTAAGTTTAATTTGCCCAAGTGTTGAATACTTATACCTCTTTCTTTAGAAACCCTTCTTACCTAAACTTTCCCTTTTTACACTTTCCTAATCTCTTTCCTAATTAAACTTTCCTAAATTAAATCCCCTTTTAATAAAATAATTAATTAAATAAAACTTTTCTTTTATAAAATATTTCCGAACTTGTTTAAAATAAATAATTAAAATATCATAAACAATTCATTTGAAATTATTTAAATAACCCACAAAATACTTATTTTAAATAAAATACGTATAAAAATACGAGGTATTATAGTCTACCCTTCTTGAAAGAAGTTTCGTCCCGAAACTTTGGTAAACAAAATTGAAACTTTTTTCCTCACTTTGTATAATATCGTTGTACTTTTTGTCATGCCTTTACCTTTTTGTGTCTCTTGAGAACACAACTACTCAAAATACATGTTAAAATTGTGCAAAAAACACAAAAATAACTAAAAGTATAGGGAAAAAGCGCGAAATTCTACCGCATTCTACCCCCCTTAAAGAAAACGAGTTACGTCCCCGTAACTCAACATACTTGAAACAATTCTGGGTATTTCTTTTTCATTTCATCCTCGGCTTCCCAAGTGGCTTCCTCATATTCTTGGTTAGACCATAGCACTATCACAATTTTAACTTTTTTATTGCGTGTACTACGCACTTTACTGTCAAGAATCTTGACAGGTCGTTCCTCATAGGTTAAGCTTTGGTGTAACTCAATGGTTTCAGGTTGTAACACATGAGACTTATCAAGGATATATCTTCTCAATTGAGACACATGAAATACATCATGAACTTTTGATGAGTATCATTTATGGCACTCTTAGGCTAGGTTTTCTTTGTAGTTTTATGCTCGTTTTTAGTCTTTTATGTCGTGGTTTTGCATAATAATGCTTGTTTTGCGTGTTTGTGTGTAAGTTTAGAGAAATGTGTGCTTTTAACGGTTTTCTTTCTATTTTATTCATTTCTCGGTTATCTTTTCTCGCTTCTCCGTTTCTTTGACTTGTTTTGTGGGTGTGTTAAGTTTCCCGAGGTTTAATTATCAAGGAGGAAGTTCGAGCACATTCAAGGAAGTTGATGGAGCTAAGTTCGGGAATCCAAACATGCAATTCAAGCTAGCTCCACAAGCACAAGGACCTTGGAAGCAATGCTTTGGCTCGAAGTGTTCGAGTGCTTGGAAGATAAAAGAGCTGCCCTTCACGCGGGCATCACCTCGAGTGCATAAATGATAGTGATGCTCGGGAGCGCGGAGATCGATCGAGCAAGCGAAGGAGGCAAGCCACGAGCACCACAAAAGGGGTGCGCGCGCGCGGTCCTCACTATGCGTGGACGCAGGCCTTGCTATGCGCGCGCGTGGCCTGGTGGTGCGCACTCACCAGGTGCCCCGTTCCCTTCGCTCGATTTTCTATTTATAGCTTTAGACTTTTCCTTTTTCGGGGTGAATGACTTATTTTGTACTTGGCACTTATTTTTCATAATTAGAAGAGAGAGAAGCTTAGGATTACTTGATTGTACTTGAATTTGATCTTTGATTTCTTCTTCTAATCAATGAAAGTTTGTGAGATTTCTTCCCTTTGAATTTACTCTTATTGCAATTTCCTTTTATTCTTGAAAGTTTGATTTGAACTTTAATCTTTGCCTTAGAAATTGTTTAATGATTGAATTTGTTCTTGATTAAACTTGAAATTAATATGTATGTGATTGAACTTGTTTTGTTTTTCAATTTCACCATGATTATTGAGTAGATTAATTACTAGGGAGAAGGGGAAGCATGCTTGATTGATGATTTATTGCTAGTTGATGATCCTTGATTGATTGAATTGTTGCAATTAAATTGGTTGACATAGTTGTGCGTGTGATTAATTAGACTAGGAGTGATCAACCTATAAGATTAATCTAGATTGCATTGCAAATTTCAATGGCATGAACCCTTGATTTGAGAATTGCTTTAATTGATTGAATTTGATTGTGATTTTCCTAGTTAGCCATTCATAGTGAACCCTAGCTTAGCTTATAGGAGATAGCTTTTGGATTGCTTTGGTTGCAACTATTGTTTGTCCTTTGTAATGTTTGAATTGATTGAGTGATCCATCAATTAGCATAATCATTGAGCTTGCATGTGGAACCTATATCCTTAGTGTTTAGTATATTGAATTTCTCGATTTATCTAGCTTTCTCGATACCTTAGTTACCAACCATATCTTTCTACAATCTTTAAAGTAGCTTGACCTAGGCTAGAGCTTGCACCTACTCATTCCTTTGGGTTCAACCCTTGACTTACCATATACTCGTATTAGGTTGGTCGAGTGTTTATAAATTTTTTTTGGCTCTAGGAAAGGGTAGAAAACGACCAACTTTTCCCTACGTCAACTTTGCTAAACTTCCATAGGCAAGGCCACCCTATAGGCTACTTTACCTATCCTTTACAGTATCTCATATGGACCAATATACTTTGGACTAAGATTTCCTTTCTTTCCAAATCTCATCACTCCCTTCATTAGTGACACCTTTAACAACACCTTATCGCCAACTTCAAACTCTTCTTCTCTACGCTTCAAATCTGCGTAGCTCTTTTGGCGATCTTGAGCTGCTTGAATTTTAGCTTGAATTTCCTTTACTTGCTTCACTGTATCCTCAATCATTTGAGGCCCTAGAATCATTGTTTCACTTATGTCGTTCCAACAAATGGGACTACGACACTTTTTCCCATACAAAGCCTCAAATGGAGCCATTCCTATGCTCGCATGATAACTATTATTATAGGAAAATTCAATTAAATCCAAGCCATCTTCCCATCCTCCTTGGAAATCTATAACACAAGTTATCAACATGTCCTCTAAGGTTTGAATGGTTCTCTCAGTTTGTCCATCCGTGGCAAGGTGAAACGCTGTACCCATCTTAAGTGTTATACAAAAGTTTTCTTGTACAATTTTCCAAAATTTTGAAAGAAACCTAGAATCTCTGTCAGACACAATATCTTTTGGAACGCCATGTAACCGCACAACATTTTTTATGTAAGCTTTTGCAAGTTGCTCCATCTTCCAAGTCTTCTTCATTAGTATAAACACTGTAGATTTCGTAAGCCTATCCATAACTACCAAAATGGTGTCATTTCCACTGTTTGACTTTGGAAGGCAAGTAAAAAAAAACCATTGAAATACAATCCCACTTCCATCCAGGAATTTCCAATGATTGCACAGTCCCTTGGGGTCTTTTGTGCTCTATCTTGACCTTTTGACAAGTCAAACACTTTGCTACAAATTCCGCAACGTCATTCTTTATTCTAGGCCACCAATAAACCTTTTTCAAATCCTTGTATTGCGACCCTCTTTCATTAACTTCCTTTTAACCTCCTCACAATTCTATGGTACGCACCATCGACCTTTGTACCTTAAACTCCCATCTTCATGAATTTTGAAATCTGTAACTTAGCCTTGTTTTATTTTCTTGGGAATCCTATCCAACTTCACATCTCCTACTTGATTTTCCCTTATTTCATCGAATATCGTTGGTTGGATGGTCAGGTTCGCAAGTATGCCTGCTAGTACTCCCTATTCTTCAACTTCTAAATTCATTTTCCTCATCTCTCTACATAACTCATTAGCCACTACTAAAGTATTTAATCCATGACTGATCTTACGACTTAGAGCATCTGCAACTACATTTGCTTTTCCTTCATGATACTGTATATCCAAGTCATAATCCGTCGTATACTCTAAACATCTCCTTTGACGAGAGTTTAAATCTTTTTGAGAGAAAATATATTTCAAACTTTAATGGTCTGTATAAATCCTACATTTCACTCCATACAAGTAATGCCGCCAAATCTTTAGTGCAAATATGATTGTAGCTAATTCTAAATCATGGGTTGGGTAATTTACTTCATGAGTCTTTAACTTCCTTGATGCATATGCAATCACCTTTCCATTTTTCATAAGCACACATCCCAAGCCATTCTTTAACGCATCACTATACACATCATAGATTCCACTATCGTTTGGCAATGTAAGCACTAGTGCTGTAATCAGCTTCTGTTTAAAGACTTGGAATTCTTCTACACACATTTCATCCCACTCGAACTTTCTGTCCTTCTTCATTAGAGTAGTCATAGGTTTAGCCATCTTTGAGAAATCCTTCAAAAATGCCTATAATACCCTGCTAAACCGAAGAAACTACAAACATTAGATACTGTTTTGAGCGTAGGCCAACCCTTCACAGCTTTGATCTTTGCTGGATCTACTTCCACTCCATCCTTAGACACAAAATTACCTATGAATGCTACCTTCTCTAACCAAAATTCACACATAGAGAACTTTACATAAAGGTTGTTTTCTCTTAGTGTTTGTAGAATTGCCCTCAAGTGCTCTACATGCTTCTCTTTGCTCTTTGAATACACCAATATGTCATCTATGAACACTACAACGAACTTATCCATAAATTGATGAAACACCCTATTCATCAAATCCATAAAGATTGCCGGTGCATTTGTCAATCTAAATGGCATCACTGTAAACTCATTGTGTCCATATCTTGTCCTAAATGCAGTTTTAGGAATGTCCTCCTCTGCAATCCTCAATTGGTGATACCCGGACCTCAAATCAATCTTAGAAAACACTGCTGCACCTTTTAACTGATCAAATAAATCATCAATCCTTGGTAGTGGATACTTGTTCTTTATTGTTACTTTATTCAATTCTTTGTAATCAATACACAAACTCATACTCCCATCTTTCTTCTTAACAAATAAGACTGGCGCTCCCCAAGGAGATGCGCTCGGTCTAATGTATCCTTTTTCCAATAAGTCCTACAGTTGCTCCTTTCATTCACTCATTTCTGCAGGTGTCATTCGATATGGTGCTTTGGATATTGGTGCTGTCCCTAGGACTAAATCTATTGTGAAATCAATTGCTCTCTTAGGTGGCATTCCAAGGATCTCCTCTAGAAATACATCTAAGGAACTCATTCACCACCTTTATATCCTCTGGTTTAGTTGCCTCCTCATGATCCATGTTTCTCACACTGCAGAAGTACACTGGATGCCCCTTTTTAATGTACTTTGCAAACTTTAACACGGATATTAACTTTGAGCATTTGGTTTCACCATGCATCCAATAAGTGACTGACTCATTCTCACTTGTGTTCATTTTCACCTTCTGCAATCGACAACTGATTTCTGTACTGTACTTACTCAACCAATCCATTCCCAGAATGAGATCAAAATCACTCAATCCAAACTCGATAAGGTCAGACAGAAACACTTTCCCTTCAATTTCTAAAGGCACGTCTTTGTAGGTCAACTACTTCTACTGTTTTCAAATAGTCTTTATGTTTCGAAACAATACCCTTTGAAATGAAAGAAAAAGTTGCACCAGAATTAAACAAAACTTTAACAGGAATAGAGTTAATAGAAAAAGTACTAGTGATGACATCTTTCGTGGAATCAGCCTCATGCCTACTTATCACATTCAGTTTCCTTGTAGCTCCACCTTTCTGTTGATTATTCCCACTGTTATTGTTGATGTTCTTTGCTCTATTTTGCTACACTCCCTTATTCCCAGCAAAGTTATTGTTGTTCCCTTGAAAGTTCCTTTGGATCCCTCCTTAATTATTATTCTGCTTGTTCTCATTAGAATTTTTGGAGAAACACTCGTACTCCCTATGCCCCAACTTATTACAAGCACGACAAGTAACCAGATTTCCATCACAATCCCTTCCAGGGTGGTTATTCTTGTACCAATTGCAAAAATAACGCCTCTCATTCATGTTATTCCCTTGGTTATTGTTTCTAGCCCCTCCATTGAAGTTTCGTCCTCCTTGACGATTATTACCTTGGGAATTATTTCTGTTTCTTAAAGTTGTTCTAGTTACCCTGTTGGTTCCCAGAATGTTGTCCCACCTCTTTTCTCTTCTCCTTCCCTTCCATCTCAGCTAGTTCTTTCTTTTTCTTCACCTCTAGTACATACAGGAGTGCGGCTCTTCCGTACACTTCATCTAAGGATTCAAACACTTGTCCACACAACTTCAAATGCAAATCAGTAGTTAAACCACTCTCAAACTTTCTAGCCTTTGCCTTCTTTGTAGCAATAGACTCTTCAGCAAAGCGAGACAGCTCAATAAACTTTGTGTAGTACTCAGTAATTGACATCTCCTCCATCTTGAGGCTTGAGAACTTCTCAGCCTTCTGCTTCTGTAAGAAGCTAAGGTAAAACTTATCTCTCACTTTCTCTTGGAACTTAGTCCAATTGAATCAAGGTAATGCCTTAATGGTAGCTTCATTTTGTTGCCACCAAAGGTCAGCTTCACCCCTTAGATAATAAGTAGCACAACCTACCTTAGAATTTTCTAGGCATCCAACCGCCCTAAACAGCTTATTAAACTCCCTTAACCAATTTTCCAATATGGTAGGGTCAGGCTCTCCCTGATAGGTTGGTGGTTTGCTTTGAGCCACTTTCTTGAGAAGCTCTCCCTGAGCATCCTCATTAATAGTTGAATTCCTTGCCAACTGTTAGGCAACAACTGCCAATTGCCTCACAACTTTACTCAGATAATCATGAAGGTAGTATTTTATTATGGTGTCGGATCCCAAGTTTTTATGGATTCCTTCTTTGTTACCGGGGTCGATCCCAAAGCCATAATGTCTCAAAACGAGGAGGCCGTAGAGAAAGTCTTCTTTTTTCCTTTGTCTTAAACTTTGTGAAGAACTCCATTCTATCTCCAATCCTATATATGTTTATGAACCTCTCTTTCTCTTAGTAAGCTATTCACTAGTTGAACGATGTCCTATTCAACATTCCACGGGTAGGTCTTGAAAAGGCACCTATTGAGGTGGGCTAGCTAGTCTTTACTTTCATTTTTATGTTTATGGGTTGAATGACCAATTCAAGTATGATCTTCTTTCTTTTATGCAACGCGCGAGACCCTTTGAGGGCTAGAGAAAGCTCTTTCATCGAATTCACCTATATGGATCACCCCCATCATTATTGGTATTACTTCCCCCTGCCATCTTTCTTCTCCTGAATTATGAACAAGGGTATATATTAGATATGGTTTTGGCTAGCTCTCAAGGCACACACTCATCTATTAATTAACACCATTGAAACATTCGCAGAATGTTTGAAGCTAACAAATTGGGATAGCAAAAACTAAAATTCCCTAAATTTGTAGCTTTGTCAATCAATTATTGATTGCTAACCAACCATTCATTTAATAAAGCATCACATAGATAAATAAAAATAATTCCCATAAATTCCCTTAGCTTAGAAATAATTTATTGCAATGATTTGGATTGAAGTTTGGCTCATTAGAATAGTGATATGAAATGAATTATTCTTGGGAAGTGAAATGAATTATTTGTCAATAATGTAAATTAATGGATAAGGAAATAAATAGAATTTTTATTAATTGTGTAAGGAGGGGGTTCCTATCGTAAGTGGTGCTCTCCTTAAATGCCCATAGCCCTTTAAAAGCCTAGGACTTTACACTTATTAGGGTGCAGTAGGATTTGAATTCCTGACTGTTTGGGGGATCTTGAATTAGAATTGATTCTATCATTACGTTTTTTGTAAGAAACAAGTAGGAAGTCGCCAATGAGTTTTAGGAAAAACTCATAAACCTTGTTCATACATTTCTTCCATGTGGAGTTCATGGAATAATTAGTACGAATCACAAGTTTACCCATGCCCAAATTAGTCTATAAACTAGAAATGAGTTTGGGAGCGAGGGTACTAAAATAATGTTCCCTTTAGAGGGGAATCTTTATCGTAGCCCTAGTGCGGCCTCTACTAGCTCTTCCTTTTTTACAATTTCATCACCAAACAACATATGCAACGCGATACCTAAAACTATGTTAGTTGATTTTATATACACGTACCAATTCACGTAGGAATTACATCGTAATGTCGTTATTCTTTATTTAATCAAATTCGTGAAAAGGACAAGAAAATAAACAATATTCGCCTTGGCATAAGTGATTAACCAAAAATTATTTAATTCAATTCTAATCTTTATTTAACGCAAGATACTATGTGGAATTGATTAATTAATTATTTTAAAGGTGATCAAACAACACTAATTAATTAATTCAGGTTCTTTAAAACAAGAAATTAAATGTGATTTAACTAAGTGCTCAGGAATTTACCACTTCTCTTTACTAGATCTCTGTTTAGAATACTTATGGACTCCTTTTTATTGGGGAACCTCCACCGTAGTAACAAAATATCAAAAGGGGTGAGTGTTTAGAATAAGAAGGGCTAGATTACACAAGTTCATAAGTATTTCGCCAGAGTTTTTTAGGTTATTTTCTCTCTCTTTAAGCCTCGGTTAAAGCTCTTACTAATAGGGAATGATTAGGTTTAGGATTACGAGCATTCTGCCGCAGGAGGTGTCGCGCGCAACAAGATGAGTTGCGCGCGGCATCCCAGCGCAAGTGATTAGGTTGCGCTGCTATGGGCAGCGCAACTAATTGTCTTGCGCGCGGCTTTATGGTAAGATTCAATTTTATATTTTTCGTATAATTCTGAATCTTCCGCAGCACAACTCTAGAGGTTGCGCTAGGTGTCGCGCGCAACTAAATTAGCTGCGCGCGGCAGCCCAGCGCGACTCCTTGAGATGCGCGCGGCTTTTTCTGCGGCAACACTAAAATTTAACCTAGGCGCTCCTAAATCCGTCATTATTGGGTTTGAGCACGGGCTTAAGCCTAATTATGATCGGGTTTAGTTAATTAGACCTTTGTTTTGGCTTTTATCTTTAATTTAAGCTAGTCTTTTGTGTTTTGTGGTTTAACCAGTTCTCCATAAGTACTCTTCACTTTGATCCAACACGAAGATGGTTTTATTTATCGTCATTGCACTTCCTGTCGGGACAGGAGGCCAAAAGTAGATGTCTAAAGTTAGCCTTCACTTTTATCGAGTCTAGAATAGACGATGATCAAAGTAGTCAAGGAAATAAATCCGAGACTCATTCTGCGAAGTTCTCTAAGGATAGAGAATCTTTCAGTAATGTTTAAGGATGTCGAAACAATCCTTGGTTCGCTAAGTGTTTGAAACAAGTAGCTATTAAGGCTAGAAAAAGGTTTTCCCTAGTCTTAACGCGCTAAAGAATCTAGATTGATCCTTTGCAATTGTAGAACGCTTTTACAAGTAAAGGTGTTCTAGGTGATGTCAAATCATGAGAACAGATCGGTTTTAAAAGGATAAAAGGGGATCATTTCCTCTCAATCGTCTCATCGTTGGTCTAAAGACCCTCGATATGTTATTGAAACTTTAGCCTAACTTTAACAAAGTAAAAAAGATGAAAAGGGGTTTTCGATATTCGAGCCGAAATGGTCCGGTATTTGAGCCGGGTTCGGTATTCGAGCTGGATGTCCACAAGATAGAAATACATGTCTCAGGATTGGAGACATATATCCAAATCCAGTGAGAGGGAAGAAAGTTAGCAACTCTCCCAGCAGTTTTTTCCACAAGATGAGCACACACGTCTCAGGACTGGGGGCACTTGACTACATAGGCGTGACATCGTCTCGTCGCTTCTTTATACAGGGGTGATTCGACACCCTAACTGTCCGGTAAGTTAGTAAGCGCACTAACTACCGTATTTGCTCCCATTCAAGAAGTGCCTGTTCCTGATGGTTCGGCGCGCCTGTTGACTCGTAAGCTAACGCCTACAGTAATTCTCTACCTTTTAGTTCCGAGAGGGAGATCTCGCAAAGCTTGGGCTGGAGTGAAATTTTACGCAACATCTACGCCGTACAATTTTGCGCCGTACGATACGCCATTTGCATTTTTACGCTGCATGAAAACGCCTTCCTTTTTGCTTCGGACGTGAAAAAAAAAGAAGAAAACCCGGACATTTGTAACGTCACTACAGTAAAATGACAAACCTGTCTATGGGTGCTTTTATGTAAAGCACCACCACGGAACGTCTTAAGGCACTCTTACGAAAAACGTTCAAAACGTATGCTTGGGGAAGGAACAAAGCACGGTGTGCATGCAAGAATGATGCAAAAAACTAACAAAGAAGAAAACAAACTACAATATGCAAAGCAATTTAAAAAGATTTTGATAATTTGCACGCCATTACGTCTAATAACGAGCAAAAACCGTTAAAAAATGATCAAACAGATCAAAATCAAGATTCCGCGAGCAACTCAGTGGGTCGTGCTGGCCAGGCACGCACATCTTTCTGAGTTGCGCTGGTCTGTCATGCGCAACTGATTCAGTTGCGCGCGACACTCAGTTCAGCAAAAAGAAAATCGCAAAACGCGATTTTTCATTTCGCTTTCTCTACCCTTCCTTCATCTATTTTCGCCGCTTTCTCTCTCTAAAGAACTTGGTTTCTAGTGATTTTCGAAGTTAAAGGAAGCAAATTTCGTCCTTAATTCATATTTGCCATAATCCAATGTAAGTTTTCTGTTATTTTTCGTTTGATTTAGGCTTAATTGAGACGATTTTTGAACCGTTGAACCCTAAATTTACTGAGTTTAACTACAGGTATCGTAGCCCCCAAGTACGGGTGGCATTCGATTTTTGTGTTTTGCCCTATCGGCAGCCGTTATGCTGCCAAAATGGGTCTAGAATACTTATATTAGTTTAGTTTAGGAAATAAGTAAACTAATTACAGAAACTTTATCCATCATAGCATGGACTCGCCTCCATTTGTCAATGCTGAGGAGATCCTAGGTGGTTCGGACGAGGCGGTTCGCCCTCGGAAGAGGGTGACCTGTCCTCGAAAGGAGGTTTGAGAGCGATGCGTCGCAGTCGATCGACGTTGCCAGGAGGATGTGGTTTGGGAGGCTCCTCCCAACTGGGACCCTAGGGTCCTTAAGTGGGACCCAGATCATCATGTTTCGATTAGAGGGTGGCGAGGCATCATGATTTTTTCGAGCCTTTGTTTCTTTCTCTTTTCCTTTGTTTCTTCTTTTTAAACCATAACCGTTTTTTTTTTCTTTATTCTTTTATTTAGAGTGAGCCTAGCATGCGTTTATACGGCTGTAGTGACCTGCGAGCCCGTTTTGGGAGTTTGCTCGAGGTGGCAAAGGAGATTGTAGCACTTTTCGGGATTGACTCCCAGCTGGCGACTCTTCGGGATTTATCGAGTCAGCCTGCATCGTCAGCTTTCCTCCGTGGATTGCCGGAGTTTTGGTGGGATTCCACCAACACTTTTCATTTTCCATGGGGAGAGATGACGCTTACCCCTTTCGATTTCTCTATGATTACAGGTTTTCCTTTCGTTAGGGAGTCAGACGAGAGACTGCGCGACCTTTTGGGGGACCGTCTTGCGTTGGCCCTTCACGTGTGCGCGCAGTCTTGTCCATACACAGTTCTTGCCGACAAGTTGTCGGCTGACGAGCTTGATCGGCAGTGTACACCTGAGCAGCTGGCTCGGATATACATTGCTCACGTTCTTTCCGTGATCGAGGAGAACGTTTCGCTATTGGGTTACTTATTTGCCTCAGCAATTTGGGGCAAGTAGGTGACTTGAGTTGGGCGGAGGTGTCGTATGCCCGTATGCTTACTGCTATGGGCAAGGCGACCCGAGTGATGGATTCCGCGGCAGCTAATGAGGTGCCTCTAATCTCCCTTACGTGGCATGGTCGTATCCTTGAGGTTCGTGTTTTAAGCTTCTTTCGGTTATTACTTTCGCTTTTTTCCTTTAGGCTTATCTTTTCTCGGTTTAAGTCTTGGGGATACTCGTACCTGCCTTTCTTAGCCCCTAGGGTGCTTGGGGCTGCTCGTTTTCCTATTGGCCATCAATTGGTCGCGATTAAAAAGAGACGAGCCACTTCTGCCGGCGACTTTCGCCAGAAGATCCTTTCGGTGACTCGTGCGTTGGTGAGTATTCCAACTACATGTGCATTCTTTGATTTTATTTATTTTCTGACGATTTTTCGTGTGGTTATGTTTTATAGATCGATCTCTGTCCTTGGAGTTTGATCGTCAGAGTCCTTGAGGCTATCCGGTCTGGCATGGTTAGTTGCCGTTTCCGGGCCCTCTATCCGGGACTCTCGGTGCTCTCTGGCAGCATTCGTCCGAGGAGCCTTTGGTTCCTGCAGATCATCCGATCCGGATGTTACGTCCGGACTTGCTGTCTACAGAGGATCGAGCTCAGGCAATCCTTGGTTATCCAGCGGAGCAGCTGGTGCTGCGGGAGGTTTCTTATCCGGCTTTTATAGCATCCAGGCTGACTCCTTTTTCGGCTTTTGTTCCGGTTAGCACTCTAACTCTCTCATTTCCTTATTTTTTGTCATGTATATTTTAGCGGGTCGAGCTAGGTGGTTGGGTGCCTCCTACAGCGGAGATCACGTATACCGATTCTGTCGGATCGGTAATTCGTGAGACCCTTCCATCAGCGGAGGATGATGAGGGGATATCGTTTGTACCTGAGACGGTTGAGTCGGTATGTCTTTTGTGTATATGTACTTAAACATTTCTATTTTTTTTTTGTTTCATATACATTTGTTTACTAACTGTCCTTGTATTCTTGGAACAGGTTCCGCGGGAAACCGTGAACGGCATGGTGAGGACTTTACGTGCTTTCCGAGCTGCTTATCGGAGAGCCCTCGTGACTTTATTATGCCGTGATCATCGGATGATCGCAGTAAGTTTTATTCCTTTTCTTTTCGCGGTAATTTTTATTTCTTTTCTTTTCAACGAAGTTATTACATTTCATGTATTAATCTTCATTTTGGATTTTGCAAGATGTGCAGCAACCGTCTAGTAGTCGCCGAGCACCCTGATTCCTTTTGTACACATATTTGTTATTTATTTTAGGAAACAGATGTATATATATATATTTTTGCATTGTTGTACATATGACACATTTGTATATATGTCATCATTATTATATTTTTTTGTTTCCATGTGTACATTATTATTATTTTTATTATTAAAAGCAAAAAAAATTTCGATGGAGGGAAAGCGTTCCCGACTTAACCCCCTCGAAAAAATAACCAAAACTTGAAAAAGGAAGGTGAAAAGAAAACAAAAAAGAAGAAAAATGAGAAAAAAGAAAATAAGAAAATAATAAAAAAGAAAATAAGGAAGTAGGAAGATAATAAAAAAGAAAATAAGAAAGTAGGAAAATAATAATAAAAAAAAAGAAAATAAAAAGAAAATAAGAAAGTAGGAAAATAATAGTAAAATAAAAAGAAAATAAGAAAGTATGAAATTAATAAATAAAAAAAATATGAAAATAATAAAATAAGAGAATAAAAAGAAAATAAGAAAGTAGGCAAGAAAAGGGACACAAAGGGTTAAAAGGCAAGCGTATGATTCGTTTTAAGATTTCGTGAAGATTCCGTCATTATGTTAGCCAAAATACGAAAATAAACCCAGCTCATATGCTACGACAGGGGAAACGCGTGCAACTGAGTGAGTTGCGCGCCGCTGTCGCGCGCATGTGAATTATTTGCGCGCGGATGTAGCGTGCAACTCATGAGTTGCACGCGCCACCTGTTGGTGAACTTTCCTTTGAGCCGAATTTGCCGAAAATTTGCCCCTCTTGGGTCTATTTAAACATCGTTTCGTGTAGGCTTTTGATCATCTCGCATTCATTCGCTTAGTAATATAAGAAACTAAAAAGAATTAATCTCTCTAAATTCTCATTCTCTCTTTTTTTTTCTGAACAATGGTGAAGACCTTTGAACAACTTTTGAAGCAATGGGTCACTTCCCTTTCAACCGAGGACAAACTAGCTTTCAAAATTTACCACCTAGAGCCTCCATTGAATTATATGCAACTAGTGGTTAACTTTGATTTTCTTCATGCCGCAGTCAACCATTGGGACTCTAACCACCATCTTTTCTTGTTCAAAGGGGATGAAATTGTCCCTCTACCCTGTGAGTTTGAGGCCTTTCTAGGTTTCCCTACAAATTTTCTCCCTGTGACTTATTCGCCTACCTTGTCGGATCCCAAACCTATATTCCAAAGATTTTTTGGCTTGTCCGACAACGATATGACTAACATTGGAACTGAAGAAGGCGTGAACTTGATTCAATTTATTGAACATTTTGTCGCCCCCCGTTACAACATGACTAAACAACGATTTAAAATTCGTGCTTTATGTTATTGTCTTGTTGTTAATTGTTTACTTAGGACAGGCAAAGAATACAGAGATTATTCCATGGTGTCCATAGTAGAGCAAATAGAGGGATGTCATTCACCCGCTCCTTTGGCTTTGGTGGAAATCGTTCTATGTTTGAATCGCCTTAGAGGAGATCCTAATGAAAACGGTTTCATAGGAAGTCCACTCCTTTTACACGTACATTTTTTTTCTTTTTTTTTTCGTCGTTTATCAACGCAAGTTACGAAGTTGCGCTGGCATGACCAGCGCAATCTTCTGTGCTGCGCGCGGATGGCGCGCACAACTGGTTTTGATGCGCGCGCCACCTGCTTGTGTAAAAATTACAAACTGATTTTTTTTTTTGTAGATTTGGCTCATGGAGTGTTTGCGAAATGTTGATCAGCCACAAAACCTTGAGGCTAATGGAGTAAGGACATTTCCTCTACGTCGAATCCTTTATAAGCATAAGAACGAAGAGGAATGGACGTCGTTTTTCTGTCATGGGGTTCCTAACATACGTTTTGTGATTCCTTAGTAGAACATAAATAGTATCAATTGCCCTTACATTAGGCTTTTAGGCCTATTTAGTACTACTTATATTTTTCCTTGCAGGGTAATGAGACAATACGGGATGAAACAAATTATTCCCCCGCAAGATTGTGATGCCCCTAAAGATGTGATTTTTAGACCCGAGCGAATTTTTCGATGGATGGAGTATTGGTCAAGTCTTCCTAGATGGGTAGTAATAAATCCTACTGCGAGTATTGCATTATCTTCCTTTTACAAAGCTTGGATGAATGCGGCGGATAAGGGCGAATTAAACAAGGCTCAATCTCAATATCAAGCCGTCACGGCTCTCAATCAACCTAAGCCCTTGATGCATTCGGCCACCACTACTCCTCCTAGTGGCCAAAACAAAGGGGTGAGAAGAAAATTAGACTTCTCATCTCCTATGGCGCGTTCGAAGGAAACAAAAAGGAAAGCTACCTCCAAACCTGCACAACGAGGTGTGATAATCAAGGAACCTTCACAACAAACTTGAAAAGGACTCTAACGAAATCTTCGGAAAAGGGAAAAAAGGTTGAAAAGACCCCAATTCCCAAATTGAAGAACAATGTATGGGTCAAGAAGAAGAGCGTAGGAGAAAGCTCTAAGGTTTCTGAAAATACTGCGATGGAAACTACACCTCCATCGTCCGTGACAATTGAGGACATAGTAAAACCTTAGAGTGTTACAAAGTTTCGCCATTAGTTTTAAATTGAATAAAGTGTAATCACTACTATGTTTTTTTTTCGTTTACCATCTAGTTCAAAAATGTCTCTCTTTTCTTTGAAATTTGAATGAAATAAAATGAGCTTTATATTTTTATATTTTGATATGACCGAATCATAAAGATTGTCTACGTATTCGCATTACGAAATCAGGTCTTTGCATAGTTCTAATGTTTTTTTTTATTATGTGTTTTTTTATTTTTCTTTAATCTCTCCGGTAGAAATTAAATGAAAAATTGATCAAACCTTGTTTAAAAAGAATTAAATCAAAGTTTAATTTCATTTTCCGAGTATATGTTATATTTAAGAAACACCCTCTTTTTGCCGCAAGTAGAAGTCGCAACTTCATTCAAACGTAAAAAAATCGGGTTCGCAGTTCTTCATCAGGTGGCGCGCGCAAAATCTGTAGTTGCGTGAGCTTGCCGCGCACAACTAAATCTGTTGCGCGTGACATCCGCGCGCAACTAATTCAGTTGCGCGCGACACCTGTGCTACGAATGTCTCAAAAAAAAATTGAACACTTAGAACGGTTAGAACGGTTTATTATTTGAATACTTAGAATGGTTAGAACGGTTTATTATTTCTAAATTACCCCCCTAAGTGTTACGTATTTTACCGTGTTATTCGGGAAAATGAATAACACTTAGAATCTTTCCATCGAATGCTAATTAAAATTGGTTGTATGAGTGAACGAGTTTATCCGGATTTCATATGTAATATTTCTTAAGTCGATCAATGTTTATTAATTGGGGAATTTCATCTCCTCCGATATCCATTAATCTGACGGCTCCTCCTGATAGGATTTCAATTACACGGTAGGGACCTATCCAATTGGGTTTGAAATTCCCTCTTGGATCGGTTGGTGGACCCCTAACCTCCTTTAGTACCAAGCCACCTTCTTTTATATTTCATGGTTTGACTCTTTTATTGAAATGACGCGCAATCCGCCTTTGGTAGACTTGTACATGATGCAAATATCTTAATCGTTGTTCATCGAGGAATAAAAGCTCTTCATACCTCGCTCTTATTCAATTATCTTCCGGTAGCTTACTTTCAAGTATGATGCGTAAGGACGGTATTACCAGTTCGATTGGTTGAACTACGTCCATTCCAAAATCTAAGGAGTATGGAGTTACTCCTATTGATGTTCGTATATTTTTATTTGCCGACTCTACAGCTCCATTCATGTGAGGTCTGTATGGGGATGAGTGATGATGTTTTACTTTATAACGAGTTAAAAGGGTCTCGACTTCAGCTTTGAATTGAGATCCCTGATCACTAATTAGTTCATGTGGAACTCCATATCTACAAAATATATTTCGTTTGAGAAACTTTGCGACATGTTTAGAAGTGATATTCACGTAAGAACAAGCCTTAATCAACTTAGTGAAGTAATCGATGGCTACTAATACGTACTCGTGCCCTCCTGCTCCTGTTGGAAGGATTTTTCCAATTATGTCAATTCCCTAAGTTGAAAAAGGCCAAGGGGAAGTGAGATTGTACATTTCGGATGGTGGAAGGTGTTGTAAATTAGCGAACATTTGGCACTCTGAACATTTTTTAACATATTGTATGCAATCATGTTCAATAGTGGACCAATAGTACCCTTGTCGTGAAATTATTTTTGAAATCATTTTACCATTCATGTGAGGTCCACAAACACCTTTGTGAGTATTTTCCATAAGGCGTGTCGCTTCCGGTTGGTCTATACATAATAAAATTTGACCATTAGGTCCATTTTTGCATAATTGACCATTTAATAGACCATATTGGGCCGCAAGTGTTCGTAAGGCTCATTGGTCTTTCGATGAAGTATTTTCGGGATATGTCGCATGGGTAATATATTGGAGGATATGATCATACCAGGGACTGTCTCCTTCGATGTCATTTATTTCCTCTATTGCGTTGCAATACGCTGGTTCTTCTCTTTTATCAACGCATAATGGCATCATATTTAAGTGATATAGAATGTTGATCATTGAGGCTAATTTTGCTAGCGCATCGGCAAATTGATTGTCATCCCTTGGGAGATATTCAAAATCAATATGTTCAAAATGCTCGATGAGTTGCTCTAGGTGTGCTTGGTATAATATCGTTGTGGAGTTCTTTATTTTCCATTTTTTTTGAATATGATTTATAATCAAACTAGAATCTCCATATACCTCTAATTTTTGCACACCTATGCTAGCTGCTGCTTCTAATCCAATAATACACGCTTCACATTCTGCGGCATTATTGGTAACCTCAAAGTCTAGTTTAACAGAGATTGGAGTATGTGCTCCCTCTGGACTTATAAGTAACACTCCTACGCCACATCCTTTTTTATTGGACGCACCGTCGAAGTACATTACCCATTTGTCATCTTGTGTCATGAGAATCTCTTCATCCGGAAGATGAGTAGTTTCTGCACGACTTGTTTGAATTGGATGTTGTGCCACAAAGTCGGAAATTACTTTTCCTTTCATTGATTTTTCAGGAATATATTTTAACTCAAATTCGGCCAACATCACCAACCACTTAGATATCCTTCCTTGTATAGGTGGTTGTTCAAACAAATACTTTATCGGGTCTTGTTGAGAAATCACATGAGTATTGTGTGGTAGCATATAATGTTGTAATTTTTTAGTTACCCACACTAATGCTAGGCTTTTCTTTTCCAAGGTGCTATATTTTGTTTCATATTGGATGAATTTTTTACTTATGTAATATATTGCACGCTCGACTTTTTCTACCTCTTGTGCTAACATAGCGCCTGTGGCTGTGTCTGTAACCGTAATATATGGCCTAAGAGGTAGTTTGGGTACTGGTGGTGCTAAAATTGGTGGACTTTTGAGATAATCTTTGATTTTCTCAAAGGCCTTTTAGCATTGATCGTCCCATTCATGTTTCTCCTCTTTTTTCAATTAATTAAATATTGGCTCACAACTCATAGTCAATTTGTTGATAAATCGACTAATGTATTGTAGTTTGCCAAGGAATCCCCTGATTTCTTTTTCTGTTTGAGGGGGAGGCATGTCAACAGTTGCCTTTATTTTAGAGGGATCGATCTCGATCCCACGTGTGCTTACTACGTATCCTAGTAACTTGCCAGAAGTTACTCCGAAGGCGAATTTTTGTGGATTCAATCGCATTTTATATTTCCTTTATGCCAGTGAAAAATTTGCGTAAAGCTTTTACATGTCCCATTCTATCTTTGGACTTTACGATCATATCATCCACATACACTTCTATTTCTTTGTGCATCATATCATGAAAGAGAGTCGTAGCCGTTCTTTGGTATGTAGCTCCTGCATTTTTTAAACCAAATGGCATGACTGTGTAGCAATACGTACCCCAAGGGATAATAAAGCATGTCTTTTCTTCGTCTTCTTTTAAAATTTGGTTGTAACCTGCGTATCCATCCATAAAGGATAACATCACATGTTCAGCCGTGTTATCTACCAATATATCAATATGTGGTAGAGGAAAATCATCTTTAGGGCTAGCTTTATTAAGGTCCCTAAAGTCGACACACATGCGAACTCGTCCATCCTTTTTAGGGACTGGGACGATGTTCGCTACCCATTCTGGGTAATTACATACGCGAATAAAACCTGCGTCCAACTGTTTTTGTACTTCTTCCTTTATTTTTAATGCCACATCAGGTTTCATTCGTCGATGTTTTTGTTTTACTGGTTTAGAGGTAAGGTTCAAGGGAATGGTATGTTCTGCAATTTCCCTATCTATTCCAGGCATGTCCTTGTATGACCAAGAAAACACGTCTTCGAATTCTTTGAGCGTCGATATGAGGGTCGATCGCTCTTCCGGACTTAAAGTTAAGACAATTATGACTTCTCTTTTATTTTCGTTAGTTCCTATATTAACTATTTCAGTTTCTTCAACGATAGGGTTCTTTTGTTCTCGTTCATTCATTAGTTCAACCAATTTATTAATGTTATCATCTTCATTAGATTGATTGTTATAGCATTCGAAAGATTCAAGAGAAGGAATATACTCGGAAATAGAGCTCATATTATTAAAATCAAAAGAGAGTACATCAAGGGAAGAATCATTTTTGGGATCTTCGTCCTTAGAACTAGAAAATAAAGATTCATAAATGGCCACAAGGCCTAGATTTACAGCTTCCCTAGATTCTATAATAGATTCATCGTCCGATTCTTCAAACATCTTCCCTTCGCCTGTGACGATTTTCAACTTATCGCCTTTGTAATTGGTCCATTTGAAAGATTTCCTCCATCCATGCTCAAAAGTTTCATTTGAAAGGGTGATCAACGAGGTTGGGTCAAAAGCTTCATCTTGAATGGCGTTTTGATTGGTAATTGTAGCGAGATGATTTTGCTCTAGTCCAAATAGCAAGTTGAATGCTTGCCCATCATAACACCCTGGACTTAGGTGTTTTGATTTAACGATACTAAGATCGTCATCCAAGAAGTAGCAATCATGAAATATTTCAAATCCAGGCTTCTTGATTCCTTCAAGAACTAAGGGTTCTGGAAAGTCGTAGCATAGTTAATCTTCTCCCTCCTTAACGAATTGCCCATTAAGGGTTTGTTGATAGGATGGGAGTAAAGTGATTATCCCTTTCTTATTATTATCTCTACGTGCTTTTTTTTTTGCATCGTGAGACTCCAATTCCTCTTTGTTTGGTTTATATCCCAATCCAAAGGAGAAGCTTTTCTTTGGGATAGGAAGTAAGAGAGATTTTTTCATTCCTATTCCCAAAGGCATCCCAGGAAAGTACCTACTCTTGAGTAAGATGTTGTTTACTATCCGAGTGGAATATGGATCAAGCTTGAATGGTTCTTCAAAGTCTTCTTCCATTTCAATTGTGTAGATTGTCTCCGCGGCGAATCCCCACATGTCTTCTTCATCATTATCATGGTTTATTTCTAAGAGTGATTGATCATTTATTGCTATTCTGAGTGGAGAAGCATGTATAGTCATAGGAAGCCCTTGATAGTTCAACCTAATCATTTGATGCAGTGAGGATGGTATTGCACCAAGCTCATGTATCCAAGGACGTCCAAGTAAAAGGTTGAATGTAGGTTTTATGTCCATAACATGGAATTCAACCATCTTTTTAATTGGGCCTGTGGTAATTGGTAGCTTAACAGTTCCACACACCGACCTTCTCGAATTGTCATAGGCCTAATGCTTTGTGTTGTTGATTGAAAATCTTTTTCTGGATTTAGGCCTAAGTATTTTTCCGTTCGTAATGAGCATACGTTTACAACTGACCCATGTCTACCAAAGTTAGAGGGATATTGTATCCCTTGCATCCCACAGTTAAGTATAATGCATTGTTGTGGATAGTGTCTTTTGAAGGCAAATCATCATTAGTGAAAATGATTGATTTGTCAGATTTCTCGCTAGTAAGCAAGCTAACGAGATCCTGAGGGGTTGTGTCTGTGCTTATAGACAAAGCCATTAGAGCGTTCATGAGAGAATTCCTATGTTCTTTAGAAGTACTTAGGAGTTCCCAAATGCTAACATTTGCCTTGGATTGGCGAAGTTGTTTGACCAATGGATCTTCCACCTCAAGTGGAGGTGGTATTGGATTTTGTACTTGTCCTTGAGTTTGATTTTGTGTGGTCGAAGATCCATTTGGTGGTGGTGCTTGGTAGACTCGCCCAGAACGAGTTAAATAATCTATCTCATTTAGGTTAGTTGTAGAACTCACAAACCAAATTTCTTCTAGAGGATTTGGATGTGCCTCTATTTCAAGATGTTCCGTGAGTTGTGCTTGATGCCATTGTTCATCTAAGGAGAGATTCGATAAATCTTGCGACTTCCCCAAGAAATGATCCCAATCAAGCGCTCCATTTGTTTCATTTTGTAAACAAGATGGAGGTGGGACGACGGCATACTTAGAGACATATAAGTCTTGAAAGTCGTCGTCCCATAGTCCACATACTTCATTAGTTGCCCCTATGAGTATTGTGGATTGAGATTCTCCTATAGGTGTGATATAGTGCAAAGGATTGAACATATCACTTTCCATATGGTCTTCATTGATGTGAAACACCCCTAAGGGGGATGCATTATTGTTAGGTTTAGGCATGGGAATTCTCCCATCGTCTACTAAATCTTGTATTTTGTGGTTTAAGACATAGCAACGTTCAGTATCATGTAAACGCCTCTATGATAAGCACAATAAGCATTACCATCCCATTAAGGAAATCTTCTTTCTCGTAGAGTGGGGGGTGTTGGCCCTGTTGGCGCAAGTAAGCCTTTTTCATTTAATTTTTCTAACAATTCTTTATAGCCTACAGGAAAGGGAGTAAATTTTCTTTCTTTTGTCCATCTTTTTCTAGGATCATTATATCGATTTGTGTTATTGTATTGCGTGGAAGTCGTAAATACGTCAATAAAGGATGATGCATTATCATTCCCCTTCTTATAGTTATTCTTAGGTTGATGATGATGATGAGGTTTGTTTGCTTTTTCTTTACCAAGATCATCTTCAATCCTAGTAGCCACAGAATAGACCTTTTGAAAAGTGTCTAAACCAAGGTAACGTAGATGTTTGTTGTACTTTTCATGACAGTTGTCAATGAATTTTTGTACTAACTTGAGTTCAGGCAGCCTTTGGGCAAGGTGGGCCACCTTTTCTCGCCATCTACCATAGAAAGCAAGGAAACCTTCATCGTCGCCTTGCTTAAGCATCTCAAGTTCACGTAAAGTTGACTCTCATATTGGGTAATGAAAGCTGAAACTACATCTTCCCATGTTGCCTTGAATTTTGGATCTAGCCCATAGTACCACTCTCTCGCGGTTGGGTCTAGGGATAAAGGGAAAGTCAAAGCATAAAGATTAGGATCAACTCCCTTTAATGCCATAATGCCAGTAAAACACATTAAATGATTTTGTGGATTATTGGTCACCTTAAATATTGGCAAGTCCGCAACTACGAACTTTTCCGGTAAAGCAAGTCCTAGGGGAGGAGCAAACTTTTCCGCGTCAAAGTACTTGTTCCCCATTGTAGAACGAGGAACTAGCTTCTCCAACGACTTTTCTTTGATGGATAATTGTTCCATCTTTTCTTTCCAGGCTAAGATTTTAGCATTTTTCTTTTCAACCTTTTCCATTTTCTTAATTCTTCTCTCCTAGGCCTCTTGAGCCTTTTCCTCTCTCAAACGAAGAATCTCTTGTTGAAGTTCTTCGATGGTTGGCATTGCTATTGGACTATGATTAGTTGTCGAAGAAAAGTGGTTTGAAAGGGGTTGATCTTTAGGTGGTAAACGTAGAATGCGAGTGCCCGAGAGTCCTCTTTCCCAAGCTTGGAAACCGGCCCTAAAGGAGTACGAAAGGATAAGTAAATCGATACGCCTGTTTAAAAAGGGGGAAAAAAAGACGCAAAATATATTCAAACGGATAACATCACCCTTAACAATTCTTCAATGAAGATATTGTTCGGACGAGTCAATTTGTTTTTTGAGAAATCAAAATTGACTCGTTCAGTGGGCGCGCGCAAGTGACTCAGTTGCGCGCGGCTGTCACGCGCAATGGAATCTCTTGCGCTAGGGGGGTCGCGCAACTCACTGAGTTGCGCGCGTCACCTGCTCATAGGATTTTTTTTAATTTGAGCATTTTTTTTTTGTCATTGTTTTTTTTATTTTGATTTTTTTTTTGGCTATCCTTTGAATATGACTTTAAATCACGAAGAGACAATTTCAAAATTGGGAACCTAAACCAAACTAAAAAGAAAAAAAAGAAGACTATCCTAACACGTTGCATATAGTCACATAATCACATAAGCATGCCATAAGTAAAGATTCACACAATGCCGTTCTAAGGTCAAAAAAAGGCTTGGGTGTCCAAAGGTGCTATATATTAAGAAACGACGCACAAATCAATCACTCAACGTGTTGACTCATGGCGTCGCCCTCCCAACATTTGTTGGCGATATGGGTGGGATGATTGTTATTGATTTCAGGATAGATGCCTAGTGTTGGCGACCCCTAGTCAATGAGTCAATCCCCAATGGTTTAAGTATGTTATGCTTATGTATGATGCAATGTTGCTTGTTTGGTTTTTACTCTTATGCAAAAGGAAGATATTATGCGTTCAAGTCTCGCTCTCTAACTAGAGATTATCCATGTAAATTCTTGTTACAACCCATAGGCAACCTAGTGCTGGAATCCTTGGACCATAACTACGAATTAATCATGTAACCTCTAAGTCCCCAGTGGAGTCGCCACTGTAAGGAGGGGGTTCCCATCGTAAGGGGTCCTCTCCTTAAATGCCCATGGCCCTTTAAACTTTACACTTGTTAGGGTGCAGTAGGATTTGAATTCCTGACTGTTTGGGGGACCTTGAATTAGAATTGATTCTATCATTATGCTTTTTTGTAAGAAACAAGTAGGGAGTCACCAATGAGTTTTAGGAAAAACTCATAAACCGCGTTCATGCCTTTCTTCCATGTGGAGTTCATGGAATATTTAGCACGAATCATAAGTTTACCCATGCCCAAATTGGTCTATAAACCAGAAATGAGTTCGGGAGCGAGGGTACTAAAATAACGTTCCCTTTAGAGGGGAATTGTTATCCTAGCCCTAGTGCGGCCTCTACTAGCTCTTCCTTTTTTACAATTTCATCACCAAATAACATATGCAACGCGATACCTAAAACTATGTTAGTTGATTTTATTTACACGTACTAATTCACGTAGGAATTACATCGTAATGTCGTTATTCTTTATTTAATCAAATTCGTGAAAAGGACAAGAAAATAAACAATATTCGCCTTGGTTTAAGTGATCAACCAACAATTATTTAATTCAATTCTAATCTTTATTTAACGCAAGATACTATGTGAAATTGATTAATTAATTATTTTAAAGGTAATCAAATAACACTAATTAATTAATTAAGGTTCTTTTAAACAAGAAAATAAATGTGATTTAACTAAGTGCTCGGGAATTTACCACTTCTCTTTAATAGATCTCCGTTTAGAATACTTATGGACTCCTTTTTGTTGGGGAACCTCCACCGTAGTAACAAAATATCAAAAGGGGTGAGTGTTTAGGACAAGAGGGGCTAGGTTGCACAAGTTCACTAGTATTTCGCCAGAGTTTTTTAGGTTATTTTCTCTCTCTTTAAGCATCGGTTAAAGCTCTTATTCATCGGGAATGATTAGGTTTAGGGTTACGAGCATTCTGCCGCAGCAGGTGTCGCGCGCAACAGGATTAGTTGCGCGCGGCATCCCAGCGCAAGTGATTAGGTTGCACTACTATGGGCAGCGCAACTAATTGTCTTGCGCGCGGCTTTATGGTAAGATTCGATTTTATATTTTCTGTTCATTCTGAATCTTCCGCAGCACAACTCTGGAGGTTGCGCTAGGTGTCGCGCGCAAATGAATTAGCTGCGCGCAGCAGCCCAACGCGACTCTTTGAGATGCGCGCGGCTTTTTCTGCGGCAGCACTAAAATTTAACCTAGGCGCTCCTAAATCCGTCATTATTGGGTTTTAAGTACGGGCTTAAGCCTAATTATGATCGGGTTTAGTTAATTGGACCTTTGTTTTGGCTTTTATCTTTAATTTAAGCTAGTCTTTTGTGTTTTGTGGCTTAACCAGTTCTCCATAAGTATTCTTCACTTTGATCTAACACGAAGATGGTTTCATTTATCGTCATTGCACTTCCTGTCGGGACAGGAGGCCAAAGTTAGATGTCTACAAATTGCAAGGAAATAAAATAAAATTACTGAAATAAAAATGAGTTCTAAAAACTTATGAATTACATAAGCTCACTGACTCACTATGGTCATGCCACTTATTACTTTGAAAACTGAAAGAAATGATAAACTGAAAATAAAACTAAGAATCCTTAATGAAAAAAACCATAGAAAACTAATCCTTTCAAACGTTGTCTCTCTTGTCAGCAGACTTTTTGTAGCTACTAGGATCGAACTCAGGATCATCTGTCTCCTCCATCGGTTCAGGTGACTCTGGTTCAGGTTCTACTTGCACAAACTCTCCCTCTTCCTCCTCATCAGATGAAATATTTATTACAATTGGAGTTAGAGGTGGATTTGGGTTGGAAATTTCCATGAGGGAGCAATCTCCCTATCCTTGCTCTCCATTTTCTGCTTGGTCGCCCTGAGAAGAAGAAGAAGAAGAACTCCCTGACTGGTGACTAGAAGAAGGAGGATTATTCCCTACTGGATTGTCATAATAGTAGTCAGGGTATGGAATGTACAAACGTTGATAATGGGCTTTCTCGACCCTAATGAGATAAGTAATGAAAAATCTATAGGCTGGGTACCATTGTCCAAAATAATCCTTATGCTTGTGGTAGTTCGGGATGTCCCTTTCTTAATATCTTTGTGGCTGTTTACCTTGATGATATTCTCATTTATAGTAAGTCTAAAGAGTAACACTTTGATAACTTGAGACATGTTTTTGAAGCACTTCGAAAGCAACAATTGTATGGTAAAATGGAAAAGTGTTCTTTTCTTGTGCCTAGTCTTGTGTTTTTGGGATATATTGTTTCATGTGATGGTGTTAGGGTGGATCCTACTAATGTTGCTGCTATATCTACTTGGCCCGAGCCTAAGAATGCACATAATGCTCGAAGCTTTCATGGCTTGGCCAGCATCTATAGGTGGTTCATTAGAGACTTTAGCACTCTTACAGCACCTCTGACTGAGTTGACAAAGAAAGGTGAGTTTGTATGGTCTAAATTCGTTAAGTTTGCATTTAAAGAAATCAAGAAAAGGCTATGCAATGCGCCAGTTCTAGCACTTCTTTATTTTAGTAAGTTGTTTGAAGTTGAGACCGATGCAAGTGGTTTAAGTATTGGAGCTGTTTTATTGTAAGAAAAGAAAGCTATTTAAACAAAGAAAATTAGAAATAATCTAACATGGAAAGCCCACACTAGAAGAGTTATGGTAAAACCATGCTAGCTAGAAAATAAAATAAAGCATTAAAGATAGTGTGAAAGTCTAATGCTACTCTCTAAGCTTCAATCCATGCAACACATGTGACAAAAGCCGACTTTCCACGAGAGTCCAATCCGAATCCCAAAGTGTCAAGAACGATCTCAATTGGCTCATAAGTTAGAACTTGATCATAAATTGTATTGAGATAAATCTTGCCACTTCTAGTAGTTCTAGGTGCTTCTTAATCCTTGTCATTATCAAAACACTAGGGAATTTAGGATCCACATGCATCAAAAATAAACTTGCTAATTCGAGGGAATTCAATAAACTAAGTAATGCGAGGGAAAATGAAATATGCAATTAAGATCACTCAAGAAGCTATTTCCTAGGGTCAAGCTAGATGTCTCTACAAATGACTTCAAAGGAAAATTGCTAATCAAGATAAATCGATAATAATATAGCATCCAAATCAATTGTTCGTGTCATTGAAAGCTATTATGCAATCTAGCATGATCATCAAGGCTAGATACTCCTCTTTAAACCAAACACATGCACAAATTTCTTCAACCAATTTAATCACATCAACAAATCAATCAAAAATCGTAAATTAGCTAAAGATTATCACCAATACATGCTTCATCACATTCCCTAGCAAAGGAACTACTCACTAATCATGGTGAAACTAAAAAGCATAACAAAAGAAATCATAAATCTCACCATCAACATTGTAATCCAAACTTCAACAATCAAATTCAAGCTAACAATAGAAATTCAACAATATATCAAAATCAAACATAAAATTGCATTGAAAAGTAAAGGATTCTTACAAAACTTTGATCAATATCAAAGATGAATTAGGATCTCAATATCACAATCATCAAACACCAAGTTTCTCTCTCTAAAATCTAAGAACAATATCACAAGATCAAGAGCTTCAACTCAGTAAATGGGGGCGTTTAACACCCACAAAAGCCATCCTATACCATTTTCAACTAAAGTATTCTAGAGATTATATTCCTACATCTTAAAGAATCAAATATTTTTAAGCGAATAATAACAACGTAAACATAATTATCATCTACCAAACAATCTTAAGTTTCGAACATGGCAAAGACAAGCTAAAATATATACTTCGCGCCAAATTTAGGATTCAACATTTTCGAAACATGATTCATGAAAGTAATTGTAGTTCAAATACCATATTTCACTTCATAATCAACAAGTATAACCAAATGAACAAGCAAAAAACAACAAATTCGAACTAAAACTCAATCAAAATAACAAGAACGAACTTGAATAAAGAAATGCTCATACAAGGTTCAATACTCAACCATTTTTCATGAAATTTGTTGCAAAACACTCCTTAAACATAGCATGACAACATGGAACAAACAATTTCAAGAATAATAGACCGAAATAAAAACCCCCAAATTCAAATTTTGGGGTTTAATGGTTCGATTTTCCCCAAATTTCGCCAACAAACAAATTAAAAAAAAAAAGCAAAAACTTACATTGGATTGTGGCAAATATGAATAGGGGACGAGATCTACTTCCTTTAGCTTCAAAGCATTATAAGCTTTGTAAAGAGAGAAAGAGTCGAAAATGGCGAAGGAAGAAGAAGAGAAAGTGAAATGAAAAATCGCAGTCAAAAATGGCAAAGGAAGAAGAAGAGAAAGTGAAATGAAAAATCGCGCTCTGTGATTTCTTTTACTGTCTTGAGTGTCGCACACAACTGAATCTGTTGCGCGTAACAGCCCTGCACAACTCGCAACGTTGCGCGCACTTGGCCAACGCGATTCACTAAGTTATGCGCCAATACCGGTCACTTAAAAGACCGATATTTTGATTTTGATCCGTTTGATTTATTCGTAATGGTTTTTGCTCGTTATTAGACGTAATGGCGCATAAATTATCAAAATCTTCTAATTTTCTTTATATCTTGTAGTTTATTTTCTTTTTTGATAGTTTTTTGCATCATCCTGCATGCACACCGTGCTTTGTGCCTGACCCAAGCATATATTTTGGACGTTTTTCGTGAGCGTGTCTTAAAACGTTCTGTTGTGGTGCTTTGCGTAAAAGCTCCTATAGACAGGTTTGTCATTTTACTGTACAGACTTTAGAAATGTCACGTTCCTTTTGTTTTTTTTGGCGTCCACAGCAAAAAGAACGGAGTATCGTGCAGCGTAAAATTGCATGGCATATAGTACAGCATAAAATTGTATGGCGTAGGTGCTGCGTAAAATTGCATCCTCTTCCCTAGCAACGTGATCTACCTCCTGTAACAAAAAAGGTAGTACTTCTTTTCAAATTTAGGCGTTAGCTTTACGAGTCCACTTGTGCGCCGAACCATCGTGAACATACACATTCTCGATTGGAAGCAGATACCGTAGTTAGTGAGCTTACTAGCTTACCGGACAGTTAGGGTGTCCGTCCACCCCCTGTATAAAGAGCGACATGCCGAAGTCGCACCTATTTACGTGCCCCTAGTTTTGAGACATGTGTTTTCATCTTGTGGACAATACTGCTGAGAGAGTTGCCGATTTTCTTCTCTCTTACTTGATTTGGATATATGCCTCCAGTCTTGAGGCATGTATTTCTATCTTATAGACCCCGAATACTGCATTTTGGAAAGCGAGTGTCAAAACCTCTAATCACGTGTTAGGCTATGAACGCCGAAACACCTCTCTTTTATCATATTTTAACTTTTTAAAATTATAGACTAAAGTTTCAATGACATATCAATGGACTTTAAATAAATGATGACGTAATTGAGAGGATATCATCCCCTTTACTCTTTTTTAAACCGATATCTTCTCATGACATGACATCACCTAGGACAGCCTTTACTTGTAAGAGCATTCTATAAAAAGGTCAATCTAGATTCTTTAGCACACTAAAACTATAAAATACCTTTTCTAGCCTTAGCACCTACTTGACTCGAACACTTAGCGAATCGAGAATAGTTTTGACATTCTCAACACTACTGAAAGATTCCTTATTCGTAAGGAACTTCGCAGAATGACTCTCGGATTTATTTCCTTGGCTGCTTTGATTCTTGTCTATTATAGACTCGATCAAAGTGGGGGCTAATTGTAGACATCTACTTTTGGCCTCTTGTCCCGACCGAAAATGCTATGACGATAAATAAAACCATCTTTGTGTTGGATCAACGTGAATAATGCTTATGGACAACAGATTGAGCCACAAAAATACAAAATACCAAGCCTAACCCAAAACGAACTGAATTAAAGTCTAATTAAATAAGCTTGATCAGAAATTAGGCTTAAACCCGAAGTCTAAACCTAATTTTGAGGGACTTAGAGGGGCTTAGGTTAAAAATAAAAGCTGCCGCAGAAAAATCTGTGCGCATCTCAAAGAGTCGCGCTGGTCTAGCGGGCGCAACTCATAGGGTTGCACGCGATGCCCAGTGTAACCTCTAGTGATGCGCTCGCGGAAGATTCAAAATTTAATAAAAATATAAAATCGAATCTTACCATAATACCGCGCGCAAGACGTGCCGTTGCTCTGCCCATAGCAGCGCACCTAAATCACTTGCGTTGAGCTGGTGCGCACAACCCATTCAGATGCGCGCGATACCTGGTGCGGCTGAACACTAGAAACCCTAAACACACCCATTCCCTATAAATAGAGGCTTAATACGAAGCTTAAACAGACAAATTAATCAAAAATTCTGGCAGAAACTTTGTGGCCTTGTGTACTTTCAACCCTCTTGTCCTAAATACTCATCCCCTTTATTACTTGTTACTACGGTGGAGGTTCCCGAACAAGAAGGAGTCCATAAGTGTTCTAAACGAAGATCTAGCAAGGAAAAGTGGTAAATTCCCCAGCACTTAGATCAATCACCTTTTCTTTTCTTGTTTAAACAAGCTTTAATTGATAAATTAGTGTTGTTTGATGACTTTAAACAAACTTTTAATTAATTAATTTCACATAGTATCTTCCGTTAAGTAAAGAATAGAATTGAATAATTAATCGTTTTTTATCACTTAAGACAAGGCGAATATTGTTTATTTATTATTCTTTTCACGAATATTAAATAAATAAAGAATAACGACTTTTACAATGTAATTCCTACGTGATTAAAGCTTGTAAATAAAATCAACTAACTTACTTGTTAGGTATCACGTTGCATATATAGTTTAGTAATGAAATTGTGAAAAAGGAAGAGCTAGTAGAGGCCGCACTAGGGCTAGAATAACGATTCCCCCCTAAAGGGAACGTTATTTTAGTACCCTCGCTCCCGAACTTATTTTTGGTACAAGTAGACCAATTTGGGCAATGGTAAACTTACGATTCGTGATAATATCCTTTGAACTCTACTTGAGAGAAATGCATGAACGAGGTTTATCAGTTTTCCTAAAACTCATTGGCGACTCCTTACTAGTTTCTTACCAAAAAGCATAATGGTAGGATAAACTCTAATTCAAGGTTCCCCAAACAGTCAGGAGTTCAAATCCTAATACACCCTAACAAGTTTAAAGTCCTAGGCTTTTAAAGGGCCATGGGCATATAAGGAGTAGGATCACCTACAATGGGCACACCCTCCATACAGATAATAATTGATTTAAATAATGTAATTATCACATAATTAGATTAGGATATAATTGATTCTAAAATGATTTGATTGGCTAGTAATTAGGATAGAATCTCCTAAAATTGTTAGGATAATCATGGAAGATTAATTATGATTTATCTTTCTAGATTAAAACATAATTTGATTCTATCTCATTCCTAAATTAAAATATATGATATTTTATAAATGGTCATGAATAATATATGATATTATCTAATTATGATTTAAAATATGAGATATTTTAGGAAATTCGTTGCCTTAATTATGAACATTCGATGTTGTAGTTTAGACAAGCATGTTGAGTGATTTATTGTATGGCACTTATATATGATATTATGTTGTTATATATAGACTAGTATGGCCCATATATTCTAAATACAATTTGCGCATCGTGATGTATTTTTATAATCTAAATACGGTCGATGAACCATTAAGTATTTTTATAACTTTCATTTAAAGTAAATAGATTAGTTATTCAAATAGTTTAGTCCAAAGGAGCCCATGAAGTGAAGGCCAAACGGAGCAAGGTGGATGGAGATCCATGATGGTTCAAGTGGGAGCATTTCATTTCTAGTTTTCTTAGGACTAAGGGGACATACTATGTCATGCTTTATTTTATGCATTAGTAGATTATGCATGTTAGATTTTATTTATGTTGATTGAAGATGCGCTAGAGTTCACTAAATAATCACTACATAATAAATCTAAGTCCCAGTAATATTGAGATTGCTTTTCCAATTAAAAACCCAACAAACCTTTGATGATTAATGATAGGTCATGCCAAAGCTGGTGTCATTTTATCTCTTGGGAGACTTGGGGTAAATCAAGTTTTACAATTTTAATTGTTTATGCTTAACAAGGTTACCTAAAGAGTTTAGAACCTTAAAGCAAAGGGTAATATTTAAACATGTGATGATTAATTATTCAACCAAGAGTTACAAGAGTTGTAATCAGTAAAGAGTTTACTCACCTTGAAAATGTGATGGTTGATGGTAGGGCCAAACTCCGGTCAATTACTGCACAAATAAAGGGTCTTGGAATAACTTAAAATTCAATTAGGACCATTTAATATTGAATAAAGTGCTTTTAAAGTTACCTATATAATTCGTTTATGGTACTTTAATTTTAATTAAATATAATTATTAAACTTTGCCTTATTTTAACATAGATGGGTAGCCATAAAAATGATGACAGTAATGCTTTACCACCAACAATGAAAACAAGGCTTAATTTTCTCAACTTCAACGATTGGGAAAGCGAACTTAAAAGTGTTCTAAGGAACGAAAAGCTCGAATTTCGTTTAGACATACCAATCAAGGGCAGATATACTCCAGGCAGTACTCCTAAGAAGCATTTAAGAAATGTTTCAGAATCTAAGAGAGTCACGTATGTCATGTTGTCTTCTACTTCAGAGGATTGGGCTAGAAGATTCATGGACTATGAACCTTATCTCTTATTCAAATGTTTACGTGATGTTTGCAATGGATTACTGAATTCCCATGTTGGTGGGGAATTTGATGGAAACATCGAGGAAATCATTAACATGGTTCCCAAGAATCATGACTCATGGACTGGAAATATTAGGTTTGAAACCTATAAGATTGCTCGTGAGATAATTTATAGAAAACTCATGCCAGGACAGTTAGTACAAATTCATGTGGACATGATGGTTCAACTATTCAACCACATGAGTATGTTAGGGAGACCATTCAAAAATAATGAGGTTCATGACATAATTTTGTATCTCTACATGATGGTTTTGACCACGAGAAACTTTCTCAAGATGATGAGGATTCTGCAATCAAGCTAGTTGATTACTCAAGAATCATGCAGAGAATTACCTGAAATGAGAATAAGCCATTGTTTGAACAAGGATATCCCCTTTACGATGAATTTGGTAAGTACCAACTCATGAAATGGCTTAAGGCTAAAAATCCAGAATGGACTCAATGTTAGTAAAGATGTGTTAGTCAATGATAGTCTTACAAATGGGGTCAAACCTATTAGTTGTGTAAGCTTACTTGGATTCTTCTAGTGATTGTTGATTTCGATTACGAAGTTTAGCAGTTGGATATCAAAATCACCTTCTTAAAATGTTCTTGATGGAGGATATGTATATGATACAACCTAAAGGTTTTGGCAATCCAGAAATTCCTAGAATGTTTTTGTAAACTTTAGAAATTCATTTATGGATTGAAGTAAGCATCAGAGTGTTGGAACATTCATTTCGATTAGGCAATCAAACAGTTTGATTTCCTTAAAGAACGAAAAAGAATCATGTAGAGACAAGATGTTTAGTGGGAGGAATTGGTCTTCTTAGTCTTGTATGTAGATTACATATAGTTCATATGAAATGACATATCAATACTTAAATAGGTCAAGTAATGGTTAAGCAGTTGTTTTATATGAGAGACTTAGGAAATTTTGAGTACATATTGGGAATCAAGATCCACAAAATGAATCTTGTAGAATGATTGGAATAAATCAAGAGACTAATGTTGATAAGGTTCCTAACAAGTTTAAGTTGCAAGACTCTAAGAGAGGATGTCTTCCCATGTTTCATGGTATTACGCTCAGTAAAAATCAGTGCCTTCAAAAGCTAGTAGATTTGAGTCGTATGGATAGTGTACCTTATGCTTCTGCAAAAGAGTTCATTATATGTGCCATGATATGTACAAAGCAAGATGTTATATATGACTTGTGCATGTGTAGCAGGTTTCAAGTAAATTCAGAATAAGCATACTGAAAGCTATAAAGAGCAAATCCTTGAGTACTTGTGAAGGACTAAAGGAGTGTTTCCAGTTTATGGTGGCAAGAGTGAGCCAGTTGTCAAAAGTTATACAGATGCAAGTTTTCCAAACAAACAAGATGACTTTAGATGTTGATCTGGATGCATTTTGTGTTTGGATGGATAAGGACAGTAAGCTTGAAAAGTTCAAAGAAGAATTCTATCGCATACGCAATGTCGGAATATGAGTATTTAGCTATAGCAAGAGTAGTTAAAGAAGGAAGTTTGGATCAAATTATAAAGGATGCCTTTGCCAAAACAAAGGGGTCAGGGGGAACGCCGCCTCATAGCAGCCAAAGTAGTTGTCGGTATGGTAAAGGTCTTTATCCTAGACGACCGTCGCCTCTGCAGGAGGAACTATTATTTCCCAATTTTGCCCAATGGGACATTTGTCAATGAAGGATTGGAAGCTAGCCTCCATGGTGATTATTTCCCTGGTGGACATCCTTGTTTCAGTAGGCATTAGAAGAATGCCTTGGAACAGCTTCCCCATCCACAGAGGCATTAGAAGAATACTGAAGGGGTATGACTTAGGGGTATGACAACTTAGACCCAATTTGTGGGTGAACATTTTATGTTATATTACCGCTTGCGAGATGCAGAACATTACTCCTAGCTTTGAGGAGTTCTCCCACATGCACTATATGAGCCGGGCCCCAGGCGGCTGGGGAGCGTGGTACACTTTGACCACACATCCGAAGTTCATGATGACACTTGATAAGGCGTCCAAATGGTCCAACTGGAAAGACATGTTTTACTTGGTCTCTTCCCCGTCTCTAGCACACAACTGCTTTCTCCACCGGTATAACATGGAGCCGGCTCTTTTAGGGAAGAAATGTGCCCTCCCCAATATTCTTGAGAGGGCTTGGTCGAAGATCGTGGAGCTAGAGTTTTTAAAACGACTACCAAGCCCTTAGATGATGGGACGGAAATAATAGTACCCAAGAATTGCGTACCCCATTCGGACAGGCTCAAGGATAAGGCATTCCTCTTCACCTGTGGTCTGAGTACCATGTTTCAGAGGCGTATGTTAACAATTTAACACACATTGCCTTGCTGTTGTTATCATTGTTTTTTGTGATGTTTTTAATCATCCGGTTTCCCCTTGTAGAAGACCCTCTTAAGATGGTAGATGTAGAAAAGACGTCTGCCAAGCCTACTGCCCAAATCAGGAGGAAGGCGATTTTGGAGGCCAAAACCCGTCTGTCCTTTGGCACTTGTTTGAATTTTTATTTTCACCATCTTTGCCGGATATAACTCCTTTGTTTCATTTTTCAGAGTGCCAGCAAGGTCATCCCTGATCCATCTCATAAATGCTCAAACCAAAGGGTAATGAGCTAGAGAAAACCCCTTCTAAGACAAGGAAGAAACAGCCTACACAGTAGGCATCATCTGTGCTGCCTGTTCAGAATAAACCTACAACCGGAGGAAAAGGTCCGTCAGGGTTGAAGGCTCTGAGTGAAAGTTCAGAGTTGTCTAGCAAAGAGCCGGATGCCTCCAAGGCGTCGAAGAGTGGCGTGCCACTCGATGCTGCAACTAGTTCAGTAGCGACTGGGGGTGGGGAGTCCCTTCAGCCTAAAAATCAAGGTATTGATGATTGTTCCGAACTCCCCTGGCCGCTTGAGTATATACAAGTCAAATCTTTAGATACCTAGTCGTGAGATTCGTCTAGAAGCCAACACAATGTTAGTGCCGCTTATGGTGCTATTTCACCACATCCTTCTTTTAGTGCAGATGCCTCTTAGAGATGGCCAGACCTCCAGCAATATGCCAAACGAATGCTAAAAAGCAACACCCGGTTTGGGAACGACAAATTCCACGAGTTGAATCAGGTCAACATGGACCGCATCAGAAATAGACTCAAACAATCAAAAACACTCAAACATAGACACCGTTACCCAGCAATGGCGCCATTTCTGACGAGGGGAAAACTAGGTCGTTGTCTAATCCTCCGTAAGTCAAATAAAATTTATAATCACTTAACAAATCTAAATACAAGTATAGAGGTAGGTCAATGGTCGAACCCAAAGGAACGGTTATGTTCTAGCGCTCTCAATTATGCACCTAAGCTAGGACGAAGTTGAAGGTGAAGAAGTGACACTAAAAATTAACAAAACAAATCAAACACTAGGGAATGAGGATCAACAAGTAATCATGACAATTGCAACAACTTGGGAATAACATGTTAATCAGTGGTTGTGAAGACTAATGATAAGAGCTATCAATCAAAATCAAATAGCTATCTCCTAATCGTTAAGCTAGTGGTCCTTACGAATAACAAACTAGGAGAATTACAATCCAAACCAATCGATAATTGCAATTCCTAAATCAATGGGTCGTGTCATTAGCAATTACATAGCAATCTAGCATAATTCTCAAGGCCTAATCGAATTACACACATACAAACTTACATTAATCACTTTAATCTCAACAATCAATCAATACAATTCCCAAATTAATCACAATCAATCAATCATACAACTCTCACCCAATCCCTAGCCAAAAAACTACTTAAGAATCATCTTCTAACAACAAACAACTAAGAAATCAAGAATCAACAAAATATCAAGAATGACAAGATGAAAATGCATGTCGTTTTCTACCCTTTCCCCAAGCCAAACTAAATTTGTAAACACCTAACCAACCTTATATGAATATAGGGTAAGTTAGGGTCGGTCCCAAGGGAATGCAATGATGAAAACTAAAGTCTAAGTCAAGCTACCTCGGAGTCGAAAATGAGATATTGGTTGGTACTAAAATGAACTAGATCAAATTCAACAAATAATCAAAGGTCTAAACACTAAGGATATGGGTTCCACATGCAAAATCAATGATAATGCTAGATTAAAGCTCAATCAATTAATTCAAGTATTGCAATGGACAAACAATAGTAGCAATCAAGAGAGTTCAAATACTATCTCCTATAGGCCAATCTAGTGGTCGCTAGGAAAGGCAAACCAAGAAGAATCATAAGCAAACTCAATCAATTAGAGCAACCTTTAAATCAATTGGTCATGTCATTAAGAGTTGCAATGCAATCTAGATTAATCTTATAGGGTGATCAATCCTAATCTAATCAATCTCATGCAAAACTATGTCAACCAATTTAATTGCAACAAATCAACCAATCAAAGAGCATCAACTAGCATTTCCATTAATCAAACATGCTTCCCCCTTTCCCTAGCAACTAATCTACTCACTAATCATTGTGAAATTCAAGAACAAATAACTTGAAATTGCATTGATCATCATTCTATATCAAAATCTAATAGAAATCAAAGTATTCAATATTATCAAACTCAAATCCAAGAAAAACAAACATCAAGCAAAAGAATCAAATAACAAGTAAGTAAAAGATGAAAGAAAGAAGAGAATCTCACTAAAATTGATGATTGAAAATGAAGAAATCCAAACTTGATTGATCAAATGTTGAGTTACAAATCCAAAACCAAGAACATCTCTCTAACTTCTCTCTCTAAAACTAAGCTAATGAAAATTATCAAAAAGTTAGATTCAAAAAAAGAAATACAATTCTATTTATAGGCTAAGAAGAAATCGGCAGCTCCCGTGGTCTCTCTCGATAAGCCCGCGCCCGCGGAAAAATGGGTACGGAACCCTCCGCAGGCTGCCTGGGCAGCACCCGCGCCCGCGGCCTCAGGGGCCCGCGCCCGCGGCGAAGTCCCCTGCTTCCAAAGGCTGATCAGGGGAGCCGCGGTCTCTCTGAGCGGAGAGACCTCTCCAAATTGCCCGTGCCCGCGGAGAGACCGCGAGGCAACCTTGGCTAGTTCCTGCCTACTTTTGGCACTTTTGAACAATAAAAGCCCGCGCCCGCGGCTTGAAGTCCCGCGCCCGCGGCCTGGTGGAAAGCCATGGAGACCTCTCCGAGGTCTCTCCAAGGCCTCTCTAAGCCCTCTCTAGCCAAATGCTTCTTCCTTGCTTGATCATTGAGGTCCCGAATTGCATCCTTTGCCAAGGTGAATTTCACAATACCTACACAAGTAAACAAAGGAAGGAAATAAAAGGGAAAAAGAGCAAAATAAAGGAAAAACACGATAAAAACACGAGAAACATAGAGAAAGAGGAAAAAGGAGAAACTAAAGGAAAAAGGGCCAAAACTAAAAGAAGAAAGCAACAAAAAGGGAAAGAAATAACCTAAAAGACTACCTTATGAGTGCCAAAAATGACACTCATCAAATTCCCCCAAGCTAGACTTTTGCTCGTCCCGAGCAAAACAAAGGCCAAGAAGGAATAAGAAGGGAAAAATAAAAAGAAAAAGAGGGGTAAGAATTTACACTAGGACTCACTGTCGTAGGAATCACGGTTGTTTTTAGCTATAACAAGCCATTTTGAACCCCTAGATCGCTCAAGAGGACGAGTGATGCTCTCGTAAGGGTATCCTAAGAGTTTACCCATAACTCTCCACCAAACCCCCAAGAGGCAAACCAAAGAAAGAAAAGAAAAAGGAAAAAGGAAACAAATTCTTTACTAAATGGACTTTACAAAGAGACTATAATTCAAATGAATAACAACCTTTCTAAAGTGAATTATGGTATGCACGTTAAAAGATACCTAAGGTTGATTGAAACATAAATATGCTAAGCATAGGAACTAGTTATCACACTCCACCTTCATCCCAAACAGTCTTACCGCGTTCCCCCTACTAATCTCATATCTCCCCTTAGTGAGCATCTCATAGATTCCGCGAAGGAACCGGAAAAAGTTTTTAGGCTACTCGACATCTTGATTTCGCATCCCCTTTCCTTAGTCCACAACCTATGATTCCCTCCACCGATGAAAGACTCAACTCCTAGGTCCAAAGGTCTTCCCCAAGGTTGTAACGTAAGGCAAGAAGGGTTAAGGTAGGCTAAAAATTTAAAAATTTAGTGGTTATCCTAAAATGTGAAGCAAAGACCGGCCAAATCTCAACACCAAACTTAAGTAATCACCAAACAAAAATGTATTAACACCCCCAAGCTTATTCAACGCAATACTCTACTAAAATAAGACCAAAAAGCCTGAAGAATTAACGCTTTCCCCCCCCAAGCTAAAGGAAGCATTGTCCTCAATGCTTAGAAGGAGAAAAGATTACAACAAAATATTTTTGAATTTTTACTTTTTTAATTTTTTCTTTTTTTTTTTTACTTAAACCTGCAATGTCCTTGCCTTTTGCTAAATTCGGACGGCTTTTTCTATAATGCAATTTATTAGTCCATGCCTTTTATGATTAAGGACGACTTTTACACAAACACTTGCCATTATTCACAAAGAAAACTTAACACAATCTTGCAATCATAAAAACCCAACATCCAACTTCACCACCACAAACTCCATCAAATATGATCAATTTGCTTCACAAAAACAAGAAAAGAAAGAAAATGAAACAAAAGGCCAAAGATCTAAAGATGTGGCTTGAAAAAGAAGGGATAAGGCTCAAATGGTTGCAAGAAGGCAAATGTAAACCCAAAAAAAATAAAGAAAATGAAATAAAACTATCCTAAATATGAAAAAATACCACCCCAAAAAAGCTGCCTTTGTCCTTCCTAGGTAGTTCGGTCACGGTCTTAGGAATCATAAGCTAAGATTCTAGATTAGGTTTGCGAAAATCAAGGATCCATGCCGCTCATGCAAGAATTTGATGAAAGCTTGAACAAATATACACCTCACATGGTTGTAGCAAAAACTCACTAAGGTTGTCAAATTGAAGATAGGGAGCAACTACCAAACATGCCACAAACAAGTAGAATCCTGCTTCATGATCCCGCTAGTTCTAGACAACTATCTTAGCATGCTTTATCCTAGAATCAACCAAACGTAATCTCAAACCGTGCATACCATAATTACCTAGGAAGAGTATTATTCAAAAGCAAGAGTCCATTGCATACAAGTCCGACATTCAAAAAGAGAAATAGTAAAAAGAAAGCCTCAAAAAGAAATGCACAACAACAAGAACAAAAGATAAGAAAAGAAAGGAAAAGATGGAAAACTAAGACAAAGATAAGAAAGGGAAAGAGGAAAGGGCAAAGATGCAATCATAACACGTTTATCCCAATCGACATACAAGTGGTCTAATGGCCACATCTCCAAAGACCCCAAACACACTAGGTGTTAAATTCATACATCCTCGAACCGTTCAACTTCCCCTAAGCCTAATCTTAATCTAAGCAACCAAGAAAACAAAGAAGTGAAAATAAAAAGGAGTAAAAGAAGAAAGGCCTCACCAAGCGTCCATGCTAGACCAAAGTACCCAGAGAGTGAGAACGAGCTTCTCCAAAGGGTTCCGCAATCCAAAGCATGAGCTACGAACAAGGTGAGTAAAAGAAAAGAAAGCTATATATATACAAAGTGAAATTGTTAGTAACTTCCAAACAAAAGCAAACAATAAAAAAAAAAACTAAGACACTAACTATATACAAAGACCTAGAAGAACCCATCATCATCGAAACCAAAAATTTTATTTCTTTGATTTTTTTTTTAAGAAAGTTCCCAAAAACCATCATCCGAAGAAACAATAAACAACAAGCAACAAAACAACAAGACCAATAGCCAAGATCCACCAAAAACCTTATCAAAAACATCCCACCGAGCCCAAGGTGCCGCCTCCATGCTAACACATCCTTTTTGACCCTCCCCCCTCACAAAATGAAAGCGTCGACCCCGATGCCGACAAACATGCAAAAATAGGGAAAAGGGGAGAACAAAAAAAAAGGGAGACAAATATGCAAAGAGGGGACTAATGGCCACTCGGGCCGGCACCATCATCACCTCCAAAACCATCACCCTCATCCCAACCTCCGGTGAAACCGGGAGGAAAACCATAATAACCCTTAAATAGGTCTTGTTGGGATGGGGTCAATTGGTCAAAGGGCTCTTGTTGAACGAGGGGCTCGGGGTGACGAGGGTCAACATAATAATAAGCGGGGTCACCCCTGTAATCACTCCCCCCCGGGACCCTATAATCATAAGGCGGGAAGTTGCGCCTTGGCACATCGGGGGTCTCAACCCCTTGCCAATAAGGGTACGTAGGGAGGCCGTCACCACCCCGGGAAGGTACCGGCCCTTGTTGGGGCGGCACATAAGGGTAGTTGACCGGAGGTGTGACCTCCCCTCTACGTACACTAGCGTCATACAAGGCGCTAGTTTGATAAGAAAGAGTTTGGTGGTCAGAGAACATACCGTGCATGGAAAGTCTCATGCTTTCCATTTGCGCCCACATAGCCGCCATATCTTGTTCAAAATCGGGTGGCGGTTGTTGTTGAAGTTGTTGTTGTTGTTATTGTTGCCTTCTTCGTCTTCCTTGTTGTTGTTGTGGAAACGGTTGTTGTTGTTGTTGTTCCTCTTGTTCTTCTCCTCTTCCTTCCTCCTCCTCCTCCTCATGCACACCCTCTAATCCGGCTCCCTCAACAAAATCAGCATCTTCCTCCATCTCATCCTCATCAATCCTACCATTGTCCCTAGGGACCATCCAAACATTCCTAGCTTGGCGAAAAATGGAGGTAGCGGCCGGGTTAGGGAGAAGGCAATGGTGGGTATTCCTCACTAGCCAAGAGTAGGTACCGGCTCTCTTAGTACTAGTTATGAAACGGAGGGTGTTAACCTGCCTCAAACTAATCCAAATGTCTTCACTCCCTCCAACCGGAGTGCAAGACTCTAAGAACCGTTCTTGGTTAAAATACCTCACCAAATGGGTCACCATGCCCCCACAATGAACCTCTCCCGTCTTAACCCCATGCATGATCTCCTTGCACCCTTCCATGAAAATGTACCCAAAATTAATCCTAGATCCCAACTCTGGCTTAGTAGCTATCCCCAAGACCATGATCTCCTCTCGAGACAACTTTCCCAAATCTTGCTTACTATAAACCGAGTACCCGAGAATTCTATGGAGGATCCTAAGGGCCGGATGAATGATCTCACTAGCAAGGGAAATTTTGGAGTCAAATTGCTTTTTGTGGGCTATGGTTCTCTACCAAGCAACCTCATTGTACTCACTTTGGGCAAGGGAGATAAGGGGCTCGAAGATATCACCATTTGGGTTGAAACCTAGGGCCACATTAAACTCGGCTAGGTTCATGGTGTGCTTAACATTGAAGAGTTGGAAGGAGATGATGTAGTCAGTTTCCCCTACCCTATTGAACTCAAAGGTGGAGAAAAACTCAATTGAAGGCTCCAAGTAGGTACGGGGGTTAGATTTCAAAAACTCACCCAAGCTTAGGTTATTAAGAAGCACATCAAGGTCATTATCTATCCCTAGCTTGGCCATGTCGTCACGAAAATAATGGCGGGTAGGTCTAAACCTTCGGTCTTTCATTTTGTTATAAATGGGCAATTGTTTAGACAGGTTCCACAATTTTAGAGGTGGTAGAGGAGGAGGGGCGTCATCTTGGTTTGAGGAGTGTATTTGGGGGTTAGGGTTTGAGGATTGGCCTTGAGAAGATTGGTCGGGAGATTGGGTCGAGCGGTTCTTGCTACTCTTGGATCGTCTCAACAAATTCATTTTTTTTTACCACACATATTCACAAAAGAAAATCACAAGGAATAATCCAACTCCCTCAAACAAGCAACAAACACCTCAAACACTCACAATCCTCCTTTCAAATCCAACCAAACCCCCAAAAACTACAAAGTACCTGTTTCAATCAACACAACAACCAAAATTCCAACAACAAATACCAATATCAACAATCATCCATCAAATATATGCAAGATTTATCAAGAAAAACAATCATCACTCAAAAATACCAAAATTCACAAAAATAACCATGAAACACAAAATCATGCTCAAAATCAAGATAATACCAACCAATGTAAAGAAATCAAATGAAATTAACAAGATTAATACAAAGGTTAGAAGTATACCAAGATTGGAGACACAAATCAGGCATAGAACACCACACACTACCGAAATTTGCCGAAAAACCACGAGAAACTTGAGTAGAAGAGATAAAAATGGAGAAATAAGGTAGATTTTGTGAAAATTTGATGGAAATTTGAAAAAAGGAGTAAGGAATTGATGATTTGGGGTTAGGGTTTGAGAATGTGTAGAGAGAGAAAAGGGAAAAATAGAGAGGAGATTTGAAAATAAGAGAGGAGAGAGAGTGAGGGGGGTGCGTCCGGGTAAAAGTAACCCAGGAACCCGCGCCCTCTCCCGATATTGCCGCGGTCTCGGGAACTCTCCCGCGCCCGCGGAGAGACTGCGAGGCAACCGCGGGGAGTTCCTGACCAAAATTGAGGAAATCATACCTGATGATGGCCGCGCCCTCTCCAAAATTGCCGCGCCCGCGGAGAGACCGCGGGGCAACCGCGGGGAGTTCCTGATCCAAAATCTTCAATTTAACTGAAATAAGGGTCGCGCCCTCTCCAAATGCCCGAGACCTCTCCAAACTCCCCCGCGCCCGCGGAGAGACCGCGGGGCAACCGCGGGGAGTTCCTGATTGCAATTCCCTTTGAAAGCTGGAGAGGCCCCCGAGGTCTCTCCAAGCCCTCGGGGAGCCCTCTCCCCTGCACTCTAAACTCTTCATAAAACCCCTTCTTTCCAACAAGTGATGACAATGGGCAACCTTCAAAACAAACATAAACCAACACAAAATAAGATCAAAACTAAACAAGGAAAATGAAAAGGAAGGAAAAGAAAAGAAAAATGAGATGAGAATCCGGGTTGCCTCCCGTAAGCGCTTTTGGTTAACGTCGTTAGCTCGACGAGCATCACCCCACTCAAGGTGGTTGGAAAAGAATCATTTTGTGAACAAGACCAACAAACACTCCATCAAAGTACTTCTTGAGCCGATGACCATTAACCTTAAATGAAGATGAGGAATCCAAAGGAGAAATTTCCACGGCACCATTACCAAAAACATCCTTCACCAAGAACGGACCACTCCATCTTAACATGAGTTTTCCGGGGAACAACTTCATTCTAGAATTATAGAGGAGGACTTTGTCACCTACACAAAACTCCTTTTTCTCAATCAACTTGTCATGAACCTCTTTGGATCGAGCTTTGTAGGTGCTAGCACAATCGTAAGCATCAAGTCGAAGTTCCTCTAATTCATGAAGGTCCAACCACCTCTTCTCTCCCGCAATTGCTAAGTCAAAATTTATCTTCTTGATGGCCCACATGGCACGATGTTCAAGCTCAACCGGGAGATGGCATGATTTGCCATAGACAAGGCGATATGGAGTGGTACCAATGGGTGTCTTAAAAGCCGTCCTATAAGCCCATAGAGCATCATCCAATTTGTCCGACCAATCCTTTCTATTGCGAGCAACCGTCTTTTCAAGAATAAGCTTGAGTTGACGATTTGAAACCTCAACTTGGCCACTCGTTTAAGGATGATAGGGAAGCCCAAATCGTTGATGCACACCATGTTTCCTCAACATCTTTTGAAAGGCATTATGGACAAAGTGGGATCCATTATCACTTATCACTGCTCTTGGGACACCAAACCTTGGAAAGATGATCTTCTTGAACAACTTCAATACAACCTTGTGATCATTTGTTGGAGAGGCAATGGCCTCAACCCACTTAGAAACATAGTCCACCGCCACAAGAATATATTGATTCCCGTATGAAGAGGGGAATGGTCCCATGAAGTCAATTCCCCACACATCGAACACCTCCAATTCAAGGATAGGTTGTTGAGGCATCTCATTTCGCTTGGAAATGTTCCCAACTCGTTGACATTGGTCACATGACTTAACAAAGCCCCATGAGTCCTTGAAGAGATGTGGCCACCAAAAACCACTTTGAAGAACTTTAGTAGCGGTCTTGGAAACACCCACGTGTCCACCAATAGGATCCGAGTGGCACATTTTTAAAACACTAGGCACCTCTTCGTTTGGAACACAACGCCTAAGTAAGCCATCAACCCCACGTTTGTATAAGATAGGGTCATCCCACAAATAGTGTCTTGCCTCTCTTTTGATCTTCTTCTTTTGGTTCTTGGAGAAAGAGGGTGGAAACTCCCCACATGCTAGAAAATTGACCAAATCGGCATACCATGGGAGTTCCTTCACCTCTATGGCATACAAGAAATCATCAAGCATTCTATCTTCTATTGGTAGACCATCATCATGAATTTGATCCCCTTCAAGGCGAGAAAGATGGTCCGCCACAACATTCTCCGCACCCTTCTTGTCCCTAATCTCAATCTCAAAAGCTTGCAATTCAAGTACCCATCGAATCAACCTTGGCTTGGACTCTTTTTTAGCAAAGAGATACTTGAGGGCCGCATGATCTGTGAAGACTATGGTCTTGGAACCCAACAAGTAACATCGGAATTTCTCAAAAGAGTGCACAATTGCCAAAAATTCCTTTTCCGTTGTTGTGTAGTTCTTTTGAGCCCCATTGAGAGTCTTGGACATATAGTAAATCACATGAAGTTTCTTGTCTACCCGTTGTCCCAAAACACCTCCAATTGCCCAATCACTCGCATCACACATCAACTTAAAAGGAAGATCCCACCTTGGGCCTTGAACAATAGGAGTAGAGATTAGGGCCTTCTTCAACGTATCAAATGCCTTCAAGCATTTGTCATCAAAATTGAACTCAACATCTTTTTGAAGAAGGTCATTTAGGGGCTTAGCAATGAGTGAAAAGTCCTTAATGAATCTCCTATAAAAACCCGCATGACCAAGGAACGATCTCACTCCTTTGACATTTATCGGAGGTGGAAGTTTTTCAATCACATCAATCTTTGCCTTATCCACCTCAATGCCCCTATTTGAAATCTTGTGCCCAAGCACTATACCTTCCTCCACCATGAAGTGGCACTTCTCCCAATTAAGCACCAAGTTGACCTTTTCACATCTCTCTAGGCATCATTCAAGATTTTTGAGGAAATCCTCAAATGTAACACCTCCCACAGAAAAATCATCCATGAAGACTTCCATTTCCTCTTCAAGCATGTCCCAAAAAATGCTCATCATACACCTTTGAAAGGTCGCCGGAGCATTACACAATCCAAAGGGCATTCTTCTATATGCAAAAGTACCATAGGGGCATGTGAAGGTTGTCTTTTCTTGATCCTCGAGATGAATAGGAATTTGAAAGAATCCCGAATATCCTCAAGGAAGCAATATAATTTGTGCCTAGTCAACCTTTCAAGCATTTGGTCAATAAAAGGGAGAGGGAAGTGATCCTTTTTGGTTGATGTGTTTAGACGTCTATAGTCTATACACATCCTCCAACCGGTGACCGTTCTAGTTGGAATGAGCTCACCTTTCTCATTCTCAACTACGGTCATACCCCCCTTTTTAGGAACGACATGCACGGGGGAGACCCACCTTGAGCTTGAGATGGGGAATATGATTCCCGCATCCAAAAGCTTGGTGATCTCTTTCTTGACTACTTCTCCCATTTGGGGATGTAGTTTCCTTTGTCGTTCAATAGAAGGAAGGGCGCCTTCCTCAAGCGTTATGTGGTGTTGGCACAAAGCAGGGCTTATACCTTTAAGGTCATCAATTGTGTACCCCAAAGCACCTTGGTGTTTTCTCAAAACACCACATAACGCTTGAGCTTGGCTCTCGCTCAAGGATGCACTAACTATCACGGGGTAAGTAGAATGAGGGCCCAAGAATTCATACCTAAGGTGTGATGGTAGAGGTTTGAGCTCCACCATAGGCACACCATTACCTTCTTGTGATGTGGCCACTTGCAAAGCTTCATGGCTTGAGATTCCAAAACATGTTTGCTCATCCACGTCCTCCACACTTCCATCAAGTAACTCCTCATAGAAAGTCATCTCCTTGCATGAAGTACCTACCTTGTCTTTGTTCAACAAAACATTCTCAAGAGCATCGTTAGAAGTGAGCAAGTGCTCATGCTTGGAAGACACAACAATATCAAGTGAATCAATCATCATACAATTTTCCAAAGAAGAACATGGATATTTCATGCTTTCATTCAAATCAAATTCTATAACCTCTTCTCCCACCTTAAGGGAGATCTTAGTATTCCTCGCATCAATCATGGCTCCTGAGGTAGCAAGAAAGGGTCTACCTAAAATGATCGGAATGGTGGCATCCTCATCCATTTCAAGAACAACAAAATCCACGGGAAACACAAACTTCCCCACCCTCAAAGGGACATCTTCTACCTTACCTTTTGGAAATTTGATAGACCTATCTGCTAATTGCAAGGTAATGTTAGAAGGTAAGAGTTCCCCTAGCTCAAGTCTTTGATAAACCGAAAATGGCATTAGGCTCACATTAGCTCCCAAGTCACATAAGGCATTATCAATTTGCATCTTGTTAATTGCACAAGGGATGGAGAAGTTCCCAGGGTCCTTCAACTTGGGTGGCATTTTGTTCATGATGATAGCACTACAATTTTCGGTCAAATTGATGGTTTCCACAACCTCACAAGTTCTTCTCCCACTCAAAATATCCTTGAGGAATTTGGCATAGTTTGGCATTTGGTTGATCACATCGGTAAAAGGTAGAGAAAGGTGGAGTTGTTTTAGCATCTCAATGAATCTCCCAAATTGTTCATCCAATTTGTGTCTCATGAATTTTTGTGGGTAGGGGAGTTTGGGTCTCACAATCTCTTTCTCTACTTTCACCTCTCTAGGTGTCTCAACAACTACCTCATCCAATGATGCCCTTTTTTCCTCATCCTCAACCAAAACCTCCCTAGGAATCTCCTTATCTACATCCTTCCTAGGCAATAACTCCTCAAGTTTCTTGGGGTCAAGACCTTGGGAAGGTAAAGAAGAAGGGCTTGCATGATCTTTCAAGGCATTAGCAAGTTGAGAGATTTGGTTTTCAAGCATTTTATTGTGGGTCATCATTTCATTGAATTTTTTATCGCTCACGGCCATGTATGTGTTCAACAACTTGGTTTGATTCTCAATTATCTCCTCCAAATTAGTCCTAGGTGAAGAAGGTTGAGAATAGGAACTTTCACCTTGAGTTTTTGGAACAAACCCGGGTGGGGGACCTCTTTGAGAATTATTTTGAAAATTACCCCGTCCTTGATTGTTCCAATTACTCCTATTTTGACTTTGGCCATAGCTTTGATTATGGTTTCCACCACCTTGATTATGGTTACCACTACCTTGGTTATGATTTCCATAACCTTGGTTTTGGTTACCATAATTTTGGCCTTGATTACCATAATATTGGCCTTGATTTTGGCCACTATAACCTTGATTATTATAGTTACCACGAGAACCTTGGTTCCCTTGGTTTCTATAACCACCACCTTGGTTATAGTTGTCAAAATTGCCTTGGCCTTGGAAGTTCCTATTCCATTGACCCCTTTGATTATCAAACAGTTGACCATTATTATTCGACACATAATTCACATGTTCACTCTCATGGTTATCAAACTCATCAACACATTCATTAGGACAAGCACTAGAGTCATGATCATACGATCCACATGCATCACAAAACAAGCAACCCAAAGGCATATTATGTGAAGAGGGAGGGGGTTGAGAGTTAGAAGGAGTACCTCTCCCCTTAAATTGGGAGGGAAGATTCGAAGCTTGAGAAGGGGAAGAAGTGCTCTCCAACTTAGCTTTGATTGCGGTGACCTCCATTCCTAAGTTTGTCATTTGGGAGGAAAGGTTGTTGATTGCGTTTAGATGGTCCACCGAGTACAATGAAGATTGCTTGCTTGAAGAGTCCCTCTCCCCATCTTGCCAATCCCTATAATATGTCACCACGTCCTCAATGATGTCCACAACTTCTTCTTCGGTTTTGTTCATGATAGGGCCCCCGGCCCCTCCATCAAGGCATGACTTGCCTTGGGGACTTAAACCGCCATAGAAGATTTGGATCACTTGGTATGTGGGGATTCCGTGGTGAGGGCACTCCCTTTGATACTCTTTGAATCTCTCCCATGCTTCGTAAAGGCTTTCACTCGGCCTTTGCTTGAACCCTTGAATCAAGGCTCTTGCCTCCGCCGTCTTCTTTTGGGGGTAGAAGCGGGACAAGAAAGCCTTTGTGACATCGTCCCAAGTTCTCAAGGAGTTGAGCTTCACCTCTTTGTCTAGCCACTCCAAAGATCTTCCTATTAGAGAGAAAGGGAACAACTTGAGGCGGATAAATTCTTGAGAAACCCCATTGACTTTGATGGTGTTGCAATATTTTTCAAACTCTTTTAGATGGTTCAATGGGCTCTCATTCTTAGCCCCACTATATTGCCTTCTCTCAATCAAGGTGATCATTGCCGGCCGGATTTCGAAGTCATTTGCCGGAGTAGTAGTTGGAGCTATTCCTCTCTCAAACCTATATGCCCCGGGCACTCCAAGCTCCTTCAAGGCTATTCTAGGATTTTCACCCATTCCTTGCTCTTCTTGAATTTCTTCTTCACTTGAAGAGCTATAACCCAAGGATCTATTATCCACTCTTCTTCTTGAAAGAGTCCTCTTAATTTCCGGATCAAGGGGAACAAGGGAACGATCACGGGTTCTATGCATGCAAAACTCAAACAAAAATATTAGTAGCACGGCTACAAGTGTAGCCTAAAGAAACAAAATCTTTTTGTATTTTTTTTATAAAATGAAGTAGACTCAACAACAAAAGCTAAGCACCAATAGCGTTCCCCGGCAACGGCGCCATTTTGACAAGATGAAAATGCATGTCGTTTTCTACCCTTTCCCCAAGCCAAACAAAATTTGTAAACACCTAACCAACCTTATATGAATATAGGGTAAGTTAAGGGTCGGTCCCAAGGGAATGCAATGATGAAAACTAAAGTCTAAGTCAAGCTACCTCGGAATCGAAAATGAGATATTGGTTGGTACTAAAATGAACTAGATCAAATTCAACAAATAATCAAAGGTCTAAACACTAGGGATATGGGTTCCACATGCAAAATCAATGATAATGCTAGATTAAAGCTCAATCAATTAATTCAAGTATTGCAATGGACAAACAATAGTAGCAATCAAGAGAGTTTAAATACTATCTCCTATAGGCCAATCTAGTGGTCGCTATGAAAGGCAAACCAAGAAGAATCATAAGCAAACTCAATCAATTAGAGCAACCTTTAAATCAATTAGTCATGTCATTAAGAGTTGCAATGCAATCTAGATTAATCTTATAGGGTGATCAATCCTAATCTAATCAATCTCATGCAAAACTATGTCAACCAATTTAATTGCAACAAATCAACCAATCAAAGAGCATCAACTAGCATTTCCATTAATCAAACATGCTTCCCCCTTTCCCTAGCAACTAATCTACTCACTAATCATGGTGAAATTCAAGAACAAATAACTAGAAATTGCATTGATCATCATTCTATATCAAAATCTAATAGAAATCAAAGTATTCAATATTATCAAACTCAAATCCAAGAAAAACAAACATCAAGCAAAAGAATCAAATAACAAGTAAGTAAAAGATGAAAGAAAGAAGAGAATCTCACTAAAATTGATGATTGAAAATGAAGAAATCCAAACTTGATTGATCAATTGTTGAGTTACAAATCAAAAACCAAGAACTTCTCTCTAACTTCTCTCTCTAAAACTAAGCTAATGAAAATTATCAAAAAGTTAGATTCAAAAAAAGAAATACAATTCTATTTATAGGCTAAGAAGAAATCGGCAGCTCCCGTGGTGTCTCTCGATAAGCCCGCGCCCGCAGAAAAATGGGTACGGAACCCTCCGCGGGCTGCCTGGGCAGCACCCGCGCCCGCGGCGAAGTCCCCTGCTCCCAAAGGCTGATCAGGGGAGCCGCGGTCTCTCTGAGCGGAGAGACCTCTCCAAATTGCCCGCGCCCGCGGAGAGACCGCGGGGCAACCGCGGCTAGTTCCTGCCAACTTTTGGCACTTTTGAACAATAAAAGCCCGCGCCCGCGGCTTGAAGTCCCGCGCCCGCGGCCTGGTGGAAAGCCATGGAGACCTCTCCGAGGTCTCTCCAAGGCCTCTCTAAGCCCTCTCTAGCCAAATGCTTCTTCCTTGCTTGATCATTGAGGTCCCGAATTGCATCCTTTGCCAAGGTGAATCTCACAATACCTACACAAGTAAACAAAGGAAGGAAATAAAAGGGAAAAAGAGCAAAATAAAGGAAAAACACGATAAAAACACGAGAAGCATAGAGAAAGAGGAAAAAGGAGAAACTAAACGAAAAAGGGCCAAAACTAAAAGAAGAAAGCAACAAAAAGGGAAAGAAATAACCTAAAAGACTACCTTATGAATGCCAAAAATGACACTCATCAAAGAACAATTACACTAATCAAGATCAAACATCTAAATCAAATCAAACAAACATGAATCTAAACAAAACATAAGATCAGATAGAGTTAGAAATGTTCATTGATAATAGAGATGATCTTCAACATAATTGTCACCCTTGTATCATCAATCTCTCAAATCACCATCGAAATCTCTAACTTTCTCTCTCTAAATCTACTCCTAAACTAACCCTAAAACTAGAGAGAGAAACTCTCAACTAAGCTAAAATTATGATCAAAATTATGTCTCAAAACTTCTTACAAAAATCGGTTGTCAAAAGGTATTTATAAGAGGCGCGAAAAATGAAATCGAGCAAAGCCGCAAACAGGGAGGAGCGCCCGTGCGAGTAAAGCCACGAGCCCGCGCACGCTCCATGCGTGCCCGCGCGGCTGGGTAACGTGTCCGCGCTCTTCTGGGTTTCTTCGACTTCTTCGCCGCTTCCTGCGCTCGTAAATGCGTCTCGTGAGCTCCACTTGATACATGTTGGGGGTGGCAATTTGCAAGGGCCTCTACGGTGGGTTCAGCACCATCTTTTCATGAGAGCACGACTTGAGAGCGCAAGAGCTAGAACCTCGAGCATCCTTTTCCTTGTATCTTGAGCTTTCCCAATGCTATGAGCTTACTCCAAAAGCATCTTCCAACTTAGAAAACCACCAATATTGAGACTCAAACCTTGTACAATACCTACAACCATGAAAAGAGGAGAAATAAAGGAGAAAACATAAGAAAAACCATATAAACACAAAACAAGAGAGAAAAGGGAAATAAAGAGAAAATGCATAAAACTAAGCATTTATTAAGAAATAAAGCTATAAAAAGAAGGTAAAAACAACTTAAATACTTATCAAATGAATGCCATTTTTATGGCACTCATCAGTCCGCCTGGCGTAGGAGTGTACGGGCCCAAGATATCCATGCCCCACTTGGCGAATGGATATAAATGGCCGTCAGATCAGTAGTCAGACGATGGATTAGCTTGCCAAATCGTTGACACTTGTCACACTTCTTCACCATTTCCATGGCGTCTGCCTTAAGCGTGAGAAAAAAGTAGCCCTAACGCCTAGCTCTGACTGCTAGAGCCCTACCGCCAATATGAGAGGTGTAGTAGCCCGAATGTAATTCTTCTAGAATCTCTTGCCCCTTCTCAGGGGTGATGCACTTCAAAGTAGGCTTCAGAAAGCCCTTATTGAAGAGTTCTCCATTTTTATTTCAAAGTTGGACGCACATTTTTTATTGCGACCATTTCTGGATACGTATCCGACAGGGTACCGTCTAGCGTTATCCATCCAAGTTAAACTTCTGTTTAGAACTCCGTTGGGATGTTCTTCAGCAATACTTCATTTTTCCATTACTTCCCCGAAGACTGACCGAGGCGTATCACAGGAGGTGGATGATGCCAGCTTTGACAGAGCATCCGCCAGATTGTTTTCAGACCAAGGCACTTGACTTAGATGAAATTCTTCTAGTGTCTTAGAGTCAAATTTGACCGCCTACAGGTATTTGATCATAGCCGGATGGGTGGCCTTATAGTCCCCATGGTATTGGCTAACGAGCAACTGAGAATCAGATAAGGCATCAATTTTTGTTGCCCCTGCCGTTTGGCATATGCAAATGCCGACTAGTAGGGCTTGATACTTTACCTCATTATTTGAGGCTTCGAACTTGAATAGTAGTGCATATTCATACTTCCCCTTCAAGAGACTGACATATAACTCCTGCACCACAGCCGTTCACAGTAGATTTTCCAAACCATGTCTAGATTTTCTAGCGCCTGACCCTTCACTACCTTTCTTGGTTCGAAAGTGATTTCAAGATTTTGCATTTCAATAGCCCATTTGAGCATTCTGCCGGATGACTCCAAGGTTATCATTGGTCGCTTAAGGGGTTGGTCTAAATAGACGACAACCGAATATGCCAAGAAGTAAGGTTTTAACTTCTTAACAGCCATGAAAAGAGCAAGGCCAAACTTTTCAACCATTGGGTACCGTAGTTCAGCATTTCGAAGAACATGGGTAATGAAATAGACTAGGAGATGATTGTCGTCTCTCTCAGCAAGGAGAACAACACTGAGAGCATGATCTGAAACGGCTAATTACATGTAAAGAGTCTCTTTGGGCAAAGGGCTAACAAGCCTTGGCAAAGAGTGTAGATGTTCTTTCAATTTCTGAAAGGCCGCGTCACCATCATCCCCCCATTTTAAACTAGTCTTATTTCTGATTGATTGAAAGAAATAAAGGCACTTGTGTAGGGAATATTTCAAGCATCCAAACTTGAGCCCACTGTGATCATACACTTAAGTATGGTGGCGTCCAAAGAGAAGGAAACTAGAGCAAAAGAGTCACCAACAAGTTTTAGGAACTAGTAAACAGTTCACAAGGTTAAGATTACACCCCTTCACGATCCATGAGATCGCTAACTCCATAGTGATCTAGAACCATGTCTAGATATTCGGGGATGATGGTTCAAATCCAACCTAAAAGAGATTGAACCTGCCCTAAAAATACGCCTCTACTTTATTCTTCTCATATTCATGTGCGCTTTTTGACTAACATACAAACAATATATTAATCCTAAACCTGTTTAACCTATGTTGGTTGAATATTAATGTACAAACAAGACTATTATTGGCGAGCACTTGAATTAAAATCACATTAGCCTAAATAAAATTCTTAATTATCTTATTAAGCGTGATTACAAGGACAAATTTCCTTTAATCCTGCAAGAGAATGCATGATCAAGCAATAACAATAAACATCAAGCAACATAATAATATTGACACAACAAATCATCATCATCAAAATAATATTTTCAATCTCATCAAAGCATAATAATATTAACAAGATCCTAGGGATGATACTAACATGATTAATAAAAAATATTAGCGTGTCACTAAACATTAAAGATCAAAGCTTTAACCCTAACATGATATTAACAAGATAAAAGAAATAGGAAGCAACCTAAACATGATACTAGAAAGCAATAAATAACATCCTAACATGATACTAGGAATTAAAATAATCTAAGCATGATTCCTATATTAAAATAATAATTAAGTAATTAAATTACTTACTTTGATGCCTCGTATCTCTTTCTAATAACAAAAGACACACGTTAGTAACTTCAAGGAAAATATTAAATCTAACAATTAATTTAAATAATTGAAATAGGGATTTGGGACCAAACGTTTAGAAATTATCAACCTTTTACGTCTAGGGCGAAGGCAACTTCGAGCTTGGCATGGTGTGTCTAAAACTCGTGAATGCGGTATTGTGTTTATGAAAAGGCTAGGCTTAGAAAGAGGGAGAAGGAATAAGCTTTTGCTTAAGAGAGAAGAGAATAGAATTAGATGATTGTTGATTGATAAAAAAGGGGAATAAAGGTCTTATTTATAAGAAAAATAGTCTGGAAACGATCAGAAAAAGACCGAATCCAATCTGGAATAAAACTACTTCTATCGCGGCGTGACAGGGTCCAGCGCGGCGCGACAGCTTCATTACGGCGCAATGGAGCTGTCGTTTTGCGATGGGATTAAAAAGATAAACGCGCTGTACGGAGTCCTTAATCTAATTAAATTAGACTAATTAATGTTCGTACTTATCTTTTAAAATTAGATTTAATTCTTTTGAAAACACTTGTTTTTTCCAAATAAAACTCTTTATTTTCTAAAAATACAATCATTAATCCTAATTCTACTAGAACTTAAGAGAACCTTCTAAATTATTCTAGAAGATTAAAGTCAATCCTAATGACTTTGGGAATAATAATTAATGGGCCATCCACTAGACCATTGGGCCGTATATAAAACTTGTTTCGGGCCTAACTTAGTATTTTGGCCATAACTTCCTCATTATTCATCGGAATTGGGCTTATAATATATCGTTGGAAAACAACCGCATCACAAGACTTTTCACACTTTCACTTCGTTCGATAATCAATGACGTGAAAGATATTCATCAATGCCGTTCGATAATTGTTTTTGGGGAGACACAATTAGGTGTCTACATCTTGTCCCTTGACCGGCTGAGGAATCTCCCCAATGCCGCCAGACAACCGGTTAGCTTTTGAACCTCTTTGACAGTTTGGGGTGACTTCATGTCAATAACCACCTATATCTTTGGGGTTGGCCTCTATTCCCCTTTGATCAATCAAATATCCGAGAAACTTCCAAAACTCAACACGAAATACACACTTCTTATGATAGAGCATGACCTTGTACCCCTTGAGTGTGGTGAAGGTTTCTTAGAGGTTAGCAAGATGATCCTTCTGTAGCTTGGATTTGACTATCATATCGTCAATGAACGCCTCTACATTACTCCAATTTGATTAATGAAGACCTTATTAATTATTCGTTGGAAAGTAGCAGGCGCATTCTTCAAGCCAAACGGCTTCCTAGTATATTAAAATAACCCATGACCAGTGATGAAAGTTGTCTTTTCTTGATCTTTTTTCCACATGGGAAAATAATGAAGCCTAAATAGGCGTCCGTGAAACTCATCAAAGAATTCCCGGTTGTAGAGTCGACTAGACTGTCAATCTTTGTAAGCTAGTAACGGCCCTTTGGACATGCCATGTTCAAGTCAGTGTAGTCGACACACAGGCGTTAGGTACCATAAGGGAAGTTACGTGGCTCAATGAACCCAGCATCTAACAGCTTTTTTACCTCAGCGGCTGCCGCTTGACTTCTCTCCTCGCTATAATTTCTTTTCTTTTGTGTGATAGGCTTTTTTTGGATCCATAGTGAGTTTGTGGACAGCAAGATCCGGGTTGATGCTTGCATCTCTTCCACTTCAAAGGCAAAAATGTCATTGAATTCTTTTAGCAAGTTGTGCAACTCTATATCAAACTTTGCTAAAGCAGTCGTCCCCACCTTAATAGTACATTCTAAACTGATGTTGTGTAGAGCAATATCAATGTATTCACCAGCCGGTTGGGGACAGAGTTCATCTGACTGTTCCTAGGTCAGTGATTGCTATTGCTTTTCTTTCTTCACCGCCACCAGCTTATCAGCTTTCCTTTTCCTTTCGGCTTCTGGTGAGGTCAGTTCAGGATCCTTGACATCGTTAAAGTCTATTAGCTCCTCACCCTGACAGACTGAAGCCATTGTGGGCTTGACATCAGAGAGGTAGCACTCTCTGGCTGTCTTTTGAACCCCATTCAGGGAGCCAACAGAAGCATCATTTCTTTCAAACTTCAGCAACATGAGGGATGGGATGATGACGGCCTTGAACTTGTTTAGAGTTGGACGGCCCAAAATAAGGTTGTAGGCGGTCAGCTCTTCGATGACCAAGAACCGTACGACCATGTGACGTCCCTTTCCCTTTTCTCCCGGCCGAATGGGTAGATCAAACCCGGCCGACTGGGTGCACAACTCCTCCCCCAAAACCAACCAAGGGGTGAGTGACCTTGTGCATGCTAACGGGTTTGTACTTCAGCCTTGAGAATCACTTGTAGGTGATGATGTTAGACGAGCTACCAATATCTATCAAGAACATGCCAACAAAATGGTTGGCAACCTTATATTCAATGATGACTAGGTCATCATGCGGCTGGTGAATTTTACCTCTGTCCTTCTCACAAATGGTTTCCTTAGGGAATGTGCTGGTAGACGCTTAACACTGGTCAATAGAGTTGACGTTCATCTTCCTCAGATGGCCCTTGGTTTCCTAGATGGTAGAGCTCCTTCCAGCTAATCCGCCTGCTATAAAGGTCGGCTCTTTGTCAGTGTTCGAACTACTAGTAGGCTAAGTAGTCTTTTTCAATGGCTGCTTGGGGTCCATCTTCAGAGTCACTGAGGACTTGAGGATATAAGACTTGAGCACTCCCTTATCAGTCAAAACGTCCAACAGCCGCTTGAGGCTATAGTAGTCGTTGGTTTGGCCAATATCCTCATGGAAGTGGCAGTACTTGTTTTTGTTCCAATTTTTGGCGGAACCTTTCATAGGAGCGGGCTTCTCAATGGTCACCCGATCTTTGATCTCCATGAGGATGGAGTAGCAGTCCTTGTTAAACTCGTACTTTGGGATGTACGGTTTAAAACTTTTCATTTTCTTCTAGGACGGTTGATTAGAGTCGTCAACCTTCCAAATTTCTTTTCTCTTCTTGCTCTCTTCAGTTTTGTGAGCCGGCTGAGAAGGCCGACAATATTTTTGTTTGTCAAACTTCTTGGAGTCGGACTGAGATGGTGGAGTAGAGCTCGGTCACCTGTATATAAGCTTCCCCCTCCTTAAGCACTACTTGGAGAGTAATGACCCTCTTTCTGATGAGGTCAAACTTAGAAATCAACCCATCCTTCAGACCCTTGAAAAAGTCTATGCAACCTACATCGTCAGACAGTCCTTGAATCTAGATTCTCACCAGATTAAACTGCCTAACATATGAAAGGAGCCCTTCTTTCTCTCCCTGTTGAATTGTGTTCAAGTCAAGACTTGTTTTCATTGCAAGGATGTTCATCGAGAAGTTAGAAGCAAACAAGAAGACAAGCCTCCAGAAGCTGTCAATACAACCGACTAGCAAGTTGCCGAACAATTGTTAGGCGATGCCCTTCAATGTAGCCGAGAAGCACCACCACCAGATAGCATCATCCAAACCCTATAGATACATGAGGTTAGTGTAAGCGATTAGGTGATCTTCAAGGTTGGTGGTACCATTGTGGGTACTAACCAAGACATTCTTAACCTTGGTCGGTTGTGCTGCCTCAGTTATCTCCTTGGTGAACGCAGAAGGTTGTTCACCAAGTTTCAGCAGACGAAGCTGGCAGCCATAGGTTGCTAGATTGTCGCCTAACCTCCTAAGAGGGTCGGCTGCATGTAAAGTTGGGTATATGGCCCGTATAGCATCACAGGCACATACGGGGCTGAACCAATCATCTGAGGAAATGTATAGACAGACTGGCAACCTGTTTGGCTCTCATGAATTGACTAGGAATACCTTGCCAAGGTATTCTTGAATCTCTCTGGGAAGATCGACTTGGAAGCCAAGTCAAACAGCTGCTTGTTTCTTTTTTACTCGATGATATGTTGAACAACAGAGAATGATATTTTGCTGCCATCCGGCTGGATGTGCCGGATGACTTTCCTCGTGCCCGTCTAGGTAGACGAACCATGGAACAATCAATCAAGGTCTGAGCCTTCACCCTAGTAGTGGGGTGTGGAGTAGGTTGTCGGTCCATGACTTGCTTGTTCCTCTCAGCATGAGGAGATTTTCTGGCTGACTGACCCTTGCTAGAGCCAATTGTCCTCTTGTTTATTAGATCTTTGATCTCCTGTTTGAAACTAGTCATGAATTTCATGAGTTCGTCTATAGTGAAAGAAGCTTTTCCTCTTGCCGCCTAGGGTAGTCAAGACGACTGTCCGAAAGACTTGCTCGGACCTTCTTAATATTTGCCTCATTCCAATCTATCCTTGGGATAGATGCGTTTACTTCTGAGTGACCCATCAGAGGCCACATGCATTTCAACCTAAATGTCATTGTCTGTACCATGGTCAAAATAGACCTCCCTATCGGTCGTAGGCCGGTTAGGATCAGGAGGCGGTACAAACTGTTGTGAAAGCATCTTAGAGGTACTCTCCCTACAGACGCTGCCAAATGTTTTGTGGTTTTCCTGGTCCCTCGGAAGATTTACGTTATTATGTCTAGATTCCTGCTCTCTGTACCTGTAAAATAACGGAGACTTCGGGTGGTTGGAGTTCCACCTCCGACGTCATAGGAATGATGTCCTTCGAACAAGTGTATTATTCCGATAGAGGGTTCGAAATTATTAGAAAGCTAATTATTCAGTGAGGTCAAGTGATCTAAATGCCTTGGTTGAGGAAGCTTCCGATCAGTAATATTAATGTATAATTAATATTACAGCTTAATCTTGACTGAACCCTTCGGCTCACACCCAAGCAAAAAAATTGATCTGTCACGACGAATTAATTCGAAAGGAAATAATGAGTCACTCGAGTATTATGAACATTAACTTCGGAAATCGAGCTAAGAGTGTCGGGACCGAGTGTCGTAAGTCGAGTTGAATTAATAAAAGACGAGATGGTAAAAATCAATTAATAAAAAAGTTAGTGCTCGGAAAAATCCTAGCATCGTATTGGCCTAGCCAATCGATGCCTAGGGTTACTGGCATAGGATAGCCAAAGCCATTGCCGCATGGCAAAGCCAGGTAGCACGCTCAGCATGCCTAGCATGGCCGAGCTAGCCTTGTGTGCAAGGCTAGGATACCGTAGCCATGCGCACCAAGCTAGGCATAGCTAGCAGCCAGCCCGCACATTGCAGCAAGGTCATCCGCCTTGCATGATGGGCCTTCCGCGCGTAGATGTGAAGTGTTGGGCGAAGCTAAGCGCAAGCATAGCAGCAGCACCGCAAGCACGCAATGCGTGCGAGCTGCGTGCTGTGCGAGCTGGCGCGCGGGCTGTTAAGCCGAACCTGTACACGCACACGCTGGCAGGCCCAACCAAGCACCAGGCCGCTAGCTGGGCGCGCCTTAGTACCTAAAGCTGGGCGCCACGTGGCGTCGTGTGAGTGAGCCAGTTGGTGAGGCTTGGGGAGCAAGTCTTTGGTCCCCCCCTTGTGGTCCTCACCTACTCTCTCCCTCCTTACTCGACACTTGTTGAATAATTATTGCATTTCTTTTTCTTTGATTTTTGATTTAAAATTAAATGGAAAAATGATGTTTACAAACTCTCCCACTTTGAGGCGAGAGTGGAATGTTGGTAATATTGTCTTTTTCCTTATCTTGTTAATTATGCTTATTAGTTACATTAATTGTGAGCGGGTCTTGGGGTCAGGTTTTGTTTTCGCGAAAAGTCGGACTTTCCGAAACCCAACACGACGATCAATGTAGAACGAGTTCGGAGAATGTAAAAAGGTGCGGAAAAGGTAAAAATAAGATCGTCTCGGATTTGGAGATCAGGTTTTTTCTCTGAGGTGAGAGAATTCAAGTATATTGTAATAAATGAACATGCCCCAGGAAAGCGAGAAATCTCCCTATTTATAGGGTCGTTGGAATATGTGTTCTCTCTTAGGTCACTCTGGCCTAGATTTGGTGGGCTGCGCCGTTATACAACTTTCTCTGGAATTAGGCCCTAAAGGCCGCCGCTCTTATTGCTGACTGGGAATGCCACGTGTCAACTGGTGAGTGGTCCATGTTGGACCTGTCTTGGGATGACATGTGTCCCTCTCTAATTGGGCCACGTAGCAAGTGTATTTTTACCCAAAACAGTGGTGGTAATATTTTTGATATTTCCTAAAAACAGTTTTATTTAGAATAGAAAGTGTATTTTTAAAGAAGGGAATTTTTAAGCTCAAAATCCCACTTGCCATAATTTGAATCTTTAAGCTCCAAATCCCACTAATGAAGATCTCTCACTTTCTCTCTCCAAAGCTTCACTAATCTAACCTTAATCTACAAAGAGAAGCTCTTAACTAAGCCCTAATGACCTTAAGCTAAAACTAGGTTAAAAGATTTAAAGAAGACTCCCGCACATCAAGCCTCGAAGAGTATTTATAAGCCACAAGAAATAAGTCGAACAGAGGCACGTGTGCGTCCGCACACTAAGAATACACGCTCGCACACAAAAGATGTGTGCCCAAGCACAAGGGCTATGCGCCTGCACTTTTCTGGGTTACACGCCCTAGCCAGGTGGTTGCGTACTAGGAAGCTGCGCACTAGTGCGGGTAGGGCTACGCACCCGCATGTTGCTAGTGACACCCCTTCGCAATGTTTCTGCCTCGGTTCTGAATTTTTGCAATCCTATGCGCGCCTGAAAACATTGTTGCGGGCTGGCACTCTTTGCCTCTTCAAATCTTCTTTCTCATGCTTTCCTTAAATTCTTCTTTCCAATTCTTGACATCAAAAACCTAAGCACAAACAGCACGGAAATCAATAAGGTTGGATAAATGGTACGCAATCAAGGCAAGCATTCAAGAATATACATGGTTATATCCAAAACACACCGAGACATGAATGTATGCACTGTTAAAACAAAACAACTATAAAACAACCTAAGACAAGCTAAAACAAAGAATAAAAACTACCCCAAGAGTGACATAAATGTAACACATCAAGACATCAACCCCATGTAAGGAATTTTTCAACACTTCGCCCTACTGTGGGTCATGTTTTTAAGCATGGCGGCACTTCAATTAAAATAAGCTAGAGAAAAAGAGTTTCCGACAAGTTTTAGGAATTTGCAAATCGTTCACGGGTGTGAAGGTTACACCCAATTCACAATCACAGAGAGTACTAACTCCATAATGGTCCGGAACCATGACTAGGTGTTCGGGGATGACAATACGAATCTAACATTTAAGAGATTGAACGTTTTTTAACCTAGTGAACCCTCCCTAAATAGGCCTCCACTTAATTCTTATGATATACATGCGCGCTTATCGATAAACATACATACATTAAATTATTCCTAAATCTTTTTAATCTATGTTAGTTGATATGCACAAATAAATCTAATATTGGTTATCACTTCAATTAAAATCATATTAAGCATAAATTCAATTATTAATTATCTTATTAGTCGTGTTTTCATGTACAAATTTCCTTCCAACCTGCAAATGGGGCGTGATCAAGCTATAACACTAAATCATGAATAGTCAAGCAACATATGATTAATATAACAACCATCATCATAAAAATATCGTAAGTAGTAAGATCCTAGGCATGATACTAAACGAATTAATAAAAAATCCTAACATGTCACTAACAACTAAAAAAATTGAAGCGTTATCCTTAACATGATTGTAATACCCCATATTTTTATACGTATTTTCCTAATTAATTAATTAATTATTATTTTCTAAAAAGGGTATTTTAGTAATTCAACTTACTATTTAAGTCTTGGAGCCAAAATGATATTTGAATTTTGGCACCAAAAGTATTTTAAAAACAAATTATTATTTTGGATAAGATTTATTATCCATTTATCCTATTTTAAAAACCGGATTATTTACATATTTTGGATATTTTAATTAAAGCAAAATAATTTTTTTAATTAATTAATTATTATGGCCGAAATTACCTAATAACTAGCTAGGATTTTCAGATTTTCCATGTATGGAAAATCTGATTTTTCTTGGTTATTTATTGGTAAATAATTGGTATTTAATTAATTAATTATTTAATTATTATTCTATATTATTTATACAATTATTTTATTCCTTAAAAACCGAGCAAAATCTTCCTAAATATATCTAGAGGAATCCGAAAATTAGAGCTATGGTAAGCTCCATATTTTCGGCCCTCGTGAAATATTTTAGGGAAATTTAATTGGTAAAATTATATTTTTAATTATCTCCCAAAATCTCTTATTTTCCTTAATTCTAATTCTCCATCTTTTTAATATCCAATCATCATATTTTCTTGCCATTCATTCTTCTTAATTATTCCCCAAGTAATTGCAATTTCCTTATTATTTTTTTATTACAAACATACCTTTCATGTTCAATTATACACAATCTCTTTAATATCAAAACTTTCCATAATTCTTTTACTCACTTCTCCAAGTAATCCCTTAAACCATACTTGCCATAATTCTTCCCACATTCTCTTGCTATAATTCTTGCATGAGCTAGCCTATAAATACCCCTCCATACCTCTCACATTCTTCACACTAATTCTCTTCTTTTCTTCTCCTCTTTTTACACAAATCATCCCATTTATCTTTGAAGCACATTTTCGGGCACTTATGGTCAGTTTTTTGGGGTATTGTTGTTTCACAAAAGATTGTTCCTCTCAAAAAGTCCTTGAGGTTAGGCTCAAGAATCACCCAATTCGTAGTTATATCGAAGGAGTTATAGCCTCTGCAAGTTCTGTCTATTCTTTCCAACGAAAATCCAATTCTTCTCTTTTCCTTGGTTTCTTATCTTATCTTCTTCTCTTCTCTTATTCAATTATTATTATTTTTATTATGGGGGATTTATCAAAATTATTATGAGTATTTTTAATTATATAAAATTAGATTTTTAATGATGTTTATGAAAATTAATTTAAAAGGTTCATGTACATATAGTTGGGAGGGTTTAATTTAATTATTTGTGATTATTTGTTAACCTTATATTGATTAAGGTTATATTTATTATATTAATTTAAAAGATTCTTGAGAGTTCTTTTAAGGTGTTTTTAGCTAAGCAAGGATCAAAGTACGTTAGGTGGTTAGATACCTTGAAAAAAAAGATTGATTTGAATGAGCATATTTGAATGATTTTATTGTGATTGAATTAAATTGACTTTAATTATGGTTTATGAAATAAAAGTATGTTTAAAAGATTGGTTTTAATAATTAAATTGGAGTATTGATTTTTATAACATGTTTTGATATTAATTTATTATTCACGTTTAAAAAGGATTGGTTTTGAAAGCTTGTTGGATTTATAAAAAAAAAAAGGGAGTTTGAATTATTATTAAAGGTTGGAATTATTGGATTTAAAGAGGATTTATTTAATCATTGAATTAAATTTATTATTTATGCTTTATAAGCATGTTAGTGATCCCACTATGCGGATTTGGTATATTGATAAGGCCTTAGACTTTGTATGACCGGATCTTTCCTCAAGAATAGCCTTGTAACATAAGGAGACTAGCTTGGGGGGTGTGCACACTTGGGAGAGGAATTGGTTAAATTGGTTTAGTTGGTTTTAAAATAGTTGGAATTGGTTTTATTGATTATTGGGATTTGAATATTGAGAATTGGTTTTGAATCATGAGTTTGGAATTATTGGATAATTATTAGAATTGATTTGAAAAGCATGTTTGCAAATAAATTGAGTTTAATTATCTTGCACTTACCGTACTTAGCATATTTTGCTAACTCGTACTTCTTATTTGTTTTGGTTCGCCCTGTTTACCGTAATGGTAAGCAGTGTTGCTTATTTTCAGGTTGAAATCCATAATTGATGCATTGGAGTCCCGGGATTTGGTTTCACTAAGCTAGGAATCTTGGTCTTTGTATTTATTTTTGAGTACTCATAACATTGGTTTCTATTTATAGTTATTATTAATAAATAAGAGTTTTGAAGTTTTCGCTGCAAAGTATTAGTTTATTTAGTGAGTTTGAGTAGCCTTGCGTAATCACGCGGCGGTAATACACCTAAGTCTATCTCTACGGTATAATTATACGTATTATACTAGTATTTCCGTAGAGGGAGATTTGGGGGTGTTACAAAGTGGTATCAGTTTTCAAGGTCCTAAAAAGATTAAAATTGGAATAGTAATTAAAATTGTGGGTAGACTTAAGAGGGCATATAAGATAGATAGAGTTTCGCATTTTTGTGTGAGTCAAAAGCCTTATTTTACTTAAAAACTATTTTCCTATTTGTGGAAAGATGAATGAGAAAAGGATGCTCGAGTTCTCTACGGAGGCCTATAATGGGTACGACTCTCTGTCTAGGAAAGGCTCTCCTCAACATCGTAGGTAACTTTCCTGGGAGACGCGGGCTCGACCGTCCTATAATCATGATTCAAGTACATATTTATTATTTTCGAAAATAAAAAGAATTGAAATTATTTGAAACTTGAGTATGCGATTATGTGTGCATTAAAGTTGGTGTGAAAACACCTTAAAGTGAGTATAGGGGGGTCCGAAATTTTGGAGTATTACCCATGATTGGGTGATTTTGAGTTATACTTGGTTTATTGAGTTATGAATTGCTTATTGCAAATGGATTTTGAATTGGATTGTTTGTGTGATTTGGCATTTAATTAGTTGTTTTGCATGTGTGTGTGAAACAGATGGAAAAGATTGATCAAATGAGACATCAATATTTTGACATTCATTATTTGAAAGATAGTGGAGTCTCAGTTAGTGAATTCATAAATGAAATTTGTACTTTTGCCTTGACCCTTTGTGAGAAGTATGTTGAGGAAGCCTTAACCCAACAACCTTGGATGGTCCTTTTGGCTTTAGCCCATTTACCTAGGATTAAGAAATACCAACCTCTCTTTGACAAATATGAGGATGTGATCAAGGAAGATGGAATAATGTGGAATGAGAAGCATCATCATGAAGGGAAGTGGTTAGCAACCATGTCTAGCCTTAAGAGGGACTTGCACTATGTGGAGCGCAAGTATGAACCTAGGAGGAAAGTTGTGAAAATCCCCTCAATCCTAAAAGATCGAACCTTTGGACCTAATGACCAAATGTACTTCTTAAATGCCCAAGTACCTTTTTCATACCCAAAGAAGCGACATGAGTATGTGGAATCTAGTGATGAATCCATACCACCTCTTGGTAGGAGCAAGCATTACCGTTCTCTTAGCCAAACTCCAAGCTATGAATCTTCAGAACAACCTAGCCCAAAAGTCCATTTCCATGTTGCAAAAATGCCCAAAACTCGTTCTCAAACTGCAAAAGAAAGAGCCCAAAACCCCAAAGCTTCTTCAAGCCAACCTCGTGGGGATGTAAGCCCAACAAAAAGCCCAAGTTACACTCCTGGCCCGGAAAGAAATATAAGTAAATCTGGGTCAAGCTCATTAGGCCTTATTCCAAGCTATAGTGGTTATAACCCAACTCTCATGGCCGAACCAAGTAATAGAAGTGAGGATCCGGATTATGATCCTATTGAAGATGGTTATGCTCATAGTGTTATTTGATTGATTGATTTTGAACTATGGTTTTGTTTGATGTTTCAATAATTGTCCTAAACGACAAAGTTGTATTTTCATTAATTATTAATGAAATAAAATGAATTATTTGAAATTTCTCTATGTTGTTAAGAGAATTAAATGCTTATATGATAAAACTTATTTTAATTTTTCAAAGTGTGATAATTAAACCCAGGAAGTATGTCTCCAAGAATGAAGGATCAATTAAGGAGTAAGCGCACTGGTTCCAAAGTTGGGAAGGTCCTTAAACAGTTAGCCCATATTACTGAGAACATCACGAAAGTGGTGAAACGGGAACACCGAAATCCTGAGCTTGATTCCTATAGTGAAGTCTTTAAGAGGGTAGCTGCATCTAAGCCACCTGTTTACTTGGGAAAGGAAGACCCTGCAAGTCTTGAAAACTGGATTAGGGAGTTTGACAAGTTGTTTGATGTTATCAATTGCCCAAGTGAGCTGAGGGTGAACAATGGGGTTTACTACTTGAGGGAGGAAGCTAATTTATGGTGGGCTCAAAGAAAAGATGAGCTGTTGAAGAAACCAAACATTGGGTGGGATGAGTTTAAGGAAGCCTTAAGAGAAAAGTTTTACCCTTCATACCTGAGAAAGCAGAAGTGCATGGAGTTTACCAATATAAGGATAGGGAACATGTCAATCAGTGAATATTACAACAAGTTCATTGAATTGATGAGGTTTGCCCCGAAAGTAGTCCCTACCGAAACCATCAAAGCTCAAAGATTTGAGCAAGGCTTAACCTTGACCCTCCAAGGGAAGCTAGGGGGAGTGGCCTTTGACACTCTGGATGAAGTTTATGGCCGTGCAGCCCATCTGTACGGAATTAAGGGGTGAGAGATAGAGCAGGTTGGAGAGAAAAGGAAGAACCCGGACTCTTTTCACGGGGGTGAAAAGAGGCTCAAGCCCAATGGGAATTACCAAGGGAATTCTGGTGATAGGAGGGACAACAAGGGAAACTTTGGGAAGGGGAATGGAAGCCAGTCGTCAAACCATAAGGGGAACGGGAACCAAAGGGGTGAAAAACCCAAGAGGAGGTATTTCTGCAAGCGGTGTTAAAAAGACCACCCAGGGAAGGAATGTGAGGGAAACCCAGTAACTCATCGTTACTGTCAGAAGTTGGGAAACAGTGAGTACGAGTGTTTCAAGAAGGAAGCTGATGTTAAGTTTGGGAAGATGAAAGAGTCTAGTGCACCTAGAAAACCACCTCAGTCTAGTGGACCTACAACCAAGGCTAGAACCAGTAGCGGTGCGGGAAGTGCCCCAAAAGGTCGTGTGTTCATGATGAATAGCCGTCAGGCTGAGTATGCTAATGATGTGGTAATTGGTATTTTCTTTATAAGTTCTTCTCCTGTGAGAGTTTTGTTTGATTCAGGGGCGTTGTATTCTTTTATTTCTAAGAAAGTAGTTGGGAGTCTCGATTTAGAAAGTCCTGAGTCAGTTTCTCTAGATGTGTCTATCCCGTCTAGGGAAGTGAGGAGTTGTTCAAGATTGTTTTTGAGGGTGCCTATTTCAATTTTTGGGGTAGAATTTCTTGCTGATTTGATCGAGTTCGATTTGAGTGACTTCGATGTAATTCTGGGTATGGATTGGTTGGGAAAGTATGAAGCAAAGATTGATTGTGCGGCTGAAAAGGTCACCTTGACTAGCCCAAGTAAGACCAAAGTGGTGTATAAAAAGGATGGGAAAAGTTCATGGTTAAGAATTGTGTCTGCAATGCAACTACAGAAGCTGGTTAAGAAGGGTTGTCCTTTGTTTTTGTGTAGTGTTCAAGAGATTGAAAGTGAGGAAAAGAAAGGTGAAGAGGGTATTCCTGTCGTAGAAGAGTTTTCAGATGTGTTTCCAGATGAGATTTCGGGTATGCCGCCCGTAAGGGATGTTGAGTTCACTATTGACCTAGTGCCTGGAACTGGACCTATCTCTAAGGCTCCATATAGCATGGCTCCAGCTGAGTTGAGGGAGTTAAAGACCCAACTGGTTGATTTGTTGGAGAAAGGGTATATTAGGCCTAGTTCATCACCCTGGGGAGCTCCAGTATTGTTTGTGAAGAAGAAAGATGGGAGTATGAGGTTGTGTATAGATTATCGAGAGTTGAACAAGGTGACAGTGAAGAATAAGTAACCATTACCAAGGATCGATGATTTGTTTGACCAGCTAAAAGGAGCAGGGGTATTTTCAAAGATAGATTTGAGATCTGGTAATCACCAGTTGAGATTTGCGGAGCAAGATATTGCAAAGAGTGCTTTCAAGACCCGTTATGGTCACTTTGAGTTCACGGTTATGCCATTTGGTTTGACCAATGCACCTTCAGTGTTCATGGATTTGATGTATAGGATTTTCAGGCCATACTTAGACAAGTTTGTGGTAGTGTTTATTGATGATATTTTGGTCTATTCAAAGGATGAAGAAGAACACAAGGAGCATTTCAGACAAGTGATACTATGTTTAAGGGAGCATCAGTTGTATGCCAAGTTGTCTAAGTGTGAGTTTTGGTTGGAGGAAGTAGCATTTTTGGGCCATGTGATTTCCAAGGACGGAGTTTCAGTGGACCCAAGCAAGATTCGAGCTGTGAGTGATTCGCCAACCCCAAAGAATGTGTCGGATGTAAGGAGTTTTCTGGGTTTTGCAGGCTATTACAGAAGGTTTGTGAAAGATTTTTCAAGGATTTCTAAACCCATGACAAGTTTGATGAAAAAGAAGCATAAGTTTTTATGGACTCTAGAGTGTGAAGAGGCATTTAAGATCTTGAAAGAAAGGTTAACCACAGCACCTGTGCTAGCTTTGCCGGATGGAAGTGATCTGTATGACGTGTACAGTGATGCACTGACGTTGGGATTAGGATGTGTGTTAATGCAAAATCGAAGAGTGATTGCGTATTCCTCGAGGCAGTTGAAGGTTCACGAAGGGAATTACCCAACCCACGATTTGGAGTTAGCTACAATAGTGTTTGCCTTGAAAATCTGGAGACATTACTTGTATGGGCTGACTTATAGGATTTTAACGGATCATAAGAGTTTGAAGTAGATTTTCACCCAGACGCACTTGAATGGGAGGCAGAGACGATGGTTGGAGTATATGAGTGACTATACATTGGATATTCAGTATCATGAGGGAAAAACTAATGTGGTGGAAGATGCTTTGAGCAAGAAGTCAGAGCATACGGTGAATGTGATGGTAGTACCAGATCAGTTGTGTGTGGAATTTCAGAAGTTGAACTTGGAAGTGATGGAGAATGGTGAAGTGACTAGGATGTTGAATGCCTTGGTGGTTCAACCATCCATTTATGATGAGATAAGGGAAAGTCAATTGGAAGATGAGAAGTTAAAAGCAATCATGAAGAAGATTGATGAAGGAGAAGTTTTGGATTTCACCATTAGTGATGAGGGGAGTATTCGATTTAAGGGGAGATGGTGTGTACCGCAGAATTGCGGTGATCTAAAGCAAAGATTGATGGAGGAGGCCCATAATTCTCCTTATTCAATGCATCTCGGAGGGGATAAGTTGTATAAGGACATGAAGAAAACTTTTTTGTGGCCCAATATGAAGAGAGAAGTGGCTGAATTTGTGGCTATGTGTTTGACATGTTAGAAGGTGAAGATTGAGCATCGCAGACCTCAAGGAAAGGTCCAATCCTTGGAGGTGCCCAAGTGGAAATGGGATTCGATTTCTATGGATTTTGTGGGAGCCTTGCCAAAGACCAAGGCAGGGAATGACACTATTATGGTAATAGTGGACAGGTTGGCGAAGTCGGCAACGTTCATACCCATGAGAAGTACTTGGACTATGGAATAGTTGGGAAGAGCTTATGTGAAGTTTGTGGTGAAGTACCATGGGATACCCACGGATATCATTTCGAATAAAGATTCAAGATTTTTGTCTAACTTTTGGAAAAGTTTGCAAAAGGCGATGGGAACTAAGTTGCTAATGAACACAGCGTTTCACCCAGCGACAGATGGTCAAACGGAAAGAACGATTCAGACATTGGAGGACATGTTGAGAGCTTGTGTGATGGAGTATCAAGGGTCTTGGGAAGACCACTTGGATTTAATATAGTTCTCTTACAATAACAGTTACCATGCAAGCATTGGAATGGCACCGTTTGAAGCATTATATGGTCGGAAATGTAGAAGCCCAGTGTGTTGGAATGATATAAGTGAGACTATGGTTCTTGGACCAGAGATGATTGAGGATATGGTAAAGCAGGTCAAGTTGATCTAGGAAAAGATTAAAGCAGCCCAAGATCGACAGAAAAGCTATGCTGATTTGAAAAGGAGGGAACATGAATATGAAGTAGGAGAGAAAGTTTTGTTGAAAATTTCACCCATGAAAGGGGTGATGAGGTTTGGAAAGAAGGGAAAGCTAAGCCCAAAGTACATAGGGCCATATGAGATCATCCAGAAAGTGGGAAAAGTGGCTTATAAGTTGGATTTGCATACCGAGCTAGAAAGGGTTCACAATGTGTTCCATGTGAGCCAAATTCGAAAGTACATTCCGGACGTGACACATGTGTTACAACCAGAAACTATCGAGATGGATGAAAATTTGACTTATGAGGAAAGACCAGTAAAGATTCTTGACTCTAAGGTAAGGAGCACAAGGAACAAGGATGTGAGCATTGTGAAAGTGTTGTGGTCAAATCAGAAAACTGAAGAGGCTACATGGGAAGCTGAGGCTGATATGAGGAAACGATACCCAGAGTTGTTTGCCTAAGGTTAGTGGTCGAGTTACGGGGGCGTAACTCCTTCTAAGGGGGGTAGAGGCGATAGAGTTTCGTGCGTCTACTTTTCGAGTCATTTTTGAGTGATTTCGAGTCTTATTTGAGTTTAGTTGGACTCTTAAGTCAAGTTAGGATGTGCATGAACCAATAATTTCAAAATGATTTTCGCTTCTTTTGACTAAGTTTCGGGTCGAAACTTAATTTAAGGGGGGTAGACTGTAATACCCCGTATTTTTATACGTATTTTCCTAATTAATTAATTAATTATTATTTTCTAAAAAGGATATTTTAGTAATTCAACTTACTATTTAAATCTTGGAGCCAAAATGATATTTGAATTTTGGCGCCAAAAGTATTTTAACAACAAATTATTATTTTGGATAAGATTTATTATCCATTTATCCAATTTTAAAAATCGGATTTTTTTACAGATTTCGGATATTTTAATTAAAGCAAAATAATTTTTTTAATTAATTAATTATTATGGCCGAAATTACCTAATAACTAGCTAGGATTTTTGAATTTTCCATGTATGGAAAATCTGATTTCTCTTGGTTATTTATTGGTAAATAATTGGTATTTAATTAATTAATTATTTAATTATTATTCTATATTATTTATACAATTATTTTATTCCTTAAAAACAGAGCAAAATCTTCCTAAATATATCTAGAGGAATCCGAAAATTAGAGCTATGGTAAGCTCCATATTTTCGGCCCTCATGAAAAATTTTAGGGGAATTTAATTGGTAAAATTATATTTTTAATTATCTCCCAAAATCTCCTATTTTCCTTAATTCTAATTCTCCATCTTTTTAATATCCAATCATCATATTTTCTTGCCATTCATTCTTCTTAATTATTCCCCAAGTAATTGCAATTTCCTTAATATTTTTCATGACAAACATACCTTCCATATTCAATTATACACAATCTCTTTAATATCAAAACTTTCCATAATTCTTTTACTCACTTCTCCAAGTAATCCCTTAAACCATACTTGCCATAATTCTTCCCACATTGTCTTGCTATAATTCTTGCATGAGCTAGCCTATAAATACCCCTCCATACCTCTCACATTCTTCACACTAATTCTCTTCTTTTCTTCTCCTCTTTTTACACAAATCATCCCATTTATCTTTGAAGCCAATTTTCGGGCACTAATGGTTAGTTTTTGGGGTATTGCTGTTTCGCAGAAGATTGTTCCTCTCGAAAGATGCTTGAGAGTTCTTTTAAGGTGTTTTTGGCTAAGCAAGGATCAAGGTACATTAGGTGGTTAGATACCTTGAATAAAAAGATTGATTTGAATGAGCATGTTTGAATGATTTTATGGTGATTGAATTAAATTGACTTGAATTATGGTTTATGAAATAAAATTATGTTTAAAAGATTGGTTTTAATAATTAAATTGGAGTATTGATTTTTATAACATGTTTTGATTAATTAATTTATTATTCATGTTTAAAAAGCATTGGTTTGGATTTATTAAAAAAAAAAAAAAAAAAGGAGTTTGAATTATTATTATTAAAGGTTGGAATTATTGGATTTAAAGAGGATTTATTTAATCATTGAATTAAATTTATTATTTATGCTTTATAAGCATGTTAGTGATCCTACTATGCGGATTTGGTATATTGATAAGGCCTTGGACTTTGTATGATCGGGTCTTTCCTCAAGAATAGCCTTGTAACATAAGGAGACTAGCTTAGGGGGTGTGCACACTTGGGAGAGGAATTGGTTAAATTGGTTTAGTTGGTTTTAAAATAGTTGGAATTGGTTTTATTGATTATTGGGATTTTAATATTGAGAATTGGTTTTGAATCATGAGTTTGGAATTATTGGATAAATATTGGAATTGATTTGAAAAGCATGTTTGCAAATAAATTGAGTTTAATTATCTTGCACTTACCGTACTTAGCATATTTTGCTAACCCGTACTTCTTATTTGTTTTGGTTCGCCCTGTTTACCGTAATGGTAAGCAGTGTTGCTTATTTTCAGGTTGAAATCCATAATTGATGCATTGGAGTCCCGGGATTTGGTTTCACTAAGCTCAAGAAAGAGCAAGAACGGCTGGTGGCGGAGAATGTGAAAGATATTAAGGAGCGCATGAAGCTCACTTGGCAACTCATTGATCCCAACACCGACTATGAGTAATTCAACTTGAGATATATCAGGACGCCTCTGAGGTATACGATAATCAGCAGCTGAACCTGCCGGCTCCGTCTTCCTTCAAGGAATGGGCCGCTGAGCAGGGCATCAGGATTATCTTAGACGGGGAAGATGAGGAGGGAGAGCCAGAAGAGCAAAAGCACCAGGCTCCTGTTGACCCAAACCAGGATCAACCTGAGCAAACTGCAGCCAACCTTTCGCTTTTTCCATCCCAACCAGTTCCTCCTCCTCAACAGCCATAGGTTTTTCAACGGCAGTATTCCAACTACAGTTTCTCTAGACTACATGCCGTGTATCTTTGTATTTTACCGTCTAGGGAGTTGAGTAACTCAACAATTTTTCTTTCTTTTGTTCGGATGTCAATCTAGTTAACATTATCATCCGGCCTTTTTGGTCGCTTTTTGAATTTATGAACTATGCTGGCTGAGTCGGTTTTGTTCAATTTATTTCAATTTTTGCATACATATATACTTGAATTTTTGCAATTTTGCCTAACTCTGAAATAGCAGGAGGCACAAGATACCCTGGCTATACTTGCCCCTGGGCGGCTGTGTGATTGGTTTCCAAGCTTGCTAATTGATTGACTTGGGAACTTTTGATACTTTAAAGAGTATGAGATGTTCTTAAGTTAATCAATCACAGTAGTGACTGCCCCAAACCAAGTACACAATCGTCCAAACATTCAAGAGGGTAGCCGTCAGCCTAGGCAGGGAATTAGTTGTACACTTCTTCTCCCCCGTCTAGGGTACTTGCAATCCAATTACGCTCAATGTCCTTTTCCCCCATTGGAGGACATGCATAATTTCAAAAAATAATCTAAGTTAGAACTTCGGCCGATCACCGGCTGATGTCCTTGGACATCCGGTTTTAGGCAAACTTAGTTGTTCTTTAGATTCTTCTGATCAGACGGCTATAAGTTGACCAATTAGGTCGTTCAATTTTCGCCGTCTATATGAGTTGGTAGAGCACTTTGTCACCCATATGGGAGATACTCTCTGTAACAATTCCACCAGGATGGGCGTCGCCGAATGCCATACTCATGTTGGAGCAGACGAATTTATAAAATAATTATCATCCGGCCATTGGCCTCATATCTTTTGGTCATTGATTTAGCCACTTAGTTTAGTATTTTAACAGTTTGACTGTCTGTGCATTGCACAGGCGGTGCTTTAATCAACGCGTATGTAAAAATTAAATAACAGTATTGAAAACAAAAGACAACTTTTTCATTGATAGGCTTTTCATTTACAAAAATTTACAAATCTCAGAAGTAGTACTTTTTCGAGTTGTCTACATTCCAAGTTCTAGGCAACCGCCTGCCGTCTGGAGTTTCCAGGTGGTAGGTGCCGTCTCTTACTTCTTCATATATCCGGTAGGGGCCTTCCCAATTTGGAGTTAGCTTTCCATGCTCATTGGCCGTACCCGTTGCCTCCATTTCCTGTAACACAAAGTCCCAAACTTTCAAGGGCCGTTTGTGTACTTTTTTGTTATAGGCACGGGTCATTCTCATGGTAGATCTCATGACGCAAGGCGGCATTGCCCCTGCGTTCCGGAAGCGAGTCCAATGCTAGCCGCATGACCTCCCAGTTTGCCTCTTCATCGTATAGCATGACTCGTAGAGTCGGCTCATAATGTCCGATGGGCAAGACGACTTCAGCACCGTATACCATGAGAAATGGGGGGTCACTGGTTGCCCCTTTTTCAGTTTTTCGGATGGCCCATAGGACGTGAATTAATTCTTCAGCCCATAAACCACCGGCTCTTTCAATCCTCTTTTTAATGCCGTCTGAGATGAGTTCGTTGAAGGCTTCAACTTGGCCATTTTCTTGGGTCGACCAACTGATGCAAAACAATGCGAGATCCCTTCATCTCCCAACCAAGTCTGGAGCTGAGGCATTTCAAACTGAGGGCCATTATCAAACACCATAGACATAGGTACCCCGAACTGAGTGATGATGTTCTTCTAAATAAATGAGATGACATCCTTTGTATTAATGCTCTTGACCGCTTCTGCCTCCACCCACTTGGTGAAGTAATCCACAGCCACCAGAATGTAACACTTTCCGCCTGGTGTAGGCGTGTAAGGACCTAGAATGTCCATGCCCCATTTAGCAAACGAGACTGGGCTGTGGATTGCTGTCAGGTCAGTTGCCGGCTGATGGATGAGTCTGCCAAATTTTTGGCACTTGTCACATTTTTTACCATTTTCATGGCGTCTGACTCAAGAGTGGGCCAAAAGTAGCCCTGCCGCCTGGTCTTGACAGCTAGGGATCTGCTGCCCATGTGGGAGGCGTAGTATCACGCATGTAGCTCTTCGAAAACTTCCTTCCCCTTTTCTAGGGTAACACACTTCAATAGAGGCTAGGAAACTTGGCTTGAAGAGTTCTCCGTTTCTTATCTTGAAGTTTGCTGCTCGCTTCTTCAGGACATTCGCTTCTTGTGGTGAAGATATGCCCGGATGCCATCCATCCAGGTAGAGCTTTGGTCAAGTACTCCAATGGGTTCTTCTTCAATAATACTTCCTTTATCCATAACTTCCCATAAGACTGACCGAGGAGTATCACAGGAGCCGGAGGATGCCAATTTTGACAGAGCATCCACTTGATTGTTTTCAGATCTAGGCACTAGACTTAGATTAAACTCTCCAAGTGTCCCAACTTCAGCTTTGACCGCCTGAAGGTACTTGATCATTGCCGAATGAGTGGCTTCACAGTAACTATGGTATTGGCTAACAACCAACTAAGAGTTAGAGCAGGAGTTAAAATTTGTTACCCCTGCCACCTTGCACATGTAGATGCCGGTTAGCAAGGTTTCATATTCAGCCTCATTGTTTGAGTCCTGGAACTTGAACCGTAGTGCATACTCATATTTGTCCCCTTCGAGAGACTAACAGATTATACCTATACCACATATGTTCATAGTAGAGCTCCCGTCTACATACACTTTCCAAACCTGATCAGGATTGTCCGGAGCAATCGGCCTTGTCATTTCGACAATGAAGTCGGCAAACGCCTGACCCTTCACTGCCTTTCTTGGTTTGTAAGTGATTTCAAGACTTTGCAATTCAATAGCCCACTTGAGCATTCTACCGGATGACTCCAAGGTTGTCTTTGGCCGCTTGAGAGGTTAGTTTGTGTAGATCACAACCGGATGTGCCAAGAAATAAGGTTTTAACTTCTTCACAGCCATGTAGAGTGCAAGGCCAAATTTTTCAACCATGGGGTACCGTAGTTCAGCGTTTTCGAGCACATGGCTAATGAAATAGACTAGGAGCTGAATGTCGTCTCTCTCAGCAAGGAGAACGGCACTGAGGGCATGATCTGAGATGGCTAATTACATGTAAAGCGTCTCTTTGGGTAGAGGGCTAACAAGCCTTGGCAAAAGAGTGTAAGTGTTCTTTCAATTTTTGAAAGGCCGCCTCAGCATCATCTCCACAGATGGCACCAAATGTTCTGGTTGTTTTTGTCCCTTGGGAGAGTTATGTCACCAAGACAAGTCCGGCGCGGTCCGTACTTGTAAAACACGGAGCATCCGGTTGGTAGGAGCTCCGCCTCTAACGATCAAGTTAGAACGTGTAGGAAAATGTAGGTTAATGTAAAGTGAGATCTTCTCGGATTCCGAGATCAGGTGTTTTCTCTGATGAGAGAGAATATAGGGTAATGTAATAAATGAACGTGCCCCCAAAATGGGGGAAATCTCCCTTTTATATAGGGTCATGGGAATACATGCTCATTAGGTCATTCTGACCTAATGGGCTGCGTCGTTTTACGGCTTTCTCGAGAATTTGGCCTTGAAGGCCGCAATTCTAGTTGATATATGAGGCTGACATGTGTCAGCTGGTAAGTGGCCCATGTTGGACCTGTCTAGGCTTGACATGTGTACCTCTCTGATTTAGCCACGTGTCTAGGGTATTTTTACCCTAAACACCACGATTTGTTCTATAATATAAAATATTTGTAGCTAGATTTACTCGTGTTTGGGGAAAAGGAGGAAACATAACATACAATATTGTAGACACCCAAATGTGTCTCCCCAAAACCAAACCCAGTGATGAATACCTTTCATGTCATTTGATAATCGAACAAGGTGAAAGTGTGAAAGGTCAGGTGTTGCGGTTAGTTTTTATTAAAAAAAAATTCTTTCCGTTTTCGAAAAACAACTCTATTTTATGAAAATAGCCAATCCAATTTAGTTTGGTCCACGACAAGGGTCCAATAATAGTGTAGTTGGATGGGGCTTGCAAAGATCTTTCCAACGATATATTATAAGCCCAATTCCAATGAATAATGAGGAAGTTATGGCCAAGATACTAAACTGGGCCCGGTTTGATCTTTACATGCGGCCCGATGATCTAGGGGAGGGCCCAATGTTAATTATTATTTCTAAAGTTATTATAATTAATTATAGTCTTCTAGAATTCTCTCGAAGGTTCTCTTAAGTCCTAATAAAATTAGAATTAATAATTATATTTTGATAAGTTTTACTTGGAATAAAATATTATTTTATGAAAAATACGATTTCAGTTTTCATACGGACTTTACGAGACAATTTTAATTGATAAGTGGACTCCGTGTTTGAAAGCACGTGGGAATCCAGACTATCGCCAAACGACAGGCCTGTCGCTACGCGACAAGCCTTGTCGCCACGCGACAGAGCTTATTGCCAAGTGACAAGGTCGGTTTTGCGGCGACAGCTTGGAGTTTTATTCCTTACCAAATTCTACCTATTTCCAGACTGCTTTCTTATAAATAGGGTCCTGAACCTCCGTTTTTTTTATCATCATTAATCATCAACAATCATCAATTCTCATCATCAATCAGTCTATTCTCTAAATTCTCTCTAGCTTTTCATATACACAATTCCGCATACACGAGATCTAGAAACACCTAGCCGAATTCGAAGTTGCCTTCGCCTTGACGTGAAAGGTTATAATTTCTGAGGGTTTGGTCCCTAATCTCTATTTCAATTATTTAATTTAATTGTTTGTTTTAATACTTTTCCTTAAAGTTACTAACGCGTGTATTTTGTTATTAGAAAGAGGTACGAGGCATCAAAGTATGTAATCTTATTGCTCTATTCTTATAGAAAGCATGTTTAAATTTGTTTAATTCCTAGTATCATGTTAGGATGTTATTATTGCTTTCTAGTATCATGTTTAGGGTGCCTTTTACTCTTTTCTAATGTCATGTTAGTATCATGTTAAGGTTAAAGCTTTGATTTTTATTGTTTAGTGACATGCTAGGGTTTGTCATTAATCTTGTTAGTATCATGCCTAGGATCTCGCTATTAATATTATGCTTTAACATGATTATGATAATTATGATTATTATGATTGTTATTATGATTATGATTATAATTATGATGATAATTATTATGTTGCTTGATATGTTATATTTACTATTATTTCTTAATTACGCCTTTTATGCATGTTTAAAGGGAATTTGTACTTGTAATCACGCTTAATAAGATAATTAATAATCTTGTTTGGGGCTAATATGATTAAAATTCAAGTGATCGCCAATAATAGCTTTGCTTGTGCATTAAATTCAACCAACATAGATAAATAGGTTTAGGGTTAATCTGTTGATTACATGTTAGTCTGAAAGCGCACATGAATACGAGTAGAATAAATAGAGGCCTATTTTTAGGGCAGGTTCAATCTCTTTTAGGTTGGATTTGTACCTTCATCCTCGAACACCAGTCATGGTTCCAGACCTATTGGAGTTGACGATCTCATGGATCGTTAAGGGGTGTAATCTTTACCTTGTGAACGGTTTACAAGTTCTTAAAACTTGTTGGTGACTCTTTTGCTCTAGCTTCCTTCCCTTTGGATGCCACCATGCTTAAGTGTATGATCACAGTGGGGCTGAAGTGTAGGATGGCTTGAAATATTCCCTACAGTTTTTGGCGACTCCGCTGGGGAGGATTTCTATTTTAATTCCTGAAATTTATTTTGGCAATGATTTAGAATGAGTGGATGAGACTCGAAAAGTTCTAAATATTTCATGTGTGTAATTTTGATTAGCATTATTGTCATATGCATAAAAAAGGTCCTCATTGGATAGACTATCCGAAATGAGTCAAAAACATAGGATTTTTACACGTAGGAAATTTGAGAAATATCATTCACAACTATAATTGAAATAATACTGCGAAATCTGGAAAATTCTAAGAACGTAGATACCTGCTGAGGCATGTAGGAACTAGCGTCTAGAAAACAGGGCTTGTCGCCTATAAAGGGCTTCTGTCGCCTGGCGACAGTTCTGTCGCTTGGCGACAAAGTTACTTTTGCGAAGAAAATCCCTGTAGTCTGGCGCCAAGTTCTTCTAATACCGAGCCAGAACTCTACCTTCTTGTTTTGACCATTTCTAGCACTGTTGGCTCGATTCTACTTCCTGATTAAGTTTTTCTCTCTTTTCTGAAACCCATATGTGTTCTACATATGGACATAACCCTCTGGGGGTTCACGCTCCATCTACCCAATCGAACGCTCTTGGCAACGATGGGTACATCCGAGTTTGTGAATCCACCAAACCGTGGAAGCAAGTTTTTAACTTGCGGGGTCCCATCCATACGCGCCAACCCTTCCAAAGGTAAGGCTTCCGTGCGATGCATTTGGACTCATAACCATGTACCCTCTTCGACTAACCCATATCCTTGAACTTTAGAGAACTAGAGCCATGGTTAGGTTGCAAACTCATTGCATCATGTTGTGACAATTTGACTACTTGTGCATTATTTGCTTGTGCATACTTAAATGTGATTTAACTAACCGTTTGGTTTGACTTGTAATTATAAATATGATTAAATAAACTAACCAAGGACTAAAATACTTTGCTTAATTAATTAGTTAATTAATTTGGCTAATAAATATGTCTAAAATCGAGTCATAGTTCCTTTGAGTCAACCCGGATTTTTATTCCCGTATACTGCACAAGAGCCAACTTGTTTTGGTCATAGCCAAAGTTCTAGGAAGACCTACGAGTCGTAAAACCTATGGATATGTAGCCCCGAGTTTAATCTTTAATTTGGCGTTGGTTTCGTTCCAATCAAATTCACATATCAAAAGTTATGACTAAAATACCACAGCCTGTCCAATTTAATGCATATATGTGAGGTCTTAACTTAGTCTTTGCTTGAGTCTAGTCACATAGTCTGGCCACATGGTCATGACACAAGTCTTAACATGTCACTACACTCACTAGTGTTAGTACACACTTTATATAGTCACCATGACCATGTCTTAGGTTCGTGCATGAGTCGGATTTTTCCGTCATTTGAGTTGGGGGTACATTATATTCCTAATTTTTTCATATATCTCCATCTACATCATCTTTCCATTCTCTAAATGCTTTCCCCATGTCACAATATTCACTCTTCCTACCTTCTTCCATTTATTGCATGTTGAATAGAGTTGAGTCAAATAATTAACAACAAATATCCCTCAATTTCCCTTTCCACAGTATTTGGTCAAAGAGAGAAGAGCGCTTAACCAAGACAACACTTTTGATAAAGCATCACTTTTTTATAAAACAAAAGGGTTGTAGTAATGGCCGGCGAAAAAGAAATTTTCTTAAGTAATATTAGTGAAAGCTCGTCAAGCCTGGAAGAGGATGTTCAGGAATTACGCAATACCGTTGTCACGCTTATGGGTGCAATAGAAGGACTAAGAGATTGAATAATGGTTATCGAACAGCGTTCTCATTATCAACACCATAGAGGCCATGATCACACTACCGAAGGACGTTTCATCCTCAAAGATCGTGTTCAAGACCTCATTGATTCAAGTCTCCTTCATGTTCCTCCGCGCGACAAGAAGGCCAGGATTAGTAACGATAACAACAGTGGTTGTAAAGGAAAGAAGAACGACAATCCTTCTTCTTCTGGAAACGCCCACTCTAGTAACAATGTTAATAACGGTGTCTTAGCTATGGATAATCAAAGATATAAAAAGAAACCCAGGAGAGAGTTCACACCCATTGGAATGACCTACGATGCTGCTTTCGATCGTCTCTATGATCGAGGATTAATCAAACCCATTGGTCCTACCGAGGATCCAACGCCAGAAAAGCGATCTTCAAGATGGGATCCCAATTCCTATTGCAAGTACCATCAAGGAAATGGTCATACCACCGATGAGTGCTACAGGTTTCAAAATCTCATTCAAGATCTCATTGAAGCAAATAAGATCCCATTGCCTCTAGCTAGCGAAAAGACTGGGTGATGTTGAAGCAAACGACACAAGACAAGAGGCGAGCGTCAAGGACAAGATTTCATGACCTCTTTTTTCTATTACTTTTTTTCTTTCCCCAATAAGTCTAGCAATAGGCACCTTCTTCCTTAGATTTTTTTTTTAATTTTGTATGTTTCTTTTTTCCCTTTAATAAAATGAGCATTTATTTCCTTTCATGTGATCATTACATTGCATTGCAAAAAAAAAAAAAAAAAAAAAAAAATTCCAAATCGAACTAAGCACAAGGTATATCAATGATTTGAGGCACCCCTTATAGCCACATCATATCACCTTTCACCCTTCAAATATACAATCCTTTCTTGACAAACCACTTTGAAACTCGTCTAACGATAGACCTTGCTTTCTTCAACCCACATCTACCTAACCTTGGGATGGGATGGTGTGTAACTTATGCAATTTTTCAAAGAATAAAAACTTTAGTAATTTCAAAAAATTAAAATAAGCAAAAATGATAAAAGTGTACAAAAGGGCAAGTGTTCCAATGTCTTTAACATGAACATGTCTTTGATATGAACACGTCTCAGATTGCATCTCTTATCGACTGCTCGGTACCGTGCCTGAGAAACATGAATGCCAAGTGAGTGATAAACCGCATGATCGGGATTGCCCATACTTATAAAAATAAAAAAAATGCAAAAGCAAAAAAAAGAAAAAAGAGTTAAAACACTCAAGCATAAAAATGCAAAGATTCAAAAGCAAGGTTACACACCTTGGGGGCTTACCTAGGGTGTTGAGCCTTTATCCCTTTCTTCTTCAAACCTTTAGCCTAACCACGTTACAACCCTTAAAAGACCTTTTTGAGGTATACACACTTGTGCGAGGTTCGGCTAGAGCTACGTTCGACCTGATTCCTAACGGATACGCAGGCAACCTCACATCGAGGTGCGGCCGTAATAAAAATGCATTCATATTTACGTTCATAATTGATCATATCAAAGGATCTCCAATGCTCATCCCTATTCATTCAGAGCTAGACTTGGGGGCTTGATCCTTACATCATTAGCTTACCTAGCCTAAGAGTCACCATTACTTGACTCTTCTAAAAATAATATTTTTCCATACACTTAGTCTTTGCAGCCTAACTTTAGTATCACTATCACACACGTCACAGATACATGACCAAATATACTTCCCTTAGGAACCCTTTGTCATGAAATCTTAACACAACGCTGACCCATGCCTTGTCATGTCAAAATCAAGATTTATCATCATTGCATCACAAAGTATGAAGTACTTAGCCTCCGCGCCTAAGCTACTTAAATACTTTCATTATCAAGTCAACTAGGATAGTCTAAGATGTTACAATCCTTTTACTGTGAGAGACAACATTTACGGATCAAGCTCATTCAACATGCACCTTCAAAAACTTCACTTCGATTCTTTTTCGGGAGAAAGTCGGTACCCTCCACAAAAAATGACGGAAAATTTTTGCTTTTCACAATACAATGCAGACATGGGTCATGAGTCACACGTGTCATTTCACTTCGAGTCGAGTCAACCTCGAGTCAATCACAGCGAGTCAAGTTTATACCTTGAGTCGTGTCAAATCAATGAGTCAAGCGACATTAAACCTTAGGTCAACCCTAAAATAATTAAAGAAATTAGCAAAGTCCTATAGTTAAAGATAAATACAGGTGCATCCTAGCGGCAACAAGAGCAGAATAGGGAAGACCCTACTCCATCGCCAGACGACAACATCTAGCGTCTGGCAACAGATTTCAGCGCCTGGCGCTAGATCCCAGCGTCTGGCGACAGAGCCAAATCGCGGCGCAAGAGGCATTGCAGCGGCGACAGAATGTTCAACCACTCAGAGCAATTATTTCAACCTCTTTCAGCAATTTCGGGTTCCTTGGTACGCCAGTTAGCCCCTCTAAACAACTTGACATGATTTAATAATCGGCTCGATTACGATTAAATCAAGTGATTGACCTGACGAAAGATCGTCTCACTTAGCTTAAAGTGCCTAAACATTGGTTCATCGCAAGACACCAACATACTGGTTCATAAACAACAGAGGCACCGACGTAATGGTTCACAAGCAGCAAAAGCGCCGACGCACTGGCATAGCGGAAGCAAAGTTCAAGCGAGCTTTAAAGATCGACAAGCGTTGGTCTTCGGAAGTTTTCTTCGGAATATTATCGCAACAAACATTCAAGTATTCAAGCTATATTGTTCAGAGACGCGTGGGCATATCATTCAAAGCTCTTTGTTCAGAGACGCATGGACATATTAAAGCTCTTTGTTCAGAGACGCGTGGACATAAAAACCTCTTTGCTCAGAGACGCGTGGGCATATCATTCAAAGCTCTTTGTTCAGAGACGCGTGGACATTTATTTTCAAGCTCTTTTGTTCAGAGACGCGTGGACATTTCATTTCAAGCTGTTTTGTTCAAAGACACGTGGACATTTCTTTCAAGCTTTTTTGTTAAGAGACGCGTGGACATTTCTATAAAAAGCTCTTTTGCTCAGAGACGCGTGGGTATATCATTCAAAGCTCTTTTGTTCAGAGACGCGTGGGCATCCTATTAAAGCTCTTTATTCAGAGACGCGTGGACATTTCTTTTCAAGCTCTTTTGTTCAGAGACGCGTGGACATTTCTTTTCAAGCTCTGTTGTTTAGAGACGCGTGGGAATCCTATTTCAAGCTCTTTTGCTCAGAGACGTGTGGGCATCCTATTCAAAGCTCTTTTGTTCAGAGACGAGTGAACATTCTTAAAAAAGAAGCTCTTTTGTTTAGGGACGAGTGAACATCAACGGCGACGAAGCACGACCACAACATCACAACGGCAAGATGACGTTCCCTAGCTTGTGGAAGGTTGTCACAACAACAATGCAACAACAAAAATCGGTTACTCCAGAGACGTGTGCTCGACGGTGCAAGATACGCGTTTCTTAACTCTTTCATCTGTTTTAACTAACGCTAGTTTGCAGGTATCGGCGTTACAAGAATGATTTAGGATCACAGAACGTTCTGAATCATTCTCCGTCCCTATCGCTACTTTGACTTTCGTTTTCGAAACTTGCGTTTCTCCAAACTCAGTCAAAGTAGGGGCTTCTGTAGACACCCAAATGTGTCTCCCCAAAACCAAACCCAGTGATGAATACCTTTCATGTCATTTTATAATCAAACAAGGTGAAAGTGTGAAAGGTCAGGTGTTGCTGTTAGTTTTTATTAAAAATTCTTTCTTTCTGTTTTTGAAAAAACAACTCTATTTTATGAAAATAGCCAATCCAATTTAGTTTGGTCCACGACAAGGGTCCAATAATAGTGTAGTTAGATGGGGCTTGCAAAGATCTTTCCAACGATATATTATAAGCCTAATTCCAATGAATAATGAGGACGTTATGGCCAATATACTAAATTGGGCCCGGTTTGATCTTTACATGCAGCCAGAAGATCTAGGGGAGGTCCCAATGTTAATTATTATTCCTAAAGTTATTAGAATTAATTATAGTCTTCTAGAATTCTCTTGAAGGTTCTCTTAAGTCCTAATAAAATTAGAATTAATAATTATATTTTGATAAGTTTTACTTGGAATAAAATATTATTTTATGAAAAATACGATTTCAGTTTTCATACGGACTTTACGAGACAATTTTAATTAATAGCAAGATCCTAGCCACGCGATAGAGCTTATCTCCAAGCGACAAGGTCGGTTTTGCGGCGACAGCGTGGAGTTTTATTACTTACCAAATTCTACCTATTTTCAGACTGTTTTCTTATAAATAGGGTCCTGAACCTCCGTTTTTTTTTTTATCATCATATATCATCAACAATCATCAATTCTCATCATCAATCAGTCTATTCTCTAAATTCTCTCTAGATTTTCATAAACACAATTCCGCATACACGAGATCTAGAAACAGCTAGCCGAATTCGAAGTTGCCTTCGCCCTAGACGTGAAAGGTTATAATTTCTGAGGGTTTGGTCCCTAATCTCTATTTCAATTATTTAATTTAATTGTTTGTTTTAATACTTTTCCTTAAAGTTACTAACGCGTGTATTTTGTTATTAGAAAGAGGTACGAGGCATCAAAGTATGTAATCTTATTGCTCTATTCTTATAGAAAGCATGTTTAAATTTGTTTAATTCCTAGTATCATGTTAGGATGTTATTATTACTTTCTAGTATCATGTTTAGGGTGCCTTTTACTCTTTTCTAATATCATGTTAGTATCATGTTAGGGTTAAAGCTTTGATTTTTATTGTTTAGCGACATGCTAGGGTTTGTCATTAATCTTGTTAGTATCATGCCTAGGATCTTGCTATTAATATTATGCTTTAACATGATTATGATAATTATGATTATTATTATTGTTATTATGATTATGATTATAATTATGATGATGATTATTATGTTGCTTGATATGTTATATTTATTGTTATTGCTTGATCACGCCTTTTATGCATGTTTAAAGGGAATTTGTACTTGTAATCACGCTTAATAAGATAATTAATAATCTTGTTTAGGGCTAATATGATTATAATTCAAGTGATCGCCAATAATAGATTTGCTTGTGCATTAAATTCAACCAGCATAGATAAACAGGTTTAGGGTTAATCTGTTGATTGCATGTTAGTCAGAAAGCGCACATGAATACGAGTAGAATAAAGTAGAGGCCTATTTTTAGGGCAGGTTCAATCTCTTTTAGGTTAGATTTATACCTTCATCCCCGAACACCAGTCATGGTTCCAGAACACCAGTCATGGTTCCAGACCTATTGGAGTTGACGATCTCATGGATCGTTAAGGGGTGTAATCTTCACCTTGTGAACGGTTTACATGTTCCTAAAACTTGTTGGCAACTCTTTTGCTCTAGCTTTCTTCCCTTAGGATGCCACCATGCTTAAGTGTATAATCACAGTGGGGCTCAAGTGTAGAATGGCTTGAAATATTCCCTACAAATATACTAAAAGTTTGCTTATCGGATCAGATCGGATAACTGTTAATTTTAAAATGATACCCAATAACCGTACCGGATAACAAATTATCGAATCGGGTACTCGAACGTTATGGTTATCAGAACGGGTACCCTAATTTTCAATTTGGTTACGGCTCGGGTTTTTGGGTTTTCAGTTTTTCGGATAATTTTGCTCAGCCCTGACGAGTCTACAAGTAAATGTTTAACATTTAACTTTTTTTTTTTCAAATCTATTAAATATTACGAGTATCAAATGATTAATATTTTTGTTAAATAATTTGTCAAAAAAAATTGTTAATTAAAGTAATTTTCTTAAAAAAAAGAAATTAAAAAGAAAAAATATTGAAGCGCACTCAACGCTCTTTTGTTAAAAAAAAAAAGAAAAAAAAATCGTCAAGTTCTCTTCCAGTTTCCATTGAAGCGCACTCAACGTTCTCCATTGAGGTGAAATTTATCCTCCATTGAAGTAGCTTCTAAGGTAAGATTTTACTTTCTTTTTCTCTTCATCCGATTTCAATTTCATATTCTTTTTGTAAACTTTCTTTGCAATACTCTGTATACCTTTAATTATACTTCCTCCGTTACGCATTATGTGCAACATTTGCCAAAAATGGAAACTACACATTATGTGCAACAAACTTTATCTTTCCTTTTTTAGTTACTTTTTTAAATGAAATTACTATAATACCCCCTGTTTAAGAACTAATAGCACTACTTTAGTTACTAATTTAAATTAATTAGATTACTTAACATTAATAATTTAAAACCCCTTCTCACCCCTGCCACATCATCACCGACCACCCTGAGAACAACCACCAACAACACGAACGCCTTTGTAAAACCCTGTATTTTAATATGTATCTAATTAATTAATTTATTTATTATTTCATAAAAAGGGTATTTTAATAAATTAACTTACTATTTGAATTTTGGCACCAAAAATATTTTGAAACCTAATTATTATTTTTAGATTTTGAATAAGATTTATTATCCATTTATTTTATTTTATTTTAAAAACCGGATCATTTATATATTTCGGATATTTCAATTAAAGAGAAAACCATATTTTATTAATTATTTAAAAGGTCTTAAAATTCCCAAACTATGACTAGGTATTTCGGATTTTCTATGTATAGAAAATCTGATATTTCTTAGTTATTTTATTAGTGAATAATTGGTATTTATTTAATTAATTATTTTATACAATAAATATTATTTACACAATTATTTTTAATGCCTAAAATCTAGCAAAAACTTTCCCTAAATATAACTATATGGTCCGAAAATTTGGAGCTATGGAAGCTCAAAATTTTCAGCCATCTTGGTTGGATTTTTGGGGATTTATTTTGGAAATTTTATTTTAAATTATCTCCTTAAGATTTCTTATTTTCCTTAATTCTATTTTTCCATCTCCTAAATATTTGATCATCTTAGTTTCCTACCTTCTGTTTACCTTGATTATTCCCCAAGTAATCTCCCTTACCATATTATTTTTCATAATAACACGCCTTCCGTATTTTTATTATGCACAATCTCCTTAATTTCAAAACTTTCCATATTTATTTAATGACTTCTCCAAGTATTTCCTTAACTCTTTCTTGCCATAATTTTTCATACATTTTCCTACCATAATTCATGCCCATGCTAGCTTATAAATACCCCTTTATTTCATGACCAAACACTCACACAAATTCTCTTAGTTCTTTCTTAAATTCTCTTCTCTAATTCATTTCTTTCCTTTTCTTTTTCTTCTCCTCCTTGCGCACCACCACCTCCACCGTACACCACCACCACCTCCGGCGCCACCTGCCGCTGCCAGCCACCTCCATCGCCCCCTGCCGCCGCCAGCCACCACCGACATCCACCCTTTTCGCCACCTCTCCTCCTCTTTTTCTTTGGTTTTCTACCTTTTCTTCTTCTCTTCTCTTATTTAAATAATTATAATTATTGTAGGGGATTTATAAAAAAATTTATAACTAGTTTTAAGTAAATAAAATCATAATTTTATTGATGTTTATGAGAAAATAATTTAAAAGGTTCATGTACATATAGTTTGGGTTTTTTAATTTAATTGTTGTGATTATTTGTTAACCTTATATTAATTACGGTTATATTTATTTGTAGGGTGTGTTCAATCAAGGTTTTTGAGGTTCTTTTTGAGTGGTTTTACTAGAAAGGATCAAGGTACGTTTATTTGACGACCGACACCAAGGCCACCATAAAACATCATCTTCTTCATCTTCATTTAGGGTTTATCTTCATTCTTTATCCCCGCCACCACCACCACCACGGATCTCAGATCGAAATTCGAAATGAAAGAGAAAGAGAAAGAGAATTGGGTGTGCGATTTCGCTGGTGGATTTTTCAGATCTAGGGATTTCAATGGTGGATTTCGCTGGTACGATTTCGCGTTGTGGTGCTGTGGATTTCGCTAGTACGGTTTTGCGTTTTCGTGGTGGATTTAGCAGGTGGTTTCGCGTTGTGGTGCTTGTGGTCGGGGTTTTGGGATTTCACTGGTGGATTTTTAGAGTTTCTGGTGGTGTTGGTTGTTTCTGGTTGTCGGGGTTTTAGAGTTTCGCTGGTGGTGGTCAATTTTTATGGTGGTGGATTTGTGGAGTTTTTGGTGGTCATCTGGGTTTTGGGATTTTGCTGGTGGAGTTGGTGGTGGTGGTCGTGGTGGAGTTTCTTGTTGTGGTGCTGGTGGTGGGGTTTCAGGTGGTGTACAAATATAATAGTGGTGGTGGAGGGGTGTTAGTTGGTGGTGATATGATAGATTATTAGTCATGCCACTTTCTCTCCTTCACATAATCACTTAACCTTCAATCTTACTAATCAAGGCTTAATATCTTTAGTCTTGGAGTCCATGTCAACCTATTTGTTGCACATAATGCGTAATGGAAGAAGTAATTGAACTCATAAAACCCCCGATTTCTCAATCAGTTAGGCTTATTCTCAATCAACTTGAAAACCTCCAATTGTCGCCCAAAATCCTTAGAATTCCCCCTAAAATCTCCATCATCTTCCATTATCATGTAGGAATCAAAGAAGAGAAGAAAGAGACTAACAACAATGCGATTATAACCAATAAGCCAATAACTAATGCTGTTTCATTATCTTTTTTTTTTAATTTTGTAAAATGGGTTCACTTGGATTTGGATGAAATTGGGGATTAAGGATGTGGGAAAGTTAATAAATTGTATTTGATTTAGTATTTCTAGGTTTTATATCAAATTGGTGTATATTTGTTCGCAAGTTTGCTCTTTTTTTTTTTTTAATGTTACTGAAATTTTGATATTATTAATGAAATTGGGAATTTGGTTGGTATGAGTTATGAGCTTAAAGTTTAGCTTACTAATTATTATTGTAGGGTTGTTATTTTTTTGTATTGATATTTTCTACTTGCAAAAAAGAAGGGATAAATTTCTATTGCTAAATCATAGTAATGGTTTAAGTTATTTTGTTTGTCATCTGTTGCAGCTCGCTTTTATTCGATTGATTTTCACATTCTTGTTGAATAAGAGTTCCCTGTAAAAGTGATGCATTGTGAATATGCAATTCATAGGTTGAATTTTGTTGAATTTGTCCACTATCATATACTGATAGGCTTGAATTACTTTGAGGTTGACTTGTTAATTTAGAATCGGTGATGGTTTGTATACACTTTCTTTGAATGTTTCGTGCTAAGCTGCAAATCTTGCAGTCAAAGTGATGGTTTTCTGCTTTTTTGGTTTAAGACAGTAAAAAATTATTAGTATACAGGGGATAAAAAACATTCTTTAGGTAAGCTTATCATGGGGTACTTTGTTGTATAAGAAAGGATGTTCGTTCTGAAAAGGTTGTACAATGGATAGCTATATCCTTACAGAGTACGTAGTTTCTTTTGCATTGATCATGCATTAATCCCATTAAAATGTTGACTTTATTAGTAAATGGATGAACTTGGATCTGTTGAGACATTTAATTCTAGTTAAATAGTTGTTTTGCTTCCTCTTCTTAGGCTAACTGTTCAGTTAAATTGTTGACTTTTGCATGAAAATGATTTATTGTTATTTACACGAAATTAATAGGGCCATGGAATCCTCAAATGCCCCATCCTGGTGCTCCTCAATTCCAACATAATGTTGCACCTCATCAGGGTATGTATCAGGATGTAGATCCTAATTATGACCCCAATTGCAAGAATACATATTTTCTATGTTTTTTTTTGAAAGATTAGATTTTATGCAGTGGATTGTTTTAGAAATATTAAGTTCTGTTATATCTAGATTGAATGTGCAAGTAGTACAAACTTTGGTGCTGCACCTGGCAGAGGTAACTGGTTTTAATAATAATCCTAGTCCTTGTGGTACATCGGGGGTAGCCTTTATCCTCCATATCAAGGTACTTTCGCAGTCATTGAAGAAGGAAATAATTGCTTGTGATTGTTCCAAGGAATAATTTTTATTCATGTTGGTTATGAATAATTTTTTTCCTTGTTGGTTATAAATATTAAATGTGCAGGTATCCCTAAACTCAAAGTTGTCTTTTTGTTAGTGTCATTAATATATTAGCCTTCTCAAAGTTGTTAGGTGTCTAATTGTCAAATCTAAGTTTGTTTTTTATTGGCAGTGTAATTATTTTGATGGGAGAAATTGGTGATGTCAAATTGTATCCTGGTGGTGCAAAAAATAACTCACAGGATGGTGTCATAATTCTGTTTGGAAAGTGTTTTTCTGTGCTCCAAGACATGGATGAGTAAAACAGGCCTCTCTTGGTAAGTTAATCCTTTTCCGGTTACTCTAACTATATTTCCAATTTTCTTTCTGTACTTAAATAACCCTATTTATTAATCTTGCTCATAAATATCATTTCTTTTCGGTTGGTCATAAGGATCACTTCTATGTGCCTGCTTGTGCTAATAATATTGCCTATGAAACTAATATGCTCTGGTTCGTTCTGGTTATGCTGCTTGTTCTTTATAATGTGCTTATAAAGCATCATGGTTTTTTGATGTAGTTATCATATGGGTGTATTGTTAATATGTATAATATGTTTAATAATTTTAAGCTTTTGTTAATTAAAAACTCTTTTAGTGTCTTAGTCTAATATTTATATGATGATGTGTGCATAGCTTCATGTGTTAATTAAATTTTCATACTATCATAACACCAGCAAGTTTCTGACTGCAGCTTTTGTAAACAAGTTTATGGCCAGTAAGGCCTCTAATATATCTCTTTTTTGTGTGTTAAAAAAAGGGACTGTAGTAGCCACTATGACTCCACAACACCTTGTTCTGAAAAGGAACTCTCTCTTCTAATGATGCTTGCAGCCACATTAGCTACATTAATTACCGTCTTACAGGCTCAAAAGGGAAATCCATAGTATGTGTTTTAGGTGTTATTTTATGTAGGGTGTATAGTGTGCTCTAATTGTGCCTTTTGTTTTTACAGTAGGGAAAGAACTTATTTCAGTAGTAACTAGTGGGAGTAAAAAATATTTTCTCGAAACTGACAATGCTCCTCATGAGAGGTGGAAGAGGTGGAAGAAAGAATGTTCTTGTGGATGTGATGGAATCTTAAATGCTCCTATTGCTCTATCACTACATGCCTAAATATTTGATGAGAAACGCATTCATAATAGAAGCTGAAGTGGCTTCAAGGTTATTGTAGGAAACAAGTTGTTTAGATGCTCCACATTTTTTCATTGTTGCTGTAGTTGGCCACGGCTGCTCTGTGCTGATTGTTGCTACTACCTTTGCTGATTGTTGCTGCTTTTATTGTATTAGACTCGAATAAGTTTGTTTTTTTTTTGTTTTGTTTTTCTTTTTCACTTTTTTGGATAATAAGTGTAAATTTAACATTACAAGCTATTAATGCAAATATCTATGTTTTATGTGTATATATACACTTTGTCTGTTGATCCGTTTGGGTGAAAAAATGCAAAACCATTACCTTTAAACTATTAGCCATTTATGTCAATGTAGTTTATTGGCCCAAGTACTATTTGTGGCAAACAAGCTAAATAATCACGGTAATATTATGGCAACAATGTTTATTAGCCACAATAAAATATGTGGCCAATTATTTGTTAGCCACGTTAATATTCGTCGCAATTGAATTTTTTACCATGTTTGTACCCGTGGCATAAATTTTAAAATTTGCCATGACATCCATTTTCCCGTGAAAAATTCTTATCCACAACCTCTAGTGCCACGGGATTAAATTTCAAATTTCCCGTGGCTAAATTACATAGTCACGGGAATTTTAAACTTGTGCCAAGATTTTACACGTGGCACAAAAGTCAATTTGTTGTAGTGAGTGAAAATAAAAAGAAGTCAAGATTGACTTAACATTAACTCCGGAAGAGCGATCGACTCTCATATCGACGCTCAAAGAATACGAAGATGTGTTAGCTTGGTCTTACAAGGAAATGCCTAGAGTAGATAGGGAAATTATGGAACATACCATTCCCTTGAACCCTACATTTAAACTAGTAACACAAAACTGCGACGAATGAAAGTTGATGTGGCTTTAAAATAAAAGAAGAAGTGCAAAAACAATTGGACACAAGTTTTATTCGTGTATGTAATTATCCAGAATGGGTAGCGAACAGCGTCACAATCCCTAAAAAGGATGGACGAGTATGCATATGTGTCAAGTTTAGGGATCTTAATAAGGCTAGTCCCAAAGACGATTTCCGTTGTCCACATATTGATATATTGGTAGATAATATGGCTGAACATGTGATGTTATCCGTCATGGATGGATACGCAGGTTATAACCAAATCCAAGAGGATGAAGAAAAAAAATCGTGTTTTATTACCCATTGGGGTACTTATTGCTATATATAGTAATTCCATTTTGTCTAAAAGATGTAAAGGCTACGTACCGAATAACAGCTATGACTATCTTACACGATATGATGCACAAAGAAATAAGGGTATATCCAGATGATATGATCGTAAAATCAAAAGATAGAATGGTCATGAAAAAGCTTTACACAAATTCTTTACTCGAATTAAAGAGTATAAGATGAGATTAAACCCACAAAAAATGCGCTTTTGAAGTGACTTCTAGCAAGTTTCTCGAATACGTAGAAAGTACACGTGGCATTAAGATCGATTCCTCAAAAATAAAGGCAACTGTTGATATGCCTCCCCCACAAATAGAAAAACAAATCAGGGGATTTCTTGGTAAACTAGAACACATCAATCGGTTTATAATAAGTTGACAATGACCTGTGAGCCAATTTTCAAAACATTAAAGAAAGACGAAAAACAAGAATGGGAAGATCAATGCCAAAAGCTATCTCAAAAGTCCTCCTATTCTAGCTCCACCAGTATCCAAGCTTATCACTACAAGAAAATAACCTTTTCGTAGCGATTATTTTAACCTTTAGTATCGATTGTAATTGTGACAAAAAGCTTTCCCAACGAATGGTCATTCGATACAATATCCCCCGTTGCCTTAGCCTTTAGTAGTGGTTTTCAATATCGCTGGGGTTGGCCTCAATAATCGATACGAAAAACTACATCCAATCGTGGTGATTATTGTAGCGATTACAATCGCTATAAATGAGGAACTCATTTTCTTCAAAAAAAAAAACATGCATATGATCTTTACAAGATTCGAACATGCAACCTCAAACTCTTATATTAAATGTTTCACCAATAAGCTATGACATATTTTATGTATTCTTTGTCAAACAATATTTATATATCTAGTGTTGAAAAGGCTTTTCGTATCGATTTTTGGGATTTAGTGGCGATTGTAAATGATACGATTTCTCAAAATTATATAAATGTGTAAAAATAGTGTGGATATGTATTACTATGTTTTCCGTATCGATTTTATATGGAAAAACCATGGCGATTGTAAAATGATACGACTTCCTTAATTATTTCTCAAACATACTTGCATATTGTAGCGAATGTACAATCGCTACGAAATAATCGCTACGAAAAGCTATTTTTCTTGTAGTGAATTACTGTTAGACTTTATATCACTGTTACCGACACAGCTAAAGGGTCCATTCTCGCACAAGAGGTAGATAAAATAAAATGTGTAATATATTATATACGCAAAAATTTTGTGCAATTCGAAGTGCAATACAACTCATTCAAAAAAACATGTTTAGCACTACATGCTTCCCCATACCACTCATGTGATTTCTTAACATAATCCGATAAAGTATTTGTATGAACAACCACCCATACAAGGAAGAATATCCAAATGTTTTGTGTTGTTGGCTAAATTCAAATTAAAATATATTCTCGAAAAATTCGTAAAGGGAAAAGCAATCTCAGACTTCCTAGCCCGATATCCTATTCAAACAAGTCATGAAGAAACTACTTACCTTCCTGATGAGGAAATTCTCATGATACAAGATGATAAATGGGTAATGTACTTTGACGGTGCATCTAATCTAAAAGGATGTGGCATAGGGGTGTTACTCATAAGTCCAGAGGGAGCACATACTCCAATCTCTGCCATACACTTTAAGGATACTAATTAATAACGCCGCAAAATGTGAAGCGTGCATTATTGAATTAGAAGCAGCAGCTAGCATAGGTGTGCAAAATTTAGAGGTATAAGGAGATTTCAGCTTAATAATAAATGATAATCTCAAAAAATGGAAAATCCAAAATTTTAAAATGATATTATACCAAGAAAACCTAGAGAAACTCATCGACCAATTAGATTACATCGATTTTAAATATATTCCAAGAGAGGAAAACTAATTTGGCGATAAGCTAGCCTATTATCGTTCATGATTAATATTCCCGATCAATTAAATATGATGCCACTTTGCGTTGGAAGAAGATATGAACTAGCATATTGTAATGCAATAGAGGAATTAAATGACATCAAAGGGGAAAATCCCTAGTATGATCATATCCTCCAACACATTACTCATGGCACATATCCTGAAAATACTTCACCAAAGGACCAGTGCGCTTTAAGAACACTCGCGGCCCATTATGAGAGAGTTAAAGGTCGAGTGTGTAAAAAAAAGTCCCAATGGCCAAAGCTTACTCTGCATAGATCAACCCGAATCCATACGCCTTATGGAGGACACTCACAAAGGCATTTATGGACCTCACGTGAATGGAGAAATGCTAGCTAAAATAGTATTACGTCTAGGGTACTTTTGGTCCACAGTAGAACATGATTATTGCATTCAATATGTCAAGAAATGTCCATAATGCCAAATGTTTGCTAAATTACAACACCTCCCAGGCCACCATCTGTGCTATACAACCTTACTTTCTCTTGGTCATTATAAAGTTGGGGATCGATTGACATTATTGGTAAGATTTCTCCAACAAGAACGGGAGGACACATGTATGTATTGTGAGGAGGGTAGCCGATCGTTGGGGATCCCATTTCCTCTACATCATTGGCCTTTTAAAAGCCTAGGACTTTACACTTTTTCGGGTGTATTAGGATTTGAATTTCTTAATGTTTGGGAGACCTTGAATTAGATTTCACTAGTGGAAAAATTGTCATTTGTAACAGGCTATTTGTAACGGGCAAAGCTATGCCCGTTACATTAAACATATTCGTAACGGTCAAAATAATGGTCCGTTACAAATATATAATATTCGTAACGGACAATATACTGCCCGTTACGAATACTATATTATTTGTAATGGGAAAACTACCGCCCGTTACGAATCTATATTATTTATAACGGGCATCATGGGTCCGTTATGAGGCCAAGTTGATAAGAGGAGCCCATTAGTTATTATTAGGGTTTCACACTTTATTTCTCCTTACCGTCTCTCCTCTCTCCTATCATTCAATCTTTCTCTCTCTTCTCCTCACTCAATCTCCTGCATTTTTGTCTGTTTTGAAAATTAAAGAATCCAAAAATCTGTAAACAACCCAACAACAACACTTCACCACCCTTCTCAAAATCTTCTTCTTCATGAACTCCCCCTCTAAAAAACCGTAATTTCCCCTCTTTCTTTGTTCTCCGAATCGCATTAATGGAGGACCCAATTTGGAATGTTGGATGTACGAATCTTGTCTCCTAGAAGTGGATATGGCGGTTATGAGTTTTTCAAGGCAATTAAATTTGAGAAATCCGCTTCATCAAGAGAAAGCGAACAAAACCCTAGTTTCTCTGTCATCCCATTAGCGAAAATGGGTAATTATGCTCTTTTCCTCTCTTCTCCATTACCGCCCATTTCGATCCGTTGGTTTTCTTCAAGTTTTTCTTTAATGGCGATTCAATTTAATTTCATTGATTTTTTATTTTTTTATTTTTTTTTATTATTTTTTTTATAATTTGGGGCGTTTGTTCCAAGTTTTTTTTTTTATTCCAGTTTGTGCGGTAGTTGGAATCGTTTTCTCTTTAACTCAATGGTACATCGTTTCACATGTTAAGCTTTCCCCTGATTCTGTGCGTGCTAACAATAGTAAGAATGGATATTTGTAACGGACATTTTAACTACCCGTTACAAATAATGGGTTATTCGTAACGGGCATTTAAACCGTTCGTTACAAATAACGGGTTATTCGTAGCGGGCAGTTAAAATGTCCGTTAAAAATAATGGGTTATTCGTAACGGGCATTTTAAATGTCCGTTACGAAAAACCCGTTACTTTTAACGGACAGCGCCAATTACGAATAACATAGCCTATCCGTAACGGCCGCTTTCGTAACGCCCCTTGCCCATTACGGATAGGCTATTTTTGCCCGTTACGGATAGCTATTTTTCCACTAGTGTTTCTGTGTGTCATTAATTTATTTTAATAAGTAACCAACATAGAGTCGCCAATGAGTATTTGGAAAACTCATAAACCTCGTCCACGCCTTTTCCCAAGAGGAGTTCAAGGGATATTTAGCATGAATCATAAGATTGCCCATGCCCAAGTTTTCTACTAAACCAGAAATGATTTTGGGTGCGGGATACTAGAAAAACTTTCTCTTTGAGAATTGCAATCCTAGCCTTAGTGCAGCCTCCAGTAGCTCTTCCTTATTTCACAATTTCATTACCAAATAACATGTTTAATGTGATTTGGGTATTTCGTACCCTGCCAAGTGGCCCAATAAGAGTGCGACACATGTCATTGAAAGAGGTGTCTAAATGGACTTTCCTAGGGAATAATAGTGATGCCTCGATTTAGCGTAGCCCATCACTACTATCAATAGGTCGATAAGTGTTGTTTTGGAATGACAAGTTTTACTCAATATTTTAGGGACCTAGGGTTTCTATGTTGGTTAATTTAAGTGAACTTAATTAATCATCCTAACATTCGAAATCCTAAACATGCATCTAGCATATAAATCACACATATATGTAATCATAAATTTATATATCGAAAACATAAATAAACATGTGTTTGGCAACTAGCATGACCCCTTGAGTCTTCATGTCTTTAAGGGACGGCTTTTGCAACTTCATGGCTTCGTCTTCCAAGAACCTCCGTCATCAAGACATGACCATAATTATGCAAATACTAGTATCTACGATTAGGACTAATCTAAATATTAAGGTACAAAAATAGTCAACGGTTCGCACACCGTATTTAGATTTACAAAAATGCATCACGGACGGCAGTCCGTAATTTCAATCCTAATCGGGCCCCATTAGTTACCATTTTTATAAAACCTACAGGAGAATATATCATTCATCCATTCACTATTTGTGAATGGCCGATGCATTTTACAACGATAAACAAGTAACAATGCACAAACACGCTAAACTAGTAACTAATTTTGGTTGTTAATCCAATTAACACATCTAATTAAAACAAGTCAAAGTTGTTTAACCGATTATGTAATTGACAAGGAAATAATCGCGTCGTCAAACGACTACACCTAGATCAAATACAATTTATACAACCTAAACAAACCTAATACGAGTATAAGGCAAGCATAGGGGTCGAACCACAGAGAACGGTTAAACACCACCAAATGTTATCAACAATTAAGCTAGTCCGGAATAAGGGAAGGTAAACTAAAGGTCTAAACAAACTAAAACTAGAGATAAAACATTAAGGGAAATGGTTTAGGTATAGCATTCACTTGAACATAAACAAAAGCATAGAAGTTGAATTAATTATGAACTAAACATGCTCAAATATCGAAATAAAAGATCCAATCTAGCCGCCTTCCGGGGTCAATTGGCTTCTCCTAACATAGCCTCTATGTTTCCACATTAGAACCATATATTAGGAGGTACTATTAAATAACAATCGATACTAATGAACCTTAACTAAGTCAACTTCCGTTCCTTGTTAGCAAAGCTTCACCTTTAATCAACTAACAACATGCATTTTGCAAGTAGATTAAAGAATATCAAGCATATAAAGACTTTAATCACAAATAAATCAACTCTAAACCTAGAACATGCTCAAGATCCAACTACACCACAACCATCCCCTCAATGGGGAAATTACTCACTAATCATGATAATAACAAGATTAATCAACAAATAATCAAGAATCAACATGATCAACAAGCAATGAAGAAAGATCAAAATAAGCAAATAAAACCAAATACAAAAATAAAGAAAGAGAGTAAGAGATTGCTCATTAATTAAAGATGAAGATTGGCAAAGATTCAATCAAGCTCCTTCTTCAATATCCAAGTTCATCAATGGAAAAACCCTTACTTTCTCTCTCTAAACTACTCTAATCTAATCTAAACCTAGAGAGAGAAGCTCTCCTAAAACTAATTTAGAGAGTAGAATAATAGATAAATAATTCCCCTCTAATTACCCTAGAAAATGGGTATAAATACTAAGCTAAGAAAATAAAAGAAAAGAGAAATAAAAATAGAAAATAAAATAAAATAATAAACAAAAGAAAAAGGAAAGGAAAATAGAAAAGGAAAAGGAAAAAGGAAAATAAAAAAATAAAAATAAAAAGAAAAGAAAATACTAAAGAATACCCCAAAATCCCCCAATACATCAGACCCCCAAACCTCCTTCTTCGATCTTCTTGGCTGCTCTGAATTCTCATCCTCACCATTCAAGCATGAACCGTCAAATCATCACCATCGATCTTCAAATCAGCACCATCGATCACCTTCAATCATGGCCTTTGGATTAATCGAATTAATCCCAACCGTTGAAGCTCATTAATCCGTACAGAAATTAGCGTGAAAACGGAGCGGCCGATGATGCTTTCGGAGCGCCCGCTCATGCCTTCTGCCTCGAATTGGTGGAAATTGAACCAAGAATGGAGCGGCCGCTTCAGAGGAGTGAGCGTCCGCTCTGAAGGGTATCGAAATTGGATGAATTGGATGAGCGAAATGCGATTTGTTGGCTGCTCTGTTGCGGTTCTTGGTGAGTGAGAACGGTGGCGCAGGTGAGGGGGTGCTGTTGTTGCGGTTTGTGGTGCTGTTGTTGTTGTTGGTGGTTGCGGAGATTGATGGTGATGATTGCTGGTGGTTGTTGCGGTGCTGCTGGAGCAGCAGGGGAGGTGAGGAGAGTTGGTGGGGTTGCGCGAGACGTTTTGGTGGTTTGTTGGTGGTGGTTTGCTGTAGTGATTTTTGCGGGGTCGTGAGAGCAGGAGATTGGGTGGTTTCGGCTGGTGGTTGCTGCTGTTGTAATTGATGTTGCGTGAGTGATTGCTGTTGGCTAGGAAGAGGTGGTAAGTTACTGCTCGAATTGGAACAGGGGAGGCTGGCGTGCTTTGTTGGTGTGGTGGAGGATAAGAGAAAGGTGGGGTGATGGATAAGGTTGGGCAGCAACTTTGGGGCTTGAAAGCTTCTTGGATTGACACCTTTGACTAGAACCTCCAACCTCCGAGCACGATCCTACACAACCAAATAAACACAAGGGAATATCGGGACAAAGATAAAATAAAATAAAATAGAAATAAATAAAATAAAATGAAATAAAATAGAAAATAAATAAGAGACATAGAACTAAACTAAAAATAATTAAAACTACGCAAGCATATAGAATAAAATAAAATACGAAAATAAACTAAAACTAATAAAATAAAGAAAATAAACTAAAACACTCCAAAATTACCAAAATAAACTAGAAACTTTATTAAAGAGAAAACAAGAGAATAAAAGGAAAATAAGGGAAAATAAACACGGAAAAGACTCTAAAACTACTCCTTAGGAGTGACATAAATGTCACTCATCAGTAATTTAGCGCAATTAAAATTAAAGCTCCCACTAAATTCCGCATCCATATTAATTAATCCAATTAATTAAGTCGGTAAACCTAAAATTTTGCCAAAATTAAATTTTGCCAATGCCGCTCAAAACCGAGGCCTAGGCTCAAAATTTAATTAAAATAATCAAAACCAAATAATTAATTCAAACGCAAAAGAACACAAAAAATGCGTAGTCCAAAATGTCTAAGTGCCTAGTAGCAAAACTTGGAGTGCTCATTGCACCACATTGCTTCGCAAGCAATGTCTACGCACACTAACCCCTATCAAGCACCAACATGCTTACATACATATATAGCATGCCACGCAGCACAAGGTTCGAGCACGCGCAAGCAAGCCACGGGAAGCAGCCCTGCACAGGCTGCACCACCTCGAGGCAGCCCCTTGGTAGCCACATGCGGGCTGCTATGCAGCCCGGCTCGCCAAGGGATGCTTTACCCTCGATTTCCGTGCTATATCCTCGGGTTTTAACCTAAATTTTGCCTGACTAAATAATTAACTCTGGATTAATTTTAGAATTAATAAAATGAGCCAAAAATGAAAAAATTAATACAAGTCCAACTTAAATAAAAATTCCATCAAGGTGCACATAACCAAAATTATTTCCAAGAATCATTCTCTAATAAAACTGGTTTAACTTGATGCAATAAAATGAACAAGGGTAATAACTCACTATTAATTTAAATTAATCATGAGATTTTCACAAAATAAAGGGGGTTTGGAATTATGAACACAAATACTCAAATAAAGATTCCAACTTTAACTTGTGAATCCTTGAAAAATTATATCTTCCAATATGAAGATAAATGAAATTTCTATCTCAAGATTCAAACTTTATTATTCTTTAATACATGATTAAATCAAAAGTTCAACCAAAAATTCATGGTATTTAGTAACTCAAAGTTTCAATCACTTAAAAACAATTAAAGATTGAATCTTTAGTACTTAAAGAGGTTTGCAATTATGTGAAAATATAAACCAATCTTTTAAGCATCAATTACTACCAAGTAACCATACTTAAAGAGGTTTAAAATTGCATAAACATTAAGGAAAGAACCATATACATAATTACCATAAATATGCCATTAAGATTCAAGGTAAGAAAGACTTAAAACTTTTCGTCAAAACGAAAAATCCCTCGAAAAAGGTATTTCTGGTCGGATTTTGGCCAAAAACACAGTCCTCTAAGGGTAAAACTATTTCCAGAATACTTTTTCCACCAAAAATTCACTATTTTTAGGCGAAAATCTGGGTTCGGGGCTGAAATCAGCTCTAATACTGGCTTAAAATTCATAAAATCGAGCTGCTAATCTAATTAGCAACATAAAACCAGAAAAATAAAGCCATAAAAACACCTTAAAATTATGATTATAAAAATAAATGAGCAAGGCTCTGATACCACTGTTAGATTTCGATGAGTCCAACTCACCGCGGAAGAAAACCCGAGCCAAGACCACACTCACAATTAATATAATCACAAGGTATAATTAACTTAATTAACATGACTTAAGGAAAGATTAATTATCTTTGAAGCGTGCTTCGCTCGTAACCCGAGCTCTTACTTGGGAAAGCTTTTAGTCTCGCTCACGCGAAGACCTCCTACGGAAATCCACCTGCAACTCGACACCGACAAGGTCCAATGCTTAGAGGTTAGCTACGCCCGACCTAATACTCAATTTAATTATATGTGTTTAATGGTTTTCTCAATGGAGATGCCTTTTCTAACACCTTACTCAAGTGAACAATCCCAAGGTATGCCTTGGCTATTTATAAGGAGTGCTTCCTTGTGAATTCCACTCATCTTTCAATGTGAGAGTTTTCACAAAAAGATCCCACATAGAAAGAATGTTGAATTCAATCCTTAGTTAAATAAACCAAGGAATAACAATGTAACAATTGTCATATGGTTAGATGAGGACCACTTCCTCACTTGCTCCCCAAGGCAACTCACATGCATTATGATCTAACCATGTGGCACCCAACCTTGAGTTCCAAGTTGGGTTCGGTTGGGCCGCCACCTATCAATCTCCCACTTGTCCTTCCGGATAAGTGCGCTTTTAGTGTATAGCCTTTTTCCTATGTCACTTAATGTCTCTTCATGAACTATAAGGTAAGATTTATTCGTCATCCTTATTATGTCAAGAAGTGTTTCTCGATATCCGAGATCGACTGTCAATAAACAAATGATTTCTAAAATCCGTCCGAGCATGGCCATTCATTTTCACAGTCTCGCTCTTTGAAAGGCCTTGTAAACAACGACAAAGATATCTTCCCAATTTTTAGCAGGGGGACATTCCCAGTCTTGTAATGTAGCTTCTCTTACTGAGAGGACCTAGCCGCCCGAGTGTTGCCGTTATAATACCCTTTTACGGCATGCGTTTGACTAACATCAAAATGAATTTTTACTCAAACAAGAGAACTCACAATACTCATGGTCGAGGAAATAGGTTTCGATACCATAATGAGAAGCATACTTATGACTATTTTAAAATCTCTTAAAGTATTCTCATAGGTCGATCCAGTATGGTTCTAAACCAATACTTGTGCAAATGATTTATGACAATCATGTCCTTGTAGCACAAGAAACGGTTTTATAAATCAAATTACACACTAATCACAAGTGGTCATTAATCGTCCATCGTTTAAATGACCTCGATTAGGGATAATTTTCGATTATAATATTCAATGTTCACTTAATAGGTGTTTCCTTATCAACACTGGACTTGACACCCTATTTTGAATATTCTCATAATCGAATGGACTCATTATTTAATCCTAAACCACAATTAAATAGCAAGCGGAGTGATAAAATTGCATGAAACTTAAATTACTCCAAAAACTGAATGGTTCATCTTATGATAAATGGTTTTTTCCGAATGTTTTAAGAGTAACACTCTTTATAAAAAATTTATAGAAATCACACCCATATCTAATATGCTTGATTTCTTTTGCGCTTTTGTGAATGTTGTCGTTCACTTATTGCATAGGTTTAGTTATAATTACTTTGCTAATCTTAGCATCTTCATTACTGATCACTTTCACAATAAGATCATAAAATTTGAGAGTGTCATGGATTATATGTGATTTAGGATTTATTCTCCAAGCGATGGCTCCCACTCTTTTTCATGATTGAGATCTTCAACTTGACAACCTACAATCATCAACGTTCAACAACGAACTTTCCATAGAACATCTTCCTTATTATTGCCTTTAAGGCAACCATATTCTAAACATATATTTTAGTTGAATTCCTGATGATGCTTTGCTTGGGTTTCACTTCAAGCGGCTCATAATGATTTTGGGATACCCTAATCACTTGTGATTGTGGAAATTCACCTTAAATTTCCGCACATTACACATGGATGCACATCCATGTTACCATTCTCAAGCCACGACGCTTCTTATCTCGTGCTTACAAATGGCATCCTTGTTAAGGATCTGATCCTTGTTAAGGTTTGTGCTTGCAACATCAATACTCAAATCATATTTGTTTCCTTGCGTCAAGAACTCATCCTCATACTTATATACATACTTCACATGCTCTAAGAAAGTAAGTCGTGTGACGATTCCATATCGTAGCGTACATGATGGATTTAATTGTAGAATGATTCTTAATCTTTTTCCATCCACGTTACATTTTAGCTCATCCAGTTTTACTCAGTCTTGCTAAACTGTTTGCTATATGATACGTTTGAAAGTCTCTACTAGAGTCTTTCTTGTTTGACTTAGTATTTAGCCTAGCTCATACTTAGTTCAAACAATTACTTAGTTTTATACCTACGGGTCGAAAGCCTTTCAAAGTCCTTCAATTTATGTTTAACACAGTAAATTCCTTTACTCATTTAAACATTTTATTAATCTATACAATAGATCTTAATTCCCAATATGTACTAAGTATTGTCATTAGATTGGTCCATTGTCGAAAAATACTGTCACTTTTAAGCATTTAGCATTTGATAGTCAATTTACAACAGAGTTCGTAAACTTCTTGTTGGACCTTACAAGATTGACTCTTGCTCCCACTAAACTTCTTATTCATAAGAATTTCTATGTTTCTTCATAAGCCACTCCTTTTATTAACTTTATGAGAAAACACGTTCCAATTCCTTTATGCAATGCTTCCTTCAATCCTATAATCGATTTCTTGAGCTTGCTTTCAAATCTAGCATTATTTAGATTTTCAAAACCCTTAGACTATTTTCATAGTCACTTCCAAAATCCAATTTTAGGAAGGCGGTTTTGGTATCTATTTTGCCATATTTCATATGTGCAATTTTGCTAGAATAACCACGAAAAGACTTGAGCATCCTGATAAGTGAATAGGTTTTTATTAAAATCAACTCCATGAATTTAATTATATCCTTTTCAACCAATCTAGCTACGTATGCATATACATTTCCACATTTGTTAGTTTTCTCCTTGAAAAATTATTTGCGATCGATGGGTCTTTCACCCTTCATGCGAATTAATCAAGTTTTAAACATGATTTTCAAACATGGAGTCTATTTCGGATTTTATGGCCTCTAACCATTATTCGGAATTTGGATTTGTCGTAGCTATCTTACAAGGCATTATTCCCTTACTATCTAATAGTAAATAGTAAGCTTGTAAGTCTTAGGTTTATTTCTAATTTAATAGAAATTTAATAGGATTCAATCAAAAACTTTGGTGAATTCTATACCTATATGGGGCTATTGCATAAAACACTGAGTTTTAAGGCGCTTCCAAAGCCCTTTCATTATGTTGATCTTACTCCAACTTATTAGTAGTTTTGTGAGTAATGAATTCTCTTTTAAGGCACTTGTAAAGTCCTTTTGAGTATTCTAGATCAATCATTCTCATGAAGCCCTTTTGAGTCTTCCGAGATTCTCAGTTCTAGTTTGTTGCTAAGCTCGATAGTCATCGAGTTCATTTTCCTCCCACTTGTCATTTTGGAAATGTGTTACTTTCTAGAAAGACACCGCTTAGAGCAACAAATATTATGTTCTCATTTAGGATGTGGAGGAAATGCCCGTAGTCTCACTTGAATGCTTACAAAGAGACATGTATATTGTCTTTGGGTAAAAGTTCGTTATGAAAAAAACAATTAGCTCCTACTTGAGCTATCTTAGCCTTTAATGAGCCATTAAGCTCCCACTGAGCCACCAAGCTCTTGCTAAGCTGGTGAGTACCCACTGAGTCACTTAGCTCCCTGTGAGCTAGTGAGCTCCCACTGAGGCTAAGAGTTTTAGACATTTACTTGAAAAGACGTTTAGAAGTTAATCTATCCACAACTGAATATGGTGTCCTGTCTTAGCTCCGAAATTTTGTTTAGTGTAACATTAGTCATTTGTGCAAATCTTTAAGAACTTTATAGGAAAGGATGTAATCCACCATTGTTTGAGTCATTTTTTAAATGGCATCGAGGTCTCCGTGACAACACGCTATGTTCTTTGTGGAGTTATTTATGAACATTTCCATTTCATAACTTTGTGATGGTCACGCTTGGATCAAGCAAACATCGTTCGATCTAATATAGACGTTTTGATATCTTGCCAAGTCGATTTTGTACTTCATTGAACTCTTGGGCTATTCAAGGTCAAGTTTGTTCACATTTGATGAATATAGCCATATTCTTTCAAATTCTTCGTGAAACATTGAAGTAATTGAATCCTCTTCAGCTTTCGGAGTCAATTGTCTATGCCAAGAACAATAACTCTTTACCTTGTCGGTTTTTAACAAGTAAGACTTGCTTGTCTTAAAACGATTCCGAATCGATCAACTGTCAAGAGCCTATATAGCCTTGAGTACGTTCTTGTTAATGTGACATTGCTAAAGATGTTTGGAACACAAATCATGCCTATCATTTGAACTTTGTGAGTTGTCACGTTAGGGAAATGTTTGTTTATAATCAAGCATTCTTGACTCATGGTTTAGACAACCATGCCATTCAAATAAATTTGCAACTATTGCTCTTTACTTTGAATTTGAATCTTTCCGTGTGTTAACAGATTGTTTTCTGATTATGGAACACAATAACCATTTATTTGTTCCAGCCTTAGCTTATAAGGTCTTTAAACAAACCATACTACCTTACAACTGATGTAGCACCACTTGCTTCATTCTAAGCTTGTAAGTCAATAACTTAGCTTATCTTTAATAGTTTGAGGTCACTTTCCAAGTGTAATACTCAAGCAGTATCTGGTACTTGTGAAGATAATAACTTGCTAAGTTACTTAAATTAACATGAACTCTTTAGCAAAAATGGGATCTTATTCCTTTTCTTTGTTCCTCGTTTCCTATAATTCTTATCATACTTTATCTCATAATCTTTTAGAATCATTTCTTTAAGAGTCTTTGACTTTTATAATTTGTTAGGCATAACTAAGCATCGAATGCGCCGTATAACAAAGTTCCATCTTTTCCTTTAATTCGTACCTGAATTAATACATTAATGAGTTGTACTCACCAGCGTATAAAGCGGAAAGATATGTTGGTTGTCAAGAATTGACAATTTTGAGTTTCCAACTCAATACTTCATGTTTATCAAAACTACCTAGTATTTTGAACACATGATGTCCAACCGTCCTTTCGGACTTGTAAAAGTCATTTATGAGAATTGTATTATAGAAATGCCTTTCCCTTCTTTGAGAACTATTCTCGAAGATTTCCTTTACCAATCACGGAAAACAATATAGTTTGATTTGGAATTCTGCAATATAAGTGCAAAAGTATAACCATTTATCAAGAAAATAACATAATATGTTCGAAATTTTAAAGCATTCATGCGAATTTTCAATCTTATTAAGCATCTTATCCACACATTAAATTTGTCCCCATTTGGCGAGAATAAGGCAATTCCAAGATCCAAAGAATCAATGAGTCATTAAGCATGCTTTGGCTTGTCTTAACACTCAATATTCTAAGGTAAGCAACTTTTTTCTAATGGCTCCAAGCCACTATTGGTTAGATAAATCGTCGCATCTAATGCTCTCTGAACAACTTATTTACTTTGCCATGACATGTTAGGACTCCATCACTCATATCGTTGAGTATAACTAAAACCAACATGTATGCGATGTATTTCTTTAACAAACCCATCATCATACCTTACATACCCTAGGGAATAATAGTGATGTCTCGCTTTGGTGTAGCCCAACACTACTCTCAATAGGTCGATCAGTGTTGTTTTGGAATGGCAAGTTTTACTCAATATTTTAGGGACCTAGGGTTTTTATGTTGGTTGATATAAGTGAACTGAATTAATCATCCCAACATTCGAAATCCTAAACATGCATCTAACATATACATCACACATATATATAATCATAAATATATATATCGAAAACATAAATAAAAATGCATTTGGCAACTAGCATGACCCCTTTTGAGTCTTCAAGGGACGGCTTTTGCAACTTCATAGCTTCGTCTTCCAAGAACCTCCATCTTCAAGACATGACCATAATTATGCAAATACTAGTATCTACGATTAGGACTAATGTAAATATTTAGGTACAAAAATACTAAACAGTTCGCAGACCGTATTTAGATTTACAAAAATACATCACGGATTGCAGTCCGTATTTTCTATCATAACCGGGCCCCACTAGTTGCCATTTTTTATAAAACCTATAGGAGAATATACATTCCATTCATCCATTCACTATTTGTGAATGGCCCATGCATTTTACAACGATAAACAAGTAATAATGCACAAACACGCGTAAACTGGTAACTTCTTTAGGTCGTTAATCCAATTAACACGCCTAATTAAAACTAGTCAAAGTTGTTTAACCGATTATGTAATTTAGCGCATTTAAAATTGAAGCCCCCACTAAATTTCGCATCCATATTAATTAATCCAATTAATTAAGTCGGTAAACCTAAAATTTTGCCAAAATTAAATTTTGCCAATGCCACTCAAAATCGAGGCCTAGCCTCAAAATTTAATTAAAATAATTAAAACAATTAAAACCTAAATAATTAATTAAAATAATTAAAACGACAAAAAAAACACAAATAATGCGTAGTCCAAAATGTCTAAGTGCCTAGCACCAAGACTTGGAGTGCTCATTGCACCACATTGCTTCGCAAGCAATGTCTACGCACAATAACCCCTATCAAGCACCAACATGCATACACACTTATATATAGCATGCCACGCACCACAAGGTGCGAACACGCGCAAGCAAGCCACGGGAAGCAGCCCCGCATAGGCTGCACCATCTCGAGGCAGCCCCTTGGCAGCCACATGTGAGCTACTATGCAACCCGGCTCGCCAAGGGATGCTTTGCCATTGATTTTGTGCAATATCCCCGAGTTTTTAACCCAAATTTTACGTGACTAAATTATTAAATTTCAATTAATTTTAGAATTAATAAAATGAGCCAAAAATGAAAAAATTATTACAAGTCCAACTTAAATAAAAATTCCATCAAGGTGCACATAATCAAATTTATTTCCAAGATCCATTCTTTAATAAAATTGGTTTAACTTGGTGCAACAAAATAAACAAGGGTAATAACTCACTATTAATTTAATTAATTTAAATTAGTCATGAGATTTTGACGAAAAAGGGGGTTTGGAATTATGAACACAAATATTCAAATAAAGATTCCAACTTTAACTTGTGAATCCTTGAAAAATTATAACTTCCAATATGAAGATAAATGAAATTTCTATCACAAGATTAAAACTTTATGATTCTAATCAACTTAATACACGATTAAATCAAAAGATCAACTTAAAATTCATGGAATTTATTAACTCAAAGTTTCATTCACATAAAAACAATTAAAGATTGAATCTTTAGTACTTGGAAGCCTCAAAGAACAAATTTTTCACACTTAATGCAATGGATTTAAAATTATGTGAAAATATAAACCAATCTTTCAAGCACCAATTATTACCAAGTAACCATGCTTAAAGAGGTTTAAAATTGAAGAAACATTAAGGAAAGAACCATATACATAATCGCCACAAATATGCCTTTAAGATTTAAGGTAAGAAAGTCTTAAAATTTTTCATTAAAACGAAAAATCTCTCGAAAAAGGCATTTCTGGTCGGATTTTGGCCAAAAACGCAGTTTTGAAAGGGTAAAACCATTTCAAGATCACCTTTTCCACCCAAAATTCACTATTTTTGGGCGAAAATCTGGCTTTGGGGCTAAAATCAGCTCTAATACGGGCTTAAAATTAATAAAACCGAGTTGCTAATCTTATTAGAAACATAAAGCCAGAAAAATAAAGCCATAAAAACATCTTGAAAATTATGATTATAAAAATAAATGAGCAAGGCTCTGATACCACTTTTGGGTTTCGATGAGTCCAACTCACCGTGGAAGAAAACTCGAGCTAAGACCACATTCACAATTAATATATTCACAAGACATAATTAAATAAATTAACAAGACTTAAGGAAAGATAATTACCTTTGACGCATGCTTCGCTCGTAACCCGATCTCTTACTTGGGAAAGCTTTTAGTCTCGCTCACGCGAAGACCTCCTATGGAAATCCACCCGCAACTCAACCCCGACAAGGTCCAATGCTTAGAGGTTAGCTAAGCCCCACCCAATACTCAAGTAATTATACGTGTTTAAAGGTTTTCTCAATGAAGATGCATTTTCTAACACCTTACTCAAGTGAACAATCCCAAGGTATGCCTTGGCTATTTATAAGATGTGCTTCCTTGTGAATTACACTCATCTTTCAATGTGGGACTTTTCACTTAAAGATCCCACATAGAAAGAATGTTGAATGCAATCCTTTAGTTAAATAAACCAAGGAATAACAAAGTAACGAGTGTGACATGGTTAGGTGAGGACTACTTCCTCACTTGCTCCCCAAAGAAACTCACATGCATTAAGACCCAAGTTGGGTTCGGTTAGGCCACTACCTTTAGGCCCGCGTCCATGACCCACCACCCGGGTCCGTGGCCCGTTGCCACATCGCATTGCCAACGTGGCGTGTTGCCACTTGGTGGCTACCAACGTGGCACGTCGCCGCCTTGGCGCGTCGCCACGTGGCACGCCGCCACCATGGTGGCTGTCACGTGGCGCACTTCTATTTAGAGCGCTTCCCTTGCCTTTTGCGCGGCTAGGGTTTTTACTTGTTACTTAAAGCATTTTCCTGTCTCGCCAATTCCTAAATTTTGGCTTAACTTTAAAGATTCGGTTCCGACGCTCTAAGCTCGGAATCCGACGTCTTTGTTAATAATACTCGAGCGACTCATTAATTCCTTCCAAATTAATTCGTCGTGTCGGTTCGTTAGTTGCTTGGTTTTGACCTAAAGGGTTCAGTGAAGATTAAGCTTTAATATTAATTACTCATTAATATTACTGATCGGAAGCGGCCTCCACCTAGGCATTCCGATCACTTGACCTCACTTAATAATTAGCTTTATAATAGTTTCAAACCCTCAATCGGAATAATACACTTGTTCAAAGGACACCATTCCTATCAAAGAGATGATGACACTACTGGCTCCCTGAACGGGGATCAGGAGACGGCTAGAGATTGCTAGATCTCGGACGTCAAGCCTGCGGCTGCTGCAACCGGACGGGGGAAGGAGCTAATAGACCTTGATGATATCAAGGATGACCATCCGGCCCCACCAGCCTCAAAGAAAAGGAAGATTGATCAGATGGTGGTGATAAAAAAAGAAAAGCAATAGCAATCACTAACCAGGGAACGGTCAGATGACCTCTGTCCCCAGCCGGCTGGTGAGCACATTGATGTTCCTTTGTACGATAGTCATCTAGAGCGAACTGTTAAGGTGGGGATGGTTGGTTTTGCAAAGATGGGTGCAGACTTGCACTATCTACTAAAAGAATTCAAAGACATTTTTTCCTTTGAAGTGGAAGAGATGCCAAGCATCAGCCCGGATCTTGCTGTCCACAAACTCGCTGTGGATCCAAAAAAGAATCCTATCCGGCAAAAGAAAAGAAATCACGGCGAGGAGAGAAGTTAAGCGGTAGTCGCCGAAATAAAAAAGATGTTAGACGCTGGGTTCATTCGGCTATGTAACATCCCTGACTGGGTTTCGAATGTTGTGCTGGTGAAGAAGCCAAATGGTACTTGGCGCATGTGCGTTGACTACACTAACTTGAATAGAGCATGTCTGAAGGATAGTTATCCACTTCCAAAGATCGACAGTTTGGTTGACTCTACAGCCGGACATGCCCTAATGAGCTTTATGGACGCATACTTAGGTTTCCACCAGATTTTCCTATGGAGAAAGGATTAAGAAAAGACGGTATTCGTCACTGATCAGGGTTTATTCTGTTACACCGTGATGCCGTTTGGCTTTAAGAATACGCCTGCTACTTTCCAACGAATGATTAATACGGTCTTCATTAATTAGATTGGGAGGAATGTAGTGGCGTACATCGATGACATGATAGTCAAATCCAAGCAACAGGCGGATCACCTCGCTGACCTCCGAGAAACATTCGCAACACTCTAGCGGCACAAGGTCATGCTCAATCCCAAGAAGTGTGTCTTTGGTGTTGAGTCTGGGAAGTTTCTCGGATTCCTGATTGACCAAAGGGGGATAGAGGCAAACCCTGAAAAAATACAGGAGGTCATTGACATGCAGTCGCCCCGCACGGTCAAAGAAGTACAAAAGTTATACAGGTTGTCTAGCGGCCCTAGGGAGATTCCTCAGCCGGTCAAGTGATAAATGCCTCTGCTTCTTCCAAGAGATCGGGAAGAAGACTATGTTTGAATAGGGGGATGATGCTGAGGCGGCCTTCCAAAAATTGAAGCTACATTTGCACTCTTTGCCAAGCTGGTCATCCCTCTTCCCAAAGAGACGCTCTACACGTACCTAGCTATCTCAGATCGTGCCCTCAATGCCATTCTCCTTGCTTAAAAAGACGGCACCCAGTTCCTGTCTATTTCATTAGCCACGTTCTCAAAAACGCAGAGCTTCGTTACCCCATGGTTGAAAATTTTGGCCTCGCTCTTTACATGGCTGTCAAGAAGTTGAAACCTTACTTCTTGGCATATCCGGTAGTGGTCTACATTGACCAACCGATCAAGCGACCAATGACGACCTTGGAATCATTAAGCCGAATGCTCAAGTGGGCTATTGAATTACAAGGTCTGGAAATCACTTACGAACCAAGGAAGGCAATAAAGGGGCAGGCATTCGCCGACATTATTGTCGAAATGACAAGGCCGGCTGCGCCGGATAACACTGATCAGGTTTGGAAAGTGTACGTGGATGGGAGCTCCACTATGAACGGCTGTGGTGCAGGAGTTATATATCATGCACTACGGTTCAAGTTCCAGGCCTAAAATAATAAGGCAGAGTATGAAGCCCTACTAGCCGGAAATCGCATGTGCAAGGCGGTAGGGGCAACTAAGATTGACGCCTGCTCTGACTCTCAGTTGGTCGTGAGACAATACCATGGGGATTATAAAGCCACCTAACCGGCTATGATCAAATACTTGCAGGCGGTCAAAGCTGATGCCGAGACACTTGAAGAATTCAATCTAAGTCAAGTGCCTTGGTCCGAAAACAATCAGGCGGATGCTGTGTCTAAGCTGGCATCATCCGCCCTATGTGATACACCTCGATCAGTATTCTGGGAAGTAACAGAAAAACGAAGCATTGAAGAGGATCCCATTGGAGTACTTGACCGAACTTCTACTTGGATGGATAGCATCCGGGTGTATTTGCTAGACGGCACGCTGCCGGATTCAACTCCAGAAGCAGTCGCACTGAAAAAACGTGCGGCCAGTTTCGAAATTTGTAAAGGAGAGCTTTCTAAGAAAGGGTTCTTACAACCGCTCTTAAAATGCATCACCCCCGAAAAAGGGCAGGAAGTTCTAGAAGACCTACATGCGGGCTTTTGTGCCTCACATATAGGTGGCAGGTCTCTTGAGGAAAGGACCAGGTGACAGGGCTATTTTTGGCCTACCTCGGAGAAAGACGCCATGACATTGGTTAAAAAGTGTGATAAATGCCAGAAATTCGGTAAACTTATACACCGTCCGACCACAGACCTGACAGCTATTCACAACACAGTTCCATTCACCAAGTGGGGCATGGACATCCTAGGGCCATATACTTCTGCGTCAGGCGGACGACGGTATATCTTTGTTGCCGTAGATTATTTCTACGGGGCAACTGGAGAGACCCCATTCCTCATGGTATACAGTGTAGAGGCTGTCTCGCCTATCGATCACTATGAGCCGACTCTTCGAATTATGTTATATGACGAAGAGGCAAATTGGGAGGCCATGCGGCTAGCATTGGACTCGCTTCTAGAGTGCAGGGGCAATGTCTCCTTGCGCCATGAGATCTACCGTCTGAGAATGACTAGAGCCTACAACAAGAGGGTGCACAAGCGTCCCCTTAAGGTTGGGGACTTTGTGCTACGAAAAATGGAGGCAGTCGGTAGGGCGAATAAGCAAGGGAAGCTAACCCCAAATTGGGAAGGCTCCTACCGAATCTATGAAGAAGTAAGAGGTGGCACCTACCGTTTGGAGACACTAGACGGCAGGCAACTACCTAGATCCTGGAATGTATATAACTTGAAAAAGTACTACTTCTGAAATTTTGTAAATTTTTTATTCAAACTCATTAATGAAAAATTTGCCTTCCTTCCAAGACTATTTATTTTCACATTCAAGATCACCGCCTACACAATGTGTAGATGGCCTAAACCCAAGCATTCTACCATGATCGTTAGAATCGCCTGCACGATATGATGGTGGCCTAACTGACTTAGCATTTTGTAAAATGCATCAATAAGGACCGCCTGCACCATAAGCAGTCGGCCCGAATACTTATAATTACCACCTGCACAATTTGCAGACGGCCTAAATCTACTTGCCGTTTATAAGCTAAGTGCCCAAGATTTAGCTGCTAACTACTTTTCTAAAAGAGGCTGAAAGCCGGATATGTTTTATAAATAACGTCGTCTGCTCCAACATGAGTACAACCGTCTGCTCCAATATGAGTCAGACAACCGGCGACGTCTATTCGGGTGAATTCGTCGAAGAGAGCATCTCCAATTTGGGTGGTACATTGCTCTATAAAATAAAAACAAACAGCCCTATCGACTGTCTGGATTAAGATGACGCTCACAGCCGTTTGACTTAATTTAATCTGAAATCTAAAAAGCGTTAGTTTTTCAATTGTTCTAATGCAGACAAAAAGCGGATACTGTTTCATTATAGAGGCTACGCTATTTACGTATCACCCCTTGTTATTGCTCTGGGGCAATACAGATGGACATACTATACTTATAATAATAAGCTAAGTTCAATGACATAGCGGCTTAACGGTGTCTAAACGACTAATCAAGGCCTTTGGCCAGATACTCTCAAGTGCCTATCCGTCTACTCAAAATGGTCGTCTGTCACTTGGTTTGGGGCAATCACCATAGTGATTGATTGACTTAGAAACCAATCATACTCTTTAAAGTATCAATAATTTCTAAGTCAATCAACCCATCTTTGAAACCAATTGACATCCGACCAGGGGTAAGGACATCCAGTACAACAAACAATCGCATAGTATACAGAGCTTTAAAATTTATGCATATCAAATAAAATAGAGAGCTTTAAAATTTTTAAAGCAAGACGTCAATATAATCAAAACTGGTCAAAATGGCCGGATGCTTCATTCAAATTAAAAAACAGCCGTCCCCATGGACGACTAGAGAAGTTAGCCGATAAAACCGGAAGAAATTGTTGATTTACCGGACCCCTGGTCGGTAAAGATACATAGATACTCGGCACGCAGGCTGGAAATGAAAATACTTGGCCATCCGGCCACAGAAAGATACCTAAAAATCTTAAAAGAATTAGGGGAGGTCTTCAGCATTAACAGCCTCATCATCCTTGTTGTCCCTTTGCGGCTGTTTATTATCGTTCCCATCCTCCTCCTGATCCTCATCATCCCCCGAGGACGACTCGTCCGAAGAGTCATATTCCTCGATGCCCCTGGCTACCTCCTTTTCCACCTCCTTCATGAGTTAGTTGTTAAACTCATCATTGGCTACATCAAACTTAGCTTTCCAAATTTTGTAGTCAGAGCCCGGCTGCAATGATTCCCAAGCCATCCGCATGATGGATTCATAGTCCTCCATCATTTGTTTAACTATGTCCTTTTTCTCCTCCTCAGCCAAGGACTTGTATTTAGACTTGAGTTGGGTCTCTTGGTTTTGCAGCCGGCCCTTGAGTTTATCAACCTGCCCCTGTAGGCAGCCCGCTTTCTTGTCCGCTTCGTTGAGAGGTTCCAGCTTAGCCTTGAGGTCCTTGACCTCATTTTGGAGCTCGGTTACCGGCCTTGCTGCATCCAAGTCCTTCTTGACTTGCAAATTGGCCGATGCCTGGGAATACATCATATCAAGAGTCAGTAGTTCATTTCGGCAATCTCAAACTGAGTAGTGTCTAAGGAGGAGGTGGCTCGATATTTAGCAACCATTACCTCTTTGGACTTGTCGAGGATTGTCTTTTTAAGCCCATTCACGTGCAGCATAGCCTGTATTCGGCCAACAGGGAGAATGGTCAGCACCAAGCGGCTATACTCATTATTTAGGATAAAAATCATAAGTATCCTTCCTCACAAAAAAGTGCCAAGATGGTGTCAAGGTTGAGGGAGCCGAATCCTCTAACAGACGCCTTGTCTTCAAGCTTAAGCGCCCTTAGCATCTGTTTGGCCATCGGACAGTCAGCCTCTGAGGAACCACTGCCAGATCAAACAAACATGAATAAAAAAATCTTAGCTTATGATCCAGTGCCCTTTTTGGCGATTGTTATTCCCACCATAATGAAAAATGGTTAGTTATGATACCTTCCGCCTCCTCCTCCTGGGCGGCTTTGCTTCCACCTGCTACTGAGCCAACAACAGCATTAAGTGTCTTGCCACTCTTTGATACCCTAGGGGCATCCGGCTTCAGGGTCGTCCTGTTAGGGGTGGAGTCGTCATGAATCTTCCCAGGCTTATGGGCGATGTGCTTCCTGGGCTTCCTAGAAGTGCCAACATCACCACCCGACTGCTTTTGACGCTTCGGGCCTGGCTGTTTGGAGGGAGAAGGTTTGGACGAACCATCCTGCATGGAATACACAACTTAGTATACTGGTGATCTCAATAAAACTCAATCCAAGTATAGTGGGAAAGTTCCTCACCTTAGGGGCTCCGCCTGACTGCTGCTCCTCGTTAGTCCGTTTGCCCAAAGTGGACGAACGGTAATGCGCTGTAGAATGTGTAGCCGGCTTCTTGGTGGACGAGCGGTTCTCCATTGATTTGTCTGCATAAAAAGTAAGAGTTAGAAACTAAAGAAAGAATCAAGATCAGTAAAGTAAAACAAAGCCAAGCGGCCTACTACCTCTCGGCCTCTCACTACTAAGACCGCAAGCGGCCAAATACGTCGCGTTAGATAGCCACTCATGACGTGGAATGTAGCTTGGTTGGGTGACCTCCTTCTCCCCCGTCTCTTCATTAGTTTGATCGGGCACAGTAAAATGGCCTCGATCTAGTATCTTCTCCTGCGCCTGCCTTGGGACAGGCGGCAGGGCATTCTTCCTAGCGAGGAGAGGAGGGTTCCGGTTCCACCGGTTGTATCTCTTATTGCGCAGGTGGTTGGAGGAGGAGACTATGTAGAATTTCGTCCTCCAATCCTTCCATTTGTTCTCCTTTCCCACCGTCATCATAAACCCTTATGGCTAGTAAGGGTGAACCATCCGACTCCGCTTGATTGGGGGGTTTTGCTCAAATAATGCATATGAGCGAATGCCTCAATGCTGGGATCCACCTCCAGCATTTCACAGGCAGCAACGTAGCCAAAGATGTTGACCCAAGAGTTGGGGGCTAGTTGCTAGTTACCCAGTTGGTATCCCTCTAGAATTCTCTCCACTGCTGGATGGAGAGGGAAGTGAAGACCAGCTAGAATGGTCGCCTCATAGCAGCCAAAACATTGGTCATCGTAGCTGGCCTTCTTTGGCAAGACGACTGTATCCTCAGCGTCCGGCACAGAAAGAAGAAATCCATGTCCCATGACATGGTTGGTAATAAACTTCTCAAAGTCCTCCGTCATTTTCTTCCGCCTGCCTTTGGGTACGTGCAAATAATAAGGAGCACGTTCCAGCCGACGCAAAGCAGATGGCTCTGCCTATCCTTCTCCCCTGTGCGCTGACAGGGACCCTCTAGCAGCGTCTAATTTTGAGCTTGCCTCCTCCCATTCAATGGAGGCGCTGTCAGAAGACGATGAATCAGAGTCATCATCAGAGATATCGTCCAAGTTGGGGGCCTGCTCGCTAGTGCCAGCAGTGTCCTCCCCCATTTCCTCATCGACATCGAATCATTCGGCTCGGGAACTTGTCGTTCATTATCAGACTCCCCCAAAATCGAGGAGCATGGGGTGCTAGTAGCACTAGGAGGATTATCATAAACTTCGGCAACAGGCGCCTTAATGGAGCCTTTTGAGTATGCGATTGATCTTTCCGAATGGTACTAGGTACCATCCGTCCTATACGTCCGACTAGTCTGCTTCGTTTTGGCCATGGTGTCCTGCACAGCCAGAGACATAGTCGAAATTGGAGAAGTTCTCAAAGGGGAGTCTTCGAATGAGCATTCGACACTCCTAGTTTTAGATTCAGTCGTCCCTGGTGACTGGCTGATCGCTAACCTAGGCCATGCCGGGTGCGTTTGGGAAACCATTTTTGAAAAAGAAAAAACACAAATAAAGAAAGAGAAGATTAGACGGTTATCTTAGATGAAGGTACGAGAACTGCTTGGTCTGGAAATCTGCTTACAGGTGGATAAGAGGCCGGGTGTCGGATGTTATCACAAAAGAAAACAAATTCTCAGAAGTTAAAGATTCAAGATTCTCTCTCAAGATTCACGCAAATGTGTGAACGCAATGAAGAGGTCAACCACTATTTATAGAAAGGGTGAAAAGTCTTAGGGTAAAAACCCTAGATTCTCCCATGGTAAACAATAAAAAGCCGCTCCAATGAGAGGCGGACACCTGTCACAAGCGTCACGTGGCGAGCCACGTCACCCCTGTGAGGGGCAAATTATTTGGGTATTATATACCCCGCCAAGTGACCCAATGAGAGTGTGACACGTGTCATTGAAAGAGGTGTCCAAATGGACTTTCCAGATTATGACACGTGTCACGCAGGTACGACCCCTGGGAATGGCGGCCTTCAAGGCCCAAATCCCAAGGAGAGCCGTAAATCGGCGCTGCCCCAAAACCTAGGACAGGGCACACCTTTCTAGGACCCTATAAATAGGGAGATTCCCCCCATTTATTGGGGCACGTCTTAATCATTACATCATTTATTGCTCTCGAAAACAGAGAGCGCCTGATCTCGGAATCAGAGAAGATATTTACTTTCCGCACGTTTTACTTTGAATCCTTACTAACTTAACCTTTGGAAGCGGACCTCTGAACATCCGGAGCTCCGTTGTTTTGCAGGTACTGGCAGTTTCGTTGGATCCAGTCTTCAAGTTGTAACTCTCCCAAGGGACACAAAAACACCCGAAACACAATGTGATTCCTTAAAACTTAGTTAATTGATTTTATATACAAAATTTAAATAAAAAAAGTCTACATTGCAACTTATGTCATTATTCTATTTTTAATTTAAATTGATGAAAGGAACAAGAAATAAAATAAGATTCGCTTAGATGTAGGTGATAAAAAATAAGCCATTATGCTTTAGTCTGTGTAATCGGAATCATGATTAAAAAAATTAAATTTTTGGAATTTTAATTGAAAATGAATATTAAATAAATAAGGTAGAGGGGCTAAAATTAAAGAGGAAAGCAAAAGGTTGAATTGAAGAGGCGAGATGAAGATGAAGTAGGCATGGAAGATGAAGTATAAGTTTAATGAAAGAATTTAAGAAATATAATGTAATAAAAAATTAATAATGTAAGAAGACATGTGACACTTGAATTAGAGAAAACAATATATATTGAAGTGTAATAGGATGGAGACGTGTTTTTTTTTTTTTTTTTGTCAGAGTTTTAAAATACTAAGTAAAGATTCTAGTCTTTAATTAACGAAAAAATACTACGTGAATTAATTAATTAGACTAAAATTAATTGATGACAATTATTTAAAAGAAGAAGAAAATAAAAGGCAATTGATTTATGTTATTTAATTGAATTACTTAATTGAAATAAAATCTAATTAATTAATTAATTAATTTAAATAAACTCTAATTAATTAATTAATTTTAATAAACTCTGATTAGTTATTAATTGAACTAATTAATTATCTTTAAATTAATTTACTTAAAGTTATTTAAATTAATTGATAAAAGTTATTCCGTCAATTATACCACGTTTTCCGTTAAAAAATGTTTTTTCGGCAAACTTCCATCGAAAATGGTCATCGAGAATGTCTTTGTCGGAAAAAAACTTTTGCAACCAAATTTCAGTCATCGGACATGATTTCTTCTACTCTGAAAGTCCGTTAGAAATTTCCAACGAACCGTTATTTGTCGGATCTTTTCTATGGAAATTTCATTAGAAACTCATACCAAGAAAATAAAAAAACACCACCTCACACCACCAACACCACGTCCACCACGTCCAACTTCCACTGCCCAAAACCTTTTCCCACCAAACAACCACAACCCCACCTGCCCTAAAAAACCCTCCCAACTCCAAAAATCGTACCCACACTCAACCTTAACTTGTATCCCCAACCCCCCACCCTAACCCTAGCTCTAACCCTAACCTACCACCCTAACCTTAGCTCTAACCCCAACCCACCACCCTAACCACTCTACTATCTCCACCTCACCACCCCCAAAACCTAGATCTACCAACCCCTGCCCACCACTACCTTGCTACCCTAACCACCATAAATATTCAAAACAATAACCAAAAAAAAAAATAAAAATAAATAAAATTGATACATATACCTTAATTACAATAGTCAAAACCTCAAATTTGGGTTTACGAGGAAAAATTCGACCATGAAGTTTTCATGATCGAATTTTTGATGGTCGAAATTGACTTGAAGTTTTGATCATGAAATTCGAATTTCTCTTGCCAATTTGAGCTTTCTAGGCTTCGACCATGAAAACTCTCTCCTATATCTTCTCTTTTAATGAATTTCTAATTTCTGATTTCGTCATACTAATTTTTTTATTCAAATATCTAGGCGAGAAGAGAGAGAAAGGGAGAACAAAGAAGGAAAAATGGAAGAAGGGCGCAAGAGAAAGAAAAAGAGGGGCGTAGGAGAGAGAGAAAGGGAGAAGAAGATCGAGAGAGGAGAGAAAGAGGAGGGCGGATAAGAGAGAGAAAGTGAAGGAGAAAGAAAAGGGCATAAGGTTTAGATATTTTTTAAGGGTTTTTTTCCTTTTTTTTTTAATTTATATTCCGACAGAAATTCTGTCAAAAATTTCAGACAAAATATATATCCGTCGAAAATTTTAATTTACGACGGAATATTCCTTCGAAAATTTTCGATGGATTATTAGAATTCGTCGGAGAAATCAAAATTTCTATTGAATTACGTGTCTGTCGGAACAAGTCCGTTGGAAGTCGTTGTTTTTTTTATAGTATTTCTGTTTTATATTCTTTTAATCATAGTAATTATTCATGGGTCCAGGGTGGGTTTTGGTTTCTGCACGATGTTGAAAACACCGTAAAACCCTACGTTCAAATAAAAGAATAATTTTAAAGTGTTGATAAAAGGAAGCTTCAAGACCTAAAAACATGAAGACTAGAATAAGATTTTGTTTGAGTTAGTTTTATTGTTGTAAGTGTGTACGAGTAGTTGGCAAGATTAGCGAAATATTTCTTATTAAGGAGTAAGGTGTTGTAATCATGTTTATTGAACATTTCTATTGATCAATTAACGATTTTGCTATTTGATAAATGAATTTTGTTTATCAATGCGATGTAGTGGGACTCTCTCCATCGAAAGGATACCTCGGTAGTGATGGTGGTATTATTCATGGTCATCGGGTAGAACTCCTTGAAGTATTTTATGTAAATTGTGGTACATGTACTTGCATAAAAGCTTAACTAGTAGCGCTGTTAAGGAGGATGTAGGTAGCATGGAAATAATGAGGGCATAAGATCATGCAAGTTTCAGTGGACTCGGATATTGTAATGAGATTGTTGATGGAAACAATTCCTCCACATTCTCCATATATTCACATTATTCGCAAATAAAAAGTGATGCTTACAACTGGGAAGTGACAGTGGGAGTTGCTATATGGAGGTTAATCGAGTGGTCGATTGGCTAGCTAATTATGACATCCATCTTAAACACAAGTCTAAGATTTTAGTGGCGATCCCAAAGGATCTTCATGCTATTTTTATTGGAGAATATATGGGGGTACGTAGCTTGGCCGAGAATGGTGCCAACGTCTATCTTCGATTAAGCCCCTGCCAGTAAGACTTAGTTTTATTTTTTTGTTGTTAGTTCTTGTTTTCCTTTTTTTTAGATAATTTGTCAAAAATAAGTCAACCTTTGTGTGATTAGCTCAAAATAAGTCAACCTTTCAATTAACTCAAAATAAGTCGACTTTTATTAGATATCTTCTCAAAATAAGTCGTAACCTGTTAAATAAAAGGTGACCGGTTGTTAAGATAAAAGTATGACACGTATCATTATGTAGTTGGTCCGTTTTCTTAAAAAATTATTAATTAAGGTTTATTTTTTGATTAATTTAATTTAGAATAAAATAAAAAAATAAATAAAATTAAAATAAACAAAAAAAAAATAAAAAATAAATAAAATTAAAACTCCCAGCCACCACTTGCTGCCAGCCCCCCTTCCCTTTTCTGAGGGCCGGCGGCAAGACCTATTCACCGGCGACCTCGTCCCCTCCCTTTCCTCATGTCCCTAAACCCAATCCTAAAAACCCTAAACCCAACCCACGAAATCACCGTAATCGATATCCAACTTCGTTAAGGGTGATTTCGTGGGTTGGTTTTAGGGTTTTTAGGTTACGTTATTAGGTGGGAAGGGGGAGAGGGTCGATTCAGGTGGGGGACAGGGAGAGGGGGAAGTTTCCGACAAGGGGGGAAGGGGGAAATGTGTGGTGTCGGACTGTCGGGGTAGGGGTGGGGAAGCGGGAATGGGAAACTGTTAAATTAACTAAGTAGGGTGTCGTGGGTGGGGGAAACTAGGAAAAGGAGGAGAATAGGGTCGCCAGCGTCGAGGGATAGAGGTGGTCACCGGCGCTTGCCGCTAAGAGGGGTTGGTTGTGGTTGGGGGTAAAGGGATGGCTGGGTATTTTTTTAATTTTTTAATTTTATGATTTGTTTTTATTTTATTTATGTTTATAATTTTTTATTTAATATAATTATAGTTAAATACTAAATTAAATTTAATAAAGTATTTTTATATAAAAAATGATCTATTTGTTAGGTCGTAGGTCATTTGGCCTATTAAAAGAAAATACCCCTTCAAAGTCGGCTTATTTTGAGTTAATCAAAAGGTTGGTTTATTTTAAGTTAATCGCGCAAAGGTTGGCTTATTCTTGACAAATTTTCCTTTTTTTTTTCCTTTGTTTCGCTTATGTTTTTTCTCGTGTTTTTCGGTGCTTGCCCCTCTTTTCACTAAAATAAAAAAATAATAATAAATAAATAAAAAAAAGAAAGAAAAAGCCTTCACATTCAAAAGTTGATCATATTATGCATCATTTCAATATCTTCCATTCAAAACCATAGACCAACAATTTGAAGAGCACACTAATAGATCATTTACATAAGAACTAACCCATTATAACCAAGAAACTCAACAATACTAGAAAATGAAATATAATATGTACAAATAGAAAAAACAAAACATTTATGTAGCAACATATTCCAAACCAATGAACAAATTTGAACTCAAAAGAAAGCATAAAGCTTAGGAACAAAGGAAAACCAGAGAAATCCACAGCTCCATTTATCAGGAAGATCAGGGCACTTAGGCAACCAATGTCAAGTCCTCCTTGCAACGCTGTAATACAAAATCTCTGGCCAGCTGTAGCAACATATACAAATCACACCATCATGCCAAAAACAATATATATGTTCATAATTATGGTAGCAAACTGATACCAATTTCTTGTACATTAATTCAGGCAAACTTTCTACTTCAACCCAACTATTGCTATTGTTCTCAATATTACCATTTTGCCATTCCAATTCCCACAATTTCAAACACCTTGAAATTCCATTTCTACCCTCCCACCAATCACATACAACTTCTTCCCTCTTTTGCCTTGTTCAGTTTCATCAGCAATTACAAGCCTAGAAAAAGTAAGCTCATTTGTAGGCATTTTATCCAAACAAATTCTCCAAATACCGTTGTCCAAATAGAATGAAACAATGGAGAAAGGGTAAGATATGGTAAAATACAAAAACCCATCACAGTAAACACCTTGTTGATGAATATTATCATTCAAAATCGGATCAAACCCGTCAAAAATCCTCCATGATCGGGTCTTCGAGTCATAGAGAAAGACGGATTTCGACGAGTAAATGAAAATTTGAAACCAGAGAGGAAGGAAACCAGAGGAAGAAGCTCAAATGAGAAGGGTAATTTGGGGAATCTAACAAGAATAGAAGAGCGAGACAAAAGATTAGAGACTAACAAAGTTGAGGATGTACGTAGATGAAAACAGAGGAGGCCATTAGAAGGAGAGAGAAGAGATGAAGATGACGAACACGGGTTTAGCAATGAACGTGAAGCCGAGGATTCCCGCCAAGTGCCGGAAACAGAGTTGTAAAGTGGGAAATAGCTATTGAAATGAGGATGAGACAACATAAGGTAAGAAGAGAAAGGTGAAGAAGAACAAGGGTAGTTTTTGGAAAGAAAAAATGGGTTTAAAAAGATGGATTTGAAGCGTTTACAAGTTGATGTGAGATTGACAATCGATTTAATAGGGAGAAAACAGAGGATGTAATCTAGGAGTTCTTCTGGTAGTTTCCTCCATATTGAGGGATCCATTGATGGAGGGTTTGAGATTTACGGCCCGTTTGGTAGATGGTAATCGAAGGGTTCGAATGGTGATTAAATGTTCATCTACATGCTATAGGGAATTTAGTAGTAGAGGAGGTTGGGAATTTGTTAATAAAAATGGAAATTTGGAGGAGTTGTGTAATCAAAAGAGAGGAAATTCATGTTTGGTGATCTGCTTAAAAATTTAGTAAGAGTTGACCTTCTAGATGAATTAGTACAAGCAGGATTTGGATATGGTGATGTATGAAAATGTAAAATATATTCTACTAATGCAACTTTACTGCAGTGTGGTATACGAGAGATGTGTTCATTGAATCATTTGTATACCACACGGTGCACGGAGTTTCAAGTGATTACATACGGAGTACTTTATTTGCACATCTTCTCAAAGACAACGAGTGAGCGTGCTACTAAGCAAAGTTTGGCCTAATGATAAGAATTAAAGGTCTGTTCTGATTTACTGAACTGAACTGAACTGTTTACGAGAGAAAGAAATTAAGAATTGAACTGAACTGATCTGAGCTGAACTGAACTGAATTAAAATTAAGCTGAAGAGAAAGGCACTAAGCCTTTTAAATCAGAGCTTGGAGGTTCAATTCCAATTAGGGGCTATTACCTTTCAGAGTTTTCGACTTACTTTCAAAATGTTTACACCTATAAAGATTTTGGTTTGATAGAGTAGTTTATCTTACCTGTCTGTATAAAAATAAATTAGTAAAAGTTGTAATTAAAAAATAATGGAAGAAAAAATCATAGAATTTAAGTCGAAGTCCTTTATAATCCTTATGATCCTTCCTTGTATCACGATTTTCACAGTAATCTTGCAGGATTAGTCTCTGTTTCGGGGATTTTTTTGATTCCCTTGGGATACTAGTCGCGATCTTTGGATAGACAGCACAGACACCTGCAAAATAACGAAATATTCGCCTCCGACGGTCAAGTTAATAATCGGAAAACAGAAAGGATAGAGAGAACAAGTAGAGAGAAGTTGGAGCTGTTTTAATGTTCTATTTAATGTTATGTCACAATCCAACCCTCCGATCATAAATTATTGGGGTATTTATAGGGGTGGGTGGGAAATTGTGCCTTTTAGGGCTATTGCCCTAGAACTACGTGATCTAATTAGCGGCGCAATCAGGTGTTGACACGTGTTCTGATAGGGGCACCGCTTTACCGCTTTCTCGGGATTTTTGGGCCTCCTAATATAAGGAGACCCTTTTCTCTCTTTTTCAAATGCTCCTTGTAAGGCTTGTACACGTGTCATCTTCCTATAGGAACACGTGTCACCTTCCGATTGGGCCACGTGTCGCTATCAAATTCGTCCACGTATTAGGGTGATTTTTACCCTAAACATTTGCCCCTCAGAGGGGGTGATTCGTACCCTACGGGCCGCCTCCTCTGATTTTCTACTCGTCCGGATACGTCTGAGTACACATAGGAGTTTTGAGCATTCTGTTTAGTATGCGGATGCTACCGTCCGTCTAGCAGGGATTTTTCCCTTGGGCTGGACGTCTTGTTTGGTCAGCCTGAATTCCGTTAGAGGACTCTTAAGTCTTGAGATCAGGCGGACAGGTTATGCCTACTTTAATTAGGATAGGACACCTATCACCCGTAATTCAGGGATGACGGTTCTAATTCCGCTAATTTGACCGTCTTTTTTGACGTGCCATTAGAGCGTCCGTCTCCTTCTCCGTCTGAAATTACAAAATCGACCTTTAACTGTTTCATCTTCTAGGTTATACTTTTTGAAAAGTTCGTTCGAATTCTTGGGCGGGAAAGATGGTTTTACCATTATGTATTTAGCCTATAAATAGAAGGAGTTTGACTTCAGTTTGTTACTTTGGAACTTTAAGGATTTTAGAGAGAAGTTAGAGATTTTTAGAGAGAGAAAATGATTCCTCCTTAAATCTTTGAGAGCTCAGCCGTGTGTTTGAGGTTTCCGGTCAGAGTTTTTGAGTTTTCTACCCAACCTTCAAGACTTTTCAACGTTCCCTATGTTTTCTACTCGATAGAGGTAACCGACTGCTCTTTTATTTCTTTCCTTTTCTTTTACTTGTTTTTTATTGTTTCCATATTCAAATTGGCTCAACACTCGGCTTCGTCCATTTCTCCTTATGAGGCTGGCCGTTCGCCTAGGACTGAGGAGTCTAGAGTGGACAGGGACGAGTCGTCTTCTTCGTGGAGTGGGTCCATTTCTAGTGTGTACCAACTAACCTCCACCTATTCTTCTTTGTCCCTATATTCGCAAATGGCAAGGACCATGCATTCGTACGATAAATACGCTGCTAGAAATCCAGATGACAGTCTGATAAACCCTATAGTTCCATATGATCCGAATAACACGGACGGGGAAACCAAAAATACAACCACGAACACCGCCACGGTCAGTGGCAACGAATGTTCGGCGGTCGAAGTGACTGGCTCATTCGAAGAGCACAAAAGGAGGCAAGGCGTCCCTTCCACTAGGGAAGCGTCCGGGCAGACTATAGAACATCGCTTTCCCCAATTCGCCAACTCGGTCATTATGTCGGACGAATTTCCATCTACTAATATGATCTCTCTTCTTCACAGGCGGACGATGGGGTGTCCGCCTGAACTTATGAACAATCCCTATCACAAACTACCAAGTCGGTTAGGCCTAGAATAGGCATTGTTATTGCTGAACAGGCCGACCAGCCCTCTCGCAGCGCTCTTCTTCTGGGAAATCAGGCAGACGTTAAGAGAAAAGACAAAGACAAGGGGCCCATGGTACTTGAGGGCGTCTCTACCTCTAGAGGCGGCCGGGGCTCCAAGAGTAAGAGCTCGACCGAGGTCGCTAAATTGGACATAGTGTTGTCCTCGGAATTTGGGGCCGCCCCTCACCCTAATGAAGGGGAGGCGGAGAATCAATAGACTGAAGAGGCGACTGATGAGGCCAATGTGGATAATTTTAAGGATCCATACGCCTGTCCGGTTGGGAACACGGCTTTGGGCCTCCTCAATGATGGACTGGAGGAGTTCAAGAGCTTCCTCCAGCTGGGAGAAGGTTATGACCTTAAAGCGCCAAAACGCTCTAACTCCGAGGTCGCCTGGGAAAGTGAGGAGTCGCGCAGGAAATCTTTTAGCGTTTATCGCATTGCGCTGGAAGTGGGACTTCGTTTCCCTCTTCACCCATTCGTCCAAGAACTTCTGGACGAATTTGACAATGCAAACTTCCAGTTGATGCCGACACTGGTTGAACATCTTCGGCTATCTGGTGAAGTGCCTTCGGTAGGGCTTTAAGCAAAACATCCCAGTGTTCCTTAATATGCATTCCATGGTCCGCCTTGTATTAGGGGCGGACGACTGGTTCATATTGAGCACCACTAAATATTATACGGTGGTGATGGATAGGCTGTCCAAGTGGCAAGACTTGAAGAACCGTTTCTACCGCATTAAGACAAAGAACGAGAAGTTCAACTTGCGTATGAATCGGTTTAATGCTAAACCCATCCAACTCGGCCGAGGGCAGCGTTGACCCTACAAGCCACCCGTCCATCCTAACTATGCACACCAACTTGAGTATTTTGGAGTCAAGAAGGTAATCAGGGATGAAAAGTTGGTGGCCATGCCAAAAAATGGGATTCCCTTGGCCGGCTGGGTCCGGAACCCAATATTTATGTCAGCATGCGGCCTGTACTAGAACCTTCCCCAAGGTGAAAACTTGCAAATTTCCCGCTTGAATGTTGGTTATGTCAAAATTTTTCTAACTATTTTCCTCTTTCTTATGTAGATAAAGTACTATCCATGCTAGACCTAGAATAGAAGGGGGAGGTGGACATGTCCGAGATGGACTTAGCTCGTTACAAGGCTCGGCAACAGCTGTACGAGAAGACCAAGGAGGTATTGGCCGTCCGCATATATTATTATTATTATTATTATTTTTGCCGAGCCGGTAGGTTGGAAAAGGAGTCCTTCCTTGTTTCACCCGAACTTTGTTTTGCCCTCTGTCCGGGTTGGTACATTGGAAGGAGCTTCCTTTACACTTACTCTCGGACACTTGACTTGGATTTTTCCTGACTTTAAAATTGCGTTCTTTCAATTGGCCACTCCTACCACAAGGTTAAATAGAAAGCAGTCGGCCTTTACTTTTAAGGACGACAAGACGTCCAAGGCTAGGAAGACCAACGCCAGCAAAGCAAGATCATCCCCTCAGGCGGCTAAGACTACGCCGCGGATTGCTACAAAGTAGTCTAAAGGAGAGCCACCCCAGCTGTCATCTAGTGGGGCCTCCAAGTCCGTGGATCCGATTGCCGAGTCCATCCACGAGAAGTACGTCCATGCGGACGATGGGAGTAAGTCGTCCCTGACAAAACTGTCCGGCCCGATCTCGATTCCGCATGTTGAGTTAGTGAGCAGATCTAAGTGGAAGATGGTTGCCTCTCAATCGGCCGAAGAGCAACTCAGCTGTAAGGACGGTGAAGGAGAAGAGCCTTTGCCTCCTCCTTCCATCAACTTTCCCACTCTACCATCTTTCTGGGATGATAAGTTGGATTTTTGGTTTACTTTTACTTGTGTTTTTGCGAACTTACTTTGTTCACTCTAACACCCTTCTTTGTTGTGTGAAAATATTGTCGAGGAGATGTACATGAATTTATTCGGCCAGTAGCTTAAAGGCGCCGATCGGAAGGCTATGAGGAAGGCCATGCAGCGAGCCGTCTCTCAAGAGCAGCGGGTGACAATGGAATAAACATGTCGTTAAGTGTCTAACCCTAAACCAAATAAGATTTGTATAACCTAAATGAACCTAATACAAGTATAAGGTAAGAGAAGGGTCGAACCGCAGGGAGAAGCTAAACACTGTGATCACTACTAATATAGAGAAGCTATCTCGGGACAAAGGATGGAATTATCTAGGAGATTAAACTAAGAGCGAAGTGAATTAAATACAATATAGAGAAAACACCAAGGGGAATGGGTAGATGTAGGTTTCACTTGAACGTGCAATAACATAGAAGCAAATCGATAATGAACTAAACATGCATGAATATCGATATAAAGAGTCCAATCTAGCCACCTTCCGGACTTAATTGGCTTCTCCTAATATAGCCTCTATGTTTCCACATTAGAACCATATATTGGGGGGTGCAATCAAGTAACAATCGATACAATTGAACTTAGCTAAGTCAACTTCCGTTTCATGTAGCAAAGATTCACCTTTAATTAACTAACAACTTGCACTTTGCAAGAAGATCAAAGAACAATTAAGCATGTAAAGACTTTAATCACAATCAACTTGAATCCCAACATTATAAACATGAACATATTCCAAATACATCATCCCCACACTCTTGGCTAAGTAACTACTCACTGTCCATGGCAATCATCAAGTCAATCATGGTATTAACAAGTAAAAACATGATTAATGAGTAATTAACAAAAAAAAAGCAATTTAAAACAAAATCAAATAGCAAAGTAAAGAGAAAAGAGCAAGGAAATGCTTATTCATTGAAGTTGAAGTTCTACAAAGAGGTTGATTAAGCTTCTTCTTCAAATCCATGCTCAACAATGAAGTAATCCACACTTTCTCTCTCTAAAGTGTCAAAACTAATGGTGTTTCTCTCTCTAGATTAAGCTAAAAATCAGAAAATTAAACTAAGCTAATCTAATTACATCAAAAGGAGAGAATGGACTATATATATAGGGGCTTCCAAAAAGGATGAAATTGAAGCAGCAAGGCGAAGTAAAAGCTAGAACCCAGCGATGCGCGCCCGCACGCGAATACTGCGCGCCCGCGCAGGTGTAATGCGCGCCCTCTCAGGATGTTGTGCGCCTGCAACTTCGTGGGTACGGAGAAGTGAAGCCCTCAAATACGCGCCCACACAAAATTTTGCGCGCGCGTAGTAGTCGCACAGCAGGTCCGCAAAACTCTCTGGTTTTGTTCTGCTTCTTGAGCTTTGGTTGCACGGGTTTTGACAAGGTTGCGCGCCCGTGCGGTATTGGATGCGCGCCCGCGCAGTAGTCGCATAGAACACTCTGCTTAGCCCCTTGAATTCTTCCTTTCGCGTGCCTTCTCACAGGGCTGCGCGCCCGCAAATTAACCATGCGCGCTCTCTCCAGTTGGCGCGCAACATTAACTCCTTGGCCAAAGCCTTCCTTCTTTCAACACCACGGTTCCTAAAAAACACAAACAAGAAAACCAAACTAGAAAATACACAAAGGAGGTAAAACTAGGAAAGAAGACGGACAAAATAAAGGAGAACTAAAGGTAAGAAAAAGGTGTACAAACAAGCTACAAGTATGGGGAAAGTTCATTAGAATGAACTCTTAATTGTGGCATAAATGCCACTCATCAACTTCCCCCACACTTGTCTCTTGCTTCTCCTCAAGCAAAGAAAGCTAGAAGAAGATAAACTAACAAAGTAAAACCGAATTTTCTTTTAGCGTAAGCAACAAGCAATATAAACCTCAAGATCGCCGATGAGGACGAGTTGTGATCTTGTGAGGGTTCCCAAGAGCTTTCCCACAACTCTTACAAAATTGTGTCCAAGACAAACCAAAAGGAGAAAACAAGAATATGGATAATCAAGCACATGCAAATCATAATCAAATCAAGCTTTTATAGATAACAAGCATAAGTGGATGCCAGACTTTCTAAGTGGTGAAAGTAAACACGCAAGGGGATGCCAATAGTTGATTCAAGGATAAATCATACTAAACGTAGAGAACTCTAACATACACCACTCCCCTTGCATTCCATACAATCTTACCGCGTTCCTTCATCTAGATTCAAATCCACTCTTGGAGGTAGCGTCTCATGACTCCACAAAGGAGTCGGAACAAAGATAAAACTCTATAAAGTAGGGGAAACCGACATCTTACCAAGTCATGCTCGCTCCTTATGCTTGAAATCTAGCTCCTCCACCGACTAGTGACTCAACTACCCTAAGTCAAAAGAGCATTAAGAGGGTTATAGCATTGGCTAGAGGGTAAAGGTGTGGTAAAATTTGGAAATTAGTGCTTAGCCTAATCGTGAAACAAAGGGTGATCAAGCCTCTTTTCCAAAATCAAACATCCACCAATTTCAAACTACATTGCCACAAACTTGAATTACATTGCCAAACATTTTCGAATTTTCATCATCATTCAACAACTCTTTATTCTTTCTCCTTTTTTTTTCAGTTTGCAAAATCTTCTCTTTTTCTCTTTTTTTTTTTCTTTTTTTTTTTTTATATATCCATGCCTTTTCATAACTATGGATGACTTTTTCTATAATTTGCATTTGCTTTTATTTAAACAAATATTCACGACATCACTATTTCGCTTTCCATTAAAACCATTGCCTCCCACATTTCAAATTAAAACATCGATAAGCTTCCGGCTTGAGTTTCACGATACTAAGCGTGAAATCAAAACAAAAGGCCATGGGCTTGTAATGTGCTATAGTCAAGGAGGGGAAGGCTCAACATGGCAAGCAAGAGGGGAAAATGCAACCAAAATTATAAGAGAAAATAAAATAAAAGCTAATCCTAGAAAACAAAATAGTCACCGAATGAAAATGCTCTTTATCATACCTAAATTAGCTCGGTCGCGATCTCGGGTAGCTAAACGCCAAGTTTTATATCTAAGCATGCCTTGGTAAGGATTCTACGCCGCTCATACAAAAGTTGTTGGAGGCTCGAACAATGAAACTCACATCGGGTTACAAAAACTACCTCTAGGGCTTCAAATCCCCTAATGAGAGCAACACCTTCTTACCACAAACAAGTGAAATTGGGATCGATGGGCTTTACGAGTTCTAAACCGGCTACCTTAGCATTAACCTATCCTAGAGTCAACCGACGGCAATCCCGAAGCGTGTAAACTTTATGCACTTAGTAAGAAAGACATTCAATCACGCAAGTTAACTTTTATTATGCTCAAAATGAAGATGAAACACTAAAGATTTTGTGGTTTGTCTTGAACAAAAAGAGCAAATATTTTTTCATTTTTTTTACAAAAAGGAGGGAGAATAAAAGTGATAAAAGGCAAGTAAACATTTAATTCCCAATCGACAAACAACAATCGTTCGGCATCAAACCAACGATCACTAGATTCCGTAGAATCAAATGCATACAACCTCGAACAATCAACTCCATCCTAATCTAACTAAATATGCAGACAAGAGAAAATAAAAGAGAGGAAAGGTCTCACCAGACGCCGCTTGAATTAGAAGACCAATCTCATCGAGGGAGCTTGTGCCGCTCCTTAGCTTTCCTTCTGTCCTCATTCTTCAAGCTACATGGAAAGTGAGCCAAAACGAAAGAAACCACAAATAAACAAGAAAAAGTTATTAAACACAGAAAGAGGATCAAAGCAATAAAAAAAAGGAAAGTGAGGAAACAAAGAAAAGAGATCTACAAAATTTAAATCAAGGGAATTTGGATTATCGAGAGTTTGGATTTTCCTTCTTAAGAGCGTCTTCGCCTACACAAACACTCAAATTTTTGTTAAATTATCATTGAAAAATCGTTAGCAAAATCTCATCAAAATCACCATGAAAAATCATCGTCAAAATCAAGAAAAACAACCAACATCAATACATGCTAGAACCAACCGAACTATGCAAACTCTACCACCCACAATGGAATCCCTGTAGGAGTTTATAGGTACTATAAAGCGGAAAATCATGAATCATATTCATAAAGCACCTTATCCCAAGATCGCATGCATAACACACAAGACACATAATCATACCTTTGAAGCGTGAATTCCACGAAGCTATTTGACAGGAAAATCAGGTAGAGAATAGAGCCCCAAGCGTTGCTCCTCTACTTAGTCCACGAGCTTCAAACGAGCTGCCCACCAATACTAGATTGGTCGAGTGAAAGGGAAAACCGCGATCACCACCTTTAATGGACTAACCGACTACCACGAACCACCACCACAATCGGCGTAAGGGACGAGGAGAGAGCCATGAGAAAGAGAGATTTTGTGGGGCTTGGTCTCGTATTTTCTAACTCAGGTTTTGATCTTACTGATCAATTGAATTCTATCTTGGAAACCCTAGGCACTTAGTCTATTTATAATCTTATTATAATTAGACTAAGTTAGGAAGCCCAAAACCCTCCAACCTTCTCTATATGGCCGACCATACTAGGGGATAAGGCCCATCTTGGGCCTCGTCCTCTCATGCTCGATCTAGGCCCTTTGTGTGACCTTATAGGATCCGTCCAAGTGGGCTTTGGTCTATTTTACTAGCCCAAAGATCGTTAGTACCTCTAGCTATGATATAACGACGACCCACATGTACGAACTTAATTATCTCCATAATTTGATCCATTTATATATCTAGTAGTTGCACATGAAGAAAACATAATTCCTTTAATCTCCCACTTGTCTGAGACAAGTGTGCAATATCCAAATTCCTTAACTTAATATGTGTCGATTTGATAATATGATTGCATCACATGTCGAGATCATATTAATCTACAAATCGTTTCTTGAAATCTGAGTTAGAATTACAAAACCAAATGATTACTGAGTAATACATTTGAACGCGGCCACTTATTTTCTGAATTCTCCCTCTTCAAGCGGCCATGGCACACTCCCTAATTTAATAGGTAGACTTAATCCAATCTTGTGACAACAAGGCTCCCACTCAACTTTTGAAATAACCAGGAAACATTCTTTATAGCCTCTAGTTACCGAAAGACTTTTGAATGCACCACAGTCAAAACATCCATTGAATAAAATCAATGTTCCACTCATGTAAAAGGAGTCCACTAATATATCCGGAAGCTCTATACTTGAACTTCAAAGTAGGTCAATAGGTCGATCATGCATCATTCATGCATATCCAAGTGATTGATTAAGCATCACTATGCCCCTATAGCCCATGAAACTGCTCTATCCAATCAATCTTACATGCTAGTCCATTTAGTGAAATCATTTATGTCCACTTTAATGATTTCGAAGGAACTTAAATAATATATGAATTTTGTTCACTTGTGGGGTTTCATTCATAAGGTCATCAACCTGATGAGCCCATCAATTCAGAATTATTTTGGACATTTTATTTAATTTCAAAAACCACAATTAAATAAGAGAAATGAAAATTTCTATTTTAAACATAATTCGGCAAATTGATGCATTTCTTATGTAATATGTTTTCTCAAAACATACGCAACTTAAATTACATAAATTGCTTTAATCTAAGGCTTTAATATATGACTCTCATATCTTAGTCTATGGAAGGGGTTTAATGAATGATTTCTCACTCATAATAAAACTTTGCAGATCATGACATCCCACTTGTCATTGATCTCATAAATGAGGTGATATCTCATATCTATTTGTTTGGATTTGTGATGTGTCCCTGCCTCCTTTATTTTGGCAAAGGTGCCCTTTCAGTCACAAGACAATTTGATCCAAACTTCCTCCTTAAGTACTCGTAATGTAGCTAAATACACATATTCTGACATTGAGTATGCAATAACATTCTGGTTTGAACTTTTCAAGCTTACTGTACTTCTCTATTCAGACACAAAATGTATCTAGATCAACATCTAAAGTCATCTTACCTGTTTGGAAACTTGCATCGGTATAACCTTTTGACAACTTGTTTACTTTTAACACCATAAACTAGGAAAATTCCTTTAGTGCTTCTTAAGTACTTAAGGATTTGTTCTTGGTAACTTTCAGTATGCTTATTCTGAATTTACTTGAAACCTGCTACATATGCACAAGTCATATGTAACATCTTGCTTTATACATATCATGGTACATATAATGGACCCTTTTGCAAAAGCATGAGGTACACTATCCATACAACTCAACTCTACTAGCTTTTGAAGGCACTGAGTTTTACTGAGCATAATACCATAAAACATGGGAAAACATCCTCACTTAGAGTCTTGCTTCATGAACTTGTCAAGAACCTTATCAACATAAGTCTCTTGACGTTGTCCAATCATTCTTCAAGGTTCACTTCGTGGATCTTGATTCCCAATATGTACTCAACATCTCTAAGGTCTTTCATATAGAAACAACTCTTTAACCATTACTTGACTAATTCAAGCATTGATATGTCATTTCATATGAATTGTATGTCATCTACATACAAGACTAAGAAGACCAATTGCTCCCACTAAACTTCTTGTCTCTACAAGATTCCTTTTCGTTCTTTAAGGAATTCAAACTGTTTGATTGCCTAATCGAAACGAATGTTCCAACTCTCTGATGCTTGCAAAACTTTCTAGGATTTCTGAATTTCAAAACTTTTAGGTTGTATCATATACATATCCTCCATCAAGAACATTTCAAGAAGGTGATTTTGATATCCAATGCTAAACTTCGTAATCGAAATCAGCAATCACTAGAAGAATTCAAATAGGCTTACGCATCTAATAGGTTTGCCCCATTTGTATGATTATCATGGACTAACACATTTTTACAGACATGGAGTGTATTCTGGATTTCATGGCCTCAAGCCACTTTTGAGTTGACACTTTCCCAAAGCTTGCTTGTAGGGTATGGGTTCTAACTATTCCAATAGGAAAAGTTTAGAATCCACCTTTTCTCAGATTTTCAACAAACTGTTTCTTTTTATCCCAAGTAACCTACATTAGGTATAAGCAACAATAGAATTATTCTCTATAACACTTTGAAGTCTTTCATTCAAGTGGGATGATAGAAGTCTCGCTAGTTGAATTAACTTGCTTCGACATATGATTTATTAATTTAGCTGATTTCATACGCCCTCGTCTCTGATGTAGTATTATCCACATCCATTTGTTGCTTGTCTCGAATCTCATCGAGATCTAATTTTACTCCCACTTTGTTTTGTAGGAAGAGATTTCTTTCTATAAAGACACTATCGCGAGCAACAAACGTTTTGTTATCTACGCGATTGTAGGAATAATAACTCTTACATGATTTAGGGTGCTTTATGTCATCATTGAAAACATTTTACAATGATTCCATAACCCTTAATCTTGTTTCTGAAAAGACAACTTTTGGAACATTTCCAAATCATAACTTTTATGATGTCTTCTTAATTGCTTTGGTTGAGTATTTATTTAGTATAGTTGCAATTGTTGTTCTAATATGTATCCTCAAAATGATATTTGTAAATCATTAAAGCTATTCTAGGATCGAACCATGGCAAGAAAAGTTTGATTCCTTCTTTTTAACACATATTTCAATTGTAGTGCTTCTGGATTGTGAATTAATTCAACAATTATTTTAGATGATCATTGATTTTGAGTTAAATATTTATTACAACAACCATATTGTGGTGTTAAATTATTTATCTCAAACTAATTTTACATTTCATTTTGGAATTCTTGAACTTTTCAATGATTCCAAGCTTTACTTCATTAAGTAATTATCAATATAGTTATTTAAATCATTAGTAAAAGCAATGAAATACTTAAATCTCTTACTAATTCTTGAACTTATTTGTCCACATACATCATATGCATGAGTTCCAAGAGGTCATTAGCTCTTTCACCCTTTCAACTGAAAAGCGATTTGGTCATTTTACCTTATCAAGCATGACTTCTAATTTTCAAGTGCTTCATAATCAAGTAGGAATAAGAATCCATACAATTGTTACTTTGGATGTGCAAATTGGTATATGTGACCTGACCTTACTTTGTTGTAAGTAAGTTTACTTTAATCTATTTTTGCTTTTGTGATCTACTTTTATCAATGTCATAAAACAAAATAACTCATATCTAGCATAAATGAAAACAATTTATTACCTTGGTCATGGATCAACTCTTGTCCATGCCAAGTAAAAACCAAATCAGTATTCAAACTAACACAAAAAATTGTCTCATCAAAACCAGAAATTGTCTAAAATCATCATAAAAATTCAGAAATTAAAACTATGAAGCTTTCTTTGTCACTCGAACACTTCTAGTGCACCTTCAAGCTTCATTTCCCATGCTAGCTGCACTTGTTTGCAGTTCCTGTGCAACATTGATAATGTTAAGCCCTTCAACTTGGTATCACATACCTAAGTGAAAGTTAAAATGTTTATAACAAGAGTGTTAGGTACTCTTACCTGTCACTTAATCCTAGTGAGGAAATTCTTATTCAAGCTCTGGCTTATTCTCCTTTTAGGTAATTCTTTGCATGATTCTTGAGTAAATCAACTAGCCTGACCGCAAAATCCTCATCATCTTGAGAAAGCTTTTCGAGGTCAAAACCATCATGTAGAGAATGCAGAATTATATCATGAACCTGATGATCTTTGTATGGTCTCCCTAACATACTCATGCACTTAAATAGTTGAACTATCATATCCACATGAATCTGTACTAACTGGCCTGGCATGAGTTTTCTTGAAATTATCTCGCCATTGATCTTGTAGGTTTCAAACCTAATATTTCCAGTACAGGAGTCGTCGTTCTTGGGAACCATATTAATGATTTCCTCGACATTTCCATCAAATTCTCCATCAACATGGGAATTCAGTATTTCATTGCAAACATCACGTAAGCACTTGAATAAGAGTTAAGGTTCATAATCCATGAATCTTCTAGCCCAATCCTCTGGAATAGAAGATAGCACTACATATGTGACTCTCTTAGAATCTGAAACATTTCTCAAACGTTTCTCATGAGTCATGCCTGGACTAAATCTGCCCTCAATTGGTAAGTCTAAACGAAATTCGAGATTTTCTTTCCTTAGAACACTTCTAAGTTCTCTTTCCCAATCGTTGAAGTTGAGAAAATTAAGCCTTATTTTCATCGTTGGCGGTAAAGAATTACTGTCATCATTGTTACGGCTTCCCATCTATGTCAAAATAAGGCAAAGTTTAATAATTATGTTTAATTTTAATGATTAAAGTACCATAAACGAATTAGTTAGGTAACTTTAAAAGCACTTTATTCAATAATTGAATGATCCCACTTGAATTTTAAGTGATTCCAAGACCCTTTATTCGTGCAATAATTGACCGGACTTTGGCCCTAACATCAACCATTACATTTTCAAGGTGAGTAAACTCTTTATTGATTACAACTCTTGTAACTCTTGGTTGAATAATTAATAATCATATGTTTAATTATTACCCTTTGCTTCAAGGTTCTAAACCCTTTAGGTAACCTTGTTGAGCACAACCAATCAAAATTTTAAAACATGATTTACCAAAACTCTCCCAAGATATAAAATGACACCAAGCTTTGGCATGACCTATCATAAATATCAAAGGTTTATTGGGTTTTTAATTGGAAAATCAATCTCAATATTATTGGGACCTAGATTTATTATGTTGTGATTATTTAGTGAACTCTAGCGCATCATCAATCAACAAAAATAAAATCTAACATGCATAATCTACTAACGCAATAAAACATGACATAGTATGGCCCCTTAGTCCTAAGAAAACTAGAAATGAAAATCTCCCACTTGAATCATCATGGATCTCCATCCACCTTGCTCCTTTGTGCCTTCACTTCATGGGCTTCTATGGACTAACACTATTTAAACAACTGATCTATTTACTTTAAATAAAAGTTACAAAAATACTTAACGGTACGCAGCCGTATTTAGATTACAAAAATACATCACGATGCGCAAATCGTACTTAGAATCTATGGGCCATACTAGTCTATATATAGAGTAACATAATATCATATATTACAAAAGTTCCATATAATAAATAACTCAACATGCTTGTCTAAACTACAACATAGAATGTTCAAATTAAGGCAACGCATTTCCTAAAATATCTCATATTTTAAATCACAATTAGATAATATCGTATATTATTCATGACCAATTTTAAAATATCATATATTTTAATTTAGGTATGAGATAAAATCAAATCTTATTTTAATCTAGAAAGATAAATCATATTTAATATTCCATGATTATGCTAACAAACTTAGGAGATTCTATCCTAATTATTAGCCAATCAAATAAATTTAAAATCAATTATATCCTAATCTAATTATGGGTTAATCACATTATTTAAATCAATTATTATCCTTTTGGAATATGCTCAGAATATCCTAAATCAATCTTATCCAAAATTAACCACTTAATTATGGATAATTACCAATTTAACAACTTTAAATATGGATAACATCAAATTTAACAACTTTTGTAAGATTTGATTTTATCGAAAACAAAAGATTTTTATCCAAAATAAAATAATTATATTTCAAAACATTTTATTTTATCCCAAAATAAATCATATTTATCTTGAAATATTTAAAATAAAATAATTATTTTTTTTTTTTGAAAAATCCGAAGCCACCACCGCCGCCCACCATGGTTGGCTAGCTAAAGCTAGCAATGGTGGCTGGCTGCCTTTTTCAGCAGCCACTTCCGCAAGGGCAGTAGCGTGCCAACAGCTATGCTGGTTGCAGGCCACCGTGGTTGACTAGCCTTGGCTAGCCACGGTGGCTGGCTGCGGTTAGCAACCATTGTCGCGCAAAGGCAGCAGCAATAGCAGCCCTGGCGTGGCTGCGATAGCAGTTGTGCAACTCTTGCATGCTGCTATCCAGCCACCTACCGGACCACCTGCCCTCCTTCCCTCCCTCTAGAATGACCCCAGGTCGGCAGCCGCCGTGGCAGCGCCACCCAGCCGCGGCTGCCGGCCTTAAATAATTTTTTTTTTGTTTTTAATTGAATTAAAATAACATTAAATCAGTCAACTAATTAAAGTAAAATCATCATTCAATATTAAAATTCGGTCCTCTTCAAGGATATTTTGAGCATAATTAAATCATATTCATTCAATTCCAAAAGTTTAATCACATTATAATTATTAATTGAACCACAATTCAATTAATTTCTCCCTCTTAATTGATTATAAAACTAACATGGAATTCAAATAATCGTATTATTATAATCTAGCGCGTTCATGCAAGAGGCTAACTGATACCACATTAGTAGTTTATAGGTACTATAAAGCGGAAAATCATGAATCATATTCATAAAGCACCTAATCCCAAGATCGCATGCATAACACACAAGACACATAATCATACCTTTGAAGCGTGAAATCCACAAAGCTATTTGACAGGAAAATCAGGGAGAGAATAGAGCCCCAAGCGTTGCTCCTCTACTTAGTTCACGAGCTTCGAACGAGTCGTCCACCAATACAAGATTGGTCGAGTGAAAGGGAAAACCGCGATCACCACATTTAATGGACTAACCGACCACCACGAACCACCACCACCACGAACCACTACAACCGGCGCAAGGGAGGAGGAGAGAGCCATGAGAGAGAGAGATTTTGAGGGGCTTGGTCTCGTGTTTGCTAACTCAGGTTTTGATATGACTGTTCTATCTTGCAAACCCTAGGCACTTAGTCTATTTATAATCTTATTATAATTAGACTAAGTTAGGAAGCCCAAAACCTTCCAACCTTCTCTATATGGCCGGCCATACTAGGGGATGAGGCCCATCATGGGCCTCGTCCTCTCATGCTCAATCTAGGCCCTTTGTGTGACCTTATAGGATCCGTCCAAGTGGGATTTGGTCTATTTTACTAGCTCAAAGATCGTTAGTACCTCTAGAAATGATATAACGACAACCCACATGTACGAACTTAATTATCTCCATAATTTGATCCATTTATATATCTAGTAATTGCACATGACGAAGACATAATTCCTTCAATCCCCCCACACTAGCATGATAAATAACCTTCCCCCACACTACACATAACATCCCTTTGCCGCTTACATCCCCCCCACACTAAAACAAAGCACCGTCCGCGGTGCGTCAAATAAAAAAACAAAGGGAAGGGGGAAAAGGGAAGAAACAATCAAGGAGGGAGGCTAGTGGCCACTAGGGCCGGCTTCATCATCATCCCCATCTCCCAAGAACCTGTTCAGAGGAATTCCATGAGGGTCCCAACCACCGGTGAAACGTGGGGGCCGACCATAGTGACCTTGAAAGAGGTCTTGTTGCCATTAAGGTAACAGTTCAAAGGGTGGGGGCATTTGAAGAGGGGTGGGGTGTGAAGGGTCGACATATGGGTAGTTAGGATCACCCCTGAAATCACTCCCTTTTGGGGCACGATAATCGTACCCGGTCTCCGTCGGGTAGTCTACTCGGGGGACGCCTTGGGAGGAGGGCCCTTGCCAAAAGGGCCAAGTAGGCTATGATCCCTGCCACTGAGGGACCAGGCCTTTCTAAGGCGGCCAATGAGGGTAATTGACCTGGGGGGTGACCTCACCTCTCTCCACGGCCACACAATAAAGAGCTTGAGTTTGCACGAACATACGTTGTTGGTTCTCAAGCAAGCTTTGCATGCCAAGTTGCATGCTCATCATTTGTTTCTCTAGGCTACACATGCCTTGATAATGTTAATGTTTTTGATGATGCTATTAATGATGCTGGTGCTACTGTTGTTGTTGTTGTTCTTCTTCTTCTCCAACTATCATATTTCTCGCGCCTCCCATGGCGTTTGGCAACACACTATTGTCTTGTGGAACCTTCCACACATTCCTAGCATTCCGCCCCAAAAATGTTTGGCTGGGGTTAGGCAAGATGCAATGGTATTGGCGCTCGACACACCAATCATGAAAGTTGTTGACATCGACAGTTGGTTGGATGAACCCCGCCCTTCTCATTTGCTGGACATCGACGATTAGATCTTTATCGGTCCCAACATGAGTACAAGTGGGAAAGAAGCGCTCATACCCAAGCTTACTAGCAATCCTAGTTACCATCCTACCAAGGGCGATTTCACCCGTCTTTTTGTCCGATTTGATCGCTTCACAACATAATGCGAACCAATAGTCCATGTTGAGCCGCCCTCTCAACTCCTTCTTAGTTGCGACCCATAAAGTGAAGAGCTCTTCATGCGAGAGCTTGCTCAAGTCCTGTTTACTGAACACCGCATACCCCAAAAGGCGGTGAAGAATACGGAGAACAGGGTGGATAATTTGGCTTGCCACTGAATACCGAGTACTAAACTCTTCAATATCGGCAATTGTTCGCCACCAACGAAATGCATCATATTCAGGGAAGAGCCTTGTGGATGGGCCAAGGAGATCCGCATCGGGTGGAAGTCCAATAAGGCATTGAGATTGCGAAGCTTCATGGTATGGCAGTCGATGAATAGTTGGAATGAAATTTGGAAATCATTGTTCCCACATGGTTCCTTTTCGAAGGAAGCAAGGAATTCAAAGGTGGGCTCTTTGTATGTTCGATGATGGTGTTTAATGAACTCACTCATTCTAAGGTTGTTGAGGAGTGACCTGAGGTCCTCATCTATCCCCAAATCCCTCATAGAACGCTGATAGTAGTTCTTTGTGGGGTTAAGTTTTAATTTTATAAGGTCTTTGTGGAAGGGTGAATGGAGTTTGTTGGAAAATTTCGAAGGGGGAACAGCAACGGGTGTTTGGGATTGAGTTTGAGCTTGAGGCTCATCAACTACCAATCGGGGCTCCTTTCTACTCTTCCTCTTATTCATTTTTGCCACGATCAACACAAATATCCCAAGGAACACACCAACAACCAAACCAAATAGGAACTCAACTCTCCAAATCAACTAAAGTTGAACCACAACAACAACAAATTGAGCTTTAACTTAACAATCTGTAAAGAGGTTAGTAGCAACAACCAACCACACAATAATAGCTCAAAGAACAACTAGTACCAACAAAAATGCACACAATAACAAAATATTATCATAAAGATTAGGGCATGTCAACAACAATATCAAATTACTCAACCAACTTCCATGGAAATAGCATCAACAACAATAATTCCAACAACAATACTCAAAAATCACATAATATCACACCAAAATCCAAGAATCAATAGATGATACCCAAAATCACACAAAATCCACTTAAGCTAAACCATGCTTAACAACTCAAAAACTTTGCATAATCTAATGAAATTAAGCAACAAAGTAACAAAGTTTAGAGTTATACCACCAAGGAGAAGCTTGAACACCATCAAGAACACCCACGACCACCACCTTCGACTAAGCTTGCACAACCACGAAAATGGGGGAAAATTGGGTATTTTAGAGAGAGAAAGTGATGAATTTTGTGAGAGAAGTGAAGAAATGTGATGGATTTGATGAAAAATCAAGGTAGTTTGTGAGTTATGGGTGAATTTGAGGAGTTAGGGTTTGAGTTTGTGAGGAGAGAGAAGAGGGTTCGAAATTGGGGATTGAGGAATGAAGGAATGAATCGGAGAAAAAGAATTTAACCCCGATTTACCCAGCGCTGCGCGCCCGCGCACGATTTTTGTGCACCCACGCACAGGTGGCGCAGAAGTCGCGCAAAACCTTCTGCCTCGTTTCTGAAATTAGCGTCCTTCGTGCGCGGGTTCTGACAGGGCTGCGTGCCCGGGCACTGGTCACATAGAGCATTCTGCCTTGAATTTACTTTCCTAAGCCATACCTATGCGCGGGTTCTCATAGGGCTGCGTGCCTGCGCACAGGGTCCTCAAGAAGTCTTTGCACCCTAGTCTTCTTCTCTCATCTTTGAAATTGAAAATTCTCAACCAAATAATCCAAACACCTATGAACCAAAAGAACGAAGGTGAGACCCAAAAAAAAAAAAAAAAACAAGAAGAAGGAGAAAGGTAAAACGAGGGTTAGAAACACGGGTTGCCTCCTAAAAGCGCTTTTGGTTTACGTCGTTAGCTCGACGCTCCTTAAACTAAATCAAGGAGGATCATATGGATGATGCACATCAAGAAGCGTTATAGAAGTCGGCTCATCAATGGGAGATCCTTCATAGTAGGGTTTGAGACGATGACCATTGACCTTGAATGGGGAATGCCCGTCCTGAGAGATCTCTTAAGCACGATATGGAAACACCTCTGTAATAACGTATGGCCCACTCCATCGTGACCTAAGCTTGCCTGGGAAGGGCTTCAAACGAGAGTTGTAGAGGAGGAATCTTTAGCCTTCGACAAATTCCTTTTTGACAATTTGAGCATCATGCCAAGCTTTAATCCTTGTCTTGTACATGCTTGCACTATCATAGGCATTCATTCTCAACTCTTCTAACTCATGTAACTTAAGAAGTCTTTGCTCACCCGCACTATGGAGATCGAAGATGATTTGCTTGATAACTCAATGAGTCTGGTGCTCCATCTCTACCGGCAAATGACAATATTTTCCATAAATAAGCTTATAGGGAGTGGTCCCTATTGGAGTCTTGAAAGCGGTCTTATACGCCCATAAAGATTCAATGAGCTTAGAAGACCAATCTTTCCTTGTTCTAGCCACCGTCTTATCCAAAATCACTTTGAGCTCCCTATTGGTGATCTCTGCTTGACCACTCGTTTGAGGGTGGTAAGCAAGCCCTCTCTTGTGAGATACACAATACTTATCGAGAAGTCGATTAAAGGTGTGATGCTTGAAATGCAACCCCCCATCACTGATTATAGCTCTTGGGACACCCAATCTCGGAAAAATCACCTTCTTGAATAGATTGACCACCACTTTTGAATCATTCGTAAGAGAAGCCACGGCTTCCGTCCATTTAGAGACGTAGTCAACGGCTACCAAGATATACTTGTTTCCCTGAGAAGAAATGAAAGGGCCCATGAAATCTATAGCCCATACATCGAAGACCTCGAGATCAAGGATACGGTTTTGAGGAATTTTGTCCCTTCTAGAGATCTCCCCGTCCTTTGACACCTATCATAAGTCTTGACAAACTTCCAAGCATCCTTAAATAGAGAGGTCCAAAAGAGCATAGATTACAAAGATTTTAGAGACTTTGAACCTCGTCGTAAGGGACGCATCTTCTCAATAAACCATCGACCCCTCTCTTCAACAAAATAGGGTCATCCCATATGTATCTCTTGGCCTCATGCTTGAGTCTTCGACGTTGTTGTGAAGTGAAATCCGGAGGTATGACACTACAAGCAAAATAATTTACTATATCCGCATACCACGGTTCCATTTTCACCTCAAGAGCATATAACACATCATCCCTTAGGGCATCCTCTATCGGCAATCCATCATCATGAAACCTTGCACCACCTAACCTTGAAAGGTGATCCGCCACCACATTTTTGGCCCCCTTCTTGTCTCACATTTCATATTCAAAATCTTGAAGAATTAAAACCCATCTCAACAATCTTGGTTTAGCTTCCTTCTTGCTTATCAAATATTTGAGGGCCAAGTGGTTGGTATACACTATAGTCCTAGAACCAATGAGGTAGGCTCTAAACTTCTCAAATGAGTGGATAACCGCCAAGAATTCCTTCTCGGTAGTTGTATTATTCCGTTGAGCATCGTTGAGAGTTTTAGACAAGTAGCGAATGGCATGATGTTTTCCTTCCTTTCGTTGCCCAAGAACCGATCCAATAGCCTCATCGCTTGCATCACACATGAGTTTAAATGGTAAAGACCAATCCAGTCCTTGGACGATAGGGGCGGTGCAAAGTGCCTCTTTCAACCTACAAAACGACTCTTGATAAGCATAATCAAATACAAATTCTTTATCTTTTTGCAAGAGGGATGTAAGAAGTTTGGTAATCAATGAAAAATCTTTTATGAAACGCCAATAAAACCCGGTATGGCCAAGAAAAGATCTCACTTCCCTCACATTGGTGGGGGGAGGAAGTTTCTCAATGACCTCTACCTTGGCTTTATCCACCTCAATGTCGGCATGGGAGATCTTGTGCCCAAGAACAATTTCACTTTCTACCATAAAATGGCACTTCTTCCAATTCAACACGAGGTTGGATCTCTCACATCTTTCTAGGCAACGAGATAAATTGGATAGACAATCTTCATAGGTGGCTCCTCCAACAAAGAAGTAATCCATGAAGACTTTTATCTCATCCTCAATCATATCACTAAAGACTGACATCATACAACGTTGGAATGTTGCGGGGGCATTACAAAGCCTGAAAGACATTCTATGATACGCATAAGTACTGTAGGGACACGTGAAAGTCATCTTCTCTTGATCCTTGGGGTCAATCGGGATTTGGAAAAAACCCGAGTAACCGTCAAGGAAACAATAGAAAGAATGCTTTGTAAGCCTCTCCAATATTTGATCAATGAACGGCAATGAAACATGATCTTTTCATGTACTTGTATTGAGTTGGCGATAGTCAACACACATACGCCAACCGGTAACAAGCCTAGTAGGAACTATTTGATCATTATCACTTTTCATTACCGTCATGCCACCCTTCATAGGCAAAACTTGTACGGGAGATACCCAATAACTATGAGAAATTTGGTAAATGATTCCCGCATCTAGAAGCTTAGTAACTTCCTTCCGCACAACTTCTTGCATGAAAGGATTAAGCTTCCTTTGCCTTTGCCTAACGGGTTTAGCATCTCCCTCTAGATCAATTTTGTGCATGCATAAGGATGGACTTATACCCTTGATGTCATCAATGGTATAACCCAAAGCCTTCTTGTGTTTTCTCAAAACATTAATCAAGAGGGAGGTTTGCTCCTCCGTTAGATTTGAATTGATTATTACGGGAAAAGATTCATCGCAATCAAGATATGCATACCTCAAGCCAAAAGGTAGGGGTTTCAAGTCTACCTTTGGTGCTTCCTTACCATTAAAACTCTCTTCTCTTTCTTCAACTTGAAAGAGATCATGAATAAAAGGGGCCTCTTCCTCCATGCTTTTATCCTTGCACTCCCTTTTGCTTTCCTCAAGCAAATCCTCATAAAATTGCATGTCCTTCTTGTGAGCACTTATCTTAGATTCATTCAATAATACACTTTTAAGAGGATCATTAGCAGCATGCAAAGGGGAGTGAGAAAATTCATTGAGCACATTATCAAGAACATCAACTCTAAAACATTCGCCACTAAAAGAAGGTTATTGCATGACACTATTCAAATCAAATTTAATTGAATCTTTGTCAATTTTTAGGGTCATCTTACCCTCCTTCACATCGATGATTGCTCTTAAAGTAGCTAAAAATGGTCTACCCAAAATTATAGGATTCCACTCATCCTCATCCATCTCTAGCACATAAAAGTCCACGGGAAATGTGAACTTTCTAACCCTAAGGGGGATGTCCTCAATTTTACCCATGGGAAACTTGGTAGAACGGTCCGCTAGTTGGAGAGTAACATTTGTGGGTGAGAGGGTTCCTATACTAAGCTTTTGGTAGACGAAATAGGGCATAAGACTCACGCTTGCTCCTAAATCACACAATGCTTTGTCAAACTCAACACCATTATTGGAACAAGGAATGGAGAAGCTACCCGGATCTTTCAACTTGGTAGCAAGCTTGTTGGAAAGGATGGCACTACAATTTTCGGTTAAGTTCACCGTTTCACACTCCCTTCTCCCACTCAAGAGGTCTTTCAAGAACTTGGAATAGTGGGGCATTTGTTTCATAGCATCAACAAAAGGAAGAGAAACATGAAAATTCTTTATCACATCCAAAAACTTCCCAAATTGGGCATCAAGCTTAGCTCTCACAAATCGTTGCGGAAAGGGTAGCTTTTCCTCTCTAGGTTGGCGATTTAGGGGCAAGGGGGTAACTTCTTTCTCCTTTGGCACCTCAACATCCTTCTCTTTCTCACCACCCAAAGACTCGTTGGCTTTCTCACTCTCATCCTCTAGTTCCACTTCTTCTTGAGGCTCTTCCTCAACTAAAGGGTCACTTCCCACTACCTTTCCACTCCTAGTTGTCACAACATACAAAGGTTTTGGGTTGACTCCCTGACTCGGGATAGTAGAAGAAGGGGAATGGGATGAATTAGATGAGTTAGATGGAAGTTGAGCAATTTGAGTTTCAAGCATTTTCATGTGAGCATTAGTTCGCTTTTTATCCTCTTCATGCATTTTCATTAAAGCATCTAATTTAGCCACCACGGGACCATTACGGAGAGCTTCAAGTTGAAGAGGTTGTTGAGATGGGGGAAGTTAGGGTTGATAGAAACCCGGAGGCCTATTAGTTTGGGCATAATTGGAAGCATTTTGACCCCTATTGCCTCTGGTGCCTTGGTTAGGAACATTTCTTTGTTGATTGTTTCCCATGTTACTTTGATCACCAAAATTTTGATTTTGATGGTCATAGTATCGGGATTTAGGTTGTTGGTTTTTATTACCATACCCTCTTTGGTTAGGGTAGCCTGTTCCATTAAAGTTTGAAGGGCCTCCCCCACCATGGTATTGGTTATCATAACCACCACCACCTTGGTTCCAACCATAGTTTCCACTTTAATTCAAATTCCCCATTTGATTGGGGTTTGGCCTCATATTCCCCATTCTAGGAACAAAGTTCATAGCATTAACATCTTCAAAATTTTCATCATGTTCTTGGGTAGTGGGTTGGATTTCACAAGAATATACACATTGAGAGGTACCATGGTCATAGGTTCCACAATTAGCACAAAACAACATCCTTGAGGAATTATATTGTAAGAAGAAAAAGAAGAGGGGAGTTCATACCATTGCCTCCCTTGGTTGGAGGGGAGGTGTTCCTTGGAGGATTGGATCACTCCTTCATTAGCTCATCCATTTGCTTGGTCATCTTGGAGATTTGGGTGGAGAGGTTGTTGATTGCGTTAGCTTGCTCTAAAGCATAAACACCCTTGCTAGATGTAGCATCCCTATCTCCTTCATACCAATCTTCAGAGTGCTTTGCGGCCTCCTCTATGATTTGTTCCACCTCATCTTCTCCTTTGTTCATGATTAGGCCACCGGCTCTGGCATCTAAGCTTGTTCTTCCTTGAGGTGTGAGACCACCATAGAAAGTGTGAATGAGTTGATACTTGGGTATTCCATTATGTGGACATTGGCGTTGGATATCTTTGTATCATTCCCAAGCCACACTTAGGGACTCACCACTCTTTTGGCAGAAGCCTTGAATCAAAGATCAAGCTTCGGCGGTTTCTCTATGATTATGGTACCTCCCCAAGAATGCCGTAGTAACTTGGTCCCAAGTTGTGAAAGAGTTTGGGGACACCTCCTTCTCTAGCCATTCTAAACCTTTGCCAATTAAAGAGAACGGGAACACCTTGAGTCGAATGTATTCTTCAGTCACCCCATTGGCTTTTATTGTATCACAATTGTAATATCTCGTATTTTTATACGTATTTTAATTAAAATAAGTATTTTGAGAAGTATTTAATTGAATTAAAATATTTTATTTAAGTATTTTAATTATTCATTTTAATAAGTTTAGAAATATTTTATAAAAGGAAAGTTTATTTAATTAATTATTTTATTTATGATGGGGTTTAAATTAAGAAAGTTTTATTTTAGTAAAGTTTTATTAGGGAAGAGATTAGGAAAGATTAAAAAAAAAAGGGAAAGTTTAAGGAGAAGGGTTTCTAGAGAAGGGGTATAAATATTCAACACTTGAGGCAAATCAAACTTTGCCCAGAGTGGAGAAAACCCAAGGTAAATTTCTCTCCCTTTCTCTTTATTTTTCTTTTTCGTTTTCTTTTCCTTTTCTTTTCCCTTCCCCTTTTTGGCTTCCCCCTCACCACCGCCACCACAACCACCGGTGGGCCGCCGGCCGCCAACAGCGCCAGCCGCCGGCAGCAGGCAGCCACCGGTGATGGCAGCAGCCGTGGTGGCTGTCGGCTGCCACCTCTTTTCGGAAAAAAAAAAATTAAATCTTTATTTTAAAAACTAGTTTAATCCTAGATTTAATTATTAATTATGAGTTTTGTGATTTGATTTTTGATGTTTGATTATGAGTATCATGTAAATTAATTTTCAGATTTTATTTTAATTGAAAAGCCCCAATTTTTGAAACCTTAGGTTCTTGAATTATTAATTATTGAAGGATTATGATATATAATGGTTTAAATATTTTATTAAAGTGTTTTAAGGCCTAATTACAACAAGTTTTCATTAAAATATAATATTGGAATTTTTGGTAGTGCATTAAAAATCAAGTTTCTTTAAGGAATTTCAATTACCCGTTAATTAGGATTAAAGTATGATGTTTAAAATATAATTTAAGCTTATTTTAGTTAAATTATGAGGGGTTTTATAATAGTATATATTGTTGGAAATTTGTGTAGAGAGGATTTTAATACTCTTGTATGAATCTAAATTGTAGGAGACTTCGAAGTGAGTGATTTCTATAATCGTGGCGATTTTAAGATCGTATACAAGGTACGTTCGCGTACTTAGCATAATTTTATTGATGTAGTAGAATGCTAAATGTGTTTAATTGATTACAAGTAGTATCATGATAGATTTGGAATGGAAATTATGATTTGATTGTTGTTGGTGATTGAATTATGAAGCATGATTTATTTGTGATGGATTAATGGATGGAAAATTATAGTTTGGAATATTATTTATGAACCACACTTTTATTTATGGCATGTTAGAGAGCATGTTCAATTAAACTAAATGTTTAATTTGGTTTAAAATATTAAAAGGGAATTTTATTATGGTTCATATAATTTTTATTGATGCTTTAAGCATGGGAAAGGAGCTATGTACACGAGGAATAAATTATATTTGGGTGCCTTAGTGCACTTAAGGTGTTTTTAACACCGAGGGATAGGATTTGTAGCGCTTTATGCATTTAAGGTGTCATTGGCACCGAGGTAGAATTAAAAAGGGTTCAACATTAAATATTATGTGGTCACTAATTATTCAAGAATTAAATTAGTATATTTGATTGTTTGAATAATTATTGTTGATTGAATGATTATGGTTTGAGAGTCATCACCAAGTTTAATAATCTGTAAATAACGTAAAGTGAAAGAGATTACGCACCAAAACTTTTGGAACGTATATGCCTTGAGTATGAACAATAGGGGGCAGTTATGTGACTTTATATTTGATCATAACTTCTACTGGAGTACAGGACGTTGTACATTCCTTTTATTATTATTGTGTGCATGAATTCCGCCACTTACGAGTGGTTATTGATGCTGGCACGGTTAGCTCCCGTGTTAATAACCTCAATTTATTTGGGGGAGGTTAGTGGGGACACCCGTTTGATGCGTAGTCAACGCTAAATAAATTATGTAGTTGTCTAATTAGAAGTTTTGTTGAATGTTGTATGCTTGAAAAATAGGTGCAACAAGGTAAGTTGTGTGTTGATAGGTAGTTGCATGTTAGTGTGTTAATTACACTTATGTACTCAGCTTTGGTGATTCTGTGTTTTGTGTGTTTGTTGGCCTTGTCTTTATCTTGGCCCTATGATGACCCATTTTTAATGGAGAGTAGTGGAAACAAGTAGAGAGAAGCTTTTCAGGTGACGAAGCATATTCATGAATGGGCATGAGTGAAGAGCGAATCATGCTAGTTTCTATAAGTATATGATGTGTTTAATGCTTAAATTATTTATGATATTATTATTATGCATGACTAACGCAAAAGTTTTAAAGTTGGTTTGGTTTTAATAAGGGCCTATGATGGTTCCAAGTTGTAGGTCGATTTTATTTTACTTCGTTTGACTTTACTTTCGCTGATTGACTTTTCAAGTTGACTTGTTTTGAATGGTTTTGAACTGAGTCTTCCGCTGTGTGTCTTTGATAGTTGCCTTAGCCGTTTTCACGGTGGCGGTAGTGTCTTAGATATTCCTATTTAAAGTTTTAAACAGGGAAAAACAGGTATTTAAAAGAAAGGAATTTCTAAGGTGTTACAAAGTTGTATCTGGGAGCTTATTTATTGGTGAAAATTTTTAGAGAATTATTTTATTTTATTTCCACTAAAGCCAAAAACGTGTTTTAAAGTGTTTTAATTTTAAACTTGGCCAAGTACTTATTTATTGGTGAAAATTTTTAGAGAATTATTTTATTTTATTTTATTTTGGGAAGATCAAATATTTATTGATTAAATTTAAAACCGAAATTTTTTTATTTATTTTAAAGAGGTCAGAATTTTTTTTTTTTTTTAAAAATAAGGATCGAATTTTTTTTTATTTTTGGGAAGGTCAGAAATTTTTTTTAAGGGGGAGGGCCGAAAATTTTGGTCTTCTTTCCTATTTAATTTCGAAAATTAAATTAAAAAAGGAGTCAAAAATATTTTTTTTAGTTTATTCATTTTGCAGGAAAGCAAGGATTAAGGTAAGTATTATGTGTTTACAATTTTTTTTTTTAAATTAAAGCATGTTGGTGAGAATGGGTAGGAAAAAATTTGGGCATATAAGTTAGAAATAATCATGTTCTTTTATGCATTAAATATTTAGGTTGTGAATGTTTAATCATGTGAACAAATTGCGTGAGGATATGTATTTATGTGTTTAGAAATAAGAAAATTGTTTTATTGAACATAGAACCGAATTCATGCAAGAACTGTATTATTTTGTTTTATTTGGGAAAGAAAATTTTTTTCTAAGTCTTTTCTTTACAGGATGCTGAATCTTCCTAGCAGATACACTGAACTAGGCACTCCCACTAAGAAACCTAATGAACATCCCTATGATTATGTTCAAAAGATTTGCTTTTACTGTTTCTACAGGAGCAATGTTTTAAGGGACAGGCTTTTTGATAGCCCTGATCGTATATCAGCTATGATTTTCCGTTGCTTGCCTGATGAGCCTCCTTATTATGCTGTCAAATCCAAATTTTCTGATTTCTATTTACCAGGGGACATCCCGAACTACTACAAATATAGGGACTATTATAGACAATGGTACCCGGATTACAGATTTTTGATTTCTTATCTTGTTAGGGTCGAGAAAGCCCATTGTCGACAACTCCACCTTCCATACCATGACTATTATTTCGAAAATCCAGTTGGGCGAAATCCCCCTTCTCCTAGTCACCAGTCAGGAAGTTCCTCTTCTTCTTCTTCACAGAGCAGTCAAGTAGAGAATGGAAAACAAGGGGAGGAAGATAGTTCACTCATGGAAATTTCTAATACAAATCCACCTCTAACTCCAATCATTATAGAAATTTCTTCTGATGAGGAGGAAGAGGGAGAGTTCGTGCAGGTAGAACCGGAACCCGAGTCACCTGAACCCATGGAGGAGGCAAATGATCTTGAGTTTGACCCTTGTAGCTACAAGCAGTCGGCAGACAAGAGAGATAACGTTCGAAAGGATTAGATTTTTATTGATTTCTTCGTTATAGGTTTTTAGTTTTAATTACACTTTACTATTCTTTCAGTTTTAAAATAATAATTGGCATGACCACAATGAGTCAGTGAACTTATGTAGTACATAAGTTTCTAGAACTCAATTTTATTTCAGTAATGCTATTTTATTTTAATAAATAAAAATTCTATTTATTTATTCGTTAAATTATTTATATTATTAATAAATAATTCATTTTATTTTCCAAAATCTTCCATTTCACATCACTATTCCAATAGCCAAATTCCAAGCAAATTAATCCAATAATTATTTCTAAGCTATGGGGATCTATGGGAATGATTTTTGTTTATTTATGTGATGCTTTATTAAATGTATGGTTGGTTAGCAATCAATAATTGTATGACAAAGCTACAAATTTAGGAACTTTTAGCTTGTGCTTTTCTAATTTGTTAGCTTTAAATTTTACTGTGAATGTTTCGAGGGTGTTAAGTAATAGATGAGTTTTTGCCTTGAGAGCTAACCAAAGCCATCTCTAATATAAACACTTGTTCTTAATTCAAGAGAAGCAAAATTGCAGGGGGAAGTAATTTTGGTAATGATGGGAATGATTTGAATGAAGTAGTGAGACAATTAGCAGTTGTAGCCTAATAGTTGGCTATATTATAGACAATGGTACCCGGATTATAGATTTTTGATTTCTTATCTTGTTAGGGTCGAGAAAGCCCATTGTCGACAACTCCACCTTCCATACCATGACTATTATTTCGAAAATCCAGTTGGGCGAAATCCCCCTTCTCCTAGTCACCAGTCAGGAAGTTCCTCTTCTTCTTCTTCTTCACAGGGCATTCAAGTAGAGAATGGAAAACAAGGGGAGGAAGATAGTTCACTCATGGAAATTTCTAATACAAATCCACCTCTAACTCCAATCATTATAGAAATTTCTTCTGATGAGGAGGAAGAGGGAGAGTTCGTGCAGGTAGAACCGGAACCCGAGTCACCTGAACCCATGGAGGAGGCAAATGATCCTGAGTTTGACCCTTGTAGCTACAAGCAGTCGGCAGACAAGAGAGATAACGTTCGAAAGGATTAGATTTTTATTGATTTCTTCGTTATAGATTTTTAGTTTTAATTACAGTTTACTATTCTTTCAGTTTTAAAATAATAATTGGCATGACCACAGTGAGTCAGTGAACTTATGTAGTACATAAGTTTCTAGAACTCAATTTTATTTCAGTAATGCTATTTTATTTTAATAAATAAAAATTCTATTTATTTATTCGTTAAATTATTTATATTATTAATAAATAATTCATTTTATTTTCCAAAATCTTCCATTTCACATCACTATTCCAATAGCCAAATTCCAAGCAAATTAATCCAATAATTATTTCTAAGCTATGGGGATCTATGGGAATGATTTTTGTTTATTTATGTGATGCTTTATTAAATGTATGGTTGGTTAGCAATCAATAATTGTATGACAAAGCTACAAATTTAGGGAATTTTTAGCTTGTGCTTTCCTAATTTGTTAGCTTTAAATTTTACTGTGAATGTTTCGAGGGTGTTAAGTAATAGATGAGTTTTTGCCTTGAGAGCTAACCAAAGCCATCTCTAATATAAACACTTGTTCTTAATTCAAGAGATGCAAAATGGCAGGGGGAAGTAATTCTGGTAATGATGGGAATGATTTGAATGAAGTAGTGAGACAATTAGCAGTTGTAGCCTAATAGTTGGCTATATTATAGACAATGGTACCCGGATTACAGATTTTTGATTTCTTATCTTGTTAGGGTCGAGAAAGCCCATTGTCGACAACTCCACCTTCCATACCATGACTATTATTTCGAAAATCCAGTGGGGCGAAATCCCCCTTCTCCTAGTCACCAGTCAGGAAGTTCCTCTTCTTCTTCTTCTTCATAGGGCAGTCAAGTAGAGAATGGAAAACAAGGGGAGGAAGATAGTTCACTCATGGAAATTTCTAATACAAATCCACCTCTAACTCCAATCATTATAGAAATTTCTTCTGATGAGGAGGAAGAGGGAGAGTTCGTGCAGGTAGAACCGGAACATGAGTCACCTGAACCCATGGAGGAGGCAAATGATCCTGAGTTTGACCCTTGTAGCTACAAGCAGTCGGCAGACAAGAGAGATAACGTTCGAAAGGATTAGATTTTTATTGATTTCTTCGTTATAGATTTTTAGTTTTAATTACAGTTTACTATTCTTTCAGTTTTAAAATAATAATTGGCATGACCACAGTGAGTCAGTGAACTTATGTAGTACATAAGTTTCTAGAACTCAATTTTATTTCAGTAATGCTATTTTATTTTAATAAATAAAAATTCTATTTATTTATTCGTTAAATTATTTATATTATTAATAAATAATTCATTTTATTTTCCAAAATCTTCCATTTCACATCACTATTCCAATAGCCAAATTCCAAGCAAATTAATCCAATAATTATTTCTAAGCTATGGGGATCTATGAGAATGATTTTTGTTTATTTATGTGATGCTTTATTAAATGTATGGTTTTTTAGCAATCAATAATTGTATGACAAAGCTACAAATTTAGGGAATTTTTAGCTTGTGCTTTCCTAATTTGTTAGCTTTAAATTTTACTGTGAATGTTTCGAGGGTGTTAAGTAATAGATGAGTTTTTGCCTTGAGAGCTAACCAAAGCCATCTCTAATATAAACACTTGTTCTTAATTCAAGAGAAGCAAAATGGCAGGGGGAAGTAATTCTGGTAATGATGGGAAAGATTTGAATGAAGTAGTGAGACAATTAGCAGTTGTAGCCTAATAGTTGGCTAGGAATTTAACCAACAATGGGGATGCTCAGGGTGAACTTTTCAAGAAGGTGGCCCAAAGCAAACCACCAACCTATCAAGGAGAGCCTGACCCTACCGTTCTAGAAAATTGGTTAAGGGAGTTTGAGAAACTGTTTGAGGCAGTTGGATGCCTAGAAAATTCTAAGGTGGGCTGTGCTACTTATTACTTGAGAGGTGAAGCTGATCTTTGGTGGCTGCAAAATGGGACAACTATTAGAGCGCTACCTAGATTCAATTGGACTAAGTTCTAAGAGAAAGTGAGAGATAAGTTTTACCTTAACTTCTTACAAAAGAAAAAGGCTGAGGAGTTCTCAAACCTCAAGATGGAGGAGATGTCAGTGACTGAATATTATACAAAGTTTATTGAGCTGTCTCGTTTTGCTGAAGAGTCCGTCTCTACGGAGAAGGAAAAGGCTAGGAAGTTTGAGAGTGGTTTGACTACTGATTTACAGCTGAAGTTATGTGGTCAAGTGTTTGAAACCATGGATGAGGTGTATGGCAGAGCTGCACACTTCTATGCTTTGAAGTTGAAGAAAAAGAAGGAACTGACTGATTTGGAAGTGAAAGAGAAGAGGAAAGAGGTGGGACAGAACTCTAGGAACCAACAGGGAAACCAGAATAACTTCAAGAAGCAAAAATACCACCATAACAACAATAACTTCCACAACAACAACAACAATTCCCAAGCTAACAATCGTCAAGGAGGACGTAATTTCAATGGAGGGGCTAGAAACAATAACCAAGGGAATAACAGAAAATAGAGGCGTTATTTTTGCAAGAGATGCAAGAATAACTATCCTGGAAGGGACTGTGATGGAAATCTGGTTGCTTGTCGTGCTTGTAACAAGTTGGGGCATAGGAAATACGAGTGTTTCTCCAAAGGTTCTAATGGGAATAAGCAAAACAATAATTCAGGAGGAACCCAAAGGAACTTTCAGGGAAACAACAATAACTTCACTTGGAATAAGGGAGCGTAGTAGAATGGAGCAAAGAACAACAATAACAGCAGCAATGGAAACAATTAGCAGAAAAGTGAAGTTGCTGGAAAACTGAATGTGTTGAGTAGGCATGAGGTTGATTCCACGAAAGACGTCATCACTGGTAATTTTTCTATTCACTCTAATCCTGTTAAAGTTTTATTTGATTCTGGTGCAAATTTTTCTTTTCCTTCGAAAAGAATTGTTTCGAAACTTAAAGACTCTTTGAAAACAGTAGAAGTAGTAGATTTACCAATAACCATTCCGACGGGTGGGGTAGTGAATTGTACCAAAACCTTTAGGAATATACCTTTAGAGATCGAAGGGAAAGTGTATCAGTCTGACCTCATCGAGTTTGGGTTATAGGATTTTGATGTCATCTTGGGAATGGATTGGTTGAGCAAGTACAATGCAGAAATTAGTTGTCGATCGCAGAAATTGAAAATGAACACAAGTGAGAATGAGTCAGTGACTTATTGGATGCATGGTGAAACCAAATGCCCTAGGTTGATATCCGTGTTAAAGTTGGCAAAGTACATGAAAAAGAGGCTTCGAGTGTACTTTTGCAGTGTGAGAAACATGGATCATGATAAAGTAACTAAGCCGAAAGATATAGAAGTGGTGAATGAGTTCCTGGATGTATTTCTGGACGAGATCCCTGGACTGCCACCCAAGAGAGCAATTGATTTCACTATAGACTTAGTTCCAAGGACAGCACCAATATCGAAAGCACCATATCGAATGGGACCTGCAAAAATGAGTGAGTTGAAGGAGCAACTGCAGGAATTGTTAGACATGGGATACATCAGACCGAGTGCATCTCCTTGGGGAGCACAAGTTTTGTTTGTTAAGAAGAAAGATGGGAGCATGAGGTTGTGTATTGATTACAGAGAATTAAATATGGTGACAATAAAGAACAAGTATCCACTTCCAAGGATTGATGATTTGTTTGATCATTTGAAAGGCGTAACCGTGTTTTCTAAGATTAACTTGAGGTCCGGATATCATTAGTTGAGGATTGCAGATGAAGACATTTCTAAAATTGCTTTTAGGACGAGATATGGACATTATGAGTTTATATTGATGCCATTTTGATTGACAAATGCTCCGGCAATCTTTATAGATTTGATGAACAAGGTGTTTAATCAATTTATGGATAAGTTTGTGGTAGTGTTCATAGATGATATATTAGTGTATTCAAAGAGAAAAGGAGAACATGTAGAACACTTGAGGGCAATTCTGCAAACACTGAGAGAAAAAAATCTTTATGTAAAGTTCTCTAAGTGTGAATTCTGGTTGGAAAACGTAGCATTCTTAGGTCATTTTGTATCTAAGGATGGCGTGGAAGTAGATCCAGCCAGGATCGAAGCTGTGAAGGGTTGGCCTACGCCCAAAACAGTGTCTGATGTTCGGAGTTTCTTAAGTCTAGCAGGATATTATAGGCGTATTGTGAAAGATTTCTCAAAGATTGCTAAACCTATGACTACTCTGATGAAAAAGGACAAGAAGTTTAAGTGGGATGATAAGTGTGAAGAAGCATTCCAACTCTTGAAACAGAAGTTGGTTACAACACCAGTGCTTACACTGCCAGACAATAGTGGTATCTATGATGTGTATAGTGATGCATCAAAGAATGCTTTGGGATGTGTGCTTATGTAAAATGGGAAAGTGATTGCATACGCATCAAGGCAGTTAAAGACCCATGAAGTGAATTACCCAACCCATGATTTAGAACTTGCTGCAATTATCTTTGCACTAAAGATCTGGCGTCATTACTTGTATGGAATGAAATGTAGAATTTACACAGACCATAAGAGCTTGAAGTACATTTTCACTCAAAAGATTTGAACTCTCGCCAAAGAAGATGGTTAGAGTATACGACGGATTATGACTTGGACATACAGTATCAAGAAGGGAAAGCAAATGTAGTTGCAGATGCTCTAAGGCATAAGACCAGTCATGGATTGAATACCTTTATAGTGGCTGATGAGTTATGTAGGGAAATGAGGAAAATGAACTTAGAAGTTGTAGAATGGGGAGTACCAGCTAGCAATCTTGCGAATTTGACTATCCAACCAACCATATTTGATGAAATAAAGGAAAACCAAGCAGGAGACGTGAAATTGGATAGGATTCGTGAAAAAATAAAGCAAGGCAAAGCTACAAATTTCAAGATTCATGAAGATGGAAGTTTGAGGTATAAAGGTCGATGGTGTGTACCTCAAAAGTGTGAGGAAGTGAAGAGAAAGCTAATAGGAGAGGGACACAATACACCCTATTCAGTGCACCTAGGAGGGGATAAGCTATACAAGGACTTGAAAAAGGTGTATTGGTGGCCTAGGATGAAGAATGAAGTTGCAGAATTTGTAGCAAAGTGTCTGACTTGCCAAAAGGTGAAAATAAAGCACAAGAGGCCCCAAGGAACTGTGCAATCATTGGAAATTCCTGGATGGAAGTAGGATTGCATTTCAATGGATTTTATGACTTGCCTTCCAAAATCAAAGAGTGGAATGATACCATTTGGGTAGTGGTGGACAAACTTACAAAATCTGCGGTGTTTATACCAATGAAGGAAACTTGGAAGATGGAGCAACTTGCAAAGGCTTACATCAAGAATGTTGTGAGGTTACCTGGAGTTCCAAAGGATATTATGTCTGACAGGGATTCCTGGTTTCTTTAAAAATTCTGGAAAAAAGTGCAGGAAAACTTTGGTACGACACTTAAGATGAATATAGCGTTTCACCCTACCACAGATGGGCAAACTGAGAGAACCATTCAAACCTTGGAGGACATGTTGAGAGCTTGTGTTATAGACTTCCAAGGAGGATGGGAGGATAGCTTGGATTTGATTGAATTTTCCTACAATAATAATTATCATGCGAGCATAGAAATGGCTCCATTTGAGGCATTATATGGGAGGAAGTGTCGTAGTCCAATTTGTTGGAACGACATAAGTGAAATAATGATTTTAGGGCCTCAAATAATCGAGGATACACTGAAGCAAGTAAGGGAAATTCAAGCTAAGATTAAAGAAGCTCAAGATTGCCATAAGAGCTACGCAGATTTAAAGCGTAGAGAAGAAGAGTTTGAAGTTGGTGACAAGGTGTTATTAAAGGTGTCACCAATGAAAGGGGTGGTAAGGCTTGGAAAAAAGGGAAAGCTCAGTCCAAAGTATATTGGCCCATATGAGATACTGCAAAGGATAGGTGTAGACACCCAAATGTGTCTCCCTAAAACCAAAGCCAGTGATGAATATCTTTCCTGTCATTTGATTATCGAACGAAGTGAAAGTGTGAAAAGTCTAGTGATGTGGATGTTTTTATTAAAATATCTCTCTTTCAGTTTTTGAAAACATTTCTTTTCTTACTCTATTTATGAAAATAGCTCGTCCAATTTAGTTTGGTCCATGATAAGGGTCCAATAATAGTGTAGTTGGGTTGGGCTTGAAAAGAGCTTTCCAACAATATATTATAAGCCCAATTTCGATGAATAATGAGGAAGTTATGACTTAAATTAAATTGGGCCCGAAATGAATTTTATATGCGGCCCAATGATCTAGAGGAGGGCCTATTATTTATTATTCCTAAAGTTATTAGGATTGATTTTAATTTTCTAGAATATTTAGAAGGTTCTTTTTAATTCTAATGAGGTTAGGAGTGATAATTACATTTTAAAGAGTTTTATTTTGAATAAAATATGTGATTTGGCAAAAATATGATTTTAATCTGCTAAACACGGAATTTGCTGCTTAATCATATTGAGAAGAGGATTCCGTACAAAAGCGCGTTTTATCTTTTAATTAGCACCAAACGACAAAGTCTGTCACCTGGCGCTAAGCTTGTCGCCTGGCGCTGCTCCTGTCGCCTGGCGCTAACTCCTGTCGTTGGCGACAGGCGGTATTTTATTCCGAATATGACTTGATTTGATTCCGAGCTATTTTTTATATAAATAGGGGTCGTATCTCCTCCGTTTTCCATCAACAATGATCAATCATCATCAATAATTAACAATCATTCACAACCATCATCAACTCTCTCTATTCTCTCTCTGTACTCTTTTTCTTCCCTTTTTTCAAAATTCCACATACATAAGTTCTAGACACACCTAGCCAAGTTCGAAGTATCCTTCGCCCTAGACGTGAAAGTTTGACTATTTCTGAGGGTTTGGTCCCAAATCTCTATTTCGATTATTTAATTTAATTGTTTGATTTAATATTTTCCTTAAAGTTACTAACACGTGTATTTTGTTATTAGAAAGAGGTACGAGGCATCGAAGTAAGTACTTTAATTGTTTTATTGATCTTTTGATGTTATTAGAAACTGTAGGGAATATTTCTAATCATGATTTCTATATCAAAAGATCAATAAAACAATTAAAGTACGTCGATGCCTCATTCCTCTTTCTAATAACAAAATACACGCGTTAGTAACTTCAAGGAAAATATTAAATCAAACAATTACATTAAATAATTGAAATAGAGATTTGGGACCAAACCCTCAGAAATATTCAACCTTTCACGTCAAGGGAGAAGGCAACTTCGAATTTGGCTAGGTGTGTTTAGAACTTATGTATGTGGAATTTTGAAAAAAGAGAAGAAAAAGAATACAGAGAGAGAATAAAGAGAGATGATGATGGTTGTGAATGATTGTTGATTATTGATGATGATTGATCATTGTTGATGGAAAACGGAGGAGATACTACCCCTATTTATAAAAAAAATAGCTCGGAATCAAATCAAGTCATATTAAGAATAAAATACCCCATGTCGCCAACGACAGGAGTTAGCGCGAAGCAACAGACATCAGTGCCAGGCGACAAGCTTAGCGCCAGGCGACAGATGTTAGCGCCAGGTGACAGACTTTGTCGTTTGGCGCTAATTAAAAGACAAAACGCGCTTTTGTACGGAATCCTCTTCTTAATATGATTAAGCAGAAAATTCCGTGTTTAGCAGATTAAAATCATATTTGTGCTAAATCACATATTTTATTCAAAATAAAACTCTTTAAAATGTAATTATCACTCCTAAAATCATTAAAATTAAAAAGAAACTTTAAAATATTCTAGAAAATTAAAATCAAGCCTAATAACTTTAGGAATAATAAATAATAGGCCCTCCTCCAGATCATTGGGCCGCATATAAAATTCATTTCAGGCCCAATTTAATTTAAGCCATAACTTCCTCATTATTCATCGGAATTGGGCTTATAATATATCATTCGAAAGCTCTTTTCAAGCCCAACCCAACTACACTATTATTGGATCCTTATTATAGACCAAACTAAATTGGATGGACTATTTTCATAAATAGAGTAAGAAAAGAAATGCTTTCAAAAACAGAAAAAGAGGTATTTTAATATAAACATCCACATCACTAGACTTTTCACACTTTCACTTCGTTCGATAATCAAATGACGTGAAAGATATTCATCACTGGGTTTGGTTTTGGGGAGACACATTTGGGTGTCTACAGAAGCCCCCACTTTGACTGAGTTTGGAGAAATGCAAGTTTCGAAAACGAAAAGTCAAAGTAGCAATAGGGAAGGAGAATGATTCAGAACGTTCTGCGATCCTAAATCACTCTTGTAACGCCGATACCTACAAACTAGGGTTAGTTAAACATATAAAAGAGTAAAAAAAACGCGTATCTTGCACCGTCGAGCACACGTCTCTAGAGTAACCGATTTTGTTTGACGATCTTCCTCAAGCTAGGGGATATCGTCTGAAGACTGCTCCGCTTGTAACCGTCTTCAATTGCCACTGTGATAGTCTTCCGCAAGCTAGGGAACACCATCGAAGATTGCTCTGCCTGTAGCGATCTTCTGCTGTTTTATGACTATCTTCCGTAATCTAGGGAACATAATCGAAAATAACTCCGTTTGTAGCCATCCTCAGTTGTTTGTGACAACTCTCCGCAAGCTAGCGAACATCGTCAAAGATAACTCCGCTTGCAGTCATCTTCAGTTGTTCGTGACAAATCTCCGTAAGCTAGGGAATGTCGTCGAAGACTATTCTGCTCGTAAAGATCCTCAGTTTTGTTGTGGTAATATTCCGAAGAAAATTACCGAAGACCATCTCTTATTGATCCTCAATGCTCGCTTAAACTTTTGCTACTGTGATATTTGCTGAAATTACCGCAGTGCTAGTACGTCGGCGCACTTTGCTGCTTGTGAACTATTACGTCGGTGCTTTTTGCGATAAGCCAATGTTTAGGCGCTTTAAGCTAAGTGAGACGATCATTTATCAGGTCGATCACTTACTGTGATTGTAATTGAGCCGATTACTTAATCATGTCAAGTTGCTTATAGGGGCTAACTAGCTTACTAAGGAACAAAAATTGTTGTATAAGGTCCGCATAACCATTATGGGGGCCACGCATCCTGTCGCCCACCAACGCACGCTGATACTCGCTGTCGCCAGGATTCAACTCTGTCGCCAGGCGACAGAGACCAGCGCTAGGCGACAATCTTGTCGTTTGACGACAGAGTTGCTTTTTTGAAATGAAAACCCCTTTCTTTTCCATTTCCGCTGCTGATGTTGTTTGTTGCTCGGTTTCTCTCTGAGCCTTCAACTTGGTCATTTCCTTTTAACCAAATCTACTCAGATCCTTTGCAAATTAAAGCTCTTTATCTCTAATTTACCAATCTATGTATGTTTTTCTCAAACTCCTCTTATCTTGGAAGAATTTCATGCGTTTATATTCGCGGTTTTTTAAAAAATCTGGGAATGTCCTTACACGCTTGCTCTTTGGAAGTGATAGCTTCCTATGCCTTGAAACTCTGTCGAAAACCGAGTCCAAGTTAATTTCCGTAGAGATCTTTCGTCTTGGGAAATTCGTGATTATGAACAATTACTATTCCAAACAAGTTGCTTGATCAAAATCCGGATGTGCTCAATTAATCAAGTTGATCGCCAATCTAACTGCGATCAAGCCGACTCTAGTTGATTTGCTAAGCCATTTGCGTCCTTGTGCTTCAAATCTTTTGTAAAGGTTGCTCGTACCTGCATTGATATTTTGGACTATTGGACTTTGCTCTTCTTTTTTAGGGTTAACCTCAAGCTTAGTGTTGCTTGACTCATTGCGTAATACACATATGACTTGTCATGACTCGACTCAAAGTGTTTTTACATACATGGCTTGACATGACTCAAGGTATAAACTTGACTTTATGTGATTGACCGACTCGAGGTCGAATCAACTCGATTGTGACTCGTGTGTGCAAAGTATCGACTTATGAGACTCGATGTGTACATGACTTATGTGTGCATTCGACTCGAAAACGAAGAAAAACAAAAATTTCCGTCATTTTTGTGGAGGGTACCGACTTTCTCCTGAAAAAGAAAGACGTGAAAAGACAGGAGTAAAGTGTTGCGATGCATGTCGAATGAGCTTAAATAAATGTATGGATCAATGTCGTATCTTAGGGCACGAAGATTATAACATCCTAGGCCATTTCGATTGTTGATTCTAGATGAAAGTATTTAGGTAACTTAGGCACGGAGGCTAAGTACTTCATACTTCGTGATGCAATGATGATAAGGTATTATTTCACGTTATGTTAAGATTTCGTGACAAAAGGTTCCTAAGGGAAGTATCATTTGGGCATGTATCTGTGACGTGTGCGAAAATGACACTAAGGCTAGGCTGCAAAGGCTAAGTGTATGGGAAAATATTTTGAGAAGAGTTAAATGATGGTGACTCTCAAGTTGGGTAAGCAGATGATGTAGGGATCAAGCCCCCAAGTCTAACTCTAAATGGAAAGGGATGGGCATTGGTAATTCCTTGATACAATCATGGTGTAAGTGTGTGAATATGAATATAAATGTATTTTTATTAGGGCCGCACCTCAATGTGAGGTTGCCTACGTATCCGTTAGGAATCAGGCCGAACGTAGCTCTAGCCGAACCTCGCACAAGTGTGTGTATACCTCAAAGAGGTCTTTTAAGGTTTGTAACGTGGTTAGACTAAAGGTTGAAGAAGAAGGGGATAAAGGTTCAAGACCCTAGATAAGCCCCCAAGGTGTGCAACCTTGCTTTTGAATCTTTGTATTATTATGCTTGAGGTTTTTCACTTTTGGGCTCTTTCTTTTTTTATTTTTGCTCTCTCTCTTTTTTTTTTGCTTTATCATTTTTATTTTGATAAGTGTGGGCAATCCCGATCATGCGGTCTATCACTCACTTGGCATTCATGTTTCTCAAGCACGGTACCTAGCACTCGATAAGAGACGCAATCTGAGACGTGTTCTTATCAAAGATATATTCACATCAAAGACATTGGAACACTTGCCCTTTTGCACACTTTTATTGCTATTTTATTCTTTTGAAATTTTTATAAAATCAATCAAGCTTTTATTCTTTGAAAATTGCATAAATTGCACACCATCCCATTCCAAGGTTAGGTAGATGTGGGTTGAAGAAAGAAAGGTCTGTCATTAGATGAGGCTCAAAGTGGTTTATCAAGAAAGGATTGTATATTTGAAGGGTGAAAGGTAATATAATATGGCTACAAGGGGTGCCTCTAATCATTAGTATACCTTGTTCTTAGTTCGGCGTGAATTTTTTTTTTTTATTTTTTTTTTGCAATGCAATGCGATAATCATATGCAAGAAAATAAATGCTCATTTTATTTAAAAAGTGAAGGGTCAAAATTCTGCAGAATAAATCTAAGGAAATAAAAAGGTACCTATGCTAGACTTATTAGGGAAAGAATAAAAGAAAATAGAAAAAAGGGGTCACGAAATCTTGTCGTTGAAGCTCGCCTCATGTCTTTTGTTTTATCATCACCTAGTCTTCTTGCCATTTAGAGGTGTGGGAAGCTGGTTATTATCAATTAGATATTGGATGACCTCTTTTAACTTCCAACAGCTCTCAGTTGTATGACCCCTACCTTGATGGTACTTGCAATGTACATTTGGATCCCAACTAGGCAACCTCGTCTCAGGTGGGGGATCTTGAATAGGTCCAATGGAAGTAATGAGTCCCTTAGCATGGAATCGATCGAAAGCAGTATCATAGCTAATCCCAATAGGAGTGAATTCCTTTCTTAGTTGCTTTCTAGGTCCTTGTTTATTCATTGCTAAGACTTCATTGAGGTCAAAGGTACCAACATTGTTACTAGAGTAGGTGTTTTCGGAAGAAGAAGGATGGTCGTTCCTCTTTCCTTTCCAGCCACTATTGTTATTGCTACTAATCTTGGCCTTCTTGTTGCTCGGAGGAACATGAAGAAGATTTGAATCAATGAGGTCTTGAACACGATCCTTGATGGCGAAACATTCTTTAGTGGTGTGACCATGGCCTCTATGATATTGGAAATAGGATCTTGGGTCCCAATTGAAAGACCGTCTCTTAAGTACTAGATCTGGAATTGGGCCAATAAGGTGAATGAGACCTTGGCCCTTGAGGTAGTTGAAATCTTCGCTATAAGTCATTCCTATTGGTGTGTATTCATCAATGGTCCGTTTTGCCCTTGGCTTAGGAGCATTGAGTTTTTCATTAAATCCTTAGCGGGAAGAAGAGGAAAAATAGTGATCCTCCTTTTTGTCCTTTCGTTCTTGACAATGAGAACCTTGTTCGATAACCATTATCCGGTTTGCTAGTCCTTCTATTGCACCCATAAGCATGACAACATTATTGCATAGTTCATGAACGTGCTCTCCCAGACTTGACGAGTTTTCCCCGGAATTACTTATGAAAACTTCTTCTTCACTAGCCATTATTACGACCCTTTTTCTTCTATCAAAGAGTGATACTTTAACAAAAAATATTGTCTTGGTTAGACACTCTTCTCTCCTCAATCAAGCACTGCGGAAAGTGAAGTTAGGGATAAGTTTTTTTTTTTTTTTTTTTTTTTTTTTTTTGACTCAAGCTTTATTCAACACGCAATAGATGGGAAGAGAACATGGAAGGAAAAGAAGAATGATATGGGTGAAAGAGAAATATTGGAGAATGACGGAAATAACGACTCATGCATGAACCTATGACATGGTCATAACGACATATACACAAAGCGTGTGCTAAGACTAGTGAGTGTAGATGACAGGTTTGTTCGTGTCATGACCATGGGACTACGTGCTTAAACTCAATTAAGGACTAAATATGACTACTGTCATTAATAAACTAATTAAACCGATTAAGCAAACTGATTAATTAGACTTGTCGTAAAGACTCGAGCAAAAACATGGATTGTCGCTGGAGCAATAGGACTGTTGCCAGACGCTACGGACCAGCGTTAGACGACAACATTGTCGCCTGTCGCTAATGACTAGCGCGTGGTGCTACAGTCCAAACTTCTGCGCCATTGCTGGAACATTGATCTAGGACTGTTTCTAGTATTTTTTCTCTAAAGGGACAAGCCTAAAGTTTCCTAAGTCAAGTTTAATCAATTTATTTAGACTTTAATCATTTATCAAAGTCCTTTAGTCATTAATTAGTTCATTTAAACTCATTCACAAGTCAAACAAACGGTTAGTGTAAACACATATAGGTTATGCACAAACAAATAATGCACAAGTAGCCCAAATAGTCACAATAGGATGCAATGAGTTTGCAACCTAACCATGGCTCTAGTTCTCAAAAGTTCGGGATATGGGTCAGTCAAAGAGGGTCCATGGTTATGAGTCCGGATGCACCGCGCGGAAGCCTTACCTTTGGAAGGGTTGGCGCGAGTGGATGGGACCCCGCGAGTTAAACTCGCTTCCACGATTTAGTGAATTTAACAAACTCGGATGTACCCTTCGTTACCAGATGCGTTTGATTGGGTAGATGGAGCGTGAATCCCCAGAGGGTTATGGCCATATGTAGAACACATATGGGTTTCAGAAAAAAGGAAAAAACTCAATCAGGAAGTAAAATCGAGCAAACAGTACTAGAAACTAGTCGAAACAAGAAGGTAGATTTATGGCTCGGTATTTAAAGAATTCAGCGTGAGAAAATAGCATCTTTCGCCAGACGACGGGTACTATCGCCAGGCGACAGAGCCATCGCTCGGCGATGACTTTGATTTCTCAACGCTAATTCCTACATGCCTCGGCAACTTTATGTTCTCGAATTTTCAAGTTTTTTCGTAGCATTATTTCGATTTTAGTTGTGAAAGATATTTCCCTAATTTCCTACGTGTAAAAATCCTATGTTTTTGACACATTTCGGATGGTCTTTCCAATGCGGACCTTTTTATGCATATGCCACAATGTTAATCAAAATTACGCACATGAAATACTTAGAACTTTTCGAGTCTCATCCACTCATTATAAATCATTTCCAAAATAAATTTTAGGAATTAAAATAGAAATCATCCCCAGCGGAGTCGCCAAAAAACTGTAGGGAATATTTCAAGCATCCCACACTTGAGCCCTACTATGATAATACACTTAAGCATGGTGGCGTCAAAAGGGAAGGAAGCTGGAGTAAAAGAGTCGCCAACAAGTTTTAGGAACTTGCAAACTGTTCACAAGGTGAAGGTTACACCCCTTAACGATCCAGGAGATCGTTAACTCCAATAAGTCTGGAACCATGACTGAAAGTTCGGGGATGAAGGTTCAAATCCAACCTAAAAGAGATTGAACCTGCCCTAAATAGGCCTCTTACTTTACTCTTCTCGTATTCATGTGCGCTTTCTGACTAACATACAATCAATAGGTTAATCCTAAACCTGTTTAATCTATGTTGGTTGAATTTAATGCACAAGCAAAACTATTATTGACAATCACTTGAATTATAATCATATTAAAGTAAACAAGATTATTAATTATCTTATTAAGCGTGATTACAAGTACAAATTCCTTTTAAACCTGCAGGAGAGGGCGTGATCAAGCAACAACAACAATAAATATCAAGCAACATAAAATAATCATCGTCATCATAATCTCAATCTCAATAAAGCTTAATAATATTAGCAAGATCCTAGGCATGATACTAACAAGATTAATAACAAACCCTAGCATGTCACTAAACATTAAAGATCAAATCTTTATCCCTATCATGACACTAACATGATATTAGAAAGAAATAGGAAGCATCATAAACATACATAATATCATAAATATTAGTTAACCCTAAACATGATACTAAGAAGCAATAAAACATCCTAACATGATACTAGGAATCAACAAAATAATCTAATCATGACTTCTATATCAAAAGATCAATAAAACAATTAAAGTACTTACTTCGATGCCTCATACCTCTTTCTAATAACAAAATACACGCGTTAGTAACTTCAAGGAAAATTTAAATCAAACAATTAAATTAAATAATTGAAATAGAGATTTGGGACCAAACCCTCAGAAATATTTAACCTTTCACGTCTAGGGAGAAGGCAACTTCGAACTTGGCTAGGTGTGTCTAGAACTTATGTATGTGGAATTTTGAAAAAAGGGATGAAAAAGAATAGAGAGAGAGAATAGAGAGAGATGATGATGGTTATGAATGATTGTTGATTATTGATTATTGATGATGATTGATCATTGTTGATGGAAAACGGAGGAGATACGACCCCTATTTATATAAATAATAGCTCGGAATCAAATCAAGTCATATTTGGAATAAAATACCTCTTATCGCCAACGACAGGACCAGCGCCAAGCGACAAACATCAACGCCAGGCGACAAGCTTAGCGCCAGGCGACAGATGTCAGCGCCAGGCAACAGACTTTGTCGTTTGGCGCTAATTAAAAGATAAAACACGCTTTTGTACGGAATACTCTTCTTAATATGATTAAGCAGCAAATTCGTGTTTAGCAGATTAAAATCATATTTGTGCCAAATCACATATTTTATTCAAAATAAAACTTTTTAAAATGTAATTATCACTCCTAATCTCATTAGAATTAAAAAGAACCTTCTATATATTCTAGAAAATTAAAATCAATCCTAATAACTTTAGGAATAATAAATAATAGGCCCTCCTCTAGATCATTGGGCCGCATATAAAATTCATTTCGGCCCAATTTAATTTAAGCCATAACTTCCTCATTATTCATCGGAATTGAGCTTATAATATATCGTTGGAAAGCTATTTTCAAGCCCCACCCTACTACACTATTATTGGACCCTTATCATGGCCCAAACAAAATTGGAAGGGCTATTTTCATAAATAGAGTAAGAAAAGAAATGTTTTCAAAAACTGAAAAAAAAATATTTTAAAAAAAACATCCACATCACTAGACTTTTAACACTTTTACTTCGTTCGACAATCAAATGACGTGAAAGATATTCATAAATGGGTTTGGTTTTGGGGAGACACATTTGGGTGTCTACAATAGGCAAAGTAGCTTATAGGTTAGCCTTACCTATGGAGCTAAGCAAAGTGCATGACGTATTTCATGTGTCTCAATTAAGAAAGTATATACCTGATAAATCCCATGTGCTACAACCTGAAACCATTGAGTTAGACCAAAGTTTAACCTATGAAGAGAGACCTGTCAAAATTTTTGACAGTAAAGTGCGTAGTACACGCAATAAGAATGTTAAAATTGTAAAAGTACTATGGTCTAACCAAGAATATGAGGAAGCCACTTGGGAGGCAGAAGAGGAAATGAAAAAGAAATACCTAGAGTTGTTTCAGATATATTGAGTTACGGGGACGTAACTCGTTTTCTTTTAGTGGGGTAGAATGCGGTAGAATTTCGCGCTTTTTCCCGATATTTTCAGTTATTTTTGTGCTTTTTGCACAATTTTAACGAGTATTTTGAGTTATTGTGTTCTTAATGAGACACAAAAAGTACATCAATATTTTACTAAGTGAGGAAAAACTTTGAATTTCGTTTCCCAAGTTTTGGGACGAAACTTCTTTTAAGGAGGATAGACTATAATACCTCGTATTTTTATAAGTATTTTAATTAAAATAAGTATTTTGAGAAGTATTTAATTCAATTGAAATATTTTATTTAAAGTATTTTAATTATTCATTTTAATAAGTTTAGAAATATTTTATAAAAGGAAAGTTTATTTAATTAATTATTTTATTTAAGTTGGGGTTTAAATTAAGAAAGTTTTATTTTAGTAAAGTTTTATTAGGGAAGGGATTAGGAAAGATTAAAAAAAAAAGAAAGTTTAGGGAGAAGGGTTTCTAGAGAAGGGGTATAAATATTCAACACTTAAGGCAAATCAAACTTTGCCCACAGTGGAGAAAACCCAAGGTAAACTTCTCTCCCTTTCACTTTATTTTTCTTTTTCTTTTCCTTTTTTTTGCCTTCCCCTATTCCCCCTCACCGCCGGCCACCACCACCACCGGTGGGCCGCCGGCTGCCAGCAGCGCCGGCTGCCAGCAGCGCCAGCTGCCGGCCACCGGTGCTGGCAGCAGCCGTGGTGGCTGTTGGCTGCCACCACTTTTCGAACAAAAAAAAAATAATAAAAAAAATAATTAAATCTTTTTTAAAAAAACTAGTTTAATCGTAGATCTAATTATTAATTATGAGTTTTATGATTTGATTTTTGATGTTTGATTATGAGTATCATGTAAAATAATTTTCAGATTTTATTTTAATTAAAAAGCCCCAATCTTTGAAACCCTAGGTTATTGAATTAATAATTATTGAAGGATTATGATATAGAATGGTTTAAATCTTTGATTAAAGTGTTTTAAGGCCTAATTAAAACAAGTTTTCATTAAAATATAATGCTGGAATTTTTGGTAGTGCAATAAAAATCAAGTTTCTTAAAGGAATTTTAATTACCCATTTAATATAATTCAATCACCAACAACCAAATCATAATTTAATCCCAATTAATGGGTAATTAAAATTCCTTTAAGAAACTTGATTTTAAATATAATTAAAATAAGGTGAAATTATATTTAAAATCTTCTCTACACAAATTTCCAACAATATATGCTAGATTTGGAATGGAAATTATGATTTGGTTGTTGTTGGTGATTGAATTATAAAGCATGACTTAATTTGTGATAGATTAATGGATGAAAAATTATAGTTTGGAATATTGTTTATGAACCACACTTTTATTTATGGCATGTTAGAGAGCATGTTTAATTAAACTAAATGTTTAATTTGGTTTGGAATAATAAAAGAGAATTTTATTATGGTTCATATAATTTTTATTGATGCTTTAAGCATGGGAAAGGAGCTATGTAAATGTCTAAGTACACCAGAAATAAATTATATGTGGGTGCCTTAGTGCATTTAAGGTGTTTTTAACACCGAGGGATAGGATTTGTAGCGCTTTATGCGTTTAAGGCGTCATTGGCACCGAGGTAGAATTAAAAAGGGTTCAACATTAAATATTATGTGGTCACTAATTATTCAAGAATTAAATTGGTATATTTGATTGTTTGAATAGTAATTGTTGATTGAATGATTATGGTTTGAGAGTCATCACCAAGTTTAATAATCTGTAAATAACGTAAAGTGAAAGAGATTACGCACCAAAACTCTTGGAATGTATATACCTTGAGTATGAACATATGGGGCCAGTTATGTGACTTTAGATTTGATCATAACTTCTACTGGAGTAGAGGACGCTGTACATTCCTTTTATTATTATTATGCGCATGAATTCCGCCACTTACGAGTGGTTATTGATGCTGGCACAGTTAGCTCCCGTGTCAGTAACCTCAATTTATTTGGAGGAGGTTAGTGGGGAAACCCATTGATACGTAATCAACGCTAAATAAATTATGTAGTTGTCTAGTGAGAAGTTTTGTTGAATGTTGTATGCTTGAAAAACAGGTGCAACAAGGTAAGTTGTGTGTTGATAGGTAGTTGCATGTTAGTGTGTTAATTACGCTTCTGTACTCAGCTTTGCTGATTGTGTGTTTTGTGTGTTTGTTGGCCTTGTCTTTATCTTGGCCCTATGATGACCCATTTTTAATGGAGAGTAGTGGAAACAAGTAGAGAGAAGCTTTTCAAGTGATGAAGCATATTCATGAATGTGCATGAGTGAAAAGCGAATCATGCTAGTTTCTATAAGTATATGATGTGGTTAAAGCTTAAATTATTTATGATATTATTATTATGCATGACTAACGCAAAAGTTTTAAAGTTGGTTCCAAGTTGTAGGTCGATTTTATTTTACTTCGTTTGACTTTGGTTTGACTTTACTTTTGTTGATTGGCTTTTCAAGTTGACTTGTTTTGAATGGTTTTGAACTTAGTCTTCCGTTGTGTGTCTTTGATAACTGCCTTAACCGTTTTCACGGTGGCGGTAATGTCTTAGATATTCCTATTTAAAGTTTTAAACAGGGCAAAATAGGTATTTTAAAAGAAAGGAATTTCTAGGGTGTTACAACGATACTTCTCGAACTCTTTTAGATGTTCATGAGGGCTCTCATACTTCCCACCCGAAAACTGTTTCCGCTCTATCAAGGCAATCAAATTAGGCTTGATTTCGAAATTATTGGCTTGAGTAGTGGGAGCTTGGATTCCCCTTTGCGCTCTAAAGGCTTCGGGAGCCCAAAGACGACTCAAAGGCGTATTCTCTCCCATTTTTGGGGTTTGCAAACTCTCGAAGTCAAAGGTTGAAAAAGGATTGATTTCCAAACTTGGTGAAGAAATAGGACTACCTACGTCTTCACTTGAGGGTAAGGAAGGCGGAGTATCTTCTTCTTCTCTCACTCCCTCTCTTGTAGGGGTATGGGAGTTTCTACTACTTGCTCTTGCTTCTCTTCTTAGCAATGACAAAGACCTCTCAAGCTCGGGATCGATGGGGACCAAAGATCTTGAACGAGTTCGACCTCTGATCATACAACCAAACTAAGAAGAAAGTGAGCACTGACAAGCAACAAAAGTAACCAAAACTAGCAAATAAAAAAGTGAGATAGTCTCAATAAAGCAATGAAATAACAATGGAAACCGTCTCCCCGGGAACGGCGTCAATTTGACAAAGGAATAAACACGTCGTTAAGTGCCTAACCCTAAATCAAATAAGATTTGTATAACCTAAACGAACCTAATACAAGAATAAGGTAAGCGAAGGGTCGAACCGCAGGGAGAAGTTAAACACTGTGATCACTACTAATCAATTAAGCTATCTCGGGACAAAGGATGGGATTATCGAGGAGATTAAACTAACAGTGAAGTGAATTAAAGACAATATAGAGAAAACACCAAGGGGAATGGGTAGATGTAGGTTTCAGTTGAACGTGAAATAACATAGAAGAAATCGATAATGAACTAAACATGCATGAATATCGATATAAAGAGTCCAATCAAGCTACCTTCCGGAGCTAATTGGCTTCTCCTAACATAGCCTCTATGCTTCCACATTAGAACCATATATTGGGAGGTGCAATCAAGTTACAATCGATACAAATGAACTTAGCTAAGTCAACTTCGTTTCATGTACCAAAGATTCACCTTTAATCAACTAACAACGTGCACTTTGCAAGAAGATCAAAGAACAATCAAGCATGTAAAGAATTTAATCACAATCAACTTGAATCCCAACACTATAAACATGAATAAATTCCAACTACATCATCCCCACACCCTTGGCTAAGTAACTACTCGCTATCCATGGCAATCATCAAGTTAATAATGGTATTAACAAGCAAAAGCATGATTCATGAGTAATTAACAAAACAAAAGCAATTTAAAACAAAATCAAATAGCAAAGTAAAGAGAAAAGAGTAAGGAAATACTCATTCATTGAAGTTGAAGTTCTACAAAGAGGTTGATTTAGCTTCTTCTTCAAATCCAAGCTCAACAATGGAGTAATCCACGCTTTCTCTCTCTAAAGTGCAAAAACTAATGGTGTTTATCTCTCTAGATTAAGCGAAAAATCAGAAAGTTAAACTAAGCTAATCTAATTACATCCAAAGGAGAGTACGGATTATATATATAGGTGCTTCTAAAAAGGAAGAAATTGAAGCAACAAGACGAAGTAAAAGCTCAAACCCAGCGGAGTGCGCCCGCACGCAAATAATGCGCGTCGCGCGGTATTAATTGCGCGCCCGCGCAGTGGCCGCACAAAACGCTCTGCTTAGCCCCTTGAATTCTTCCTTTCGCGTGCCTTCTCATAAGGTTGCGCGCCCACGCATTAACCATGCGCGCTCTCTCCAGCTGGCGCGCAGCATTAACTCCTTGGCCCAAGGCTTCCTTCTTTCAACACCACGGTTCCTACAAAATACAAATAAGAAAACCAAACTAGAAAATACCGGAAAGAAGATGGACAAAAGAAAGGAGAACTAAAGGTAAGAAAAAGGGGTACAAAACAAGCTACAAGTATGGGGAAAACTCATTAGAATGAACTCTTAATCGTGGAACAAATGCCCACTCATCAGCGGGACAAGTTCCGCGGGATAAATGACGGCTTCCTCAGCCCCATGATCAACTATAGTGCCGAGGTGGTTCTGTTTTACCTTACTTGGCCGCTTCTGCTTCTATACTTTGAATATTTTTCACATGTCGTGTTTGCTAATCTTTCTTCGCCGGAATGCAGCTCTTCCTTTGACCCAGCGCCTTCCAATAGTGGAATTATAAAGAGAATGAAAAGATTAAGAAGGCATGGGCCCAAATCAGGAGGGCGGAAGACGAGAACACGGGCAACGTCGCCCTTCGACGGATCCATTCCAAGACGACCCTAAAGGCCTTGGCCGACAAGGCAGCTCGGTTGACTAAGGACCTTGTCAAAATGGGCCATGCCCTTGAAAGGAAGGAGCTGGACAGTCAGGCACTCCAAGCAGAGTGGGACGAGGTGGTCACAAACGCCTCTCAGTGGAAGGAGAGCTTTTAGCCCTCCGAAAAACTGAAGGAGGAAGTGTCCTCATCCCAATAGTCCCTCATGTCCGCCCAGGATGAAGTGGCTTCCCTGAAGCTCAAGGTGGTGGAGCTGAAAAAGGTCGTTGCGAACTTGTCAGAAAAGTTGAAGGCCCCTCGGCCACCTTACCCAATGGAGATCGTTCAGATCGAGCATAAGGCCGAGAAAACACTTAAAAGTCATTTATTCGAAGCCCTCAAGTTAATGTGCAACGAAGGGACGGCTGCCTATCACCAAGAGCGCTTCATCAAGTGCCCTGAGTACGTCTGTCTCAAAGAGGAGGCTAAGAAGGCCAGATAGCCTCTCCCCGAAATCAAAGTTACTTCGTCCGAGTCTGAGGACGAAGAAGACGATGATTTTGAGGAGAATATGGTCGACCAGAATGGTGAAGAGGAGTCGGCCAAGGGGAAGCCTGCCGATGCTGTGGCCGTCTAGAGAGACAGTACCCTAGAGGAGCCCGCAAAGGATGATTGATGAGTGTCATTTAAGGCACTCATATGGTAGCATTTTAGGACGTTTTCCTTCTATTTTATATCTTTTCTCTTTAAATAATGCTTTAGTTTCACTCATTTATGCTTTACTTTCTTCGTTTCTTTTATTTTGTGCTTTCTTGTAAAAATAAGGGTATTTTCGTCTTTTCCTTTTGTAGACACTAAATTTTGATCCTACTTTTGTAATTATTACTATTATTATCTTTATTGTTTTTGTAATTAATTATTATTATTTTTCTAAATATTTTTATAAACTTAATGATGTTTTTTTTTATTATTTAAAACAAAGAAAACGAGCAATAATAATGATTTTTATTCATAATTTCCAAAATACATGTTACAATTTGTACTTTTAAGCTACTAAATTACAAAATATTGAAGTACAACTAACAACACATGCATTTTTACCCTGCTCCATCAAAGAAATTTCCGGGCTTTACTTGTGAATTAGCAAGTAAATTAATGCAGCCATTAGGAGGACCACTAGCCCCACAATGTACATGAAGTACACCTGTAACATCCTCATGTCTTCCTCAAAATTAAAGACATGCTGATCTTCTTAGTTATCTTGAAACATGGTGGCCGAAATTAATGGTAGTTTTTGTTTGGTTTTTTCGGGTAAGGAGGGAGATGGAAGAAGATAAGAATTAAGTGGTGAGTGGAGATTTTGGATAAGGGTAATTTTCTTTTTATAGTAAAAAGTAGGCAATTTATACTGTATTTTTGTACATGTATATGTATAATAATCGTATAAGTATAAAGTACAATATTTTTTGTCTCGCCAGAGGAATATGTCATTTTCTTTATAAACAAGCATTGTTTACTCCTTTAAAGTATAATAAGTATATTTGTATGTTCACTTAGATTGTTAGAGGATTTTTTATTTATTTATTTTTTTTTTATTATTTTATCTAGTGATTTTTGCGATTTGTGCAATACCCTATTATATAACCAGTTTACCTATAAAGTCCGCTACTCTAAAAGCTCATGCCCAACCAATGTAGGGAAATGACAAACATTCCCACACTTAAATAGGTACTACATGTTGTAGTTCTAAAGGGACCTCCTTTTATATACGCTTGTTAAAATGTCAATGTCTTTTTATTCCACGGTTAATACTTGTTCCGATAAATACAAGTTCGGACCAAACCCATCGATATTTATCTAGGTGTTGTACGGACAGGGGTAAAAGAGGGATACGTATGTATAATTTTGTATGTTTGTTACGCGTAGCTTTAGATGAATAGTATATTTTCAGCGTTATTTTAGGATTGAGCTTTTTCATTCTTTCTCTTCGCTTATTAAATGCTTGGCTTTCTGACATATTGTTTTGGCCATTTCGTTTTGTTGTTTTGTATTACTTTTTTTTTTAATTTTTTTTTCGTCTTCTTTTTTGTCTTTTATCTTTTTTTTTTCTTTTTTTTTTGTTTTTTTTAATGATTTTTTTATTCAGTCTAGTTTGTGTATTCTTTCATTAATTTTGATAAACAATCGTCAATAGTGAATTAACGTTACCGTTTTTTTATCCTCCGCGGTTAATATTGTATCCAATGAATTATAATATGGATTAATTGTATTAATATTTATCTGATGTTAATTGGGACAGCTAGATTTCATACGCATCACATATTGCATATCACTATTCAAAACACTATTTGACATTATTCAAATAGTATTTTCCGTTACGTTGCCGACGTGAATTTGGTCTTCTGTTTTAGTCGTTTGCTTGTTGTTTTGATTTAGTTTTGTACCCTTTTTTTTCTCCCTTATGACTATGATAAATATAAATTTGTGTTTTAGTAGAGTGAGGTAAGATAAGAGTTTACCCTTTTTTTTTAAGGTCATTCGGTTAAGGGAATATATTTTACTCCAAACTACCTTAAATTTATGTCGTATGACTTAATATTGTGTGATTTTAAATGGTGTATTTTCACTTTGATCATGTCAATCTTATGATTTTATATGATTTACCTTACTTTATACTTTTAGTAAGAGTTATTATTTGTAATACTCGTATTTATAAGGTTTTGTCGTATGGTTAGATGTTCTTGGGTAAATTTATATGTACTGTCTAATAAGGGCAGGGGTTATTTAATTTTTTTTTTCACTTTTTATATAAACTCTGAAATATTATGTCCAACCCTACTAGTATTGTAACCTAATGTCTTTGTGTAACTTTCAGACCTGACATCTCAGAGCTGATATTTATTTTATAAGTGTTGTTTTAGTACCTTGCTAAGTATAATAGTCGCTAAATAAATTTAGGCATTTTGTTATCGTATACCATGTGAGAATAATTTTTAGTTGTGACATAACTTGGTCATATATTTTCTTTTTTGTAATACCATGGCATTTTAGAACCTTCTTATTATATGAATGTTAGAGTTGATTTTATTACGATTTTCTTTATTTTATCAGTTTAAGTGTTGCAAAACATATTAAGTAGTTTGTTACATATAAAATGAGAGAATTTAATATCAAGATTCTCATTATTACCAAAATCTTGATATTTACCAAAATAATTCTTGAATTATATTTTATTTACTTTTTTTTTATTTACAAATTAACCCCTTTATTTTCCTATAAATACCCCCCTAATTTTCTCATTTTAGGACACCAAAAATTTCCTACAAATTCTCTCTAAAAAATTTTCCTCTAATATTTTTGTTTAGTTAAAATCTCTCTAATTCAGATTTATTTTTAAGTTATTAGCATATAAAAGCATCATATAATTAAGTTGTTATTTTTATTTTTATTTATGTATTGTTATTATCTTCAATCCTTATAAAAAAAAATTTCAAGTTCAAGTATTGTTGTTATTTTCATCTTTGTTAAAAATTTAGTTAATTATTTAAGTATTCCTATTCTATATTAAAACAAAAAAAAAAAAAAAGTTTATTTCTTAAGATTTAGTTTTATTTTTCAAGTTTATTTTCTATAATCAAAAATCAAAAAAAAAAGTTCATTAGCTTTATTTTGCACTAATTTCTTTTAATATCTCAAAATTCCAAAAAATATCACTTAGTCTCTTTCATTGCATTTTAATTCAGGAGTTATCACCTTTTCATCCTTGATAAACAAAAGAGGTTATCCAAAATTGCTACATCTAGTTCAAGGTATTATCTTTATTCCTTTCTTAATTTCCTTAATTGTTATTATTATGCTAACTAATGTGTTTGTTTCCATGTGATGATACCAATAGGGGTAATGACGATGGGGGTTAATTGCATTTTGCATTGCATCTCTTTCTAATGCATTTTAAACATGCAAGGTTAATACATTCATGTGTTTGTCTAAGATATATTTTTTTAAAATAATTTCCTTCTTAAAGTGAGGTTAAAGACCTAAGGAATTAAGAGTTTATGTAAAGGATGTTCAAGAGAGAAGAGTTACTTACTATGTTCCAAAGATGGCCTATAAAATAACCCTTAAGTCCAAAAGAAATTCTATTTCTTCAGCTCAAGTGATAGATTTTCAAGATCTTTCCAACCGTATCTCACAATAATTTTTTTTATTTTTTATATGATTTTTATACTTTAAGCTATCAAAGATATGAAATATGCACGTTTTTCTCTTATTTTTTTTTAAAAAAAAAAATTGTATTAATTTATTTTCAAGAAACTATTGGTGTCATGGAACCTATATTTCACTATATCATGTATTTATATTTGTAGAACTTTAATTATTAAGAGTTTTAAGTAACTTTAATTTTATCTAGAGATTACTTTAGAAATAAGAGTTTTTCACAATCATTAATTCTAAAAAATGTTTTAAAATCATTAATCTTATTTTAAAGATGACTTTAGAAATAAGAGTTATTAACCAACTTTAATTCAAAATGTTGTTGTTTTTAAAAAAAATCTTCAATATTATTTAAAAAATTACTTTTGAAATAAGTGATGTCTTAAGGACTTTAATTCTATTTTAAGACGACTTCAGAAATAAGAGTTTTAACAAACTTTAAAATCTTTTATAATTTTGTGAACCTTCTTATTTCAAACCCTTTCGGGATACAAGAATGAATGTAACTTTGCTTGTTTATTTTAATAATTAATGATAGTTAATATAAGGTTATGGCCTCATTTCAAAACATGAGGTTTAAGATTAATTATTTAGTTGTATAAGGTTGTAACAATTATCCATATCCATAAAAATAAGCTTATATCCCATTATGATTACACGATGGATTAATTGACAATCGGATATGATTAAATAGTTTATTGTTCCCTTTTATTTGGAAGTAAGGCCTTGACAGGTGTCGTGTTTTATTTGGTCAGTTCCATTAAGTCTAAACACATAACCCTTAAAACCTTACAAAAATTACCCTTGAGTGAGATTATACAGTGAACCCTTCCAGCTTCACTCAAAAAATACCTTGACCCGCCAAAAAGTCGCCAATTGGGACGCATTTGTTGAATTGTCTTGTTTAAAAGACATTTTTTGTGATCACTAATCGGGGTGATTTTCCTCAACCAAGGTGGTTCATTTTACTTTTATGAGTGAATTCGTCAAAGATCACAAAAATCCCACTTACAAAAAATGACATTTATATCAACTACCCAAATTTAAAACCCAATGAAATTGGTTACTGAAAACATGGCATCAGTCTGAACTACGAAGGTTTTGATCCGTGAGTGAATTCAAAATCTCACTATGATCGTTACTTAGTGCAACTTTGGTGCACAAACCTACCTTGTATTAATTATTATATTTTTTTTTTTTGTGATTAACATGTCTTAAAACATGATTTTTAGCAACGCAATAGTCAGAGCCCATTCCTTAGAACGGAAGGGAAGACGAGTTCCAAACGTTCGATTCTCTTAACCAAAACCCCGAACCCTGTACCTTATTTATCTTTATGGAGTTAACAGTTGATTTCTTTTAGTTTTATTTCTTAAAATTGACTGTTTTAAAATCCGTCCTTATTCGGATAAAAATAAGGTGGCGACTCTAAGTTTTGTTTATAAGTCTTATCAGACACTTAAGTGGAACCTTTATAAACTAATCTTTGTCCACTAAAAACCAGGTACCACAGTCTGGCGACTCCACTGGGGACTTTCTTTTTATATAAAATGTGTAGTGGTTTAAACCTGAATTTGTGTTGTTAATTCGTTTAAGTGTACTTATGGGGTCATTCATCATTCATCAATTGTCATGAGCATAAGCATTTTTTTTCCTTTTTAGGCTGACACCTCTACCTATTGGTAAGGTCGGATTTAGACAACAAAATAGATGAATTAAGAGAGTAAACCTACATTTGTGCGCTATTGCAATCGGCCCTGTTAGGAACGTCCACCCTCGGTGTTCACAGTTGGAAATGATACGAGGCCACTTGGTTAATAATTTCCTCAAAACAGATTGACCTTTAGATTAAGAAATATGTGCATCAATACATACATGGATTCTCTACGATCATTTGTGTTAATGATTCATTCGTGTTGTCATGAAAGTCTTCTTTTTTTAAAAAAAAAAAATAATTTTTTTTTAAATATAAAACAATTTTTTTAGAAAGCTTACTTATGGACCCAATAATAAACTAAGAGTTATCCTTTGACCTTCCCTCATATGGTCTCAAGAGAGTTTAACTTTCTAAGACTAACGAACACAACATGTGGTGCATTTTAAGCAATGCCAAAATCTCCCTTTAAAACCTTTTCAACTTAAAGAATTGTTAAATCGCTATCGATGAGTTAATATGTGAATTAATTTTCTTTTCAAAGGAAAGTCCTACACCCCTCAACAACTTGAAGGTTTGCTTAACCATGTTCTTGAAAATTGCAGTTCACTTGTTGTTTTGAGACCGAGATATGGATACAGGAGCACAAATGTGTAGTGGAGGAAGCCGTTGGGGTTCTATCCGCCAGATTTACTGTAGGAGGCGTGAATCACTAAGTCCTATTTATCATCGGTTGAAGTTACAGGGTTTCCTCAAGTCAAAACACAATAACTACACTATGTCGTCTCTTGGGGCTGATATGGAAAAGTATTATAACTACTGTCATGACTACCAGCACAATACAAATGTTTGTAGTGATCTAAAACATGCAGTCCAACAACTGATTGATGATGGGAAAATTCCAATTCCAAGATCGTGGACTCCACCTACTCTAAGATTTACCGATGCAGATTTGCCGAATGACTACAGTAATGACCGGCCCTTGTCCATTACCTTGGTATCAGATTGTTACAAGGTCTTAGGAATTTTAGTAAACAGAGAGTCCACATTCAACATCTGTAGCAAAACCATTCTCAAGAAATTAGGGTGTGAAGACGCTCCTTTAAGACCCTCAAAAAAGGTGGTTAGAACAAGCGATCGCACTCTTAAGCGTGCAATTGGGGAAATCACCCTACCATTAGGATATCATGATTGGGTTTGTAATGTTGAGTTCTAAGTAATCAATGACCCGGAAAGCCTCACCTTTACCTTGGGAAAATCATGGTTACAACACAAAGGGGCAATTGCCTTTGCACTTCATCAGAAAGTCAGATTTTCAACCCCGGACGGTGTGATAACCATTCATGGGGATGCAGTCTTACCGAACATGGCAACCACAGTGTCAATATGGTGAGTTTTGGGGAAGGTTCCACTTCAAGAGCAAATAAGGAGAGTTATGAAATATCATTATGGGACTTACTATCAAATTCCTCAATGAATCGTGAGGCTTTTATTGATTATCTCAAAAGAACAATCATAAATGCCTCAACCCCTTTTAGAGATTTGAGGGAAATCTTCAAACTTGATCCTCACCAGGTCAAAGATGCTTTGATTAGAAAGGGTTTTATAAATGACTTACTGGATCATGCAATGATATGTCATAATATCAAGTATCATCACGTTCACATTGATGAAGAGTCTTCCATTAATATGTGCCCGTACCATACATTTGTTGATTTGGAGTTCGAGGAGGAAGAAATTAGACCTATAACAATAGATGATTTTTGTAACCACGATGTATATGAAAATGTATGTGGTAAAATAGATGCAATTGTTAAATAAAAAGGTTTAAGTTTCACCACAAGTTTCATAATTTGTGATATACCAGTTCCCTATGATATCAAACTTGGTCAGCCTTGGATTTACCAATTTCATCCCCTCATGTTAGTTCAATCCCAAAAGACGCCGGCATAGCTTCGTGAATATTTAACTTTCCATGATGGCTCTAAGATTTTAACCTTACAACCTGAATCCCCAAATGATAAAAGCCCGCATCCAAAGGTTTCCACTATAGAACGATCCAAGGCCTCTTGCCAAGAAGACACTGTCCCCCATTCTCGTCAAACTAGCCCCGAATTACTATATGATGTGCCTATCCATGAATCAATGTATTCTCAAAATGTATGTAAAACCTTAGACGCTTTTCACTCTTCCTCACAAAAAGGGAAAAGCATCGAACATCACGATGTCGATCTAGGGCTCACCTTTACAGATAGCGATTTACCCCCTAATCACTATCATAATGAACCACTGCATATCACTCTTCAACACGGTTCAAGTTATATTAATCACATATTGGTTGACACCGGATCTGATGTTAATCTCTGTTCCCGAGAATACTTGTACGAACTAGGGTACAATGATTTACATATCACTTACCGCTCCATTCTTCTCAGAGGTTTTGACCAATTGCCAAGGGAAGTGACAGGGTCTATAGTCTTACCTTTGGTACATGAGAATGTTCTGTTAAGTATAGAGTTTATGGTAGTAGATTTTCGACTCTCATGCAACTTGTTACTAGGGAGACCTTGGCTGCACGGGTGTAAAGCAATCTCATCTAGCTTACATCAAAAGTTGAGAATGAGAGCATCATGGGGCATCATCACTATATGTGGTGACTATAGCAGGGGAGCCTATGAAGGTGAAAGCTCATCGCAGTATGGCGGTTGGATAAACAACATAAGAATAGCAAGTCATTACATAGAAAATGATGAAGCAGTTGAAATAAGGCGTCCACCCTTTGCAAAAAGAACAATATATTTTCCTATTCTGAAGAATGAATGGGACAAGCTAAATTGGATGCCCACTAAGGCAAAGGCCGATGATATCCGAAGGAGGTTTAATTGTCTTTACGACAAAGATATAGCAGTTCCTTGTGAGGGGTTGAAAAATCTGCAAATAAAGTGGCATCTCTTCGAGAAATCATGGAACCCTACATCTTCCTCGACAACGGAATTGTGCATGGTAGTATGTAAAGCATGGGCATCATGGATCTTGGACAAAGAAGATAACCCTTTTTATGTTACCAAATGGGAAGCTGCTTGGGAGAAGCGACTTTTTACCGGGGAAATAGATGCATGGTAGTGACCTTAGTTACATTTTCATTAAATTTATCTTTGTAAAAGTTTTTTTTTTGAATTACGAGCGACATGATCCCTGAGAAAAAATGAAATTATAAAAAAAAAAATGAAAAAAAAATCTTGTAACAGGGTACGTAGGCAGCTCGCTTTGAGTGCAGTCGCAAAAATTAAAATTTGGTTTCCTTATTATGTCGAACTATGATAGGCCTGATTTCCCGAATCACATTACACTTAGCACATTTCCGCACTCAGGAATACGTAGGCAGCCTTCGGGTCCGGCCACTAACAGTTTGTTATTGTTGTAGGTTTCACTTATTTATTTATTTATTTATTTCTTTCCTTCATCATGAGGTGGAAAATAGACGGAAAAGAACATTAATTCATATTTTTATAGTGATACAACCATAACAGTGAATAAAAAAAATACATAATACAAAGGTCAAAAAGGCCCTAACTGAATCTCGGGAGACGGTGGAGCTTCAAACACCTTTGTTTGACCCCAAGTAAACCCTTGGCAATGATCAACCATAAGGAAGACTCCTTGAAGCATGTCTTGAGGGGAATGTGGAATACTAACTTCCCAACCACGAGAGCACATTAGGTGTAGTATGTCACACAACTTTTGCTCGGCATTTGTTGGGTAGACATCAAGCCTATTCAGAGATGAGATGAAGCGATTAACATCCATCACTACTTCTAATTGTTTCACCTCTAGAGAGAGAGCCTTTTGCAACCCATTTTGCATTAAGCAAAGCGAGAAAAAGGAAAAACTGGGCCCTCTGAGTCTTGAACCAAAACCAAACTTCCAAACATGCCCAGGCTCTCGCAATATATACCCACCTCTACATCCATCTGAGCCATCTGATAAAGCGACTAGAGACATAGTATGGGGATCTCCCTGTGACCAAGAAGTAGTTGACAATGCCATAGTTAATCTATCTATTATTATGAACAGACCCCTTTGACCTATTGACCATAAGGTCTCAAGGAGATGAGATACGTAACGCCTATGACACGGAGGTAGTTTCTTAAGAAAATTCTCCTTAAATTCTCGATAGTTTGAAGGACCACCCATCATCATTGTTAAATGATTATAAGTTGTGAAATCTAATATACCCAGCCAAGGATGATTGACAGAGCTTTGAGGCGAGCCTCTCCCTTGGCGTGAGGAAGTCCTAGAATAAATACTGCGAGGGGTATTATAAGCCGATATGGCTATTGATCCTTCAGACAATCGAGTGAGTGAAAAGAAACATGTGTCACTCCATAGGAATAGAGTTGATGGGAGAGAATTATGCCCTGCAAGAATACAAGACTTTGTTACTTTATGTTTTCAGAGATCTCCTTGCCTATTGACAAATTAGAGATGAGTAAAACCAAACAAGTAGGGAGATAGGTTTTGTTTAATATGGAGATATTATGTAATATTTGACTCGTACAGTACCCACGAGTATCCCAAAACAATAACTTGAGAGACGAGTACACAGGAAGATTAAAAGGGAAATGTGATGGTAGGTTTGAACTCTCTACGAGTTGACTAGCAAAAGGGAGGTTTTGTTGACTTATAGAAACGTAGGAACACAAACAGGGCTAACACCATTGTATCTGCCACAAATAAGAAGATTGACTCTAGAGAGCTATTTATCTCGAATACCTAGGGTGGGCCAGTCACTAGTGCAAGTTTCACTAGAGGAACGGAAGGTGGGATAGCTGTAGAATTTGGAACATAAGGGAGAGAGAGGTTCTCCCTAGAAAATTGAGATGGATGATCTTCTGGCTGTATTGAACTAAGAATCTTGTTGCGTTCTCTCTCTCGTAATTCTTGGAGGGAAGAGCGCAAAGTGTCAGAGAAGAAGTGAATTAAATCTCTAACACGTGAGGCATTGGGATCCATAACTCAAATTTGAGCAAAATCTCAAAAGAAAACACTTGAGATTTTAGGGAGAGAAGAAGTTTGGGTGAATAATCCTTATTCAAGTTTTAGTTTTTTAGAAGCCGAGAACCAATGGTGTGTTCAACACACAAGGAATCTTCGTAGTAAGGTCCAAGTTATTTTTGAAAAAAAAATTCTTTTTTTTTTTTTTAAAAAAAAAGGGGTGTTCATTTCTTTTAAAAATCTTTTATTTACTTTTTTTTTAGCTTGTTGAAGAAGTTTTTTTTATAATGTTCTGTTTTTTTACCCCAGGAAATCTACCTGGACCCGCACAGGATCTAGGCTTATCCGTCAAACCTCTTCTCACAATTTACAATCTGATTCAGTAGCCTTCTCATCGGGTTGTTCGACGCCAAGGGAAATTCATTCTCCGCCACCACGTGAAATGTCTAAGATTCCTGGTCATGAAAGTTCACTAAACCCTGATCCATCTAATGATTTTCGAAGAATGATGCGAGCTATCCTTGATCGTCAAGATACCATGGAACAAACAATACAGAGTTTATTAAGACAGAGTGCTAGTGCTCCTCCTCCTCAACATGATTCAAAGGTAGCTTCTCCATAAGCTCCTACCAAGATTGAAGAAGATATTCTCAGGCTCAAGGAAGTACTAAAGGGTTTGACTAAAGCGGAACCTTGGTTGGATATTCATGGTCTCACCTTATTTCGGAAAGCACGACTGCCATCTGGGTTTAAGATGCCGAATCTAACGAAATTCGTTGGTATAGGAAGTCCCACTAATTTCTTGAAGCTATACGTAGGGGTTATGAGTCCTTGGGGTGTTGATGAACCTTTAATGGCACAATTGTTTCAACAATATTTAGATGGGGCTGCCGCTCATTGGTTTCTTAATCTGGAAAATTCAAAGAAAACTTCGTGGGCTGATATTGTGCGAGAATTTTCTAGCTAATACAGATATAAAGAAGAGATCGATGTAACAAAGAGGGATTTGGAGACAACTGCCTAAAATCATAATGAAACGTTTTCTGCCTTGATCACTAGGTGGAGAAATAAGGCTGCAAAGATGGTAATTAGGCCAAACAAAGAAGAACAATTACAGATGATTGTGAAGACTCTTCTTCCCGTCTATCAAGGATGAATGGCTTTCCAGTATTTTCCGTCATTCAAGGCTCTCATATCAACCGGAACCTTGGTGGAGGATGCCATTAAAAAGGGAGATATCAAGGATGAAGGGAGCAGTAGTAACACTTCTTACAATCCTAAGTTTGGGGGCAGCAGGAAAACCAATAACAATGACTCAATAACTTCAAAACCAACAAACTTGATACATAATATTGGTGCCGCTCCAGCATTCCAACTCAGGCCACAGAGAAATTTTTCTCCTTTAAACATGACCTACGTTCAAGCTTTCTCCAAACTAAAAAAGGCCAACCTTGTTCAACCTTTGAACCCAAGGCCACCCCCAAGAAACCCTCTTCCCAGTTACAACCCAAACCAACACTGTGAATTCCATCAAGGGCCTGGGAATGACATTGAAAATTGCACAGCATTCAAGCACCGTATTCAAGATCTAGTAGATGGAGGAAGGCTTTCAGTTGGGGCATCCTCTGATAAATTTAAAAATACACAACCAAGCATCACTAATAATCCTCTTCCCAATCATAAGCCTCCTGTCTCTATAAACACCATCTCCACTTCTAGTAACCAGATTGATCTAACATTATTAATGGTTCGAAATGCCCCTCGAATGTATGAGTTGCCATTATCCGAGAATTATAAGTGTGTTGTGTATGATCACTCCACTCAGCAAAAGGTTAAGCTTGTGCCATGCAAGGGTTCCGGTGTAACCCTTAATAAGGATCCGTTCTTTGATGTCTGCGCCACTATGGGTTATAATGGGGCATTTTGCTTAATAGATGATGAAGAGGAGGTTTTCTCGTTGTTGTCAATTGTTAAGAAAAATGCTGGGGCACACCTTAATACCCCTAGTAATCTTCAATGTCCTATTTACCTTGACGATCTTAGTGATGATGAAGATCTACATGTGGATCATTTGACTCGCGCAGGTCGTCACTTTAAACCCTCATATCTTGAAGATGAGAACCTTGTGGAAGCCTTGAGAAGGAAAGAAAAAGACAAGGAATTAACAAAGGAGAATAAGGAAGAAGATGATGCAATTAGGCGCATGAAGGAGGTTAATGCAAATGTTTCTATATGGAAGTTATTGACTCATTCACAACCTCATCGGGTTGCTGTTTTGAGACATCTCAATGAAGTTTCAATTGATCCATCCATAACACCGAATCAGATGGTAGGACTTATTCATGGAGCCGACCGCACTTTAATGTTTACCGACAATGATCTTCCAGAAAGGGTCAACCATAATAACTCTTTGCATATAACTGTGAAATTCCATGGGTGGACAATACCTCGGGTACTTATTGACAATGGTTCTGCCATCAATGTATGCCCGTATCGAGATATGACAATGCTTAGTTATCAAAAAGGAGATTTGACACCTTCAAACCAGGTTGTTAGGGCTTATGACAATGCCAAAAGAGATGTTTTGGGGTTAATTGAGTTACTTTTGGAATATGGGCCAGTGGCTAGAAATGTTGAATTTGTGGTAATTGATATTGAAGCATGCTTTAACCTTTTGCTCGGAAGACCTTGGCTTCATGAGAACAGGGCGGTAGCCTCTACCTTACACCAAAAGGTGAAGTTGCTCACGGATCATGGTGTAGTAACACTTGTGGGTAATCTAGAAGTTATGAATGTTTCTAGTGTTGAAAATCGGTGCTCCACTTAGATGATGAAGAGGGCAGTCAATTACACGGATTCACTATTCATAATATTGGATCTGATTCAATTGGCTCATGGAAGGAAGAAGAAGAAATCGAGGAAGTTCCGGAAGAGGACTTAGAGGAAGATGAAGAAACTGAGGACGATCCGGAAGAAGAAGAAAATGAGGAAGATCCAGAAGAAGGGCTCCAAGAGGATGACAATAACTCTAAGGTTAATCCTCAAGAAGTTAGGGGTGGAACAAATTGGTCCAATGAAGACGAGGCAGAAGAAGAGCCTAAAACTCCAAAAGACAACGACCCATGTTTAGAGGAGAATCTTGGACAAGTAATTCTTTTAGACAGGGTCATGATGAGGGATCTTGGAAAAGGTCTAGGGTCAAGGATTTTGATTTGGATTTCGATGTCTTGTGTTATAGAAGGTTAGTATACCCGGAGGAGTTGATTCTTTTCCCTAACTACAGACATGTAGATCGTTATCTTAATCTCCCCTAGTTCGAGAAGTTCAATGGGTTGGGAGATCCCATCCTCCATTTATACAACTTTGTGAACACCTTATATCCTTTAAATGTTCCAAAAGAACATTTTCCTATGTTGTTCAATAGAAGTCTGGGTAGACCTGTGTTATCCTGGTATTATACCTCAGGGGCAACAAGTAAAGGTTCTTGGGGAGAAATAACTCAAGTATTCAGTGATTGAGCATTTGAATTTTGACAGACTGACACTGAAAAATTGAAGCTAGTGAATATGGAGCAAAGTGATCGGGAATCATTTTTACATCTCTTTTCAAGATGTTCTTACATTCGGGCTTAACTTTGTTTTCCCATTACTAATTGGGAGTTCATGTTGATATTACTAAGGAGGTTAAATGATTTTTATTATCGTCATATGGTCTCCATCAAATACGCCGACGTCTCGCACATGGAGAGACATGGTTACGAAATTGATGATTATCGACTACAGGAAAGAAGGCCTAAGGTGTACCCTCAAGGTGAAAGAGCTAACAGGAGGATATTCACTCGAATCGACGAACCATTGAGTGTGGTGTACGATCGTTTGAGCAAAAAAGATATTCTTTGGGAAAATAGCTATGTGTATTCATTACCACCACATGGAACCGATATGAGACAATATTGCAGTTATTGTCATCAATATAGGCATAGAACAGATACTTTTTATGACCTTAAGTTTGCAATCTGGGATCTCATTGATCGTGGGATCATCACTCCAGCCTATCCTAAGTCTAACGTACCAGAGGCAAACCCATCACAGCCACAGGCCTCTCAAGCTGATTTGTTCCTTCAACTGCTTGAAGAAGGTCTTATCAAGCCACTACCTCGTCGGGCAGGAACTGATCCTGTTGGGCCAAATCTCAACAAATATTGTCACTATCATCAGTTACATGGCCATGATACTAACGAATGTCACGCCCTCCGTTGGTGTATAAAGCGCACAAATAGAATTTCCTGCCCGAATCAGAAAGTGTCCATAAATGCCCTTTCCATATTGACACGCGAAGACGATCCTACTCTTTTGATTGCTCATCACTATTCGAAAAAGATATCTCAACAAGACTACGAGAAAGACTGTTGAAAATCCTGAAGCCTAAGGAATCTCTACATGGAGAAGGAGGAATTCGCAACAACATGGTGATCTCTATCTTCCCCTTCATCAAGAATGATGAATGAGAGGGGTAGTATGAACTTTGTAAACCAAGCATTTTTTTCTTTCTCTTTATATTTTCTTTTGGTACAAAGAACTACGTACAGCTTGATCCCCCAAAGCACTATTTCATGATCATACACAAAATTGTACTTGCACACACATTGTTATTGGGGTACGTAGGCAACTCTGATCGAGTGCAACTGTTTCAAAAAAAAAAATCTTTTTTTCTTCCATTATGAACTACGACAGGTTTGATTATCGAAAAAAAAGAGAAAATACAAAATCTATCTGGAGATATGTACGCAGCCTTATGGCACGACCCGAAATAATTAAAAGATTTTTGGAATAAACACCTTGCTAACTTATCTAACTTAACAGATTTCTTTGTTCTTGCATGCATTTTTACAATTATCATTTACTTTTTTTTTTAAAAGGAAGGAAATCCTAATCTCAAGTATGTCATGTTTAGGTATCCTTCGCCAACCTATGACTAACCAAACTCGAAAATCTACTCTACCCCCGGATTCCATTCAAGAAATCCAAGATCCAATACCACAAACACTTACCAGAGGACTTCAATTAATGTTGAAAATGGGTTATGTTCTAGGAACTGGTTTAGGACGGAATGGCGAAGGCATGAGGCACCAATCCCAATAATTGATAAGCAAAATCGTCATGGCTTGGGTTTCGATGAACAAATGAATTCTAATGTTATGAAAAGGAAGTTTCTCACTTTGAATGGGCAATTTGTGTTACAAAACGACACTGAGCTATTTTATGAGTTTCCTAAACCTTGGTGTGACTTGGATAAAGAGAGAATTCTCCCTGGGTTAGAAATTTTCTTTGTAGAAGCAAGGAATTGGTTACTTAAAACATGGCATCAGTCCGAACTACGAAGATTTTGATCTGTGAGTGAATTCAAAATCTCACTATGATCGGTACGTAGTGTAACTTTGGTGCTCAAACCTACCTTATATTAATTATTATATCATTTTTTTTTGTGATTAACATGTCTTAAAACTTGATTTTTAACAACGCAATAGTAAGAGCCCGTTCCTTTGAACGGAAGGGAAGACGAATTTCAGACGTTCAATTCTCTTAACCTAAACCCTGAACCCTGTGCCTTATTTATCTTTATGGAGTTAACAGTTGATTTCTTTTAATTTTATTTCTTAAAATTAACTGTTTTAAAATCCGTCCTTATTCGGAAAAATAAGGTGGCGACTCTAAGTTTTGTTTATTAGTCTTATCAGACACTTAAGTGGAACCTTTATAGACTCATCTTTGTCCACTAAAAACCGGGTACAACACCTTTTTACATGCTCTTGTTTCTTTCTTTGTAGGCTTCGTTCGGGTCTCGGGATCTACTTTGGAAGGTTCTCCAAGTCTTTTGGATGCTCGAGACAAGACCTCATATCATTCGGTTGGCTAGAGTTCAAGATATGAACCAAGCTCCTATTCTTAGCATTAGCGCTCTAGTGCATCACCATCATCGCATTCCTTGGTCATGAACGCGCAAAAATGAAGTTTTCAAGGCTGCCCTCCTCGCGAGCATCACATGAGAGCGTCGACTATAGGGATGCATGAGAGCGCTAGGATCGAAGCTTCACGGAAAGATGCCACGAGCTATCAACGAGAGGAGCCGCGCCACATGCTTGCAGCAGGGGTGTGCGCGCGAAGACCCCCCTGTGTGCGCGCGCATGCCGCTCTGTGCGCGCGCATGGGCCTGTTGCCCTTGCGCACCGTGGCTCTCCGTCCCTTTTGTTTTTCTTTGCTATATATACTTGAGACTTTTCTATTTTTGAAAACTTTAGACTAGCTTAGAATTTCTCTATTTTTTTAGCTTTGGTTGAGAGTTTCTCTCACTAGTTCTAGGGTTTGTTTAGGATTAGATTTAGAGAGAGAAAGTAAGGAATTTCATTGGGGATTTGAGAGATTGAAGATTCAAGGTGACAATTGTATTGAAGATCTCCATAATCAATCAATGAGGATTTCTAACTTTATCTCATTTTTGTTTAATTTCAAGTTTGTTTGATTTGATGGTAATGTTTGATTCTTGATTAGTGTAATTGTTCTCCATATTTTGTTGATTATTGACTTCTTTAGTTGCTTGTTGATTAGATGATGATTCTTGAGTAGTTGTTTGGCTAAGAATTGGGAGACACTTGTATGATTGATTGATTGTGATTAATTTGGGAATTTTGTTGATTGATTATTGAGATTAAAGTGATTAATGAATGTTTGCATGTGTGTAGTTTGATTAGGCCTTGAGAATTATGCTAGATTGCATTGCGATTGCTAATGACACGACCCATTAATTTAGGAATTGCAATTATCGATTGGTTTGGATTGTGATTCTCCTTGTTAGTCATTCATAGTGAACCCTAGCTTGACTTATAGGAGATAGCTCTTTAATTCCAATTGATAGCTCTTATCATTAGTCTTTACAGCCATTAATTGGCATGTTCTTCCCTAGTTGTTGCAATTGTCATGATTACTTGTTGATCCCCATTCCCTAGTGTTTCATTTGTTTGTTTACTTGTTTAGTAGTTGTTTAGTGTTATTTCTTTACCCTTGACTTCGACCTAGCTTAGGCATAGGTTGGAAATACTTGAACATATCCGTTCCTAGTGGTTCGACCCTTGACTTACCCCTATACTCGTATTTAGTTTTTTTTTAGTGATTATAAATTTGTTTGGCTCTAGGGAAGATTAGATAACGACCTACTTTTCCCTACGTCAAAATGGCGCCATTGCCGGGGAACGGTGTCTATGTTTGAGTGTTTTTGATTGCTTGAGTCTAGGTCTTTGTATATACCTTTCTTTCATTTGATTTTTGTTTGTTTTGTGTAAAAAAAAGGGCATGTTTTTCTTTTCCTCAATATGATAGTGAGTCTTTTAATGTCTACTTCCATTGACTTCTAGGGTTTTTAAACTATAATTGTTGTAGTCTTTAGGAGGCTTGTAAGATTTGTTATTTTTGTTTGAATGAGCAAACTAGGGATGAATTTGAAAGCATGCATAATGGTGAATTTAGAGCATTGTCAGTAGATGATTCTTGGGATTTTTATGTTTGGTTTGCTAGGGATGTCTATAATAGGGGTAATCATGATTCTAATGTTGATGTGCAATGTGTTGATTCTTCTAATATTAGCATGAATTCCCATGATTTGTCACACGATCCCATTAGTGAACCTAGAACAAATGATTTCAACTCTGTTTCCCCTATTGTTCATGATGATGAGGTACATGCTCAAGTTGATGCTAATGGTTGTTGGGGTTCGATGAGTCCGACCCACCGCGGAAGGAAACCCGAGCCAAGATCACACTCACAATAATTATAACCACAAAGCATAATTAACTTAAACAACAAGATTAAGAAAGAGATTAATATCTTTGGCGTGTGCTTCGCTCACTAATTGAACTCTTACTTCGAAAGCTCTTAGCCCCGCTCACACGAGGACCTCCAACGAAGTCCACCTGCAACCCGAGCACCGAAAATGGTCTAATTCTTAGGAGTTAGCTAAGCCCAACCTTAAAACCCGAGTAATTAATTTTGTTCAAAGGTTTTCACAATGGTGATGCCTTTTTCAACACTTACTCAAGCAATTTTCCCAATACCCCGAGTTGGGTATTTATAGGGAAATGCAAGAGTGAGAAAAGCTCACTCATCAATGTGGGAGATTTGATTTTTCCATTTTATTTTAAATTAAAAATAAAATTAATAATCAAGCTACTAATAAATCAACAAGTGGCATGCTTATAAGAGAGGTTAGGTGAGGACCATTTGAAGAAGGGGGGACTAAACTTGTTCCCCACTCCTCTTCCATAGCCACCCAACACAACACCCTAAACCCAATTGCTTTGTGCCACGTGGCATCCCCAAACTTGGGCATTAAGGCAGCCAAGGTGGGCTGCCTAGCTGCTGCCACCCCTTTTGGCCTAGCAAGCCACACACCATATGTGCGGGCTGCTATGGCCGAAGGCTGCTACTAGCAAGCCACGCACATTTGTGTGGGCTGCTGGCCGAGGCTGCTAGCACGCCACGCACATTTGTGTAGGCTGCTGGCCAAGGCATGCTAGCTTGCCACGCACATATGTGAGGGCTGTTGGCCAGCCAAGCTAGCCAAGGTGCGCTAGCACACACTAGCCAACCTAGGCTCGGCTTGTTGCTCTAGCTAGCCACCTTGCTAGGCCATATGCCCCTAGCACTCGGGCATTCCGATGCCAAGGGTATTTTATTAATTTTGTTGATTTATTTGTAATTTTCTTGTCTCGTCATTTATTACTTTCCACTCGACTTCCGACGCTCCAAGCTTGAATTTCTAACATCTAAATATTAATTGCTAGGTCGACTCATTAATTCCTTCCTAATAAATTCGTCGCATTGGTTCCTTAGTTGCTTGGGTGTGACCCGAAGGGTTCACTCACGATTAAGCTGTAATATTAATTATTCATTAATATTACTGATCTGTAGAAGCCTCCATCCAGGCATTCCGATCACTTGACCTCACCGCATAATTAGCTTTCCAATAATTCCAAACCCTCTATCAGAATAATACGCTTGTTCGAAGGACACCATTCCTTTCAATCTCCCACTTGTCCTTCCGGACAAGTGCGCTTTTAGTGTATAGCCTTTTTCCTATGTCACTTAATTTCTCTTAATGAACTATAAGGTAAGATTTATTCGTCATCCTTATTATGTCCAGAAGTGTTTCTCGATCCCACGTCCGACCGTCAATAAATAGATGATTTCTAAAATTATTCTGAGCACCACCATGCATTTTATAGTCTCGCTCTTCGAGAGGCCTTGTAAACAACAAAGGCATCTTCCCTATTTTAGTAGGGGGACATTCCCAGTCTTGTCATTTAGCTTCTCTTACTAAGAGGACCTAGACACTCGAGTGTTGCCGTTATAATCCCCTTTTATGGAAGACGTTTGACAACATCAAAGCGGACTAGTACTCAAACAAGAGAACTCACAATACTCATGGTCGATGAAATAGGTTCTGATAGCCATAATGTGAAGTATACTTATGACGACTTTTAATCTCTTTAAGTATTCTCAGAGGTCAATCCAGTATGGTTCTAAACCAATACCTGTGAAAATGATTTATGACAATCATGTCCTTGTAGCACAAGAAACGGTGCTATAAATCGAACTACACACTAATCTCAAGTGGTAATTAACCGTACATTGTTTAAATGACCTTGATTATGGATAATTCTCGATTGTAATATTCAATGTTCACTTAATAGGTGTTTCCTTACCAAGACTGGTCTTGGTACCCTATTTTGAATATTCTCATAATCGAATGGACTCATTATTTAATCCTAAACCACAATTAAATAGCAAATGGAGTAATAAAATATTGCATGAAATTTAAATTACTCCAAAACTTGAATGGTTTTTCTTAGTGTCTTACATTAAAGGTTCAAAAATTAACTAAAACACTAAACAGGGATATCAAAGCCAGTCTCCAACGTGCCTAATTCTCATTGCCTCAACGTGCTTGTTGTGCTTCACTTAAGGCAAAGGTTTAGTAAGTGGATCGGCTACATTATCATCCGTTCCAACTTTGCAAATTCTGATTTCACCTTCTGATTTTCATTCTCGAATCATGTGAAACCGCCGCTTGACATGTTTGACCTTTTGATATTTCCTTGGCTCTCTAGCCTGAGCAATAGCTCCATTATTGTCACAGTAGAGGGCTATTGGACCCTTGAATGAGGGTACAACATCAAGTTCACCAACGAACTTACGAATCCAAATAACCTCCTTAGCCGCTTCAGCAGTTGCCAAGTATTCGGCTTCAGTTGTAGAATCTGCAGTTGTGCTCTTCTTGGCACTCTTCCAACTAAACGCTCCTCAATTTAAAAGAACACATTTCCAAATTGCAATTTGAAATTGTCTTTGTCTGTCTGGAAGCTTGCGTCGGTATAACCTTCAACAACTAATTCCTCTAAACCACAATACACCAAGAATATATCCTTGTTCCTTTTCAGGTACTTTAGAATATTCTTGGCTGCAGTCCAATGGGCCTCTCCTAGGTCTGATTGGTAATGGCTCGTAGCACTCAAGGAATACGATAAATTTGGCCTAGTATATATCATGGCATAAATGATTCATCCAATAAGCAAAGCATATGGAATCTGATTCATCCTTTCTCGCTCATTAGGTGTATGTGGACACT